>NC_053496.1:153180031-153825031 GCF_905171775.1 Rana temporaria
TTGTGGCTCTTGAAGCCAACTATAAGGTTCTGATGCGGTGGTATTTGGTCCCTGCTAGGATTTCCAAATTTTTACCCTCCTACCCAGCTGTTTGTTTCCGTGGATGTGGAGGGAGGGGTACGCATGAGCATATCTGGTGGTCCTGTCCGATAGTACAACGGTTCTGGACTGTAATATTCCGGATGGCCTCAACCCTACAGAATGATACAATATTACCTAACCCATCTCTAGCTCTTTTAAACCACATTCAACCAGACTACACTAAGGCCCAGGTAAAACTTTTACTCCAACTGACCACGGCTGCCAAACAATCCATTGCAAGAGCTTGGAAGACCCCAACCATACATATTGCAGAAGTTAAAAACAGGGTAACCCAGGCAATGATTCATAGTAAAATAGAAGCTATGATTCTTGACCGAATGGTCCAACATGACAAGACCTGGACTCCCTGGGCGGAGCATTTTCTACCCCCGGAATTTGATATGACCCTGTTGACATTTTAAAAGTTTGAAACAGTTCTACCCATACTGTATTATGACACTCTGGGGCTCATGTGGCCCAGCCGACCCTTTCCCCATCCCATCCCATACTGACCTTCTTGGTCCCTTCCCTCCCTCCCATCTCTCTTGCTCTTCCTTTCTTACTCTTCTTCTTTACTTTTCCTCTGTATTTTCTCTTGAAATGTTCTATATGTAGATCAATAGGCAAGGCTTCTAGTCCTTGCCTAGCTTTATACAACGTTGTATCCCTGGTCAACCAGCGGAGTACCTCTTCGAAAGACATATCCCCGATGGTATAGGACCTTCCCCATTCCCTTTCCCTTCTCCCTCCCTCCCCTTCTCCAGGTAGGGATCTATTTTCATACTCCCTCGTTATAACTCAAAGGTCCTTTTCATTTTTCTGTGTTGTAATCGACAATCCAAGTCCCTGTATATGTAAAAGTGTTCGTTATGTTATAATTCTGTTCCGGGACAATATTTGCCTCTTGGATATGTACCATTATGCACTCTTTCATGTGATACTGTACGAATGACTGTTATTGTACTCTGTGCTTTGTTTTTCAATAAAAAAATTTGAACAGAAAAAAGACGGCATCTTTTGTACCAGGGGCTGTAGAAAAAAGTCTATGTATTTGCCCACCCGGGACGTCACGGAATCGATACCGCTGACTATCGATCGACCCGGGGGGCAAATATAGGGTCTTTATGTACCTTAGGCAAATAGTACATAATGGGGACCCGTGGAGCCTTGGGGACCAAAAATGCCTTTTCTTTCTTATTTAGGATTTTTAAACCAAAGCCCCTATTGACTAGCTTGACCAAAGATTTCCTGTACTTGTCTCCCGGGTCAAGGGGGAGACGAGTATAGGTATCCTCGTCACTAAGAATACGGTGCATTTCTGCCAAGTAGTCTGCTTTATTGAGGACCACGATGCCCCCCCCCCCCTTGTCAGCGGGGCGTATAACAAGGTTTTTATTGTCACTCAATGATTTAATACCTTCCTCCAATACCTGTTTACATCTCACTTTTTTAACATGGAGATCTTCCAGGTCCTTGAGGACCAGATCCTTAAAAACCCTCAAAGAGGCGGGCATTGGACCGGGGGGGTTGTAGGTAGAAGCATTTCTCAAATCAGAATGAACATAATTGGAAAGCAAAGTTTTGGAAGGATTGAAAGGGTTAGAAGAGACATACCGTTGGATGTTGAGCTTCCTTACAAACTTGTGAACGTCCATGTATGTTTTGAATTTACTAATGTTTTTGGGTGGAACATATTTCAATCCTTTGTCTAACACACACAGTTCAGGGTAGGTGAGTTGATGAGAACTAAGATTGAATATACCAATCCCTGTTTTTGACCTTTTTGGACTGAGTACATCGTCCTCCCCTAGTCCCTCTTTTAACTCTGAGTCTTTTGATTCCCTGTCCGACCCGGGGAAAACCCCAATTGGACTGGGAATGCATAATAGGCTGATTCGGATAGCCCAATTCATAGGGCGCCGAATATGGGGCCTGACTTGCAGTGGAGGTAGAGGCAATATTATCACCCTCAAAATTAGCCAATTCACCCAATGGGAGAAAGCTGTTGTGGGTGAGAACATTGTAGTCTGCTTCGTACGTCCCTGCATAATGCGTGACATTAGAGTCTTTCTGTCTTTGAGTCACATTAGGGTGTGGACCTAAACTATAAGAATTAACCTGACTCACATTATGTGGTTGTGTATAGCCACCACCATAATTAGATGGATAGCCCGGGGGTGGGACATTATATATACCTCGAATTCTAGGGGCGTTGGCAGTGGACATACCAACTCCATTGTGAGCCCAGGGTTGAGGATAGTAGCTGGGAGGTGGTCCAGATTGACCACGTTGGTTAAAGCCTCTTCCTAAATTAGGAGCCTGCGTCCCTAACGGTTTTTTAAACTTGTGGTGACCCTTGGGCGTATTATTGGATTTGGTACGAGAAGCACCTACTTTGGCAGGGTATAGGTTAGGAACACCAGTGGGGATGGCTGAAGGATTCGGCAAAGTCAAGTCCATTGCTGGAACCATTGCAGCACTGGCCTCGGCCAATAACTTCCTTTGCCATTCAAAAACGATATTGTTTTGATAGTCACCATAATCCCTTTATGAAGCTGATTCTTCACTGAATTGCACCACCTCTTTGAGGGTTTTTAAGGATCTGGTCCTCAAGGACCTGGAAGATCTCCATGTTAAAAAAGTGAGATGTAAACAGGTATTGGAGGAAGGTATTAAATCATTGAGTGACAATAAAAACCTTGTTATACGCCCCGCTGACAAGGGGGGGGCATCGTGGTCCTCAATAAAACAGACTACTTGGCAGAAATGCACCGTATTCTTAGTGACGAGGATACCTATACTCGTCTCCCCCTTGACCCGGGAGACAAGTACAGGAAATCTTTGGTCAAGCTAGTCAATAGGGGCTTTGGTTTAAAAATCCTAAATAAGAAAGAAAAGGCCTTTTTGGTCCCCAAGGCTCCACGGGTCCCCATTATGTACTATTTGCCTAAGGTACATAAAGACCCTATTTGCCCCCCCGGGTCGACCGATAGTCAGCGGTATCGATTCCGTGATGTCCCGGGTGGGCAAATACATAGACTTTTTTCTACAGCCCCTGGTACAAAAGATGCCGTCTTTTTTAAAAGATACTAGACAGGTTATCAATATTTTGGAAAACCTACAACCAACCTCAGGTCTGTGGCTCATGACTGCCGATGTCACGTCTCTATATACGGTAATTCCTCATAACTTAGGCCTTGAAGCAGTAGGACATTTTTTGGACAGAGATTCAGCACTTTCTGACGTCCAAATTGCATACATTATGGAATTGCTGCAGTTTGCAGCCTCCCATAATTTCTTTTGGCACAATGGGCAATTCTATCGTCAAGATAGGGGAGTTGCCATGGGGGCTAAGTATGCCCCCAGCTTGGCAAATTTATTTATGGCCAAGTGGGAGGAGGATGTCGTCGATGTTACCTCTAGGCCCCAGATTATGCTGTGGGCCAGGTATATTGACGACATCCTCCTCCTATGGAAGGGTTCCGAGGAGGAGCTATCCACCTTTATGTCATTTCTCAATTGTAATGATAGAGGCATTGTCCTAAAATATGAGGCAAGCAAAGAAAGTATTAACTTTCTAGACCTCACCATTTCAATTGATAGAGGGAAGTTTGCTACCTCCACTTACTTCAAGACTACGGACAGAAATTCGTTCATTCGTTGATAGCTGCCACCATTCAGCCTGGCTTCGGGCTGTACCGAAAGGTCAGTTCCTCCGTCTAAAGAGGAACTGTAGCGAACATATCATCTTTGTTGAACAGGCAGGTGTCTTAACTGAACGCTTTCTGGACAAGGGTTACAACCATGATTCCCTTGTGAATACACTGGGTTTGGTTAACCAAGCGTGAGGATCTGCTTCAGACCAAACCAAAGGTAGATCAGTTGGTCAATTATTCAGCCCCGTTCATAACGGATTATTCGTGCCAACATGCCAGTGTCAGACATATTGTGTCTAGACACTGGCATGTTCTTAGGAGTGACAAGACCCTCAGTGCCATTCTCCCTGACAAACCGAGAGTGGTATTTAGGGGCTCTACATCACTTAGAGACAAATTGTCTCCCAATGTTTTAGACCCTCACAAAATTGCCTCAATGTTTTTGTCAGGCCTGGTCGGTTTTTTCAAATGTGGGAAGTGTCAAGTCTGTGCTGTCAACACTACAATTTCAAAAAAGACATTGAATTTTCATTCAAGACACTCATCCAAAATATTTAATATAGAATCTTTCATTACCTGTTCTAGTGTTGGGGTTATTTATCTGCTACAATGCCCATGTGGGCTCCAATATGTGGGCAGGACCAAACATGCCCTACATATCCGCCTCAATGAACATGTAACCAACATTGTTAGCGGCTTCCCTAACCATTCAGTGTCAAAACATTTTCTGATGTGTCATGGGAAGGACCCTACTGGCATTAAATGTATAGGCATAGATAAATTCCAAGCACACTGGAGGGGAAGTGATCTAGTTAGGACTATTTCGAGAACAGAAATGCAGTGGGTTTACACTCTTAAGTGCTATGAGCCCCATGGCCTAAACATAGAGGTTGACGTAAATTGCTTTATCGACAATTCTTAAATAACCGATATTGACCATGGGTGCTTGCTTTCGATTTTCCGCATATATAGAGTTTATCTCCCCTTCCCCTTCATTTGTTCCCTTTTCCTTTTTCGTTTATTGATCCATTTACTGTAGTTTTTAAATGGGCACTGTCTTCATTTTTGAGGTCTGTATTATATTTGTACCCCTTTGGTGTTGATGACATACGTCATCCATATTGATGGTCAATAATCTTCTAATAATTCATTGCTTATTTTAGTTATAAAGATGATGGATTCTGTACGAGCAGTGTGGACATACGTCTCTGGTGACTCTCTATACGTGTGACGTCAAGTCCCGTTTATTTTATTTATTTTTTCAATAAATTTGTTTCGTTTTTTAAATAATATTTTATATATTTTTATATTAATTTTTAATATATAGACATATTTTTTATAAAATTGTCTTTTTAATTTTTTGCATTGTTGGTATTATCGGTCACCAACTTTCCACTCACATAAACGGTGATAGTGGTTGTTGCTATCGTTGGTTTTTAAAAGCCTTCTATATATTTGCATTTCTATCGCTGATATATTTTTTTATATATGAGTAGGAAATGTAAATAACTTGATAGTTCACTCTAATGGCTATGTTGTATGAGTGATATGATGATGCATAATAGCCTCAGTAGCCATATGATGTGGAAAATCTCCCATGATGCACGTTTGCATCACTCAATTAAAAAACGAGTGTGCATAAATGTTGTTCATTTTAATCTGTTCAAGCTGTAAAGTGATTCTTTTTCCTCTGCTCCCTTGGACTAATATCCTCGGTAGTTCTATGAGGTACTGTTTTTTTTTGCATCTTGTCACCATTATTGTTTATGACCTTCTGGTCATTGCTTTATGGTTTGTCGTTTTTCCCTTAACTTTGCCCTTAGCTAAAATGGAGAATCGCTTGTCGCTCGGGACGTGTGTCCACGCTGGCCCCGCCTGCTGCTATGTTATTTAAGCGGTGACGCAAGACGCCTCCTCACACCCCGTGACCAAGTCCTATTGGATGAAACGTTGGGAGGAGGCGTAGTGACGTCACCGCTTGTGAGGAACTAGCTCCGTTACCGATCGGAGTTTTTGTTTTTGCTGTATTTCCAGATTTTATGCTGTAAGTGCTATATTTTTTTATTAAACCCTATACAAACGTTATTACACCATATGGCTATCTTCTCCTTATTATTGGATCGCTGACCTGATTGAGGATTGCTCCATTTTGAAGACCCCTGTGTTGGCTGCACACACACTTCTCACGCTTGCTTTTTGCCTTTCTTAATTAAGGATCTGGTAAGGACCAGTGTGTTCTGTGGTGGTGGTTTATGTCACACTGTCCTTTTGCCAGTCACTTGGTGATGTTATCTATTAGTTTTATATACAATATCACACTATTGGAGTTCTATTTTTTGTTTTTTCCTGGCTCATCGCTGCTGGACTGTCGGGAAGTTCTGTCCTGGATTTGACCTCCTGTACAGCCCAGGTTACGGCTACCTGCTTGATTTGATCCATTTGGGATCGCTAATTCCGGTAAGGGTCTGTTATATCAGACAGCTGTGATCCAGTTTTCAATACTCACTGTTGGGACACCTTTATGAAGCTGATTCTTCACTGAATTGCACCACAATTTTTTGTTTTAATATTTTTCGTTTGGGAAGACGTACCTATATTCATTATTGGAAATTTTTTCTGAATATTCATGTTTTGTTGAGATCTAATTTCACTAGCGCAACTCCATCTTTTTCCTATGTTATTTTGTTTCTCCACTTTAAAACAGGACAAATAGAGAGGGTGAATCCCCCCCCAAACGGGGACACAGACAGCAATAAAAACCTGACAGGTGTTCTAATCCATCTCCACTCTATCAAAAAGTTTTGCCTTTAGTTATTCTTTGATAGTAGTAAAGTTCTAACCACTCCCAGCTCTTGTCGATACTAAAAAAAGGTTTTGTCTGGAGTTGGGCGTTGTTAACCTAATATTGTAAACCTAATAATGATAGTCATTCCTTCCAGCTTTAATACAAGCCTTGAACTTTGATTAGTGAGATTTTACGTTAATTCAGAGGGAAGAATCCTTTTCATGGACAAGGAGGGATAAATATACCCAACACTGTGCTCCCCAAAACATCCTTATAATCTTCAATGCCATTTATATTTGGTAAGTGAGGATATCAAGGAAGGTGGTTACATTTATTCCGATACCAGATGGCATTTTGATAATGTTATGTATGCAATGTGTACCTGGATCGAAAACTGGTTGCAGAAGCGCAGGCCAGAGGGTGGTGATTATTTTCTGAATAGTCTAGAGTTGTGAACAAAGAGACCGATGAAAAGGTCCTTCAGTCCGTTTTCATCGGTTTGGACTGACCGTGTGTACGCGGCCTAACAGGTTTTCTTCTAAGATTGCCCTGTATTTGTCTCCAACAAATTTCCTATCAACTCTGACCAGCTTACCTTTCCCTGCTGAAGAAAAGCAATCCACAGCATGATGCTGCCACTGCCATGTTTTACAGTGGGGATGGTGTGTTCAGGGTGATATGCAATGTTAGTTTTCCACCACACATAGCGTTTTGCTTTTAGGCAAAAAAAGGAAAATTTTGGTCTCATCTGACCAGAGCACTTTCCACAAGTTTGCTGTGTCCCCCACATGGCTTCTCGCAAACTGCAAACGGGACTTCTTATGGCTTTCTTTCAACAATGTCTTTCTTCTTGCCACTCTTCCATAAAGGTCAGATTTGTTGAGTGTAGTCAATATTCCAATCGCACACGGTCCTGGACTTTTAAAATGGCTCGTGGAAAGAAGGTGGATGCTGAAACGATCACAAGCTGGGCACTGGAACCATCAAACAGATAAAAAATATTCGCCAGCACACCATGGATCGCAGATAGCGTCCAAAAAATGTTTTAATACAAAAAAGACATTACAAAAAGTGCCACGCAGGACCTCATCGTCAGGCAAGTAATCATTTGTTGAGTGCACGACTTAATTGTTGTCCTGTGCACATATTCTCCCACCTAAGCTGTGGATCTCTACAGCTCCTCCAGAGGTAATAGGGGCCTCTTGGCTGCTTCTCTGATTAATGCTCTCCTTGCCTGGCCTAAAGGTGGATGGCCATGTCTTGGTAGGTTTGCAGTTGTGTCATACTCTTTCCATTTTCGGGTGATGGATTCAACAGATGTGAGATGTTCAAAGCTTGGGATATTTTGTTTATAACCTAGCCCTGCTCTAAACAAACAATTTATTCATGTCCTGTCTGGTGTATTCTTTGGCCTTCATGATGCTAGTTGATCACTAATGTTCTCTAACAAACCTCTGAGGGGTTTACAGAACAGTTGTATTTATACTGAGATAAAATTAAACACAGGTGGACTCTATTTACTAATTAGGTGACTTCTGAAGGCAATTGGTTCCACTAGATTTTATTTAGAGGTATCAGAGTAAAGGGGACTGAATACAAATGCATGCCACACTTTTCAGATATTTATTTGTTGAAAGTTTGGAAAGCCATTTATCATTTTCCTTCCACTTCACAATTATGTGCCACTTTGTGTTGGTCTATCACATAAAATCTCAATAAAATACATTTATGTTTTTGGTTGTAACGTGACAAAATGTGGAAAATGTTAAGGGGTATGAATACTCTTTTAAGGCAATGTAGAGGTTGGAATAAATAGTTGAATCCCAATGTTTGCTGATGATACAAAGCTAAGCAGGACAATAATTCACAACAGGATATAGAAACCTTACAATGAGACCTCGATAACCTAGAAAGGTGGGCAGCTAAATGGCAGATGAGGTATAACCACTGGACCTCCGGAAGACTTTACCCCCTTCATGACCAGGCAATTTTTTTGCAATGTAGTACTACGCTAATTTAACTTACAATTGCACGATTTTTATTTGTAAAGCGCCAAATACAGTTCAAGAATTGCGCCTAAACACGATCATGCAACAATGTGCTCAAACTAAATTTACATTAATAGAGCTTTCTTTTGGTGCTATTTGATCACCACTGTTTTTTTTTTTTATTATAGAAACGGAAAAACAACAATTTCTGCTATAAAACACCTCCCAATAAAAAAGTAAAAAATCTAATTTCTTCATAAATTTATGCCAAAATGTATTCTGCTTCATATTTTTGGTAAAAGAAAAAAAATCCCTATAAGCATTTATTAATTAGTTTGCGTAAAAGTTATAGTGTCTATAAACTATAGGATATACACTAGAATTTTTCATTATTTTTTATTTATTTTTATACTAGTAATGGCGGGGATCAGCAACTTATAGCGGGACTGTGATAGTATGGTGAGCAATCTCATACTAACTGACGCTTTGTGGGAACTGGCTAACTGACACTAACATCACTAGTGACACTAATTCAGTGGTAATACTAAATACTCGCACTGTACTAATGACACTGGCTGGGAAGTGGTTAACATCTGGGGCAATCAAAGAGTTAACTGTGTGCCTAACAAATGTAAAGTGCTTACTGTATGCTGATTCTTACTAAGGGATGTGCCAGCTTTTTTCCCCGGAAACCGGCCCATCGCCACTGTTACAATCGCAGAGCTCTCTTCTGTCATCCACTCCGCCAATTGGTGGGTCCTGGCCATAAATCATTGGCCATGACCTGCTGATCAGCTTGTGCTGTAACAAATCACAGCACAGCCAGGGTGACAGTTGGACATGCTCCGTACCCGGAAGAGCTGGATCATGTATCGGATATGTGATCCACTGCAGAGTGGCTGTCCTCCAGCAATATATCTGTGTGGGGTGGTCCACAACTAGTTAATACTGAAAAACGTTAAGGAATGCACTTGGGAATCAAAAATATGCATGCAAGTTACTGGCTAGGGGAAAAACCTGTAGTGAAATCAATTAAAAAAAGGACTGGGGAGGGGGGGTGTCTTGGTACACAACAGATTCAGCAATAGCATGCAATGCCAAGCAGCTGCAGCAAGCCAGGTCAGTAGACTAGTAGCATGTATTACAAAGGGTATTCACTCCAGGGATAAGACAAGAATTCTGCCACTTTACAAAACTTTGGTTCGGCCACATCTTGAGTATGCCGCCCAGTTCTGGTCATTATTTCTCGGGAAGGATGTGCTCGATTATGAGGAATGACTGCAAACATTAAATTGAACCCAATATACAAATCTTTAAATGGTGACTGTAAAGTCACTCTAAAGTGGAAGTATAGGCAAAACTTTTTGTGGATAGAGTGAAGGAGGTATACCTCCCTCTATACCCCCCTCAGATTTTTGGTGTATTTGGTGTGCTTTATGTTTTTTTCAGGAGTAATCGGGTATGAAACATTGCAGTTTTGCAGGAACTTCCTGTAATAAGGACTGGTCAGTGCTGCTCTTTCCTTATGCAGGGTGACTGGTCTTGTATCCACCCCCTCTGCAGGCAACATGTAGTAGGAGGACCTGCTGTACCCCTCCCACAGCCTTGCGTTCTACACAGGTTATGTACAGCACACTAATGGGGTCACGGCTACTTTTATACGGGTTTGTAAATATAAATGATTATTAACCTGTAGCTGAAAATAATGTAAAATAAATAAATAAATAAAAGCAGCTGTGTCAGACACCCTAAGCTGTCAATAAACACCTCAAAATGTTTATATCATAAATATATAAATACATTACTAATTACATACTGTATATATTAATAAAATGCAACAGAGCAGCGTTTCATTTCTACACAATTAACCACTTAACGACCGCCACATGTAAATATACGTCGGCAGAATGGCACGTACAGGCAGATGCGGGTCGGGGGTCCAATCGGGACCCCCCCCCCCCCCCCCGGTACATGCGGCGGTCGGTAAGCCTCTGGGAGCGATCCGGGATGTTCGTTTCTGGCCACCCCCTCGCGAAGGCTCCCAGCCAATCTCCCTCCGCCGAAGGACTTCCTCTGCCTGTGTAATGTAAACACAGGCAGGAGGAAGTGATGTCATCTCTCGGCGGTATTTTCGTTCGGTGAGAGGAGAGAAGACATCACAAGTAAGTTGCGCCAACAGACCACTGACAACAGTGACACATAGGCACACCTAACCCCCCGATCTCACCCCCCCCCCCCCAGCCCCCTGTCACAATGTCACTAATTGCAGTGATCATTTATTTACTGATCACTGCATTTAGTGTCAGTGTGACAGTTAAAAGTTGCAGGGCAGTTAGTCTTAGGACCCTTTAGGTCCAGTGTAGCCCCCTACCCCCCCCCTAATAAAGGTTTAACCCCTTGATCACAGCCCTCATTAACCCTTTCACCCCCTATTGCCAGCGTCACTAAGCGATCGGTTTTCTGATCGCTGTATTGGTGCCGCTACGTAGTCAGTTTTTTTTTTAGGTTCGCCGCCAGGTTTTTATAGTGTTAGGTACCACTATAAATTTTTAAAATAAAGGTTTTAACCCCTGATTGCCCCTAGAGTTAACCCTTTCACCCCCTAGTGCCAGCGTCACTAAGCGATCGTTGTTCTGATCGCTGTATTAGTGTCACTGGTGCCGCTATGTAGCCAGTTTTTTTTTTTTTTAGGTTCGCCGCCAGGTTTTTATAGCGTTAGGTACCCCCATACATTTTCTAAATAAAGGTTTTAACCCCTGATTGCCCCTAGAGTTAACCCTTTCACCAGTGATCACCGTATAAGTGTTACTGGTGACACTGGTTAGCCAGTTATTTAGGTTCGCCGCCAGGTTTTTATAAAGCGTCAGGTACCCCCATATATTACCTAATAAAGGTTTTAACCCCCTGATTGCCCCCTAGTTAACCCTTTCACCAGTGATCACTGTATAAGTGTTACGGTTGACGCTGGTTAGTTAGTTTGCTGTTTATAGCATCAGGGCACCCGCCGTATATATAACCCAATAAAAGTTTAACCCCCTGATCGCCCGGTGGGTAATATCAATTACATTTTAGCGTCAGGGTCTGCGTCGCCTCAGGTTAGTGCCAGTAACGCTTACACCCACGCGCAAAGCATACACCCCCCTTAGTGGTATAGTATCTGAATGGATCGATACCTGATCTGATCAGATCTATACTAGCGTACCCAGCAGTTTAGGGTTCCCAAAAACGCATTGTTAGTGGAATCAGCCCAGATACCCGCTAGCACCTGCGTTTTGCCCCTCCGCCCAGCCCAACCCACCCAAGTGCAGTATCGATCGATCACTGTTACTTACAACACACATAACTGCAGCGTTCGCAGAGACAGGCCTGATCCCTGCGATCGCTAACAGTTTTTTTTGGAAGTAAAAAATATAAAAAAAAATAGTTGTCGTTTTATTGTTCTCTCCCTCTCTTTTCTCTCTCTATTGTTCTGCTCTTTTTTTTACTGTATTCTATTCTGCGATGTTTTATAGTTATGTTTTTTCATGCTTTCTTTTCAGGTATGTAATTTACTTTACTGTTTTCAGGTACGCCATTCAGCTGTTGCGCGGACTTATTTATCTTGACAGCAACAGCGTTTGCTCCCACGATATATAAAGCTGTGACTCCAGTGCTGTAGGAGCATGGTGGCATTGGGGGCGGAGGAGCGATTTTGACCCTAATGCCGCGTACATACGGTCGAAATTCCAACGGAGGCTTGCCCGTGGAAAAGTCAGACCGTGTGTACGTGTCATAACTTTTTTGCGGGAGGATGCTACCATGCTTCAGCATATATAAATGGTGCATGTATGCCCATTATTAGAAATGGGTGGATGAAGGGAGGTATTCTAAAGGTGGGCATACCCACCGATCAATCTTTTTTTCATTCAGCCAACAGGCTGCATGAAAAAAAAGATTACAATACATGTCCAACAAGAACCATCAACGTACTGGTATGTTGCTGGACTTTGAATGGTTATACCAGAATGATGCCTGCGGGTTTAGGTATCATCTTGGTATCATTCTTTTCAGCCAGCGGTCTTCTTCCATGTAAAAGCAGTCCTAGCGGCTAATTAGCCTCTAGACTGCTTTTACATTCAGTGGGAGGGAATGTCCCCCCCCCCCTGAATATAAACAGCGCCATTGGGAAAGCATTTTATCATACCAATCTTGGTGTGGTCAGATGCTTTGAGGGCAGAGGAAAGATCATTTTTTTTTTAAAAAGAGTACCTGTCACTAACTTTTGCTATCATAAGGGATATTTACATTCCCTGAGATAACAATAAAAATGGTAAAAAAATTAATAAAATGGAAGGAACAGTTTACAACTAAAATAAAAAAAGCTAAATAAATATAAAAAAAAAAAGCACCCTTCCCCCCCCCCTGCTCTGGCGCAAAGGCGAACGCAAGCGTTGGTCTGGAGTCATATGTAAACGGCAATTGTACCATGCATGTGAGGTATCACCGCGAAGGGCAGATCGAGGGCAGTAATTTTAGCAGTAGACCTCCTCTGTAAATCTAACCTGTAAAGGCTTTTAAAAATGTATGTAGTTTGTCGCCACTGCGCGTTTGTGCGCAATTTTAAAGTATGTCGTGTTTGGTATCCATGTACTCGGCCTAAGATCATCTTTTTTTAATTCATCAATAATTTGGGCAATATAGTGTGTTTTCGTGCTTTAAAATAAAAAAAAGTGTGTTTTTCCCCAAAAAATGCTTTTGAAAAATCGCTGCGCAAATACTGTGTGGGAAAAAAAAATGCAACACCCACCATTTTATTCTGTAGGGCCTTTGCTTTAAAAAATATATATAATGTTTGGGGGTTCAACTTAACTTTTTTGCAGAAAAAAATATGTTTTTATGTAAACAAACAGTGTCAGAAAGGGCTTTGTCTTTAGAAGTGGTTGGAAGAGTGGGTGATGTAAGACCTACGCTTCTAAATGTTGTGCATAAAATGCCAGAACAGTTCAAAATTCCCCCAAATGACCCCATTTTGGAAAGTAGACACCCCAAGCTATTTGCTGAGAGGCATGTCGAGTCCATGGAATATTTTATATTTTGACACAAGTTGCGGGAAAAATAAATCTATATATTTTTTTTTTTTTTTGCGCAAAGTTGTCACTAAATGATATATTGCTCAAACATGCCATTGGGCTTATGTGGAATTACACCCCAAAATACATTCTGCTGCTTCTCCTGAGTACGGGGATACCACATGTGTGAGACTTTCTGGGAGCCTAGCCGCGTACGGGACCCCAAAAACCAATCACCGCCTTCAGGCTTTCTAAGGGTGTACATTTTTGATTTCACTTCTCTCTACCTATCACAGTTTTGGAGGCCATGGAATGCCCAGATGGCACAAATGACCCCATTTTGGAAAGTAGACACCCCAAGCTATTTGCTGAGAGATATGGTGAGTATTTTGCAGATCTCGCTTTTTGTCACAAAGTTTTGAAAATGTAAAAAAGAAAAAAAAAATGTATTTCCTTTCTTCATTTTTAAAAACAAATGAGAGCTGTAAAATATTCACTATGCCTCTCAGCAAATAGCTTGGGGTGTCTACTTTCCAAAATGGGGTAATTTGGGGGGGTTTTGTGCTATTTTGGTATTTTATGGCCTTCAAAACTGTGATAGGTAGTGAGGAGTGAAATCAAAAATTTGCGCCCTTAGAAATGCTGAAGGCGGTGCTTGGTTTTTGGGGCCCCATACGCGGCTAGGCTCCCAAAAAGTCCCACACATGTGGTATCCCCGTACTCAGGAGAAACAGCAGAATGTATTTTGGGGTGCAATTCCACATATAACCATGGCATGTGTGAGCAATATATAATTTAGTTACAACTTTTTGTAATTTATTTTTTATTTTTTTTGTCATTATTCAATCACTTGGGACTGAAAAAAAAAATATTCAATGGACTCAACATGCCTCTCAGCAGTTTCCTTGGGGTGTCTACTTTCCAAAATGGGGTCATTGGGGGGGGGGGGGGTTTGTACTGCCCTGCCATTTTAGCACCTCAAGAGTTGAGATAGGCAGTCATAAATTAAAAGCTGTGTAAATTCACGAAAATGTACCCTAGTTTGTAGACGCTATGACTTTTGCGAAAACCAATAAATATACGCTTATTGCGATTTTTTTTTTTACTAAGGACATGTGGCTGAATACATTTTGGCCTAAATGTTTGACTAAAATTTAGTTTATTCGATTTTTCTTATAACAAAAATTAGAAAATATAATTTTTTTCCAAAATTTTCGTTCTTTTTCCTGTTTATATCGCAAAAAATAAAAATCGCAGAGGCAATCAAATACCATCAAAAGAAAGCTCTATTTGTGGGAAGAAAAGGACTTAAATTTCGTTTCGGTACAACATTGCATGACCGCGCAATTACCAGTTAAAGCAGCGCAGTGCCAAATTGTAAAAACACCTTTGGTCCTTTAGCTGCATATTGGTCTGGGGCTTAAGTGGTTAAAGTGACCAGTGTGTTAACTCCAAGAAGACATGCGGCCTCTTAATAAAGTTGCCTTAAATGGCGTAGGTTTTTTTTTTTTTTTACTGTTAGAACGGTAAGCATATGGAACGCACTTCCAGAATCAGTTCCAGAATTCAGCAGAAAATGTAACTCATTTCAAAAACATTTTAAGATGTGCATTTTATTGAACACAATATACAGGGATATGGGAAGTGGTAGACGATAACATGGGGCTCTAGTGGTAGATGTGTTTTCTAGTGATTCACGGTAGTCAGGAACTTTATTTTAAGGGCCTGGTAGCCCATTTTTATTAAAAGGCAAATAAAAAGTCTGTAACATAAAAGGTTTCCCACACTGAGCCAATATGCACACTCTGGGGTTGATTTACTAAAGGCAAATTCCCTCTGCACTGCAAGTGCACTTGGAAGTGCAGTCGCTGTAAATCTGAGGGGAAGCTCTGCTGATTTTATCATGTACAAGCAAAAATGCTGTTTATTTCCCTTGCATGTTCCCCTCATCGTGCAAAGTGGATTTGCCTTTTGTAAATAAATCCCTCTGCATCCTTTAAATCACCGATTTCACAATGACAGCGTCTCGTCCGGTCACATGGCCTCCCCCCTTGTTTTGACCCAGTAAAGGGGGGGAACACACCAGCCCAAATTCATAGTTATATAGTCAGTGAGGTTGAAAAAAGACACAAGTCCATCAAGTCCAACTTATGTGTGTGATTATATGTCAGTATTACATTTAGGGATAAGCCCAATGTTCGAGCTGAACTTAAGTTCGACTCGAAAATCAGGTGTTCGCGAAATAGCGAACAATTTGGGGTGTTCGCTGCAAATTCGAAAGCCACTTAAAAGTCTATGGGAGAAATCAAAAGTGCTAATTTTAAAGGTTAATATGCAAGTTAGTCATAAAAAGTGTTTGGGGACCTGGGCCCTGCCCCAAGGGACATGTATCAATGGAAAACAAAGTTTTAAAAACTGAAGTTTTTTCGGGAGAAGTGATTTTAATAATGCTTAACCTCCCTGGCGGTATGATTCTGTCTGGAATTTTGTACCAAAAGCGGTACAATTATTTTGCATGGAAATTTGGCGTTTTATACTGTAGGCCTGCAATTCTTAGGAATAACTCACTTAAATCTGTCCAAACAAGAGTCTAGTAGACATCCCGGGTATAATAACGTTTGAAAAACAAAATCATAAATTATAATATAAATAATTATAACACAATATAATTATAATAAAAATTATTCAATAATGTAATCAAATCAAAAACACAGAATTTCGCTCAGTTGCAGAATTGTCGCTGTCTTTACTTTTATTTTTTTATGACGAATTTCCCCACAAATCGCTATCGCTCAAATCTGCAAGTGATCCTAATTTATTATCGCTGTTTTCTAGCTGCTCTAAAATCACTTTTGACATAAAGGGACACTTTTGATTGCTATGGACAATCCACAGTTTGCAGGCAGAAAGAACCGTCTTTATTTTATAAAAGTACATGTAGGACAATGGGCAGACCACTAGGGACAAAGGGGGTGTGTATTTTTTACAGTATACTGTATGTAATGTGTTTATTTACTTTTTTGAATTTGGTGCCGTTCTCCGCCCCCGTGCGTCGTAACGTCGCAGGGAACGGAGATCGGCGCCACACGGGCACTGTGAATCGAGCGAGGAGGACACCGCTCGCTCACACAGCCGGAGGCATCGCAGGATCCATGGACAAGGTAAGTAAACACTGCCTGTGGATGCTGTGAGGCGAGCCAGAGTCTGGCTCGGGGATACCGCTTTTGGTATTGAAATCTTACCCCGAGCCAGACTCGGGAATACCGCCAGGGAGGTTAAAGTGAAACAATAAAAATTAAATATTCCTTTAAATTTCATACCGGGGGGGGTGTCTATAGTATGCTTGTAAAGTGGTATGTTTTTCCTGTGTTTAAAACCGTCCCTGCACAAAATGACATTTCTAAAGGAAAAATAATTAATTTCAAAACTACTTGTGGCTATAATGAATTGTCGGGGCCTGGCAATACAGATAAAAGTCATTGAAAAATACAGCATGGGTCCCCCCCCCCAGTTCATTACCAAGCCCATTGGGTCTGGTATGAATATTAAGGGGAACCCCAAACCAAAATGTAAAATAAATTGCGTGGGGGTCCCCCCAAATTCCATACCAAGCCCTTCAGGTCTGGTATGGATTTTAAGGGGAACCCTGCACCCAAATTTAAAAAAACAGCGCTGCTCAGTGACAAATCCAGCACTCATCTATCCATCCATCCCTCTGCATTAGCCACCCACGCTCAGCCATCCTGCCATCCACGCTCAGCCATCCCACTATCCACGCTCAGCCATCCCGCCCTCCACGCTCAACCATCCCACCATCCACGCTCAACCATCCCACCAGCCACGCTCATATATCCCACCAGCCACGCTCGGCCATCCACGCTTTGCCATCCATGCTCAGCCATCCCTCTGTCATATTTATCAACCCATCCATACTCAGCAATACTCATCCATCCATCCATGCTCAGCCATCCCATCCACCCACAGCCATACCGAGCCGTACCCAGTCATGCTCAGCCATACTCAGTGATACCCAGCCGTACTCGCCCTCTGTATGTGGCCAGGCTGTGGAAAAGTCTCCCACATGTGGTATCGCAATACTCAGGAGGAGTAGGAGAATCTATTTTGGGGTGTAATTTTAGGTATGTACATGCTATGTGTTATAAGTATTGTATAAATGTACAACTTTGTGTTAAAAAAATGGGTTTTCATATTTCTTTCTACATTTTCCAAATTTTTATTGTTCAAAAGACTCATTATGCCTCATAGATTATATGTTGGGGTGTTTTCTTTCCAAAATGGGGTCATTTTTGGGGCATTTCCATTGTCCTGGTGCTCCAGGGCCTTCAAACGTGTAAGAGGTAGTCAGGAAATTAGATGTTGGGCCTCTGTATGTGGCCACGCTGTGTAAAAGTCTCACCAATGAGGTATCGCCATACCCGGGGGGGAATAGCAGAATGTGTTTTGGGGTGTAATTTGTAGTATGCACATGCTGTGTGTGAGAAATAACCTGCTACTATGACAATTTTGTGAAAGAAATCATGATTTTGCAAAGAATTGTGGGAAAAAATGACAACTTCATAAAACTCACCATGCCCCTTTATAAATACCTTGGAATGTCTACTTTCCAAAAATGGGTAATTTGGGGGGTATTTGTACTTTCCTGGCATGTTAGGGTCTCAAGAAATTAGATAGGCCGTCAGTACTTGTGATCAATTTTCAGAGATTGGCACCATAGTTTGTGGCCTCTTTAACTTTCACAAACACCAAATAATATGGGTTATTTTTACCAAAGATATGTAGTGGTATACATTTTGGCCAAATTTTATGAAGAAAAATTACTCATTTGCAAAATGTTATAACAGAAACAAAGAAAATGCTTTTTTTTTTTTTTTTTACTGAATTTTCAGTCTTTTTTCTTTTATAGCGCAAAAAATTAAAAACCCAGCGGTGATTAAATACCACCAAAAGAAAGCTCTATTTGTGAGAAAAAAAGGACAAAAATGTCATATGGGTACAGTGTTGCATGACTGAGTAATTGTGATTCAAAATGTGAGTGATCGAAAGCTGAAAATTGGTCTAGTTAGGAAGGGGGTTTAGGTGCCCAGTGGTCAATTGGTTAATATCCATACCAGACCTGAAGGGCTTGGTATGGAATTTGGGGGGACCCGACAATTCATTATAGCCGTGAGTAGTTTTAAGTGACTTTTTTTTCCTTTAGAAATGTCATTTTGCACAGGAAAATGTGCCACTTTACAAGCATACTATAGACACCCCCCAGGTACGAAATTTTAAGGAATATTTCACTTTAAGCATTATTAAAATCACTGCTCCCGAAAAACCGTTTTTAAAACTTTTTTTGCATTGATACATGTCCCCTGGTGCAGGACCCAGATCCCCAAACACTTTTTATGACAATAACTTGCATATTAACCTTTAAAATTACCACTTTTGATTTTTCACGTTCGTGTCCCATAGACTTTAACAGTGTTCGCGTGTTCAAACTAATTTTTTGCCTGAACCAGGGGGTGTTCGGCTCATCCCTAATTACATTGGCCCAGATTCACGTACGAGTTACGCCGGCGTATCTCCAGATACGCCGTCGTAACTCTGAGTCCGAGCCGTTGTATCTATGCGCCTGATTCTTATAATCAGTTACGCATAGATTTGTATTAGATCCGACCGGCGTAAGTCTCTTACGTCGTCGTATCTTAACTGCATATTTACACTGGCCGCTAGGGGCGTGTACGCTGATTTACGCCTAGAAATATGTAAATCAGCTAGATACGCGAATTCACGAACATACACCCGGCCGAGGCAGTACAGATACGCCGTTTACGTTAGGCTTTTCCCGGTGTAAAGTTACCCCTGCTATATGCCAATGTTAAGTATGGACGTCGTTCCCGCGTCGAATTTTGAATTTTTTACGTTGTTTGCGTAAGTCGTCCGTGAATGGGGCTGGACGTAATTTACGTTCACGTCCAAACCAATACGTCCTTGCGGCGTACTTTGGAGCAATGCACACTGGGATATGTCCACGGACGGCGCATGCGCCGTTCGTAAAAAGCGTCATTTACGTGGGGTCACATAACATTTACATAACACACGCCCACATCTTCCACATTTGAATTAGGCAGGCTTACGCCGGCCTATTTACGCTATGCCGCCGCTGAGACCACCGGCTGTGGAAGGGAATTCCCCATCCTAGCTGCTCTTACAGTAAAAATCCCTCTATGCAGTTAAAGGTTAAAGTGATTGTAAAGGTTTAATTTTTTAAAAATAAGAAACATGTCATACTTGCCTCCACTGTGCAGTTCGTTTTGCACAGAGTGGCCCAGATCCTCCTGTTCTGGGGTCCTTCAGTGGCTGTCTTGGCTCCTCCCCACAATAGCTAACCTCCTCTGGGAAGCTCTATCCTGAGGGGGTTAGCTTGTGGGTGCGCTCCCTGTCATACACTCTGTGTCCATAGACACAGCGTGTATGACTTGGTCCTGCCCAATGAAGTGCCAGATAAATATCAATTAAACTTATGAAAAACCGACTGAGTGAAAAAAATTATATCTGTAAATAGGTCTGTGAGACCTCAATAAGATAAAAAGGGGTCAATTCCTAAATTAGGTAGAAACCTGAAAACTATCAAGTGAATAAATACCAGTCCTTGTGAACAAACCAAAAAAATACTGAGAAATACCATTAACAAAGCGTTGAAGGTAAAAAAATGTGAATATTAAAAAAAATATTAATGCAGAGTGTCCATGTAAGCTTAAATATCCCCAGTGTCCAGGAAAAAGTTCTGACAGGATAGTGCCTCCACCAAACAATAACACTGCCGCTTACCAGATGGATGTGATCTCTAATTATAGGAGATCAATATGCGAATATGGTTGATATCCCAGCTTGGGGTATCTATTGGTAGCATAAATCCCTCAGTGTGGTTCAATATTGCATAGAAGATGTCTCAAACAACATAGCAATTCAGGATGCACCACATAAGAAAAAGGAAGGGACTGGCATATCGTAAAACCCTTAAAAATGTGATAAGTAACATAAAAATGCACACTTACATCGAAGAAGTGAGATGAGGCATATAAAATCCAATCAAGCCGGCCAACTCTTCGATTCAGCAACCCGTATCTTCCGGGTCTGGCACACAACGCGGTGATGTCAGAACGTTGTTCCTCCTAGAGGGACGTGGTCACAGGATACGGGCGGCGTTCTGATTCACCGCTTAAATACATACAATAGATGACACAGCCTCGTTGTGAGTGCAGAGAAGCCGCTATAACGCCATCTTAACTACTGGAAAACAAGAATTAAACCCATATAAAATTAACTGACTGTATGGGCAAAACATCTCAGGTAGACAGCATACCAATGGCATACTCCCGCCACATAGGTAGTGACGACCCCCATGCAAAACGTCATGGAAACAAAAATAAAATAAAAACGTATGTAAACGGCTAAAAAAGATCTAATATGGGTCATTCACTAGGACCCACACAGATCTAAAGTGCTTATTTGCATAGCACTATAACCTGCCAGTATCATATGCAAATAAAAACAAATCGATACACAAGGGATCTCACATGAGCATCCAATGGGAATCGGCAAACAAAAAAGGAAATTAAATCTAAATTATGGGGAAAACCCCACAGATCTAAAGTGCTTATTTGCATAGCACTATAACCTGCCAGTATCATATGCAAACATAAATATATTGATAGACAAGGGATCTCACATGAGCATCCAATGGGAATCAGACAACAAAAAAAGAAATGAAATCTAAATTATGAGAAAATCACAATATTCCACATGATCCTCATATATTAGAGATATATTGGGAATTTTTTTTTTGCATATGAACTTCATTTACACCCAAATGGCATGTGTGAATCCCGAAACACACACATACACATCAGAGAAAGATTTTCACCGCTCCAGGTGAGCATTGTAGATGATCAGGGGCGGTCGGATTACCAAGGTGCTGGCGATGCAATTAGCAATAGCAATGAAAAGAGGAAGATGGACAGCCGCACTCTGGAAAAACTTTTTTTAAAAGAAAGTTGTCTTTATTTTCAAGCTGGAACAATCACCGCAACCACAAAACAGGACAGCCGACGCATTTCGCACTTAACTAGTGCTTAGTCATGGCTGGTTAAGTGCGAAACGCGTCGGCTGTCCTGTTTTGTGGTTGTGGTGACTGTACATGTTCCAGCTTGAAAATAAAGACAACTTTCTTTTAAAAAAAGTTTTTCCGGAATGCGGCTGTCCATCTTCCTCTTCTCATTACACACATACACATCCATTTGGAAAGCTCAACCAGTATACAAAAACTCTCTTAGAATCAAATAAATACTCGGCCGGCAGGTTACTGTATTTATCGGCGTATAACACACACTTTTTCACCCTAAAAACAGAGTGAAAATAGCATGTGCGTGTTATACGCCGATAGTGTTTAAAAACGGCATTGTACATACTGCCTTGGGAGGTGCGATCTCGGGCGAGCAGACAGCAGAGACAGGGGGGGTCCCGGTACACTCAGATCCGGCGGCAAACATTCTCCTGCTGCTCTGCACACAGAAGCCAGTCTAACTCTCGCGGGCGTCATGGCGTAGCCATGGTAACGTTCTGCACCGCTCGCAGGAGTTGAGGCAGACGGCCGCGAGAATTAGACTGGTTTCTGTGTGCAGAGCAGCAGGAGAATGTCTGCTGGATCTGACAGAGCTTGTACCTGGCAGGTACAAATCATTTGAATGAAAACCTGACTAAAAAAAATTGGTCTGGGGGGGATGTGGCTGTTGGTCGTCAGAGAGCCATAAATTATAATGCCAGCAAGGGGGGGGGGAAGCAATGAATGACACGGCCTGGGAGGGGGGCTAAGAGAGACAAACACACACTGGCTGACAGGCCCCCCCCTCTCCCTGCAAATAGTTTCTGTCTCTTTGCCCTCCCTTGTCAGGCATCAGTGGTCTTAACCACTTCAGCCCCAGAAGGATTTACCCACTTCCTGAGCTACCCTTATTTTGCTTCAAAGTTCAGTATTTAAATTATTTTTTCCCTGAAACTTCCCTCTTAAAATTAGGGCGCGTGTTATACGCCGATAAATAAGGTATATACTGGAAGGGTATAGTGCTATTCAAATAAGCACTTTAGACTTTAGATCTGTGTGGGTCCTAGTGAATGATATTAGATCTTTTTGCCGTTTACATATGTTTTTATTTTGTTTCCATGAAGTTTTGCATGGGGATTGTCACTACCTATGTGGCTGGAGTATGCCATTGGTATGCTCTGTCTAAAAATAGGAAAGCAATCAGCGCAAACAACCAATGTGAATAAATGAAATGCTAGCTGAACACAAATAGGTAATCACAAGTCTATAGAAACAATACAAAAACAATGTGTATGTGCAGCGCAAAATGAACTAATAAATGAAACGGTGATATGCAAATCACTAATTGTATATATGCAAAAGTAACAATAGTAAGACCAAGGTAAGGATAAAGTCCCTCGTGAATAATCCTCTGCTGGTGAGCGTGACAACAGAATCCTCCACCACTAGGGATGAGCTTCGTGTTCGAGTCGAACGCATGTTGGAATCGAACATTGTATGTTCGATCGTTCGTCGAATAATGAACGTTATGGACCGTTCGCGACAAATTCAAGTGGTGTGTCACGGCCCATAATTCACTGCGGCATCGCAGTGCATTGCTGGCTGATGATTGGCCAAGCATGCACTATGACCCGCATGCTTGGCCAATCACAGCTTGCAAAAAACGGAGAGCCATAATTGGCCAAAGCCAGGGTGGCTTTGGCCAATTATGGCTCAGGGGGTTTAGTACACGCCCCACACTATAAAAGACCGCCTGCAGGTCGGCCTTGTGTAGTGTGTTGTGGAGGTTAAGAGAGAGCAGGCAGGCTAGTCAGTTAAAGTTACTGGGCCAGTGAGACTGTCCCTCTTATTCACCTGTTGGAGCACACGCTGCATGGAATAATGGACAGGGCCCTTGAGGCAGAACAGAGGAAGAGGAGGACTTCCTTACCTCTCAAGGCCCCCTTTATCCAGACAGTGTTCCTGCTTGCCCGCCTATCACAAAAAAAAAAGACGAGGAGGAGGATTGTGGAGCATGGAGGTGAAGCCCAGCACTCAGCATCATCGGCAGTCTTCAAGGGATCAATTACAGTCCCAAGGAACCCATGGACTTGTACGTGGCTGGGACGAGGTGGCTGCGGATCATGTCGTCCTCAGTGACCCAGAGGACACTGCACCGAATGCCTCAGCAAACCTACGTTGTATGGCCTCCCTGATCCTGCAAAACCTGCGGAAGGATCCTCCGTATTCGTGCTATCAAGGAGAGGGATCATTACTGGCTGGCAACCCTCCTTGATCCACGTTACAAGAGTAAGGTTGCGGACCTTATCTTGCCTTACTGGGTCTTGAGGATGGATGGATCACTGGCCAGAGCTTGCACAGTATGCAATTTAGCTACTGGCTTGTCCTGCATCCAGCGTTCTTTCAGAACACACATTCAGTGCTGCTGGAGGCTTTGTAACCAATCACACGGTGCGCCTCTCCACCGACTCGGTCGATCGACTGACCTTCATAAAAATGAATCAGGCTTGGATCACCACCAGCTACCAAGCACCTGATGCTGATGTAACTGAATAATTTTTTTTACGCCCCGCGTATTGTTTACGCGCGGACTTCTGTACGATGGTTAGTACAGCCATCGTACAGAAGTCCCCGGGCAGACATGTACGGTGAAAACGGTCCGACGGACGGGTTTCATCGTACATGTTTGCCCGTGTGTACCCGGCCTAAGAGTAACTGTGTGGGCTTACAGAGTTGTGGCACCAGCACCACCACCAACAAAGGCCCAATTTTTCTGCCCCTGTTCAACAGGGGCATGTAATTACAATTCTTGATCTAATATTTCACAGCAGGGCCCATTCCTGCGCCCACCAAGAGTTACTGTGAGGACTTGCAGTGTTTGTGGCACCAGCGTCAGCACCAAAGGCCCAATTTTTCTACCACTGTTCAACAATGGCATGTAATTACATTTCTTGATACAATAGTTAACGCAACAGGGTGTTCCAGCGCCCACCAAGACTAACTGAGGGCTTACAGTGTTGTGGCAACACCAACACCTAGGGCCTAAATTTATGCAGAGTATATACGGCAGGCCCCTACTTTCAAACATCCAACTTACAAACGACTCCTACTTGCAAACGGAAGGAGACAACAGGAAGTGAGAGGAAATCTACCCCTAGGAAGAGAAATTCTCTTCTATAAGAGGTGTCTCCTGTCCACTGATGCTTTATCACCAATCCTTGTTTCACTTAAAAACCCAAATTTTCAAAAAATCATTTGTCATTGGGACAGAAAGTGAATTGCAATCTTCTGAACAGATGCACACAGACAACAAAACAAATGTTACAGGGGTAATAACCCTTCTCTATGTTTTCAGAAAAGCTTAAAAATAGATTTTATGGCTGGAGCTACACTTTAAAAAAGTATCAGTTCACAATTACAAACAAATTCTACTTAACAAACCTACAGTCCCTGTCTTGTTTGCACCGCCTATATACTGCTGTTCATAGTACCGTGTTTCCCCGAAAATAAGCCCGGGTCTTATATTAATTTTGGCAACAAAAGACCCAGTAGGGCTTATTTTCGGGGTAGGTCTTAATATATTCGCTCTATCCCTGTCTGTCAGGAATCCAGTTTGAAGAAACTTAAAATGCCCAAATTCTTTCTTTTACAGCAGTAGCACACAATACAGAATGTGTGTGCTTCTGCAATCCAACAGTGCTGAACACCTCAGCCTTCCTCCACCTCTCCCAGCGAGGGACCCCAGCCCCCTCCCTCTGCAATGATCGAAGCAGGGAAGAGGGCACACCAGCATGTGAGGGGAAAAAAACTGTAAATACCAGAGTATCCATGCTGCATACAACACAAATGTTGATTGCAGAGGCTCTGCACTGTAGATCCAGTGACACGCCGAAGCTCTGTGAAGGGAGGGGGACCAAGCTCCCCGCAGATAGGCAGGAGAAGAGACCGGAGTATCCGTGCTGCATACCGCACACGTTGATTCCAGAGGCTCCGCACTGTACAGTGCTTTCAATTACCCGCCAAAGCTCTGTGAAGTGAGGGGGGCCCAAGATCCCACGCAGACAGGCAGGAGAAGAGACTGAAGTATCCGTGCTGCATACCGCACACGTTGATTCCAGGGGCTCCGCACCGTACAGTGCTTTTAATTACCCGCCGAAGCTCTGTGAAGGGAGGGGGGCCAAGATCCCACGCAGACAGGCGGGAGAAGAGGAGACCAGCGGGGAGATCAGCTGAGCGCCGCTCTGCATTAAAGGGCACCTGACACCGCTACAGACACACAGCACACTGCCGTAACAGGATTATACCGTGTTTCCTCAAAAATCACCTCGAACTAGGGCTTATTTTCGGGGTAGGGCTTATATTGCAGCCCTCCTGGAAAATAGCGCTAGGTCTTATTTTCGGGTAGGTCTTATTTTTGGGGAAACACGGCATATAGGGCCAAAGGGGCTTGTAATGACCTGGGGGGGTTGGGGGAAACCCATGCTATTTTTCTCAATGATTTTCATCCATATTGCCGGGACCAGACATTACATTTAAACCGCAAGCAGTTTTAAATTACTTTTTTCTTATAGTACTCTCATTTTGTGCAGGGACAGTTCTAAACACGTGCCACTTCACAGGCATACTATAGACACCCAGCAGGTACGATATTTAACCACTTCCCGCCCGGTCAATAGTCAACATCCGGGAAGTGGTTTTGTAATCCTGACTGGAAGTCTATTGACGTCCTGCAGGATTACATGCCGGGGCGCGCAGCTCGGTGATACGGTGTGTCCGTGTGACACCCTGCATCTCCGATCTCGGTAAAGAGCCTCCGGCGGAGGCTCTTTACCACGTGATCAGCCGTGTCCAACCACGGCTGATCACAATGTAAACAGGAAGAGCAGTAAAGGAGAGCCGATCGGCGGCTCTCCTGACAGGGGGGGTTCATGCTGATTGTTTATCAGCGCAGACCCCCTCGGATGCCAGCACTGGACCACCAGGGAGTGCCCCCCGGTGCTCAATAGAGCAAAAATAGGCAAAAAAACTATATTTTTTTAACACAATTGATGCCAATCAGTGCCCACAAATGGGCACTGACTGGCAACATGGGCACTGACTGAAATGATGCCCAGCAATGCCATCAGTGCCAACCCTCAGTGCCAACCAGTGTCCAGTCCCACCTCTTAGTGCCCATCTATGCCCAGTGCCCACCTATCAGTGCCTATCTGTGCCACCCTTAAGTGCCACCCATGAGTTCCCATCAGTGCCGCCTATAAGTGCCCATCAGTGCAGCATACCAGCGCCGCCCATCAGTGCCACCTCATCGGTGCCCATCAGTGCCACCTCATCGGTGCCCATCAATGCCGCCATATCAGTCCCCATAATTAAAGAAGAAAACGTACTTATTTACAAAAAAATTACAGAAAAAAATAAAAACTTATTTTTTTTCAAAAAAATTGCACAAAAGATAAAAATCGCAGAGGTGATCAAATACCACCAAAAGAAAGCTCTATTTGTGGGAACAAAATGATAAAAATTTAATTTGGGTACAGTGTATCATGATTGCGCAATTGTCATTCAAATTGCGACAGTGCTGAAAGCTGAAAATTGGCTTGGGCAGGAAGGTGCGTAAGTGCCTGGTATGAAAGTGGTTAAAGGAATTTTTCTTTTTTTTTACTTTAAAGTGGAGGTTCCATCAAAAAAAACAATTTCGCTTTAAACTCTAGCTTATGACTAAAAAATAAAAAATGTTTTTTTTACTCATCTGGAAATGCCTGTTGCTATGCGAAATCTGCCTTTGAATCCATCTAGGATTCTGACATCATCTCCCTCTAATGCTCCTGGGAAATGTGTGTCATAATTTCCCAGGATGCAGTGCGCTGTCCAATTATCACTCCCCATCCAAGAATTCCAGGAAGTAAGTGCCTGTAGGCTTCACAATGTCCACAAGCAAAATGACAACGGTGTAGATATAGTTTTATAAACTATATTTTTTGAATATCTATGCGGATCGGCGGCGGATTGTAAAATAGTAAGTGACCAGATTTATATTATAAAAACGCAGGATGAAAGGACATACATTTAAAAAATGCTAATTGGGTTTGGAACTCCGCTTTAAGCATCATTAAAATCACTGCTCCAGAAAAACCGACCATTTTTAAAACTTTTTTTTCCCATTGATGCATGTTCCCTGGGGCAAGACCCGGGTTCTCAAACCTGTTTTCCGACAATAACTTGCATATTGGGCTTTAAAATTAGCACTTTTGAATTTGAACGTTCGAGTCCCATAGACGTCAATGGGGTTCTACATGTTCGCGCGAACATTCGGTCCGTTTAAAGGTTCTGGTGCAAACCGAACGGGGGGGGGGCGGACGTTCGGCTCATCCCTATCCACCACACACAATGTGCTTACCATAAAAGATGGACCTCTCTGTGGGAGAAGGTCATGTGAGCATGTATCCAACAAGGGATAATACGAAATGATCCATGCAGCAGGAGTGTCTCCAAACAGGTGAGCAGCAAAACCAGGGCTGGCCTGCAGTTTCTGTGATCTCCACTATAAGTTGCTGGGTGAAATCGCTTTGGAGTGCATGACCAAAAAAAATAAAAGAAACGATCTAAATGGCCTCCGTATGTTTATTTAAATAAAAGGAGGGGGACATATAAAAACATAAGCGCTGTTGGGATATCCTCTGTCTACCTGAGATTTTTTGCCCATACAGTCAGTTAATTTTATATGGGTTTAATTATTGTTTTTCAGTAGCGGCACTCACAACAAGGCTGTGTCATCTTTTGTATGTATTTAAGCGGTGAATCAGAACGCCTCCCGTATTCCGTGACCATGTCCCTCTAGTGACGAAACGTTGGGAGGAACGACATTCTGACGTCACCACGTTGTGCGCCAGACCTGGAAGATACGGGCTGCTGAATCGAAGAGCCGGACAGCTTGATTGTATTTTATATGCCTTATCTCACTTCTTCCTTTTTTTTAATGTGGTGCATCCTGAATTGCTACATTGTTTTAAACATCTTCTATGCAATATTGAACCACACTGAGGGATTTATGCTACCAATAGAGCCCCCAGGGTAGGATTCGCCGCGAGATCGCCGTTATCCGGAGCCGTCGGTAGCGGCGGAGGCGATCGGGTCCTTCAGCCTGCTGTGTGGGGATGCGAGTGAGGGCAAGATGGCCCCCACCCGTCCCCATAGCTTAGCAGGGTGGAAGTGACGTCCAAACGTCTTAAAGGCACATTTTTTTGTTGTCATTTTTTCAAATGACAACATTACCATATTTTTTTTTTTTTTTTTGCATTTAAGTCTAAATATGAGATCTGAGGTCTTTTTGACCCCAGATCTCATATTTAAGAGGACCTGTCATGCTTTTTTCTATTACAAGGGATGTTTACATTCCTTGTAATAGGAATTAAAGTGATCACATTTTTTTTTATTTTTTTCAGTGTAAAAAATAAATAAGAAAACCCCCAAAAATTTTTTTTAAAGCGCCCAGTCCCGAAGTGAACGCATATGTGAGTAGCGCCCGCATATGAAAACGGTGTTCAAACGACACAAGTGAGGTATCACCGCGATCGTTAGAGCGAGTGCAATAATTCTAGCCCTAGACCTCCTCTGTAGCTCAAAATATGCAACCTATAGATGCAACCTATAGAATTTTTTAAATGTCGCCTATCGAGATTTTTAAGGGTAAAAGTTTGACGCAATGCCACGAGCGGGCGCAATTTTTAAGCGTGACATGTTGGGTATCATTTTACTTGGTGTAACATTATCTTTCACAATATATAAACAAATTGGGCCAAATTTATTGTTGTCTTATTTTTTAATTAATAAAAGTGATTTTTTTCCAAAAAAAAGTGCACTTGTAAGACCGCTGCGCAAATACGGTGTGACAAAAAGTATTGCAATGACGGCCATTTTATTCTCTAGGGTGTTAGAAAAAAATATATATAATGTTTGGGGGTTTTAAGTAATTTTCTAGCAAAAAAAAAACGTTTTAGTCTTGCAAACACCAAATCTGAAAAACACCCAGGCCTAGATTCACGTAGGCCGGCTTTACGTTGTGCGGGTGTAGCGTATCTTATTTGCGCTACGCCGCCGCAACTTAGAGAGGCAAGTGCTGTATTCACAAAGCACTCGCGTCCTAAGTTACGGCGGCGTAGCGTAAATGGGCCGGCGTAAGCGTGCGTATTTCAAAGTAGGCCGGTCGTGGGCGTGTTGTATTTAAATGAGGCTTGACCCCATGTAGATGCATGGCCGAACGAACGGCGCATGCGCGCGCATGCTCAGTATCACGTCGTATTTACGCCCAAAGATACGCCGGCTCAATGCCTGTGACGTGAACGTAACTTACGCACAGCCCTATTCGCGTACGACTTACGTAAATAGATACGCTTGTTCCGACGTCCATACTTTGCATGAGCTGCGCCACCTAGAGACCTACTTTATCTTTACGCCGGTGTATGTCTTACGTAAACGGCGTAACTAATTGTGACGGGCGTACGTACGTTCGTGAATCGGCGTATCTTGCTCATTTACATATTCGACGCGGAAAGCAACGGAAGCGCCACCTAGCGGCCAGCGTAAATATGCAAATATGCCAGCGTAAATAGCCAAATTTAAGCATATCTGGTTTCCAGAATACGCTTAAATATACAACGGCGCAGATTCGGACTTACAACGGCGTATCTACTGATACGCCGACGTAAGTCTCTGAGAATCTGGCCCCCAGTGGTTAATGGTATTCCTAAAGATTATTTTGGTTTGTTCACACGGACTGGTATTTATTCACTTGATAATTTTCAGGTTTCTACCTAATTTAGGAATTAACCCCTTCTTGTTATCTTATTGAGGTCTCACAGACCTATTTACAGATATAATTTTTTTCACTCAGTCGGTTTTTCATCATTTTAATTGATATTTATCTGCCACTTCATGGTCACTAGGGTCACATTTTAGCCTACAACAGCACAGCTCTTACTTTAAAATGTGCCTTTCCTCGGCACTGAAGGTACTCGCTTGTACTGCCAGGTGGGTTGTGAAGCAGCCGCCTCACTCGCGCTGTGGTGGATCGGCGTGCATCCACCACCTGGAGTTACAGGGACCGGAAATGTGAACATGACCGGGATGCGCCTCGACGTACGTTTTGTTGTGATGACGTCGTCAGTAAGCCGTATACAAAGGTACCATTTTTTAATTGTCTTTTCCTAATAAACTTGGTAACATACCAATACTTAATACCATATTCCACACTGGTTTACACATTTCAATGTCACAATTTCTGATACCATCAGTACTGTATGTCAGAGCGTCTCCAGTTGCCTCAACTTCTACCTCTTTGCAGGTGACGGACAGAATCTCTGCTTTTGCCGCATCCATATTAGGCCCTACCTTCTTATGAGGTCTAGTGGGTGAGGCAGCATCTGCACCATTTACGAACAGCTGCTCAGCCAAACCTCGTACTGCAGTAGCAGACATGTCAATCACTGCATCAGGCAGAGAGACCTCTGATGTCTCCTGCAGATCCCCAGAGCGCCTTCCATACCCAACAGTATATGGAAGCACCCTCATAGGGGACTGTGAGATCACTTGCCACACTATTAAAAAGAACTGTACCAACCAGTTTCACTGGTGATTAATGTTACCCAGCAATGATGTTGTACTACCTGACTCCACCCATTTGTACTAAGCAGTACCACCTTGTCCAACTGTGGTGGAGACACCCAAGTGTATAGCGAATGCACTTTTACTAGTTCCAGTATTTTCAATAGCATACTTGTCATTTCAATGCACTCTACATCAATCTGCAACATGTTTTTGGGGACCATTCCCTTATCGGAGACATGGCGGGGCTCATTCACTGCAGCTTGAGACATTTAAAGGAGCCTCCACCTCAAAGGAGATGCTCATCACCATAGCCTGGGGCTCCCCCAGAGTGCTGTCAGATGCAAGGCTCCTACTCATTCCCTCTAACTCAATAACAATGAGCCTCTGCAAGTCAAGCTCAATTACCTGGTCACCTTGCCACTTGACCTTTAGCTGTTGGGCTGTGGATACTACATACAGAGTCCTCAAGTATTTTTGAGTCCTTTAAACTTGCTGCAGGTTGAGCATCAACCTGTGTCTCCCCACTACTTGGGGTAGCACACTGCAGCAGGTCTATTTTACACCTTCTGCAGATCTCCCAGTCGGGCACACTCCCACTTCACTGGGATCAGTCCCACAAACTGCAACAGTCTTACCATATTCTCTAGCAGGTAACTTTGGCTTCATTTGAGTGCGCAGTCTCTTGGCTGCATCCACACAAGCTACTGCTTCTTTGTGGCCACAGGGCAGCCTTTCCAGACTCTCCAGCGGTGTTCCAGAACCTTGGGCAAGTAAAGATCCCATGCCTCACTTGACTGCACTCCAAGCACGGTACTGGACGTTGAACTTTAATTTCCTGGTATTCCCCTTTGTATTCACTGTATATATACGTAATTTTTTTTAAGATTGATATCTCGGTAACGGCAGCAGCTGCTGCCACAACCGAGTTATCCATCTCTTCAGTGAGCGTCTTGTCAACGATTCGCCACGAGATCACTGTTATCGGCGGTGGGAGAGGGCCCCCCCCCCCCGCCGCTTACCGGAGCCATCGGTAGCGGCGGAGGCGATCGGTCCTCTCCCATGCTCGGCTGGGATACGAGTGAGGGCAAGATGACCCCCACCCATCCCCATAGCAGGGCGGAAGTGACGTCAAAATGTCACTTCCGCCTATGCTTCTTAAAGCAATATTTTCTGGTTGTCAGTTTTTCAAATGACAAATTTATTTATTTATTATGCATTTTAGTCTAAATATGAGATCCGAGGTCTTTTTGACCCCAGATCTCATATTTAAGAGGACCTGTAATGCTTTTGTCTATTACAAGAGATGTTTACATTCCTTGTAATAGGAATAAAAGTGATCCATTTTTTTTTTAGTGTATAAATTTATAAAATAAATAAGAAAACCCCCCAAAAAAAAATTGAAAACGCCCCGTCCCGACGAGCTCGCGTACAGAAGCGAACGCATACGTGAGTAGCCCCCGCATATGAAACCAGATAGAGGAAAACTTCCTCAGGCATTTTTTGATCTGACATAAAACTACTAGGGATGCTACCGGCTTACCTTAAAGCAAAAAAAATAAAAAAAGGAAGGCTGTAGGCATCAAGGACAACTTCGGCAAGTTGGATGGTTCATCTTATCCAGAGAACATAGCGGGCTAGTGGTCCTCCGGTCCAAAGCCAAGAGATACTTGTGCAGGGAATGGCATCTTCCTGGGCTACAGTAACGCAAAATCTCTCCAAATGCTCTGTCATTGGGCAAACTGGTCATTCTACACTGCATAGTATTTTTTCATAACTTTCGCTTTTTTAACTTATATAACAAACTCAATAGTGATCAAAAAACACCAAAAAAAGCTCTATTTGTGTGAAAAAAAACAATAAAAATTTTGTTTGGGTACACTGAGTAATTGTCATTCAAAAGTTTGAGATCACCGAAAGCTGAAAATTGCTCATGGCAGGAAGGGGATATAAGTGCCCTGTATTAAAGTGGTTAAAAGTTGTTTGGTTCTTACTGAAAGCAACATGATTATTAATTTTCGTCGAGATTTATGTTAAAGAGACCCCGTCACTACCCTAGGCCTATTACTATATAATATAATACTATATTATTATAATATATATAATACTATATATTTACTATATAAATCTTCTCACAAAAATATTGCTGTGACAGCCTCTCTTTTTACATTGTGTGCTTATAATACACAAGATATACACAGATGTTATTCTTGCAGGTGCCCCAAATAAGACAAAGGAGAGCAACCTTTACAAAGACCACAATTCCAAGGTTATGGAGAAATATTCCTAAAAGGGTAACATGGAATCTGCCATAGGTAACTTCATAATGCTTGCATTTGCAGAATGAGAATGTTATGCTGAAGCTCTGGCTTTATCAACCCAAAACAGGTATGTAGATGACGACAACTGGCTTTACTGTGACTTTTCTAATAGGAATACTTGTTCAGCTCAGTGAGTCAGTTTTGAAACCAAAGGATTAACATGTCAGGCAATTCGCATTTTCAGTTGGTTAGCAATGGCATCACTCTTATTTCACTTTGGAAAGGTTACGTTAAAAAGGTAATGAAAAGGCTTTTAGGGAAAATAAGATTAAATGGAAAGTTCACCTAACACATTTTAATTGATGCATAGAAACATATCTATCTCAGGGTCTCTGTTGCTGTGACCCTCTTTCTGAATCCACAACTTTAACATCAATCTAGTGTCCACTTTGGCAAGCTACCAGGCTTTCCTGGCGTTTACTCAGTTTTCTGACATCACTGTCCCCCACATGACAATGTTCATACCTGGTGATTGGCTGATGAAGCCCAAGCACTGTTATATATTCTTCATTCCCAGAAACCTTCACACCATTAAAGCAATAGATTGGGGAGGAGGTGAGAAAGTGTGGATGGAAGAGTATACCTTTCTGGGGAGGCACCATCTTGAATGGGCAAAGTGACAGTAGCTCTCTATGTATTTTCCTTCCATTTACACTTTGAAGTAATCATTGAAAAGGTCTATAGGAAGAGGCTGCTGTATAATGGGCAGAGCTGAGGACACAGTTGTGGTTGGTAGGGACTAGCTGAATTTCGATCATTGTGTGGCCATCCCTACTCAACAGAAGTGGATCAAACAATCGAACTTCTGTTGAAGTGACTTAAGAAAATCTTTCCAGATCAGACAGCATTTAATACATCACAGTGCTTCTAATCCTTCACCAATGGTCTTCAAAACTAAAAATGAGCTTTGCCCGAATTTGGACTTTGAAGCAAACCTGTGCTGGGCCCATGCAGATCAAAACAAAACATTTTCTTTAAAGCATATCTAAACCCCCCCTAAAATTTTTATTTATTGAAGCTTAAAAATCCTTAGACTGTATCAGTTTTATATTTTTAGAACCCCCCCCCCCTTTTATTTTGACCGGATGATTCAGCTGACTAGCTAGTAAAAAACTTCCCGTCTCCGCTACACTCTACAGAGGGGCAACTGAGCCACCCTTGGACAGAAGCATTCTAAACTGACAGAGATTGTAGTGTTAGATGGCTGAGAGGGCAGTGTTGGATTCAGTAGCAAACGGTGGAGATGGTAGTGTTGAATTCAGTAGCAAATGGTGGAGAGGGTAGTGTTGAATTCACTAGCAAAAGTTCAAAAGCTAAACATTGTAAACACCCGTCGGTGTTGAATAATTTGTCTCAACTCTATAACTGCCACTTTTGCTCGGCAGCTTGGTCTGTTAGAGGAAATTGAAAAATAACAGACTTATGTAATCACTATGTAAAAAGAAACAAATCCTAAAAAATTGGTAACCTGAAATATATAAATGTTTTGCTTTTAAGTTTAGATATGCTTTAGGGTCCTCTCCCAAGCAGCACATACAGTTGTGCTCAAAAGTTACATACTCTGGCAGAATTTATGGATTGATTTCTTGGCCATTTTTCAGAGAATATGAATAACACAAAAACTTTTCTTTCACTCATGGTTAGTGTTTGGCTGAAGCCATGTATTTTCAATCAACTGTGTTTACTCTTTTTAAATCATAATGGCAACAGAAAATACCCAAATGACCCTGATCAAAAGCTTACATGCCCCAGTTCTTAACACCATGTATTGCCCCCTTTAACATCAATGACAGCTTGAAGTCTTTTGTGGTATTTGTGGATGAGGGTCTTTATCTTCTCAGATGGTAAAGCTGCCCATTCCTCTTAAAAAAAAAACTCCAGTTCCTGGAAATTCTTGGGCTGTCTTGCATGAACTGCACGTTTGAGATCTCCCCAGAGTGGCTCAATGATATTGAGATCAGGAGACTGAGATGGCCATTCCAGAACCTTCATTTTATTCTGATGTAGCCAATGACAGGTCGACTTGGCCTTGTGTTTTGGATCATTGTCATGTTGCAATGTCAAAGTACATCGCATGCACAGCTTCCTGGCTGATGAATGCAAACGTTTCTCCAGTATTTTTTGAAAACATACTGCATTCATCTTGCCATCAATTTTGACCAAATTTCCTGTGCCTTTGTAGCTTACACATCCCTAAAACATCAGTGATCCACCTCCGTACCTTTTATTGTAGGCCTGGTTGATTCCTCTCCAAATGTAGTTTATAGTTGTGGCCAAAAAAGCAAAATTTCATCGCTCCAAATGACTTTGTGCCAGAAGGTTTGAGGCTTGTCTCTGTGCTATTTGGCGTATTGCAAGCATGACCAAATTGACCATGCAGCCCTTTCTTTCAAGTGCCTCCTTAGTGTGCATCTTGAAACAGCCACACCACATGTTTTCAGAGACTGTGTATTTCACCTGAAGTTATTTGTGGCTTTTTTTTGCATTTCAAAATATTTTCCTGGTAGTTGTGGCTAAAATTTTAGTTGATCTACCTGACCGTGGTTTGGTTTCAACAGAACCCCTCATTCTCCACTTCTTGATTAGAGTTTGAACACTGCTGATTGGTATTCTCAATTCCTTGGATATCTTTTTAATTTTTTTCCTGTTTTATACAGTTCAACTACATTCTACACTGTACACTCTACAAACTACAATAGCTTTTCCCGCAGATCTTTTGACAATTAGTCTCATGACTCAGAATCCGGAAACGTCAGTGTAGCACTGGATGAAAGATGCAAGGGTCTGTCAGGAGTCCAGAAACTCATTGACCTTTTTTACACACACACTAATTACAAGCAAACAGATCACAGGCAAGGATGGTTACCTTTAATATAAAAAACAAAAAGTGTAGCGCTAAAAATATGTGTAAAATAATTGTATGAATATGACAATGTGAATGGTCATAGAAAAATAACACCAAGTGATCAGAGTTCATAAATGGTGATAAAGTTCATGAATAAATTCATTAGTGAGGAATAAGTCTTAATAAAGATTCCAAATCCAAAAAGTCCAAACAGAAGTGACTAGTGTGGAAAATTAATGGAAAATTGATAGCAGATCCACCACCAAAGTGAACATGGGAGGCTTACCGGAAAACGTTGACCCAAATAAGCATATACTTAATGAGTCATATGCGCTTATAAGGTGACGGTATCCAGACTCCAAACCGTTAAGATGGCAGACAATAAGATGGAATTCTGAGGGAATCCACTCCTTGAACAGTAGATGGTAAACTATAGATGATGAGCCATTCAAACCCCTTTGTGTCAACTTGTGTCAAAATCACCAGGGTATGTAAACTTTTGATCAGGGTGATTTGGGTAGTTTCTGTTGCCATTATGAATTAAAAAGAGTAAACACAGTTGATAATAAATGGCTTCAGCCAAACACTAACCATGAATGAAAGAAAAGTTTGTGTTATCATTTATATTCTCTGAAAAATGACCAAGAAATCTAAAATTCTGCCAGGGTATGTAAACTTATGAGCACAACTGTACTTCTCTTTTATTCATTTTGTTCACTGGATATGGGGGAGTCAGTGAATCGTTACTCTGCCTGTCATGTGACAACACTAGTGCTTGGGGATTGGCCTAGTGCTGTCACATAGGGTTGTGGAGGCCCTGTGTGTGTATGATTGGAGTGACTTGGAGTTTAAGCTAGTTACACACGGGGTATAAATCAGCCGAAAACAGATGGTTTGTCAGGAACCGGCCAACTTTTACCCCCTGTGTACAGATCCTTGTTCAACAGAAGTGGTTGAACTCGATGGACTTGTGTCTTTTTTTTAACCTTACCATGTAAGAAGCCTGTTGAATGAGCATGCTGGAAAACCAGCATCTGATCAGCACTCGCAGCCACTGATCACTGTGTTCTGATGGGGGCAGTTCCCCTGTCAGAGCACAATAGCTCAGTGGAGAGATCGCCCCACAAACATCAGATGTGGTAGTACGGCGATCTGTAATTTTTTTATTTTCATTCACCCCGTTGGGGTGAAAAAAAAAAAAATATCCTGTATGTACCCAGCATTACAAAGGACCTCCTTTTCTTGATTCCAGGAGCTGAATATAGTGAGGTGGGGTGAATAATTTTCTGCCGGGGACAGGGGCAATAAAGTGAACCGGTTTCTTATGCCAGATTCCCTTTATAGCAAATTCCAGAACCTTGTACGATTTCATAATAAATTCTCACACAGAGCTCACGTTGAATAATATCTACATCTCACAACAGGAAAACAAGTAAAGTCAGTCTCTCTCTACCAGCAAGTAAAACATTCAAAACAAGGAAAACAAATCGAATTTTTTTCAAGTTTAAAAAGTGAACAGGAAGAATAAGTGCAAGAGGTCACGTGTAGAGTGATAACAGTGCATAGTGCAAAACAAAAAGGACCGCAAATCCTATGATCACTATTCGTGCAAAATAAGAAGAAAAGAGCAGGTGTACAAAGAAAAGCACATGGCTGACTGTTACAGTGCAATGGGAGTGGTAAGGCCAAGATGTCTGAAATGGTCGAAAAGAAAAAGCGGTGCCCTTGCCAACTGCTTAGCTTTTGATTTTTGTTAATCTGCTATAAAACAACGAATTAGAGATGTCAATTGGTTTCTGTGGGCAAAACAATGCTTCAGGTACTTCAGAATCCTAGTCCTCCCAAAACTCATGGAAGAACTACTGGTTACAGCTCCTCACACCTGCAAGAATTGCAATGCCTGGACTACAAGGCAGTGGAGGTTTTCCTATTTATTTGACATCATGAAAAAGTAAAGGAAGCAACAAGACTCTCGCCAGTGGCGCTACTGCTATTTGAATTTAATAGTTGTCTCTCGGGGCTAAACTACCCAGGATATATAAGAGGCTCATGGGGAATTTAACCAGCTAGTACCTGCTGAAAATGAATATATATATATATTTTACTGGATAGACTGACCCCTTCATGGAATCAACTTTTAAACATTTTATCTGTAATATACATCTGAATATGATCTGCTTTAAATTCGTATTATTTCAAAAACGTTGCCTCTTATGTATTTCTTTTTTAAATAGAGATGTTCAGATGTTTTTGCTTCATAATACTAAACAGTGATTGAGCTCTACTGTTCCTCACTCTCAATAAAAGTGCATCAGTCCGCTCAGACTGATGAGAAACTACAGGCTTTGTGCAGTTAACAGATCTTATCTCAGCAGTCATGGAACATGATAGCTAACTGGGCTCCTATACAGGTAGCTGCTAGAGGTAGAAAGCTTCAAACCTGCACATGAAATGCAAAATATAAAAACAGCAAGCATGTGAAAACAAGTCTAATCAACATTAACTTTCAGGTAAATGTTACAAGGAGGTGTTAAAATTTGTACCCACTGAAAATACAAGGCTTTTTCCCTTTTTAGAGCAAGAGGCCCATGATGTCCTGAGCTATGAGCACTGCACAATAACAGCTGTATTTGTGAAGGACAGGAGAGTGCTTAGTGTACAGGGGGGCTGGTGCAAAACAAGTGAAAGCCAACCAACAATTACAGGTCAAAGCAAGCAAACAGAGCATTTAGTGACTGGACACAAGCTGAAAGAAATCAATTTTAGATATTAAACTGCCCTTGTAACATCATTTTTTAAAGTGCAAAGATTTTACCCAAAACTACCAACTTAGTTCTAAGAGAAGGGGGATTAAAGAATAAACATGCTCATAACATGCATCAAACTTCCCTTCTCCAACACAGATCTTTGATGGAGACTACATATGCTCTCATTGCTCAGGACAGAGAATACGGTCTGTCTGCTCTGCAGCTGGGTGTACCCAGGACAACCTTTTTTCCTTTAGGACAGTTTAGGTAAAAAAAAAAAAAAATGAAAAATGTGGTTAGGTTTTTTTTCTGCATGTGACCCATTTAGGAGGTTTTCCCTCACTTCCAGTCCTTGTGACATCCATCGAAGAAACAGGAGGGGTTTGGGTGGTTGTCACTGGCAACGACAGCCATAGAAATGTCAGAGATTTGAACATGTGTATCCCTCGAATAGTCATAGAAAGAGTTTTGACTTGACCTGTAAATTTCATATTATGGAGTACATTACAGGACACAAGCAACCTTCAGGTTATTAGACATTGGCATAGCTCTGAGGACCTAGCTCCCTCCTATACTCTACATCATTCCATGAGTAGCTGATCCATGAGTAGCATGTGCGCTGATCAACAGTTTGGTATAGCCCTCCAGCTGACTATTGGTCATAGACAAGTCAAAGGGAGCTGCTGCCCTCTATGGATCCTCTGGGTGGCAGGAACACATCTAGACTAAGGATGAGCTCCGGCGTGTTCGCACAGTTCATGTGCAGAGCCCGCCAGGAAGTCTGCTGTATCTATCTTCACACAATGTGAGTTTGACCATTGTAGTGTTTTTAACTGTACCATATTAAAGCCGAGTTGCACTGGGGCGGCTTTGCGAGTGGTTGAATTTTACCACCAGGTAAAAATATGGCTTCTATTATTGTACTAGAAGACAGTGAAATTGACTGAAGACTTTGAATAGAAATAAACTAGTTGAGCTAAGAATGATTTCTCCATAAGGTAGAAGAGGTCCATCAGATAGGACACTAGTAAAAAAATGAAGAAATCACAGAATGGCGTAGGATTATAGGGGCAACACCCCAGGGGCATGTCAAGGCTTTTTCAGTATCCAATTGCCTGAAGGTACCAGCCTATAACCCAGGGTCTATGAATACTCAGCCTTTGACCTCTACTGCAAGATTAAGATATGTTGTTTTAGCTGCGTCCCATCAGAGAATCTTCCAATCACTTCCTGTCCTAATAAAAAGTAAGGTAAAATCTCCCCCCAGTAAGGGCACAAGGGACAACAAAATCCTGACAGAGGTTCTAACCCTTTCTAACTTTATCCAAAAAAAAAACTTTTGGCTGGAGTGGAGTCTTATAGCCTGCTGTGGTCAAAGGGGAGGTAATCACTGGTCAGTCTCACACAACTTGGAGGCACTGGGAGTATATGTTGTCTCCTTGGGTGGTTTGTGCTATTCCATTCTAATCAGAAAAGAGGCCAGAGATCAATTTTAAATTAAAGGTTGTTAGACTTTAAAAAGGCATAAAATCATACCAGTCTTCATAGCATTAGAGACAGATTATAGTAGAATTGTGCAAATTAGAAGCTTTGCAACCCCCATCCCTTTAATTGACATTGATAAGGATTGCAATAGACCCAGAAAAAGCCCCCTCATCTACATCCCCTGTACTGGCATGCCAACACCAACTGCCTATGACGCTTTGCGGATGATAAAGCTCTGCATCACATTCTAATAATTTGCCATCGCAGTATTACTTCTGTAACCTTCTTCACCTGACAGAGCAAAATAATGTTTATTACTGAAGTCATCAGTCCTCACACAGGTCAGGCCAGTGAAAACAGCATTGGGGAAAGGAAGTCAGAGAAACAAACGTTGGAGAGCAGTGGGGTTTAGAGGGAAAAACCTCCACTACATGATTCCATTACCTTCTGCTTAGAACTAAATTATGAGTTTTGGGTTGGGATCTCCTCTAATGGGGTATTCCAGAGAACACTAATACTTGACCTCTGTTGGAGACTCCACCATGGACAGTAGGTTACCTTCATTTTAACTCCTCTTTTCTAAGAACCAACTGATTTTCATGGCCAACTACTGAGCTCAAGCAGCATTATTCTACCCTGTAGATATAAATACCAAGTTAAGAGGTGCAGTAAGAGGAAATATATCTCTCAAAAGCCCTAAAGCCAAAGACATACCCAATTCCTGATCACTCAACACCCCCAGATCTACCGACACGTGACAACTTTTCAACTGCTGCTGCCGGTCAAGAGGCTCCGACCATTTTAGGGTAAAATGTTGGGATGGAACGAAGTACAGGGTAGTCCCTTCATCTTACTACATAGAAGGGTCCAATTTTTTTTTATTACTACTTCGAATATCCCTTTAAAGGATAAGTTCACCTTGATAAAAAAAATTTAAAAACGCACATTTATTTTGCAGGTAAAAATGCGCATTTACAATTTTTTTGTAGGAGCCTGGAAAGCATTGCACCTGTGATTAGAAGATCGCAAGTGCAATTCCAGGCTCCTGCAGACTGCCAGTGTAAACTGACTACTCATACCTTGTAGGGGCAGGCAGTTACACAATGACAGAAAGAGAACTACCTAGAGCTCTCAACAGTGACCAGGCAGCTTTTTGAAAACTACAAGCAGTCAGCAGCAAAGGCTGTTGTTTCTATGTAGTTCATTCATTGACAGAACTCTCATAAAAAATAGTGACAGCGGGTGTGGGGATAAGATCCCCTGCCCACTGTCATAAGGAGGGTGAAGAACAGGGAGCGGCTGCAGGAGTGGGAACATGTTCCACCCCAAAAAACTGGTGGAACACGTTACATGTTCCCAAAGGTGAACTCATCCTTTAAGAAGTGGGAAGGGCTGGCAATTCACAGATTACAGGATAGACCACAAGCAGTGCTCCAAGTAACACCAGCAGCTTTGCTTGGGGGACAGGGCTCCATATGAGACAGAACAGCTCAGTTTTATTCTTTAAACATATTATATACAGTGAAAGTGCAGGGCACAGCACCCAAAGAGAGGAAAAGAAGACATGATGGGGCATAGAGAAAAAGGAAATTAAACAAACAAACAAACAAAAAAAAGAGGTAACAAAGAACAGAATAGATTAAAAAAAACATGATTTAGAGGAAAGCATAACTGGTTAATGGTCAGAATTATGAAAGAAAGTCAGAGAAGTCAAAGAAAAATGTTGATGGCCCCAGATGGGTCAGATCTTTGTGCCTGGTCATAGCCTATGCTGATATTACAAGGAAAGAGAGAGAAAGCATTGGTAGAGTGAGACAGCCAGCCAGCTGGGAGGGGAACAAGGAAACAGTCTAGGTGCTGTGCAGAGGGATCAGTGTCTCCCTTCTAAGGTCCTGCAGAGTCCGCATCCTCAATAGGAACCTGTGTGTTAGAAGCCAGTCCTCCTGCTGACTGTGTAGAGCAAGCCACTAAAATCTTAGAGCTGGAGGTGGTGTAGATGGTCTGGGGTGGTGCTGGCTCTTCCTGGGCCTCTGTGGTGGCTGCATCGGAGGCGACAGAAGCCACAAGAGCCATGGGGCCGTCAAGAGCCATGGGAGCCCCAGGAACCAAGGCAGCCGGGGTCTCTGGCAGCAGCAGTTCATTGTTGGCAGTAATGAGAGCGCCAGAGTTGGCCGCCAAGGCTTCGGCTAATAAGATCTCGGGATGGCTCTTGGCCTTGTGGGCAACAACACTGTCCTTCTTCTCGAACTTCTTCCCGCAGATGCCACAGGAGAACTGATAGAAGGAATCAGCGTCATGTTTCTTCATGTGCCAATTCAGGGAGGCCTTCTGTCTGCAAGTAAACCCACAGAACTCACATCTAGAATGAGGGGAAGGGAGCAAAAAAAAGATTGGTAAGTGCAGGCCAGGGGAAGACAGCAACACATCAAGCGGAAATTTCAGAACTCACTGTAAGGGCTTTTCTCCTGTATGGATCATGCGGTGCACAGCCAGGTTATGAGAGCTCTTAAATGCTCTGGCACAGTATTCACAGATATAATCTCGCTGGTCTAAGAACAAAGAAACATAAATTAAAGTGGTCTCTCCAACAAACAGACAAGAGACACCTTTTGCTTGGTATCCTGAGTTGATTAGTAAAATCTTATGTGGTTTAAAGGTACAGCTATCCCTTTATGTCTACAGTATTTTTAAATATGTATTTTGAAATTTTTTCTTTATAAAGGAAAACTCCACTTTACAGATGTGGCATATATATAACTGCTACACCAATCAGTCTCTTCCTTGCAATAATACAGAGTTTACAGATGGGACTTACTGTAAACAATTTTTCTCATGTATATAGCACACTGCTTTTTCCAGAATACAATGTTCAAAGTTCAAATTATAGCCATCCACCACAATGTATAGAACTTAGTTTCACCTTTAATCAAATGTTGGCTAAAAGTGCTATTCTACATGCCAGGTTTATAAAAGTGTGATTCATTTTTCCCCTTAAAAAAAAAAAAAAAAAAAATGTTAGCCATGTAAAAATAATAATAATAATAATAATAAAATAAAAAAATGGAATTTGAATTAAATTCCTTATCTTGGAGCAGTACAGGACACAGGCATTGTATTCATAGACCACAGTACCCTAGCAATAAACCAACAGTTAGGCAATAACAAAGCAAACAAAACTGCAAACAGTCAAGGAACCTGAAAACACTCCGATGACCCTTGTGCCCAAGCTTGCATCACCCAAAGTCTGAAACTCCACACTATAGAACCCTCGAGAACGTGTGAACAGAGGGACCAGGTGGAAAGCTTTCAAAATCTGGGATACAGATGCTGACCTGGTGTATTAAGTTCTCATAGGGAAAGGAGTGAGACCAGGAGGTGGAGGAAAAGTAACACAAAAAGGGATGCAGTTTTGCGAACAAAAGTTGTGGCTGCCAGGCAGATCCTGAAAGTCCTAGCAACATCCAAGGAGTATAGGTAAATGTCACTAGGTTTTGGAGCAGTGTAGAGTCCTCGTGAAGTGGAAAGAAGAGAAAATGGGGTTGATTTATTCAAACTGGAGTGCAAAACCTGGTGCAGCTCTGCATAGAAACCAATCAGTTTTTTTTTTGTCAAAGCTTAAAGTGGATGTAAACTCGATTCATGAAATTTGAGCTGGGCACATATATCTGCATTGTTTTGTTATATCTCTTCAAAGCAGCTGTCTTCTGCCCGTTCTTCTATTAGCCTGATAACTCCTAACAAGTTCTCTATCACATATGATAAAAGCAGCTGGAGGTTTGTGTTGGGGAGTATGCTATAAATAAATTACCAGAGCCCTGAACTATTAAACAATCAATTCTGAAAGTCTCTACCTATGAGGAGAGGGGAAGTGTGCCTTTCCTCCAATCAGCTGTCTTGGCTGTATGCCTAGGCTTCACTGCAGTGTTAACCAGGGAGAGAAAATCTAACAGGATCTGAACTTTCTAAACAGTATATAAAGCTGAAGACAGCAGATATATATGTAAAACTTATGTAGGGAGATTTGTTTCATCCCTGTGTATCACCTGAGGCTGTTCACTTCACTTGGTATATGCAAGGCTTTACATCCACTTTAATTGAATAAGCTGACTAGCTACCATGCACAGCTGCACCAAATTTTGGACTCTTCAATTTTAGTAAATCAATCCCAATGTCCTCATGGAGGTGGAAAACCGAGACCACCTATAATGGAAAAAAAGGTCTTGGTCTCAGAACCACCTTGTCATGTGCAAACTGAGAAAAAGCACTTTACAAGTAAGAGCTGCCAGCCCAGAAACACACAACAACTGTAATGGACATCACAAGGACAACCTTACATGTGAGTTTAATTTTCTCAAAAGGGGCATCTCTGAAATCCAAAGAGCACAAGGTTAAGATCCCATGGCAACACAGGGGGCTGAATTGAAAGATTTATATGAGCAATTCCCTGGAGAAAAGCCTTGACTATTTTGGGTTTAATATCACTTTTTAATACCACTTTAAGGGCACTCCTGAGATAAACCTATCCTTCAGAACCTGGGTTTAAAAAGCCATGCTGTTAAGGTGACCGACTGAGAAGCAGGGTGGAACAGGATCACTGTTCTAATGCAATGAGGATCACTGGAACCTTTTCTTCTATCTTGTGTAGCGGTCAAAGGAGTTTTTGTTTTTTAAGAGCAAAGCCATATATCAGCTGGAAGAGAGTCCAAGGAATCACCAGGGCATCTAATGTGAAGGCCAGAAAATCTCCAGTACTTGCTTTAAATCTGTTCAGCTTGTTGTTGAACCTGGGGGTTAGGATGACAATAGGATTCCTCCACCTTTGACAGAGTCTGGAAAATCTCAGGTGCAGATACCACTCCCTTGAGTCTAGGTGTTGGCAGCAAGTCCCGAAGTAAAACTAAGTTAACTAATGTTATCCCTTTGCTGAGCAGAGGTAGTAGCTGTAGGAGTAGGAGACATAGGCTTTCTCTAGTGGGGTAGGAGCACGTTTCCCCCAGGAAATTTCTTTATCAAGTGGCTAAGCCAGGCCCACTAGAATGACAGGAATGTCCTTTCGCTTTATCCTCCGCAACAACTGGGGTAGGAGCTTCAGGGGAGGGAAGGCATAGATCATTTAGTACCTGTCCTACGGAGCCACCAGCACATCTGACCAGACATTCCTCATCCTGCCCACAAACATTGGAACTTCCTGATTGGATACAAAGACATCCACATCTGTCTTTCCCTAGCATTGACAAATCCAGTCAATCCAGGTGTAGAGACTAATCCCCCTGATCCAGACACTGATGACTGGAGTAGTCCACCTGCCAACTGTCTACTTGCGAAATGTGAGCAGAGAACAAGGCTGGGCATGGAGTTTTTTCAATTAAGGATCTGAGCTACCTCAAGCGCAGCCGCCAACATTTTTGTGCTGCCCTGGTGATTGATGTAGGCCACAGCCATAGTGTTGTCTGACTGGACCCAGATCAGGTAACCTGGTCCAATGGGAGAGAGAGTGGAATCTACTCTCCTCCAGGCCCCACAAGCCCTAAACAGACAGATAATCCATCACCCCCCACAGCTGAAAAGACGCCTGTTGTGATAATCTTACAACACATGGGGAGAAAGGACTTTCCGGACAGGAGAAAGAAACGTGAAGCCACCAAGTTAAAGACGCGATTGATAAATGAGACAGATAAATGGTCCTGTCCACAGATCCTGAAGCCTTGTTCCATTTGGTCAGAGTCTCCTGAAGACGGCAAGAACCCTCTTGCACCAGTGGAGGAAGCCCATCCATAGAGAACATGCCAAAGCTTCTGAAGTTTCTCTGGTAAAATAAAATACCCTGGCCACCCAGGTGTCCAAAATCAGGCCGAGGTGTGAAGAATTAGGATCCATCAAAAAATTTCCAGCAAACAAACTGTTATAGCAACATCGCGTTCCCATAAAAGTACTACAATACTCCTTCTTGCACTGCCTTTATTTTCCCACTTTAATCTGCAGATCAATTTCTGTGTCTGGGAAGGGGCCCCAATCTCTGGCAAAAGTGGTGACAAAGCACCTTCCCCGTTACAGAGTCATCAAATGGCAGATCATAAGTGGCAAGGAGAGGCTCTGCCACTTGACAGTTCACTGACAGAGGGAGGGATTAAGCATAAGGGTGTGGACCTTAGATATAATGATTAGGGTAAGCAGTACAAGATTCCTGTTTTTTTTTGAGGGAGGGGGAGTTCATTCACTCAGTGGGCCAAACATCCTTACAAACAAGGTGGATTAAGGGATTAAGCATAAGGGTGTGGACCTTAGATATAATGATTAGGGTAAGCAGTACAAGATTCCTGTTTTTTTTTGAGGGAGGGGGAGTTCATTCACTCAGTGGGCCAAACATCCTTACAAACAAGGTGGATGGAGGATTCCAAACAGGTAAAGATCCTAAAAAAGGAGGTACACTAATAGATCCAGGTAGTTTGACTAAAACATTACTTTATTGAAACAGTATTAAATAAAAAATGGTTACATGATAAATGCAAAGCAGCAAATGCAAATTTTGCAAAAACCTCTACCCAACACCATAAAATGGCAATGGCAACATTGTCAGTGATAGCTTTTCGCCTGCACAGTTAACGCAAGCTTCTTAAGGATGTCCTGAAGAAGCAATTTTTAACCATGAAGGCGAAATGCGTTGAAGCTAGGCTACAGTGTCATCTTGTCCGGATGGTTGGACTTTTGACTGCTGCTAACAGATCGGGATGGGCACCACCTCATAAGTGTGGTTGGCACTCACATCCAGTCTGCGGAGAGCTGGTGTTGGCAGGAGCGAGACCACCCGGTTGAGATATCCCCCGAGGACACTGGTAGAGGCAACAGAAATCAGCAACAGATCTGCAAGATCATTTAATCTTTACTATATGTCATCCTAAGGTCTCTTTAATGCATGAGCCTCCCAGTATTAAATTCTGGAGCTGTGTATGTTTACTTCATGCTACTTATGCATGTGGCGGTAGCCACATCAGTGGAACGCTTTGCTTAATACAGCTCTATGTCAGGCTATCCTTACACGGCCTAACACCATGGATAATTATGCTGCAGTCTGTATTAACCGCTCTCATGCTAAAATTGCTCTTCTGCTTGTGGCTCTTCACTGCTCTTAATTTCTAGTCAGAATACCTGCATCTATTAGAGTCCCTCTTTTCTCTTTTTTTCCAGGATCTTTTCCTGTTTGTATACAGTTCTACTTTAGGTACTAGATCCACACTGTATATCAGTGAGCTAGTGGACTTTTTTTTTCTGATTTAGGATGGAGGGATACCCCCCCCCCCCCCGTGACATTGGGGGTTATTTACAAAAGGCAAATCCACTTTGCACTACAAGTGCAAAATGCACTTAATATTGCACTGAAAGTACACTTGGAAGTGCAGTCACTGTAGATCCGAGGGGGATATGCAAGGAAAATAAAAAAACAGCATTTTTAGCTTGCACATGATTGGATAAAAAAAAACAGCAGAGCTTCCCCTCATTTCAGATCTACCCCTCCGATTTACAGCGACTGCACTGCCAAGTGCACTTTCAGTGTAATTTCAAGTGCACTTTGCACTAGTAGTGCAGAGTGGATTTGCCTTTCGTAAAAAAATAACCCCCATTGTGTTCTGACCAACCGCTGTCAGAATACACTGATCAGCAGCGGCAGCCGTAAATGATTAACTTCTGTAGAGCAGGGATAACCAAGCACTGATCAAAATTCAGCCACTCCCTGCCAAACCACCTCATCTCCTTTTTTATGCAAAATGTGTAATATTTACCTGTGTGGTGCTTTGCGTGGCGCATCAGCTGCTTCTGCAGACGGAACAGCCTCCCACAGGAGGGATGCGGACACACATATTTCTTCTTTAAAAGGTGCTGATATTTAATGTGGTGCTAAAGACAAAAAGGCAACAGTGTCATGTTCAAAGTCCTCTCCAATTTCCCCATTAATTCATGCAAGCCCCCATAACTACTTACAGGTGGTTTACACATTCACGCAAGAAAAGCTAAATTAAGAGATTGCCTGTCTACCGCACACTTCCAAACCATGTCCTCAATATGTTTTTCCCCTGCCCCTGTGATTAAGCCCCAGGGGCAAGGCGAAACATGTTGGGGGCATGGCTTGGACAAATCAAGCTGAGGCTGCTTTTACCTGCTAAACACTTGGGCGAGGTGTGTGGCGGACAGGCTCTCTTTTCCCATTTCTGCAGCGTGCTTTGGGTCTGGACGAACCTCTCCCCAGCCTGCACCCTTACTAATCATTTGCATCCAATTCATGGGCCCTTATTAGCCTGTGCAAGGGCCACTAAGCATTTATCGTAAGTCTTTTGCCGTGTTGAAACTGTTTGCTCTCAATTCCCTGCAAACTTGCATCTCCACAATATAACCTCCTTGAAGCTGTAGCAGCTAATCTGAGCATGGCTTTATTTCCGGTTTGAATTACTTTAAAGTGTTTGTAAAGGCAGAATGTTTTTTATCCTAATGCATTCTATGCATTAAGGTAAAAAGCCTTCTGTCTGCAGCAGTCCCCCTCAGCCCCCCAATACTTACCTGAGCCTCTTCTCTATCCAGCGATGTCCACAAGTGCCTCGGCCGTCCGAGACTCTCCCTCCTGATTGGCCGAGACACAGCAGCAGCACCATTGGCACCTGCTGCTGTCAATCAGGAGGGAGAGGGGGTGGGGCCTTTCCGCAGCTCCATGTCAGAATGGATACACGGAGCTGCAGCTTGGGTGTCCCCATAACAAGCTGCTTGCTATGGGGGCACTCAACAGGAGGAAGGGGCCAGTAGCTTCAGCCAGGGAGCCAAGAAGAGGAGAAAGGGGGCTCCCCTGTGCAAAACAACTGCACAGAGCAGGCAAGTATAACATTGTTAGAGACTTTACAATCACTTTAATCAATCATTCTGCCCTCCTACTGAACCATACTCTCATTGACTGCCTCTCGCAGATATTAGCTTTCACTAACATTGACCATTTCCTGAGCATTAGGAACACATCCAGACATCCCTTCAGATGTGTACGTGCACAGCTAAACTCTGCAGCACATTGTAGAGGCTAAAAAATGGACAGCCGCACTCCAAAAAACCTTTAGGTTGTCTTTATTGTAAAACGGATGGAAAATGCACTACAAAATACAGCAAAAAAAAAATAGGGATAGCAGCCTACGCGTTTCACACTATATGCTGTATTTTGTAGTGCATTTTCCATCCATTTTACAATAAAGACAACCTAAAGTTTTTTTGGAGTGCGGCTGTCCATTTTTTAGCCTCTACAATTTGCCTTGTGCATTGCCGGCACCCTTGATCTCCAGAGAAATCATTGATTGTTCAGCATACCCACCTGGAGCGGTAACTCCCTTTTGTTAAACTCTGCAGCACCAAGCTAGTCAGCAGGGAGGGATATGCATATCTAAAGAAGGAATGGCAAGAATGTGTTCTTTCAGATAATGCTATTGAAAAAAGATCTGAGGCAGGGTGCCGTGTCATTTACCTAAGCCTGCCAGGAAAGGGGCGGGGGAGAAGGGTACCTTACACATCACCCTTAAAGTGGATGTAAACCTGATTCATGAAATTTTACCTAGGCACATATATTTTTACTGTTTTACATAGCACTCTCCAAAGCACTAAGTCCAGTGTCTTTCTGCTGCTCTGTTTCTTCTGTTATCAGCATAATAACTTCTGTTAAGCTCTCTGAAACAGGAGATAAAAGCAGCTGGAAATTTGTGTCGGGGGGGTGCTAGATTAGCAGAGAGCTTGTCTATTTACAGCACAGCATAATTTTTTTGTTCCTCTGCCTATGCGGAGGGGGGCTTTCCTCCAATCAGCTCACACACAGTGTATGCCAAGACTCCCCTCCCCCTGCTGGAACAGGAAGAAAAAAAAAGTAGACTTTTTATATCCAATGTATACCCAGCTTTAAAAAATCTGGAGGAAAGCATCTACTTACCTGCAAGTATCTAGGGTGTGCCAGAACTGTGCCACATCCTTCCATCTCACAGCGCACATACTGTAGAGGAGGCTTCTTTCTAAACAGGGCAAAAGGAAATATAAAAATAAATAAATAAAAAATTTGCGTTAAAAAAGAAAAAATGAACGCTGGTAAAGCAGCTTAAGGGCTAATAAATGCACATATTTTTAAAGGAAAAAAATTGCATTTATTATCTTTCCCACAGGAGTGTGTAAAGCATTGTACCCCCGACATGCTACAGGTTACATCCTAAATACCAGTATAAAATGCAGATGAACTTATCCTTTAATACACACACACACACACACACAATGCGTTGCAAAAGCATTCGCACTTTACCTTGGACTTTTTCAAGGTTTCTTCACAGTAAGAGCTGTGAAAATGTGGAATAGACTCCCTCAATAGCTGGTTCTGGCAAGCTCAGTAGATTGCTTTAAAAATGATTCTTTCCTAAATGAACATAATATAGCTGGATACTAACATTTATAGGTAAAGTTGATTTGGGGACTATCCAATTGCCTCTCGGGGGGGGATAAGGAAGGACATCTTTACACTGCTGTAGCATATTGGATCATGCTTTGTTGTTTTTTTTTTGCCTTCCTCTGGATCAGGGGTCCTCAAACTTTTTAAACAGGGGGCCAGTTCACGGTCCCTCAGACTGTTGGGGGGCCGAACTATAGTTTAAAAAATATATGAACCTATGCACACATCTTATTTGAAGTACAAAAAAACAGGAAAAAACAATATACAATATTTAAAATAAAGATTTTAATCAACATAAACTTATTAGTATTTCACAAACTCCCCTCATCACAGAACCCCTCCCCATCACAGGCCCTTCTCTCCATTACAAAGCCCCCAATAACAGACCCCCCCATTACACAGACCCCCAACACAAAGGGAGGGGAGAGGATAGGACAGAGAAGGAGCAGTCAGGTGGAGGGTAGGACAGAGTGGAAGCAGCCAGATGAAGGGGAGGACAGGGTGAATGCAGCCAGGTGGAGAGGAGGACAGGGTGGATGCAGCCAGGTGGAGGGGAGGACAGGGTGGATGCAGCCAGGTGGAGGGGAGGACAGGGTGGATGCAGCCAGGTGGAGGGGAGGACATAATACCAACATTTGCTGCTGTTAGTATACAGTGGGAGCAGCCAGGTGGAGGGTAGAATAGAGTTGGAGCAGCCATGTGGAGGGTAGAACAGAGTGGGAGCAGCCAGGTGGAAGGAAGGACAGGGTGGATGCAGCCAGGTGGAGGGTAGAATAGAGTTGGAGCAGCCAGGTGGAAGGAAGGACAGGGTGGATGCAGCCAGGTGGAGGGTAGAATAGAGTGGGAGCAGCCAGGTGGAGGGTAGAATAGAGTGGGAGCAGTCAGGTGGACGGAAGGACAGGGTGGATGCAGTCAGGTGGAGGGTAGAATCGAGTGGGAGCAGCCAGGTGGAAGGTAGAATAGAGTTGGAGCAGCCAGGTGGAGGGTAGAACAGAGTGGGAGCAGTCAGGTAGAGTGGAGGACAGGGTGGATACAGTCAGGTGGAGGGGAGGACAGAGTGGGAGAAGCCAGGTGGAGGGTAGAATAGAGTGGGAGCAGCCAGGTGGAGGGTAGAATAGAGTGGGAGCAGCCAGGTGGAGGGTAGAACAGAGTGGGAGCAGCCAGGTGGAGGGTAGAATAAAGTTGGAGCAGCCAGGTGGAGGGTAGAACAGAGTGGGAGCAGCCAGGTGGAGGGTAGAACAGAGTTGGAGCAACCAGGTGGAGGGTAGAACAGAGTGGGAGCAGCCAGATAGATGGGAGGTAAGTTCTTACCTTGGAGGGTAATAAGAGAATCACTGGCTCCCTCCACTCGACAGCCTCATGGCATTTCTTCTCCTCTCTTCCTATTTCCCCTCCCGCTCAGCATGTTGGGGACTGAACTCCTCTCAGGGAATCATCATGGGGCCTGCTGGTATCCAGCACTACAATTCCCATAATGCTCTAGTTTCCCAGCTATTGGCTCTGAATGTAGCCAATAGGAGTAGGCATTGCCAGGTGAATGCTCTGCTCAAGGAGAGGGAGGGGTGGAATTCCCCCGCAGCTGCGGCTCTGCCTGTGTCCCTTCTAAGAGCCTGTCAGTTTCGTCGCCACTGCACTGTCACTAGTTTCAGTCCACGGGCCAGGTAAATCACACTGGTGGGCCGAATACGGCCCACAGGCCGTAGTTTGAGGACCCCTGCCTGCTCTGGATCAACTGTGGTTATAGGATTGTGTATATAGGATTGTATGATTTATTTATATTTTAGGATTTTTTTTTTCCTTTTATTGGTTGAACTAAATGGACTTGTGTCTTTTTTGAACCAGACCAACTATGTAACTAAAAGTGAAAAAAAGGTACTATTGATGCGTTAATACCAACATTTGCTGCTGTTAGTATACAGTAAGCAAAATGTGCTAATGATACCAAATGTACAACCAAAAATAGGAGGTATCAATCAAATACAATATGAAGCAAAATTATATATCAAACCATTGTGTGAAAACAAAAACACAGAAACACATCCCCCTTTTCCACACACAGACCAGTGCAAATTGACTTGATATGAGAAGGAACAATCCTATGGTGTACTGGGAGTTTTCACAGTGCTTGTTTTAGTTCAGGCTGACGCTCTGGTGATTCAGGGTGACACAGCTCATGAAAAAGGCACAAAGGAGAAAAAGATATGGTGCAACATTGCGGATCAAAAGGAGAACATAAATGCGGTGATGCAATTACACTCACAAATCCCCAGATCAAAGTACAGCTTTTAGATAGCCTTTCATGCCGCTCAGTGCGGCGATCTCCTCATACGAACAGATGTCCGTCGGTCGCGTCACTAGGCTCCTCCCCCACGCGTTGCGTCACTCGGCACTTGACTTACAGATTGGAATAGAATCCCTGAAACCTTTTTGACGGCAGTACAGGCACTATCACTCCGTGCCTCAGCAGGTTTTGCACTGGCCAAACAAGGCGTCCCGGCGCGCCGGGAAAAGATGAAGGTTGGAGAAAAAAAAACCTGTTTGGCGGACAAGAAAGAAACTATCTTGTATCCTGATGAGGATACCAGTTCGCAAACCCACGGGTCGGAAAGGAGGGAGGTCCAATGAGCTGTAAACTCCCGAAAGCAAGTCGGGCGGGGGCAAACCTTCATGCAGTAGCTTTGCTCGCAGGCTTGTTTGGCTTGCGAATATAGGGACGCTTCTGTCCCTCAGCAGGTACCTTATCGGCCTGGGAATGCTTACTTGCGGATCCGGGCGGACAAAAAAAATGCTTCCGAGCGGAAAAGGAGGGCCCTGGCCTACGGCGTGGCTCCTTACCTTTTCTGGATTGTGGGAGCAGCGTACTCTTACCCCCAGTAAACATTCTTAATAATGTCATCCAGCGAGGCTCCAAATAGCCTCTCTCCCTGGGCCTCTGCCAGGGCCTTCTTAGATGCCTGGTCCACAGCATTTTAGCCAAATTGGGCGACGGAGCACCACAGCAGACACTGAGGCTCTAGAAAGCAAAGGAGCCGTATCTGAGGCCGTATCGCAGACATACTTAAGGCCAAGCACCAACTGGTCTGCCAGTTCCACGCAGATTGGGAAAGCCTGTTGCTTTTCCAACTTTCAGTGCAACAATTTTGCCCATGCCATCCGCTCTCCCTCATGGGGGTGTTTCTGTGCATTTCGCGCCGTTCCAGAAGGATAACCAGCGCTAGAGGCAAAAACAAGCTGGCACTACAAGAAAATGGCCGCCGGCCACCTCAGCAAGAAAACGCCTGAGGGCTCCGAAAAGTTGGCCACCGGACTTCCTGACTAAAACTACAGGAAAATGGCGCGACCACTCTGACCTTCGTGCGGTGGTCTCTCACAAAAGTGTACAACAAACACCCCACTATGCCCGACTATGCCCCAAAAATAGGGAAGGGAACAGTGGACCCCAAACACCCAGCGCAGCCCCCCGCCAGACATGGAGCCCCCCGGGAGACCCCTATTCAGTCTCGCAGTGGCCCAAGCATGGGGAGGAGGGAAGGGACGGGGAGAGAAGAAGAGGAGCATGAGAGACCCCCAATTCGACCTCCCAGGGAATGCCCAGTTGCTCCGTCCTGCCAAGGCAGGCGGAACCATACTTACCCCTCCCGTGGGAACTTCTGGACGCATTCTTTGAACAGACCCATCACCCGAGTGGTACGGGGTGGCTGTCGGCCATGGCACACTGTGACACGGACAGTAGTAGCCCAGTCATATGTGTGCCCCGGAGCATATACAGGGAGTGCAGAATTATTAGGCAAATGAGTATTTTGACCACATCATCCTCTTTATGCATGTTGTCTTACTCCAAGCTGTATAGGCTCGAAAGCCTACTACCAATAAAGCATATTAGGTGATGTGCATCTCTGTAATGAGAAGGGGTGTGGTCTAATGACATCAACACCCTATATCAGGTGTGCATAATTATTAGGCAACTTCCTTTCCTTTAGCAAAATGGGTCAAAAGAAGGACTTGACAGGCTCAGAAAAGTCAAAAATAGTGAGATATCTTGCAGAGGGATGCAGCACTCTTAAAATGGCAAAGCTTCTGAAGCGTGATCATCGAACAATCAAGCGTTTCATTCAAAATAGTCAACAGGGTCGCAAGAAGCGTGTGGAAAAACCAAGGCACAAAATAACTGCCCATGAACTGAGAAAAGTCAAGCGTGCAGCTGCCAAGATGCCACTTGCCACCAGAGTGGACATATTTCAGAGCTGCAACATCACTGGAGTGCCCAAAAGCACAAGGTGTGCAATACTCAGAGACATGGCCAAGGTAAGAAAGGCTGAAAGACGACCACCACTGAACAAGACACACAAGCTGAAACGTCAAGACTGGGCCAAGAAATATCTCAAGACTGATTTTTCTAAGGTTTTATGGACTGATGAAATGAGAGTGAGTCTTGATCGGCCAGATGGATGGGCCCGTGGCTGGATTGGTAAAGGGCAGAGAGCTCCAGTCCGACTCAGACGCCAGCAAGGTGGAGGCGGAGTACTGGTTTGGGCTGGTATCATCAAAGATGAGCTTGTGGGGCCTTTTCGGGTTGAGGATGGAGTCAAGCTCAACTCCCAGTCCTACTGCCAGTTTCTGGAAGACACCTTCTTCGAGCAGTGGTACAGGAAGAAGTCTGCATCCTTCAAGAAAAACATGATTTTCATGCAGGACAATGCTCCATCACACGCGTCCAAGTACTCCACAGCGTGGCTGGCAAGAAAGGGTATAAAAGAAGAAAAACTAATGACATGGCCTCCTTGTTCACCTGATCTGAACCCCATTGAGAACCTGTGGTCCATCATCAAATGTGAGATTTACAAGGAGGGAAAACAGTACACCTCTCTGAACAGTGTCTGGGAGGCTGTGGTTGCTGCTGCACGCAATGTTGATGGTGAACAGATCAAAACACTGACAGAATCCATGGATGGCAGGCTTTTGAGTGTCCATGCAAAGAAAGGTGGCTATATTGGTCACTGATTTGTTTTTGTTTTGTTTTTGAATGTCAGAAATGTATATTTGTGAATGTTGAGATGTTATATTGGTTTCACTGGTAAAAATAAACAATTGAAATGGGTATATATTTGTTTTTTGTTAAAGCGGGGGTTCACCCTATCGACGAAAAATTATTTTATTTTTTTTATTTTACCATAAAATCAGGCATTGTAGCGCGAGCTACAGTATGCCTGTCCCGAATTTTTTACCCCCGTACTCACCTTGTTCTCGTAGATTGAAGATACCGGGGAATGGGCGTGCCTATGGAGACGGAGGATGATTGACGGCCGGCTCTGGCGCGTCACGCTTCTCCGGAAATAGCCGAAATAGGCTTGGTCTTCACGACGCGTGCGCATAGCCTGTGCGCAGGCGCCGTGAAGAGCCGAGACCTACTCCGGCTGTCTTCGGGGAGAGTGACGTGCCAGGGCCGGCCGTCAATCATCCTCCCTCTCCATAGGCACGCCCATTCCCCGCGGGAGCCGAAAAATACGATCTCCGATTACAAGGTGAGTCCGGGGTTAAAAAAATCGGGACAGGCATACTGTAGCTCACGCTACAATGCCTGTCTCGATGGTAAAATGTGTCGGGGGGGGGGGGGGGGAACTACCGCTTTAAGTTGCCTAATAATTATGCACAGTAATAGTCACCTGCACACACAGATATCCCCCTAAAATAGCTAAAACTAAAAACAAACTAAAAACTACTTCCAAAAATATTCAGCTTTGATATTAATGAGTTTTTTCGGTTCATTGAGAACATGGTTGTTGTTCAATAATAAAATTAATCCTCAAAAATACAACTTGCCTAATAATTCTGCACTCCCTGTAGCTTGCCGGCCGCCCCTGGATCAGACGGGGCATGACGTGGCTGACTCAGCATGTAGCTAAGGTCTGCTCGCGCTTGATGGCCGGGCTGGGGAGACTACCAGGATCTATATTATCCAGCCTGTCACCCAGCCTGGCTGTTGATAGTAGATCACAGGAATCAAAAAGAAAAAATCCCCAGGACCAATGGTCCCCCACCAGGAGCCAGGTCCTTTTACACTAGGCAGAAAAAAACTGAGCTGCTGGATGCAGTGTGAGGGGTTATAGCCAGTAGGACCGCCCCCTGGGTGGTACTGTGCAGCTTTGCTGTTTTTACATGTTCTGCCTAGTCCTCTCCTGAAGGTGGTGATATAACCCTAAGGTCAAGATTAAAGTGCTGTGTCCGTCAATGAACGAAAGAGAAACTTCCTGTGTCCCTCAATAGACAAGAAACAAAAAAGCTTACTGACTAGGAGTCAAAACCCAGCCTTCCTCTAATGCGTTTATCTTTGCAAAAAGAGTTTAGTCGCAATGACGTCGACTTCTAGTCAACTAGTCAATAAACCTTTACTTCTAGTTAATACTTTTTTTTTTTTAAAGCAGAATTAAAGCCTTAAGTGCGTCTCACATGTCTCTGCATCCCAATTTTTTTTTCTCTGTGGGATGAACTGGATGGACCAGTTTCTCTTTTTCAACCAGATTAAGGTATGGTTTCACACTTGTGAGGGCGATTTCTGCTGCAGGTCCACACCTGTTCATGCAGCCGCAACCACACGCACAGAAAAATGCAGGAGATGCGCGTGGGTGCCATTAATCCTACTGGAAATCACAACAGCTGCTTTCTGCTCTGGAAACTGCACTGCACTTGGTTTCCAAGCAGGCTGTGATTTAAAAAATGCTGCAGGGACCTTTTCCCTATGCAAAGTGTGGCCCCCGTAGCGCCACAGTAGGGTGCACCAGACCTCACTATGTAGGTCTGTGAAGTCTCAGGAAGCACAGTGCATGTGCCATGGCACACTAAAACTGCAGTTTGTTTTCTCACACAAGCATCTACTCACCGCCTCTTTGGGAGCTTTGGAGTTTTGTCATCCTTGCGCTTGCGCCCCCTCCTGTGAGAAGGGATGCAGGAAAAAGAAAATTAGAATTACAAATATAAAACGACTTTAGAAAGCAGGGAAACACTAAAGTCTTCACACCTACAAAAGTCTTTTAAAATGACACTAAAGGTCTCTTTTTTTTCCTCGATAAAATAAAAACACGTTATATTTATCTGCTCTGTGCAAGTCCCCCTGCCAGTGCTGTCCGCTTCTCTTTTCTGAGAGCCCACTCAACGTGCTGTGCCAAGGGGGCACCCATGTGGGTGGGCTTCTAAGACAGGTTGCATGCACCCATAGATACACAGAGTGCGGCTTAGCCACTCCCCCCTTCATAGTATTTAACAGACTGTAGCCAATGGCTCCCGCTGCTCCCTGTGTGTCCTCTAAGAAGGGGAGGAGCAGATAGGGAAAGTTTTTTAACGCATAAACAAAAACGTTTGACTTGAGAACCACTTTAATGTTGTACAAGTTGAAAAAAGCATAAAACTAACCTTTCCTGCCAACCCATCCACCGCCTATCTGAATTTTTTTCCTGTGAAGTCCTGTTACAGGAACCAACACTTCCGGGAATGTCCATCTTCTCCAGACCCTGATGCATGCTATGGTTCCTCTCACTGATTCCCATGTCACTACAGGACACAGTGGTGATGTAGAGGTTGGACGGAGAAATGGGTAGGCATGGCATAGGACCTAGTTGTTTAATTCCCCTGGACAACTGAAGGCAGTGTGGTGGTCCCAAGGCCTAAAGCCTAAACCTGCTCTGAAATCAGCTGTGCTGAGGTGGAATTGATCCCAGAGTAACTGTTCTAGTATCAAAATTGCCATAAACATTTTTTTTTTCCTGGCAAGTGGTCATGTGACCATTTCTTCTCTCTTGGTTCTTAGCCTTGCCGGGCAGTGGGTGAGCAGTAGCAGCACCATAAAGTTGCATAGTTTTACCTGTTGGAGTCATCGCATAGTCTAGTGCAACAGCAGATGTGTAGGCTAAAAAGTGACAACACTTTGAAGAATTAGAAGGGCCACCTTTGCCACACATATTCAGGAAGTGCAATTTTCCCTATGTTACTGTCAGGATCTGTTTAGTAGTAGTAAAGCAATGACTTTAAACGCACAATGCAACTTCAAGCTACAGGGCTTTCTTATTTTACATCACTTCTCATTGCACACACGTTAAACCAATAAGTTGTACAATCTGCATGCAACGTACCCCTTCTACCATACAGACATTTGTGAAGTGCTGTATATCTATGTCCACAATCCACTAGGACACCCTCCTTAAAGTGGTTATACAGTCTTAGGCTCTGTTCACATCTAGATGATGCTATTTTACAGGCATTTTTCAGGCGTTTTTGTACAGGTGTTTTCAAGGTTAAAAGGTCACTGATGTAAAAGCAGTAAAACTGCCTTTAACCTCTTTCCCACCGGGCTAATTTTTCAGATTCGGTGTTTACGACACTAAAACAGTTTTTTTTGCTATATAATTACTTAAAACCCCCAAACATTATATATATTTTTTTCTAACACCTTAGAGAATAAAATGGCAGTCACTGCAAAACTTTTTGTCACACCGTATTTGCGCAGCGGTCTTACAAGCGCACTTTTTTTGGATAAAAATCACTTTTTTGAATTAAAAAATAAGACAACAATAAATTTTGCCCAATTTTTTTATATATTGTGAAAGATAATGTTACGCCGAGTAAAATGATACCCAACATGTCACGCTTAAAAATTGCGCCCGCTCGTGGCATGGCGTCAAACTTTTACCCTTAAAAATCTCGATAGGCGACGTTTAAAAAATTCTACAGGTTGCATTTTTTGAGTTGCAGAGTAGGTCTAGGGCTAGAATTATTGCTCTCACTCTAACGATCGCGGCGATACCTCACTTGTGTGGTTTGAATACCGTTTTCATATGCGGGCGCTACTCGCGTATGCGTTCGCTTCTGCGCGTGAGCTCGTCGGGATGGGGCGCTTTAAAAAATTTTTTTTTGGTTTTCTTATTAATTTTTATTTAGTTTTATAATTTTTTACACTGAAATAAAAAAATAAATAAAAATTGATCACTTTTATTCCTATTACAAGGAATGTAAACATCCCTTGTAATAGAAAAAAGCATGACAGGTCCTCTTAAATATGAGATCTGGGCTCAAAAAGACCTCAGATCTCATATTTAGACTTAAATGCAAAAAAAAAAAAAAAAAAAAAAAGTCATTTTTTAAAATGACAAAAAAAAAAAATGTTTCTTTAAGAGGCTGGGCGGGACTGACGTTTTGACGTCACTTCCGCCCAGCAGAGCTATGAGGACGGGTGAAGGAGATTTCTCCTTCAGTCCCGTCCCCGCTCAGCTGCCGGACACATCCGATCCCCTCCGCCGCTACCGACGGCTCCGGTAAGCGGCGGAGGGCGCGGGAGAGCGGCGGGAGGGGGGGGGGGCCCTCTCCCGCCACCGATAACGGCGATCTCGCGGCGAATCCGCCGCGGAGACCGCCATTATCGTGTACACCACCGCCCCCTGAAAAGATGAATATCTCGGTTGTGGCAGCAGCTGCTGCCGTTACCGAGATATTCAACTTTAAAAACAGGACGTCTTTTTGACATGGGGCGGTGGTCAAGTGGTTAATCTGCCAAAAAGAAGCTCCTGTACTTTGTTTAAGCAATGGGCACTTGGCTTCAGGTGACAGAACGCTCAGATGTGAACGGGGGCCATTAAAACAAATAGGATTTGTCTTGTTAGGTGTTTTTAGAGCTGACACTTACAGCAGAAAAACACCTAGGTGTGAACGGAGCCTCAAGGTTTTTCATAGAATGCATAAAGGTAAAAAACCTTCTGTGCTGCACCTTCCCCCCAGACCCCCCTTTTTTTTACCCGAGCCTGATTCAAACCAGCTATGCACGTCTCTCTCCTCATTGAACAGATTAATAGCAGTAGGAGCTATTGGCTCCCGCTGGCATTAATCAAATCCTATGAAACGGGGGCAGGGCCACCGTCTATCAATGGATGCAGCAGAAGGGCTCAGGAGCGAGCCCGTGGGGGCATCCGATGAAGAGGAGGGCCTGGAGTGCCGGTGGGGAGCCCAGAAGAAGAGGATTGGGGCTGTTCACAAGCAGGTTAGAATAGACAGATGTGTTTTTTTTTCTTCTTTTTTTTAAATAAACACTAACTTGCTTGAAATGTTTTTAAAAAACTGTTGCCAATAAAGCATAACCAATTCTTAACACATGCCACTCTTTTTATTACCATGAGTGCAAAATGCAACACTAAAACATCCATATCCAAACTAGTGTGCAAACTAGTTATCTTTAATAAAAATAAAAAAAACACGGTTTTAACATTTGCTCCTTTCCATCCAATAGAGGGATTTACAGTTTTCTCACGTCATTGTAACATTAATAGGTTCCTCCCTGTGAAATGGGCTTTAAAACACTCACTTTCTAGGTGCTTCTGGGCCTGGAACTGGATTCTCCTCCTTCACTTCCATCTTCACTTCCACAGTACCCGACTCTTTCCTGCTGCGTGGACCTCTGCGCCTGGGTCCTGCAGATGACCTTTAAGAGAATACATACATGTTACTAGGAAAGCCAGAAAGAAGCAAAGAAGCAGAAGAGAATGCAGGGTAACATTCCTGCTTCAGGTCACCTTTGCAAGGTTCAGGTGTAATTGTTGGCACAGTATTCATTGCGTCCCATGTGTTTGTTTTTGGCACCAGGAGTGAACCAAGATATTTCAGCATCCAAAATCTCAAAATGTTCCTAAACGCTTCTGTACGTCTAGTCATTAGTCTGACCCTAACCTTTAAAAATGAATTCCTGCAGTTTAAGTGAAGCTAACACATATGTGGAACACAGGACAAAAAAGCTTTAATTTAAATATTTACAAAAGATATAAACCCGCTTTGTGTGCACCCAATGACTTTGCAAACCAAGATATTACCCTGTTATTAATAGCAGTAACATCATCGTGCTGCACATAGTCTATGCAGAGAGTAGAGTTATAACAGGGACCCAGAAGGCTCACCCTCTACAGCAGGGGTCTCAAACTCAAATTGCCTGAGGGCCACATGTTTTCATATCCAATGGGGGCTGCATGCAAACTTTCAAAACAATAAACTATACTAGCAATAATTTACTATACTATACCCAGCACTGGTGTCAGCAGACGCATTATTAAACCCAGCACTGGTGTCAGCAGATGCATTATTAAACCCAGCACTGGTGTCAGCAAACGCATTATTAAACCCAGCACTGGTGTCAGCAAACGCATTATTAACCACCAGCACTGGTGTCAGCAAACGCATTATTAACCCCCAGCACTGCCGTCAGCAGACACATTATTAACCTCTAGCACTGGTGTCAGCAGACGCATTATTAAACCCACACTGGTTTCAGCAGACACATTATTAACCCCCAGCACTGGTGTCAGCAGACGCATTATTAAACCCAGCTCTGATGTCAGCAGACGCATTATTAAACCCAGCATTGGTTTCAGCAAACACATTAACCCCAGCACTGGTGTCAGCAGATGCATTATTAACCCAGCATTGGTGTCAGCAAATGCATTATTAACCCCTAGCACTGGTGTAAGCAAACGCATTATTAACCCCCAGCACTGGTGTCAGCAAACGCATTATTAAACCCACACTGGTTTCAGCAGACACATTATTAACCCCCAGCACTGGTGTCAGCAGATGCATTATTAACCCCCATCACTGGTGTCAGCAAACGCATTATTAACCCCTAGCACTGGTGTAAGCAAACGCATTATTAACCCCTAGCACTGGTGTAAGCAAACGCATTATTAACTCCTAGCACTGGTGTCAGCAAATGCATTATTAACCCAGCATTGGTGTCAGCAAACACAATTATTAAACCCAGCACTGGTGTCAGCAAACACAATTATTAAACCCAGCACTGGTGTCAGCAAACGCATTATTAACCCAGCATTGGTGTCAGCAAACACAATTATAAACCCAGCACTGGTGTCAGCAAACGCATTATTAACCCAGCATTGGTGTCAGCAAACACAATTATTAAACCCAGCACTGGTGTCAGCAGACGCATTATTAAACCCAGCACTGGTGTCAGCAAACACATTATTAACCCCCAGCACTGGTGTCAGCAAACGTGTGTTTGACCCAGTGCTGGGTTTAATAATGCATTATTAAACCCAGCACTGGTGTCAGCAAACATATTATTAACCCCCAGCACTGCTGTCAGCAGATGCATTATTAACCCAGCATTGGTGTCAGTGAACGCATTATTAACCCCCATCACTGGTGTCAGCAAACGTATTATTAACCACCATCACTGCTGTCAGCAAACGCATTATTAACCCCTAGCACTGGTGTCAGCAAACGCATTATTAACCTCTAGCACTGGTGTCAGCAAACGCATTATTAACCTCTAGCACTGGTGTCAGCAAATGCATTATTAACCCAGCATTGGTGTCTGCAAACGCATTATTAAACCCAGCACTGGTGTAAGCAGACGCATTATTAAACCCAGCACTGGTGTCAGCAGACGCATTATTAAACCCTAGCACTGGTGTCAGCAAACGCATTATTAACCCCAGCACTGGTGTCAGCAAACGCATTATTAAACCCAGCACTGGTGTCAGCAGATGCATTATTAAACCCAGCACTGGTGTCAGCAGACGAATTATTAAACCCAGCACTGCTGTCAGCAGATGCATTATTAAACCCAGCACTGATTTCAGCAAACACATTATTAACCCCCAGCAATGGTGTCAGCAGATGTATTATTAACCCAGCACTGGTGTCAGCAGATGCATTATTAACCCCCATCACTGCTGTCAGCAAACGCATTATTACCCCCAGCACTGGTGTCAGCAAACGCATTATTAACCCCCAGCAATGCCGTCAGCAAACGCATCATTAACCCCCAGCACTGCCGTCGGCAAACGCATTATTAACCCCCAGCAATGCCGTCAGCAAACGCATCATTAACCCCCAGCACTGCCGTCGGCAAACGCATTATTAACCCCCAGCACTGCCGTCAGCAAACACATTATTAACCCTCAGCACTGCCGTCAGCAAACGCATTATTAACCCACAGCACTGGTGTCACTGGTCACTGGTGTCATTAAACACCTCTGGATGTAACGACCATTCCCACTGGTCCAGCATCTGGTGACTTTGGTAGTCCGCCTGCCAGTTTCTACGCCCGGAATGTAAACGGCTGACAGAGCCGGTACACTCCTTTCCACCCACCGCAGGATGTCAGTGACTTTCGATGCCGCAGCCAAGCTCCTTGTTCCCCCCTGATGGCGTTGTCTGACTGGATCCTGATTGGACGCCCTTGTAGCCTCTGCGACCACGAGGAGAGGCACAGCCTGATCGCTCGAAGCTCTAGCACATTGATCGGCAGGCGGGATTCGTCAGCGACACTGGGCCGACGGGACCCCCCAGACTCCCCCCCAACCTGTGAGGCTGGCGTCCGTTGTGATCACAGTCCAATGGAAAGGAAGGAACGACTTCCCAGACTAAAGAGCCGGGGATCTCAGCCACCAACTCAGGGAAGCCCTGACCAGGTGACCTACCTAAATCTGACGATCCAGAGGCAACAGAGATTTGTTCCATTTGGACAGGATCTCCTTCTGCAAGACTCGAGTTTGGAATTGGGCATACGGTACTGCCTCGAAGGAGGCCACCATGAGGCCCAGAACTCGCATGCAAAAATGGAGAGACGGCCATTTGCGGGATGCTAGCAATTTCACTGCCGACTGGAGTGTCTGCAACTTCTCCAAAGGAAGGAAGACCTTCGCCTCCGAGGAGTCCAGGATCAATCTTAGGTACTCCAGATGCTGAGTCGGTACCAATATCGACTTCTGGATGTTCAGTACCCAACCAAATTCCTGGAGGGTCTGACTGGCTAGAGACACGTCCCCTTCTAATTCTGAGCCAGAAGCAACTCTCAGAAGATCGTCTAAGTAGCCCACGACAGCAATGCCTCGCTGTCTCAGCAAAGCCAGAATCAGGGCAAGCATCTTGGTGAAAACTCTCAGTGCTGAAGCTTGGCCAAAGGGAAGAGCCACAAATTGATAGTGGTCTTTGCCGATCGCAAAGTGCAGAAATCTCTGGCGCAGATTGGGACATGCAAGTATACGTCCTTGATTTCCAAGGACGCCAGAAAATCCCCCGGATGGAGCGCACTAACCACCGAACGAATTGATTCCATCCGGAACTTTCACACCCTCACAAAGGCATTGAGGGCCTTGAGGTCCAAGATTGGACGGACACTGTCCTTCTTTGGGACTACAGTCAAAACAAAAGGATTCGCCCCGGGACTTTAACTGCTTGCCGACCGCGCACCGCCATTCTACGTAAGCAAGCTGGCTCTCCTGGGCGAGAGCACGTCATACTACGTCGGCTCTTTCAGCCGCCACTAGGGGCGCGCGCGCGCCCCCCGCTCGCCCCCGACTCCCGTGCGTGTGCCCGGCGGACGGGAGCCGCAGCCAGGCCCAAAGATGGCGGGGGAAGGGGCGCTTTTTACCCCCCTTACGCCTGCACGCCGCTTCCACCCTGGAAACAAATGACTCCAGGACTGCCGTCAGCGTATCCATGGGAACCGCAGGGGCACCGTTTGCTGCCTCTGACAATTTAGGGGAAGAAAGGCCAGATACTGACTCCATAATCACCCACTGACAGCCCTCAGGGACTAAGTGAAAACACTCAATAAGTCCACCCTCCTTGCTGCACCAACTGGGGGGGGTACCGAGGAGACTCACCACCCAGAAGGAGACCGATCAGCGCCGCTGTCTGCCTTCTGTCAGTACAAGGTGTTGTGAGAAAAAACTGAGGAAAGCTGTGAGAAGAATGTACTGCGCGCCGTTCAGAAAGCCAGTGCTAGAGGCCAAAAACCAACCCCAAAATGGCCGCCAGATGCCTCAGATAAAAGGCCGCGGACCACAAGAAAATCGCCGCCCACAATACCGACCTGGGTCACAGCACAGCCACGGCATAATGACTGCCAACGGAATTTTCAATAGAGAAAGGCAGGGATAATAAAAATGGCGTCGGCGCTGCAAAAATGGTGCCTGAGCACCACGATGTGGACGAGAAGGCCGTGGCAGAGACTTCCCAGGGAACACCCCTCACAGAAAGCGGACCCCGACACCCCGCAGTCCCCAACAGGGACCCGGAGTCCCCCCAGTCACAGCGGCCCTTAAGGCAGGAGGGGAAAGGGTGACAGAGAGCAGGAAAAGGGAGGACAGGAAAACCCCTTTATCCCGGGAATGCCCAGCTGTTCCATCACGCAGAGGCAGGAGGAAACTTACTTACCTGTCCTTGCTGGCGCGTCCCTGACAGACTTACAACCGAGTGGTACGGAGTAGCTGTCGGCTAGGTCCACTGTGAGTGAGACAGCAGCAGCCCAGTCATATGTGGACCCCGGAGCATATGCTCACCGGCCACCCCTGGAGCCAAGGGTATGTCGTGGCCAACCCAGCGCGTAGCTAAGGTCTGCTCACGCTCGATGGCCGAACTGGGGGGACTACAAGGAACTATAAAATATCCAGCCTGTCGCTGGATATCCAAAACCTCCTCCAAATCCAGCTACAAATCTAAGGGTGAACGTAGATTTGCAGTCCAAGGACCTCGGCTCTGGAATGCTCTACCCACGAGCATCCACATGGAAGAAAACCATCTGGCTTTTAGGGAAAAAATAAAGACCCACCTCTTCTGAAAGATCAGGGTGACACTGGATGCAAAGCGCCTTGAGGCGATTCAGGTCGCATTTGTAGTGCTATACAAGTTACTCACTCACGTTGTTAAAGTTACATGTTTTAAGATAACATGTCTGCCTAGTCCTCTCCTAATACACGGAACATAACCCACTTGTCAAGTTTTAAGGAGCCGTGTCCGTCCAGGGACGAAAAGAGAAAGGACATTTTTGTCCATGATGGTCTCTGCCAGCTTGGGACTCAGTAGACAGATGTATGTGAAAGGAACACTGGTTAATGAAATCTGGAAAGCCCCGGGTCTCCTGTTGACTACTAGTCTAAAGGGTCTTTCACCCATTGTGAATTGTGCAAATTAACACACCTATTGTCTCCTAGCAAACTATTGAGGGATGTGTTAATACGTGTAATAATGTGTATTGCACTTTGTGAGCCCGGGGCCAGGAAGTCGGACCTGGAATGAGATCTGTCTAGGTAGCTAAGTAATATTTATAGTATATGTTGATTGTTGTAATTATATTCCTGGTTACATTTTGTATTGTTAGGGTAATATGATCAGGAGCGGGGATGTCCTCCTGTGGTGTACATATTCTGTGTAAGTTTGTTCAATAAAAGTTCCAGTTTTGCAGCCAAACAAGTCCTGTCAGTTCTTGGTTGCAATATGTGGCTAAAATATCTGATATCTATGTTCACACTGGAGAAAGCAGTATACCGACGGAAGCACTCAAGCGGTGTGTGGGATGGTTCCGTTACATTGGTGGCAAGCAGTGGGATGCTTCCTGCAGTCTGGAACACCCAAACCTCCACCTGGATTCAAGGTTCGGATATCAGCCACATGGAAGAGGAATTCGGAAGGAGGTTGATACATGGGACCAAAGAGGACCAGAATCGGAGCAGGTCCCGCTGGGATGGTATGCTTCTGTCCGCTGGGAACTTTGGAAGTGCTAGCAAGTGAGCAGTGACACCAGAAAAAATTCCCTCCTCCATCCAGGAAAGGTACTGGTCGCAGTACGAAGTGCAAATTATGTTTTTGGGCAAACAACCACAGAAGGAATGGAAAACGAAGTTAGGCAGGCTGGTCCAGGCAGAGATTCGGTTGGACAAAAGCTACAGAGCCCTCCGTTGGATTGTAGCCCAAATGTGCCAGTGGATAGCGGATGACAGCCCAACAGAAGGCTTTGGCTACAGCAGCCTGGGGCTGTTATTAAAGAGGCTGTCTGAGGACCCCGACTTTTGGAGCGAATTGGAATAGCGTTTGGAGGAAATCTTGAAATACAGAGAACAGATGCTGAATGTCTCGAAAGTTCTCTGGGCACTGGAAGATTTGGAGTTTCTAGCCAAACAGGAATGGGAGCTGGAGATGGCCTACAGAAGGCTGCTAGATTCTGCTCAGCAGCAAGTCTGGGCTCCCTTTGCCTGGGACTATCAGGAAATACCAGCCGACAACTCTGAAATACCAGCTGAAGTGTCGGCAATATGGCAGAGTAACAGTGTGCTTTGCCCATCTTCGCCCGCAGTTATGGACGCAGAGATCTTATGGCGGATACAGCAAGTGCGGACTCACCTTGACGATGCCGTTTCTGCACGGGTTGATCTTGGATACAGGAATGCATCTGTCCAGGAGCCGGGTAAAGGTATGGGAGATGAAACAGCTGGCTCATCTTCCCATTTGCAATTCCAGGGCTTGGGAGAGGAGGAAGCCATCCTCATTCCCCAGCCACAGAAAGAACGTGGTCATCCTTCCTCCCAAGTGGCAGATCCACAGTCTGGGATTGGAGGAAGCTGGTCTCCCTCCCCAACAGTTAGCCGAAGCAGATTATGTGAGTCGCCAGCAGAAGTGCTGGCAACAGGGCAGAGTGCTACCACCCTCTGCCCAGCACCAGGAACAACTGCAGAGTTCCAGGGAGTCTAGCACCTACAGTATCTCCACAGCTTCAGGGAGCTGGGGCAATTCATTCCTCTCCCCAGCAGAAGCAAACCGAGACCCCAGAGTATTAAAAACCACCCAGCTAAATCGCTGGCAGCCGGACAGAGCGTTAATGACCTCTGCCCCACACCTACTGACGACAACTAATCCTTGCAGCAAAGAATGGAGATCATGCGGACTGACTATGCAAGTTCACTCTGCCTGAAAAACACATGTTTAGACCGGGTGGAGGTCTGGAACCTTGTTGGTCGACTTTTGATGGGGGAGAAATGTGATAGACTCACCCGGAACAGAAGTTTTTGGAGGGGACTGAATGCTAGCCTCTTGCCTGCCGACTATGGGCCCTGGCATTTAAGCGAGCTACAAGCATTTAGGAAGATGTTCTGTTTTGTAATACAAAAGGACATTATTAAGGAGGCCATGATGGTCTCTGCCAGCTTGGGATTTAGACAGATGTATGTGAAAGGAACGTTGGTTAATGAGATCTGGAAAGCCCAGTCTCTCCTGTTGTCTACTAGTCTGAAGGGGCTTCAACTCATTGTTAATTGTGCTAATTAACACATATATTGTCTCCTAGCAAACTATTGGTGAATGTTGTATAGATATGGTCCAAAATGTATTGATTCACCCAAGAAAAAGGCACCTAATCCCAAATAGGTAGATAGTTTTTTTCAATTAAGAAAAGAGAGGGGATAGTTTGCGGTGCGTTTTAGTTGCAAAATGATAGTGATGAAAAAAAACACAATTTCTTTGTTTACAAAAATGATTTATTTATAAATACAGAGTATACAAATATACAATTGATTAGTTTAAAAAGGGGGAAACCTTGTCATTATGAACGTTGAATAATACGAACGTATGTGTACCAAAATCTTGGCAAACTCTGACTGGTACCGACCAATTTCAAGGACGGTACTAGAAAATTTCAGCAACAAATTTCGAACCATTATCTCTAAGGCCCTATTTAAGGGCACTATAGATAAAGACACCTGAAAGTTTTTAAACACGAAAGATCCTAGAGTTCCAACTTTCTACGCTTTACCGAAAACCCACAAATCTCTCATTGACCCACCTGGCCGACCCATAATTTTGGGTTGTGCTGGTCTAACTGAAAATGCAAGTTCTCTGGTTGATTGTTACTTATCTCCACATGTCACATCTTTAATCTCATATATCAAGGACACGATTGATTTGCTAAAAACCCTGGAAGGTATCACCCTTCCTAGGGGTACTATTTTGGTGGCGTTGGACATTGAGAGTCTATACAATTCTATACCCCACCAAAAGGGTCTGGAAATTGTACACAGCTTTATAGCTGAAAGAGGTCCATTAACTTCCAAGTATAACACTTTTATTCTGGATCTGTTAGGCTACATTTTAAAACATAATGTTTTTGTCTTTGGCTCTTCCCACTACCTCCAGGTACAGGGGGTTGCGTTGGGGACGAAATGCGCCCCATCTTATGCCAACCTGTACCTGGGGGGGGTGGGAGAGAAGCCTCTTTTCAAGAGACGACCTTGCCCCATTTTTGGACAAGGTCATCCCTTGGTACCGATATATCGATGACGTTCTCCAGTTCTGGACAGGAACGGAGTCGGAGCTGCAAGATTTTGTCACCGCAATCTCTGACAACGATTTCAATCTTAGGTTCACCATGGACCATAGTAGTACAGAGATTCATTTTCTCGATCTAACGGTATCCATTGATGAACAGGGTATGATTTTTTCATCCCTCTATAGGAAACCCACTGCAGGAAATACGATCCTGCATGCGGGAAGTGCTCACCCTGAATCATTAGTGAATAGCATCCCCTACAGCCAGTATTTACGCATAAGACGCAACTGCAGCAGAGACGAGGATTTTCGAATCCATTCAACTAATCTTTACCATAGATTGAAGCAAAGAGGATATAGTCATAGATGCCTTAAGAGAGCGTTCAACAGAGTTAAACCACAGCAAAGGAGTTCTCTCATTTTTTCTAAAGGATCTAATAAAATGAAACGTAACAATCAAAAAACGGACATTGTCTGGATTATTACACGCTATTCAAGCCAGCACAGAGATATAAAAAACATTCTAAAACAATTCTGGCCCCTACTCTGCGCTGATTCATCTGTAAGTAAATTTGTGCAGAATTATCCAGAAGTCACTTACCGCAGGGCACCCTCACTTAGGGACCGTCTTGTTCGAAGTCACTTTCACTTGATTCCTGATACCTCAAACAAAACCTCCCATAGAGGAGGTACTGCACCTTGTGGTAATTGTGACATGTGCCCCTATGTAGCCAATTATGAAAAATTTTAACTGCCCAATGGCCAATGGCATGCAACTAAAACATTAGTGACATGTCAAACACTGGGAGTAAATTTATCTTGCCCAATGTGTATGTTTCTATGTGGGAAAGACCAAAAGATGTTTTTTCATAAGAATTGGTGATCACTTGAAACCAATCTTTAAAAAGAAAGTAGCTACCTTTCATAATTTTGACTCAAAGGTGATCACTTTTATGGCTCTGGACCACATTCCCCCCGATCTCAGGGGCGGGAGTGTGGATTCAGCGCTATTACAATCAGAAGCTCGATGGATTTATAGCCTTAAAGCCACCCAATACCCTGGCTTGAATGAAAATCTGAGCTTTAAATCTTTTCTTTGAATACATCTGTCAACATATGCCTATGCACTTGTTCTTTTCTTTCCCTATTACCCTCTTTACCAACTTTGACTTATGTCTTGCTGTTTCCATCTATCTGTAAATTATGTATCTATACTCTTTCCATTTATTTATTTTCCTTCCTCCCATCCCTTTCCCTTCCTGCATTCCTTAGCCCATCCCTTTTCCCTGTATTTTGTTCTCTTACCTTTATGTATTTTCCCTCAATGCAATTGTCACTGGGGCATTTTAAGGACACAGGACAATATCCTGTCTCCTTATACTGTTGGATATATATATATACAAAAAATCTAATTATATTAGAAAGTACACTGTAATTTTATCCTATTAATCATTTTTGTCATTATTATCAATCAAAAACGTATTAATCATATGTTTTTCACATATATAATTTTTCAGAACAATGCCACCGCATATTAATTCAACTATACATAACTATACATGATCGGTTTACTATTTAAATGGTTCCTCGGCTTTTTGACCACAATATTTGGACACATTTGGCGGTATGCCACTTTCCCCCCCCCCCCCTTTTTGTTCTGCGTTGATGATCGGTTTATTCATTGGTCATAAGGGCGCCCGGGGAGCCTAGTGTTAGCCTCCATACACTGACTCCCCTTACCCACAGCTTTTCTTCCCCATGCAGTAGCGTTAGCGATCTTCCCCTGGATCACTGACCACCCAGTCCCTACCATCTATGATGAACCTGTTCTTATTGCTGTGTGTATTCCCTTACACACACTTTTTTGAGCTCATTTGTCCACTGAGAGCTCACACTGTGATATTCACTCCACCTGTCATCTCATCAAGCCTCTCTGGGCTGTTACTCGTTTTTTTGCACACTATACATTGGGGTTGAACTTTTGCTGTGATTGGCCCACCCGATTCCATGTGATGTTCACACGTCACACATTGGGTTAGGACGGCCTATATAAACGAATGTTTGCAGGGCTCCGTTGGGTTACAAGTCCAGTGAGTACTCTCATGATATGTGCTTTGCAGGTGAGACAAACGTATTGCTGTGCTATTTCTACAATCCGTTTTTTTTTTTTTTTTTAATTTCTCCTAATTGCATTATTTTTTGCTGTGTATTTTCTTTAGTTCCTTGCAGGACTAAGTAGCTGATTTTCTTCTTGCTTTATATACACCAATCACACTGTGCTATATGGCTTTGCCACACTGCATCTGATCTCTATATAGATCTTTTGCAGGTATGTGAATCTTTCTGTAGCAATTTCCTTTTAATGAATCATGCGTCTGCTTTGATACATTTGTATGAAATTTGTTTAATATTTTTTTGTTTTTGTTTCTTTTCATGGCTGTCCTGTTGGAGGCTGGGACACCTTTATAACTGTAGCCAATTGTTTCTTTAACAGTTATTCTGTGGAATCCTCTATTGAACTAGCACTGCAGCCCAATTACTCACTGATGTCTCTGGTTAATTAACTCTCCAAATCGCCATTTATGTGAGTAACACATGTTTTTTTGTTCTATAGCAACTATTGCCAATGGCCTTTTATGTGTTAATTAACACTATGGCCACTATATATTTTCTCAATAATTACCATAACGTTTAGCAATCTCTTTTGATTGGCTATTGTTGCCTTGTATCCGTATTTAATTTCCCCCCCCTTTTTTTTTTCTCACCTTCTTAGACTGTCCTTTTGTGGCCCATGTTAAACTTTTTCTGCCAATTGCAGGAATACGCGCATGACCAGTTCAATCTTGGCGGGACCTTGTGTCTGTCACCAACTGTGGGCAACTCGTGGGTAAGAATTTGTTGTCTTCTAAGCCTTGGAACCATTTTTATCATTACTTGCCATTTTAGATTTATGCTACCCAATAATTTAATTGTGTATCATATCTCACTGGTTAATATCTGTGTATATACCTTTTCAGTTGCTTATTCTGATTGAATATCGCTCCCTCCCCTGAAGAAGCGGAAGTCCGCGAAACATGTAGGGTCTATGCGATTTCCTTTTCCAGTTGCATCTGTATTTCCAACTGATTGATGCTCTCTATTATCCACTGAATCAAATCAACAACTGGTTGTCCACTTTCCTTTTTTTTAAACTAATCAATTGTATATTTGTATACTCCTTGTATATATTTATGAATAAAGCATTTTTGTAAATTTTGTAAACAAAGAAATTGTGCTTTCTCATCACTATCATTTTGCAAATAAAACGCACCGCAAACTATCCCCTCTCTTTTCTTAATTGAAAAAAACGTTATCTATTGGTGAATGTGTTTATACTTAAAATTAGAGGTCGACAGATATATCGGCCGATTTTTGGCACTTTTTAATTAATCGTCATCGGCCGATTGTTTTTAAAAAAAAAGCAGATTTACTTCAACGCGACTTGAATTGACTTCTATGATACAGAAGTCATTTGCAAGTTGCCTGAAGTTTCCCGTGGAGTGACTTGTTTCTGGGCAGCCTGCCAAGTGTGAGAAAAGAATACAATGTTGTTCTCAGTTTAACCATTTAAAGACTAAGGGCCAGATTCACAGAGATCGGCGTATCTCTGTGCGGACGTAGCGCATCTCATATGCGCTACGCCGACGTAACATAGAGAGGCAAGTACACTATTCACAAAGCACTTGCTCCCTAAGTTGTGGCGGCGTAGCGTAAATGGGCCGGCGTAAGCCCACCTAATTCAAAGTAGGCTGGTAGTGGGCGTGTTGTATTGAAATTAATCGTGACCCCATGTAAATGAAGTGCCGAACGAACTGCGCGTGCATGCTCAGAATCATGTAGAATTTACGCTGTAGGATACGACGGCTCAATGGCAACGACGTGAACATAACCTACGCCCAGCCCCATTCACGTACGACTTACGTAAATGACGTAAAATCCGACGCTTGTTCCGTCGTCCATACCTTTGCATTACTTGCGCCTCATATAGCAGGGGTAACTTTACGCCGGACGTACGCCTTACGTAAACTGCGTAGCTTACTGCGACGGGCACAAGTACATTCGTGAATCGGCGTATCTAGCTCATTTACATATTTGACGCGTAAATTAACGGAAGCGCCCCTAGCGGCCAGCGTAAATATGCACCCAAGGTACGACGCCGTAGGAGACTTAAGTCGGTCGTATCTTGGCAAAATTCAGACGTATCTTGTTTCCTGAATACAGTGCATGGATACGACGACACATCCTTGAACTTGCGCCGCATATCAACAGATACGTCGGCGTAAGTTGTCTGTGAATCCGGGCCTAAATCTTTTCTGACACTTGTTGCTTACAATTAAAAATCCTGTATTTTCTGCTAGAAAATCACATAGAACCCCCAAACATTATATATTTTTTTTTTAGCAGAGACCCTAGGGAATAAAATAGCGGTTGTTGCAATATTTTACGTCACACGGTATTTGCGCAAACATAATTTTTGGGGAAAAAATGCACTTTTTTTCTCCGTCCAAAAGTTTTGATTACCTGTTTTTGTGCCTGCTTCCTGATTCCCTTACCGAAGATGGCCGGGGCAGCACCCGAGAGCCGAGGGAGAGTTTGGCTTCGGGTGCCAACATCGCAGGCGCCCAGGACAGGTAAGTGACCATATATTAAAAGTCAGCAGCTGTAGTATTTGTAGCTGCTGACTTTTAATATTTTTTTTTTTTTCTGCGGAACTCCGCTGCTTTCACACTGGAGCGGGCAGACGCTATTCGGCTGCTAGCGGGGGGCTTATAACCCAGCTAGCAGCCGATGAAGAGGTTAAATGCGCCCGTGTAGCACCGCTGCAGAAGCGATTTGCAGGCACTTCCACAGCAGTGCCCATTTATTTCAATGGGCAGGAGTGGTGGAGGAGCGGTATACACCGCTCCAAAGATGCTGCTTGCAGGACTTTTTTTAACGTCCTGCCAGCGCACTGCCTCAGTGTGAAAGCACTTGGGCGTTCACACTGAGACTGCAGGGGAGCCATTTTGCAGGCACTTTACAGGTGCTATTTTTAGCCTGAAAAACACCCCAGTGTGAAAGGGGTCCAACTATAAGATTTTATGAGATAAGGGGGAAATTTATTTTTTTAAATCGGCCTAACATATCGGCACAAAAAAATCGGCATCATAGATCAGCCATCGGCCGCCGCAATTTCTAAATATTGGCATCGGCCAGAGAAAAACCCAGATCGGTCGACCTCTACTTAAAATAACATGTATTGTACTTTGTGAGCCTGAGGCCGGGAAGTCTGACCTAGAATTAGATCTCTGATAGGTAGATTCAGAAAGAGTTAGGCCGGCTTATCTACAGATAAGCCGATCTAACTCTGAATCTGCACCGACCTATGTTTAAGTGTATTCTCTAACAGAGATACACTTAAACATATCTAAGATAGGACGGCTTGCGCCGTCCTATCTTAGATTGCAATGTTTTGGCTGACCGCTAGGTGGCGCTTCCATTGCGGCCGGCGTAGATTATGTAAATGAGCTTTTACGACGATTCCCGAACGTACGTGAGCCTGCCGCAGTCGATTAACGTCGTTTCCGTAAGGCCTTAGGCGGCCTAAAGTTAGAGCTATGCTCTAGTGGCCTAGCCAATGTTAAGTATGGCCGCCGTTCCCGCCGCGAGGTTCGAATTTTTTACATCGTTTGCGCAAGTTGTCCGCGAATCGGGAGTTACGTCGTTTACGTACATGCCTGTACGGCGTCCTTAGCCGCAATGCGCACTGGGTAAAGTAGGCGCCCGGCGCATGCGCAGTAGCAAAAAACGCCAGGTCAAGCCTCATTTCCATACAACACGCCCCCCTCCAACCAATTTGAATTAGGCGCCCTTACGCCCGCTGGTTTGAGGCTACGCCGCCGTAGATTAGCAGGTAAGTAGATTGAGAATCACTACTAGCCTAGTTAATTTACGGCGGTGTAGCCTAAACAGGCTAGGCTAGGCCGCCCTAAAGTTAGTCCCATCTCTTTGAATCTACCTATGAGTGTCCAGGTGGCTTATTAACGTAATGTTTATAGTGCATGTCGTAATTATATTCCTGGTTACAGTTTGTATTTTTAGGGTAATATGATCCCGGGGGGGGGGGGGGGGGGGGATGTGTATGTCCTCCTGTGGTAATATATTATGTGTATGCTTGTTCAATAAAAGTTCCAGTTGTGCAGGCAAACGAGTCTTACCTAATTCTTGGTTGCAATATCAGTTCAGACAGGAGGTAGCGGTATACTGACGGAAGCACTCAATCGGAGTGAGGGACAGGTCCATCACAACCCCCCCCCCCCCCCCCCTCAAAAAAAGTGAATGCAGCCACCACATATTTGCATTGGTAAACTGCAGCATATCATGGCATTTGCAGATTAAGCACAGACTAAAATGGTAGCTTTATTGGCTTAAAAGGATAGGAGGGTTTAGTTCTGCTTTAATAATTTTTTGTTTTTGGGTTTCATACTGGTTTACCTTTCATGGGGCAAACCAGGGGCTTTATGAATTCTAAAACCAGATCTAAAATAAACCGTGGCAAGAACTGGTTGAAGGGTTTGTCCACCTTAAAGTGGTTGTAAACCCAATAAAAAAAAACTGCAAGACAAAAGCACAATGAGCTAGTATGCACTGCATACTAGCTCATTATGAAATACACATCTTACATCAAAGCCCCCCACAACAGTCCCAGTACACAGCTCCTGTCTGCGACATCACTCCAGAAGTTACTTTCGGGCTCTGGCACTGTGATTGGCCGGAGCCACGATGACATCACTCCAGCGCATGCGAACCACCGGTAACGGCACGAATCCCATGTGCCGTTGCTTCCGTGCGCATGTGCCAATGATGTTGGAACATGCTGATACAGGGGATATCTCCTCAACTGTGCAGGTTTAGAAGATATCCGGGGTAGCTACAGGTAAGCCTCGTTATAGGCTAACCTGTAGTAAAAAATGGATTGTAAGGGTTTTCAACCACTTTAATGACGTTTGCCTTAATCCTCCCTATGCATTACCATGTCCTCAAGAAATTAACATGCAGAGCTCAGTTTTGCAAAAGAATGCTTAATTTTTCAGCTGCCTATTCTATAACCGCCCCCCCGGAGAGTCTTAGCATAGTAGCATTTTCAGATGGAGATCAGCAACAAAAGTTTGCCAATGTCTGTTATAAATAAACAAAGGGCTGCTTATCACTAAATACCTGTGCTCAACATGTGTCCTCGGTGCTGGTATAGGTAGGCATTCTGAGCAGGACAGTCCATTCGATTGGCAGCCAGTGCAGAAAATGATTTTTCATCAAGAGGAAACCTCTAATGCCCTGTACACACGATCCACATCAAGTGGAAAGCGTACTTTACTCTTTCTGAAGAAACTCTATAAAGAGAACCTGTCAGGATATTATAGCAGCTGCCAGTGCCAACTTGTTTATGAACATGCAGCAGGGCCATCTTCCTGATCCTGGCTTCATTGACCTGGAACAAGCAGCCAGCAAAGTCTAAATCTTCATATCTGATCCACAAGTCACTAAAAAGTAAAGCCAGGATGATCCTAACAGGTTCTCTTTGGGAAGCAGTAAAAGATGAACGCATGAGCACTCTACCTGTTCATCTGGGGTCTGTAGCTCTTGTCTCTGGGGTCGTCTTTATAAATTTCTTCCTCACTAAAGATATCCTCATCGTCTTCTTCATCCTCACTGAGGAGCAGCAAAGGAGAGAAAATAAAGAAGCAAAGTGAAAGGGGTGGAAAGGACCAAAAAGGCCCAGTAAATTTAGAGATTAATTTATTAAATGCCTGGGAACCTGTTACCTCAACTATTCAGACGTATCTTCAGTTTATTATATAATATTTTAGTGGTTTTCCATTAAATGGAAATTGGGATTGTCGCCACTCTGTACCTAGTTGGTTAAACGTACATAGGGATTGGCCACCCAGGCCTCCAGTGTGGAGAAAGTGTGCAACCCTATGAATGCTCTAATTTACAGAGCTTTCTCTTGTTGCTCCCGATGGCTAAATGGAGAAGTAGGAGAGCAAAGGAAAGAATATGTGCATCTGGGGTGGTGCAAATAAGTGAACCCGTACCTGTTCTCGATTTACAGTAAATAAGAAAAACAATAGAGTATACATGTGAGCATCTGCAGGTGCATGAACATACTTTAAAACGGATTCCATAGCACCAAGGGGTAGCTCAAACTGAAGTGCTCAATTATAAAGACAAATATTTCAGGTTATTAAAGCCGAACTCTGGGAAAAAATAAAAAAGTACCCATGCAGTGTAAAGGAATAAGATGCAATACTTTTTTTTACGAATATTTACCTTTTTCCTTACTCTGGCAGGCTTCCGGCTTTCTCCTCTTCGCTCTGACGATTCAAGTTGTCCCCATTTTCACATACAACGCAGGACTTTCCCTCCCCATTTTCACATACAACGCAGGACTTTATATCCAGCATTGTATGTAATAACGTCAGAGTGCAGCTGCCAAGCATGAAGGAAGCCTGCTGGAGCGAGGAATAGGATAAGTAATACAGCCTATACCTCTACCCCTATACTTATCGAGCATTTAACCATTGCAGTGCAGGGAGGCCCCACTGCAGTGGTGTATTTTTCTGGACTTTAACCACTTGACCCCGTGGCCAATTCTGATATTTCTCTTCTACATGTAATGATCTAGAAAATTACTTAAAACCCCCAAACATAAAATATATTGTTTACGCAGAGGCCTTTTAGAATAAAATGGTGGCTGTTGCAGTTTTTTATGTTGCACGATATCTGCGCAGTGGTTATTCAAATGCAATTTTGTTGGAAGAAATATACTTTAATGAATTTTAGCGAACACATATATTTTTCCCAAAACAATTGGGTATTGTATAACAGGTGATGTTTGTTACGGCAAGTAAATAGATACCAAACATGTCATGCTTTAAAACTGCGCACACCTGTGGTACAGCACTAAAGTACAGTACCTAAAAATCTTCATAGGCAAAGCTTTAAAAGCCTTTACACTACAGGTTACCAGTTTAGTATTACACAGGGAGGTCTGTTGCTAGAATTATTGCTCTCGCTTGGACCTTTGTGATTATACCTCATGTGTGGTGCGATCGCCGTTTACATATGCATTTATGATTCACACATTAGCACAGGGGGATTGGGGAATGACACATTTAAAAATAAATATACCGTATTTTCCGGCGTATAAGACGACTTTCTTTTCAAATGTTTTTTATTGTATTTTTCAAAGATACACAATAAAGCACAAATAAGAGTCATAACAATACAACAGTTTCTTAGTCATACTATGTGTTCAACAGTGTGCCTGGGTAGGCTTCAAATTATCATTTTACTAAACAGTAACCATATAGGGCCTTAGTCCAGTTGGATAGTGGTCAGATGCTTAAACAAGTAACTAGCAATCCCTGTTTACCCCAACGGGATCATGCTGTAAACAAGGGATTATGGCTCATTATCTTATATTATTTAATAAAATCAAAATTAACATAAAGGGGTATCAAGGGAAGGAGGGGAGGGGAAGGTGAGTAGGAAGTTATCTTTTACATCCGGTCTAGTTTAGGAGTGTAGTCGTTCAGGAACACACTTAATAATTATTAAAATTCTTCAGAAAATTTGAGGCCCTAGGATGAGTAATCCATTCATTCCAATTTTTAATGAATTTACTTATGGTTCCTTTCCTATGTGCTAACATTAGCTCATAGTGAGCCTGAGTATTGAGTCTCTGGACAACATCAGATAAGTTAGGTGCTAAGGTAGATTTCCATAGTTTTGTTATGGTGAGTCTCGCTGCTGTAAGGAAGTTGGCAACTATAGTTCTAAATTGAGGAGGATAGACATCTAGATTTAAACCTAGTAGGGCTAATTCAGGTGTGAGTATTTTTAGATTACCAGTGAAGGATGCGATAAAGGAGGATACATTATTCCAGAAGCTAGATAAGGTTTTACAATCCCAGAGGGTATGTAACAAATTGCCAGTGTGGGATTCACATCTCCAGCATATGGGGGAGGAGCTAGGGAATATTTTGGATAGTCTGTAAGGGGTCAAATACCAGCGGTTTAGTATTTTCTGGGCGTTCTCCCAATGTTCTACACATGCAGAAGAAGAACTGTTAATATGGATGGCTTTTTGCCATTCTTCCCACGTAAAAGCTTGTGATAGATCCTTCTCCCATTTAATCATATTTAAAGTTTTGGTTTGAATTGGAAAAGATGAAAGTAGTTTATATATATGGGATATGCCTCTCTTCCCACTTATTTTATAGGAAGTGAAGAATTCCCACAGCGCCCTAGGGAGTTCCACACTTTTCTTTGGGTCAAAGTTTTTATTGAACGGTTTGGCTATGAGTTTATTCGTTATTTTATGTATGTCATCGGGTGATAGCTGATCAAAAAAATTGATTCCCTGTTTGGACCAGGGTGTGGTAGTAATTCTTACTTTACAGTAATCGATTACTCCTAGTGGTATTGGCATTAGGACTGGGTTACATGTCGGCTGTAATTTTGTTAGAGCAAACTTCCAGGCTGCCAGAGTAGCTCTAATTGTTAGGAAGTTGGGTGTATTAATTTTTGGTAGAGCATAGCAGGCCATGGAAAGGGAAAATAGATCCTTCCCTTTAGACACTTCTCGTTCAATGTTCAACCATAATTTATCATTTGAATATCTGAACCAGTATCTCATTTGATCAAGGAGTGAGGCGAAGTAATATAGGCGTAAATCTGGGAGGTTTAGGCCTCCTTTAGCTTTAACCAATGACATAGTAGATAAAGCAATTCTAGGTTTCTTTCCCAACCAGACCAAGTTGCTCAATTTCGAGTTAATTTGTGTGAAAAATTTAGTCGGTAATGGGATGGGGAGGGAGCGGAAGTAATATAGAATTTTTGGTAACGTCTTCATTTTAAAGGCTGCTATTCTTCCAATCCAAGATAGTTGTGTCTTTTTAATAGACTGTGTATCTTGAGTGATTTGAGTTAATAAGGAGGGATAATTTGCTTCATACAGTTTATTAGGTGGGTAAGTAAGTTGAATCCCAAGATAGGTAATGGAGGGGTTGTCCCAATTGTAGCTAGATTGTTGTTTTAGTTTAACAACTAGGTCTGGCGGGATGTTCATAGGTAGTACAAAACATTTACTATGATTAATCTTATAATAAGAGACTGATCCAAATTTATCTAGGATAGTGGTTACCTCTTCTAGTAGTGTGTCGGTAGCAGATAAAGTTAAAAGAACGTCGTCCGCGAATAATCCCAATTTATGTTCTGTTTGACCGACCTTGATTCCTACGATATTGGGGTTAGATCTGAGAGATATCGCCAGTGGTTCAATTGCTAATGAGAATATAATGGGTGATAAGGGGCATCCCTGTCTAGTACCGTTTGAGAGACTAAACTGTTTAGATATACTTCCCGATGTAAATACCCTAGCAGATGGTGTAGTATAGAGAGACATTATGGCTTCAAAAATAAATCCTGTGAGACCAAATTTCTTAAGGGTTTCCGCTACATATCCCCAGTGCACTCTGTCGAATGCCTTCTCCGCATCCAGTCCGAGAAGCAGAGAAGGCATCCGACAGCGCTCTACATGGCTAAGTAGATTAATCATCCGTCTGGTGCTATCCGGGCCTTGACGTCCCTTCACGAATCCAACTTGATCTGGTTCAATCAGATAAGGAGTAATTTCTAATAGTCGATTAGCTAGAACCTTAGCAAAAATTTTTAAATCAGAATTAAGTAGCGAGATAGGTCTATAATTAGTTGGAGAAGTCGGGTCTTTCCCTTGCTTTGGTATTGTGATGACAATTGCTTCAAGCATTTCCTTAGGGAATGAGCGGGTGTTGACAGCTTGATTAAACAATCTGGTCAAGTATGGAGAAAGCATATTTTCAAATGCCTTAAAGTATTCACTAGATAGGCCATCTGCACCGGGCGCTTTATTTAGTGGTAACATTGAGATTACTTTTTTGATTTCATTTACTGTTATAGGATCATTTAATTTTTCTAATGTAGCGGAATCTACTGTAGGGATGTTAAGTTTATCAAGAAATTGGGTTATATCTTTTAGGGTTGGTTGGGTGACAGTATGATCTTTTTTTAGATTATATAGGCCCTCATAGTATTCTGCAAACGCATCAGCTATACTCTGTGGGTTATACAATACTTTTCCTGACTTGTGGTGAACAATTTCATGAATTTTCTGTTTGTTCTGTCTAATACGTAGTTGCATGGCAAGTAACTTACCCGCTTTATTTCCTTGGGAGTAGTGGTTTAGTTTTAGTTTTTTGAGGTATTTTTCATGATCAGAGATCAAAGTCGCTCTAAGCTCGTGTCTGGCTTCATTAAGTTGTTGGAGGAGGAGGATGTGTTTGGGGGCTAGCTTGTGTTCCTTCTCTAATTTGTCTATTTTCACTAATAGATTATTTACCTCCTGTGACCGCCTTTTTTTTTCCCTAGACGTCAATTGTATCAGCATTCCTCTGGAGAAAGCTTTGTGGGCACACCATATACTAGAGATAGAGACTTCGTCGTTGTCATTAAATTTAAAATATTCTTCTAGTCTTTCCTTCATCTCTGCCAGAGCTCCTCTATGTGACAAAATATATGTATTGTTCCTCCAAAGAACATGCTTCGAATTTTGTTGGGCTAGATCAATAATTAAAGAGATTGGAGCATGGTCAGACCATGTTATGTTATGTATATGGGCATCTGTGGTTTTCTGGAGGAGAGCTCTGTCAGTGATGAAGAAGTCGATCCTAGAATAGGATTTATGGACATTTGAATAAAACGTAAAGTCCTTTTCTGTTGCGTGGAGACACCTCCAAGGATCATGGAGGTCTTCTTGTGAGAAGATGTTCTTCAAACCTCTTCGTTTGGATTGGATCCCTTTAGTGGTGTCCAGAGTAGGGTCCATCGTTGCATTAAAGTCCCCACATAAGATAATATTGCCTTTTTGTATTTTCTTTGTTATTGTGATAACTTTTTGAAGGAATTGTTGTGGGTTCCTATTTGGTGCGTAGATATTGACTAATGTTAGTATTGTATTTTCAATCTTTGCAACCAGTATTACATACCGACCTTGTTGGTCAATTTTTGAGTCCAAAAGTTGAAAGGAGATTGAATCCTTGATGATCGTCAGGACTCCTTTTTTTTTCTTACTGTTGTGAGATGCGAAGATATGCGGGAATTTAGGGTGTGAAAATTGAGGAGGGTTGTCTCTTGCAAAATGCGATTCTTGAATGCAGAGTATGTCGCATCCGAATTTTAGGGCATCATTCCATAGGGCTTTTCTTTTGAAGGGGCTGTTGAGGCCCTTCACATTTAATGAGAGTAGTTTTAGATTAGGCATAGCGAATAATTTTCATATAGATGAATTGTATATGTATCGAATGTAGTAAAGGCAAAGCGTGTCCATCGACTACATAACTTCCATGAAAAAAGAAGATTGTAAGATATTGCTTGTGAGGGGGGGAGGGAAGGAAATTAGGATCATGGTCAAAAACAGAGACAAAAACAAAAAATAACATGTAAAAACAAGCGAGTTGTCGAGCAACTCTTGTGTGCATAAATGTGTGCACTCTCGTTGTGGGGGCTTTGTTAATCATAGATCAGGGGTTCAGGATAGGGGCTCCCTGGGATTCATGTGCCTGAGGAACTTAGGCCATGATAAACTGGAGAGAAAAGAGACAAGAATTTTTATACCGGCGGTTGTGTCATCCATGACTGACATTCCAAGGAGCGGTCAGTTTTTCTTTGGTGGTTCCATCGATCGGGGTACTTTCATCATTTGGGAGTAGATTCCATTTTTTCAGAATCTTGAGGCCATCTTCCAGTGTGTGTATTGTATGAGACATGTTATCTTTTTCCACAGATAGTTTGGTTGGAAAACCCCATCTATAAATTAATTTGTGGTTTCGAAGTATTTTGGTGATCGGATTCAGGTTTTTCCGCGCCAAGATAGTAGCTTGGGAAAGATCGGAGTATAGGATAATTCCCGCGTAGGGGTCTGGTAGTGGTGCATGGTGTCTTGCAAAATGCATTAGCATGTCTTTTGTCTGGAAAAAATGGATCTTGGCGATCACATCTCTTGGAAGTTTCGCTGCGATGTGCGAGGGCTTAGGAAGTCTGTGAGCTCTGTCGATCACTAGATCTTGTTTTTGCAATGAGGGGATAAGGTCCACGAACATTTTTTGCAAAAAGATTCTTAGGTCATTATTTTTTACGTTTTCAGGGATGCCGCGGAATTTAATATTGTTTCACCTAGACCTATCTTCGAGGTCTGAGACTTTAAGCTTCAGTTGTCTGACTTCTTCCTCAAGAGCAAAATGGTCATCAACTAATTCATTATGGGCGTCAGTGAAGTCAGTCATTTTGTTTTCAATATAATCCACTCTTTCACCCAAATCTCCTATTTCCGCTTTAGATTTTTGCATAAATGCTCTCATGTCATGTTGGATCGCTCCATGCAATGATTTTAGCATTTCCTTCATATCAGTGTCAAGCATTGCTTTGCCAGAGGTGGGAAAGGAGTCCAATTTTACCTCATAGGGGTTAATATCAGCATCAGAATCACAGTCTATTTCAATGTCACTTACTTTATCTCCAGATGACACTTTTCTCCTTTGTTTTACAGGGCTGATGAAGTCTGATTCAAAGGCTTCATTTTGTTGTTCCTTCTCAGGCTGCTGCAGCATCAGAGCCTGTGTCTTTCTCCTCACAGAGTTGCCTGGCAGCTGGTCTGTGTGTGTGAGGGAGGAGGCGCCATCTTTTTCCTGAGGGGATTCAGCCGGACTGATAAACAACCCCAATTTGCGGGGTTTCTTGCGGGAATTACGTTTCTCCATAATGCTGGAGATGTTCTCTGTCCTCTCCGGATCGATACTGTGTCCTCGGGCGCGCTTTTCGTCGCTGCTAGCCGCTTCAGGAAGGTATTAGAACATGGAGCTCTAGCAGTGAGCTTCCATACAGATTCCCTGCTGGCCACGCCCCCCTATAAGACGACTTTCTAACCCCTTAAAATCTTCTTAAAAGTCGGGGGTCGTCTTATACGCCGGTAACCTAACCTTACCTTATCCTAAGACATGCAGAATCGCAGCCGTACGTTTTTTCAAAAGCCGTGCCTCCTACGTCTTCTGTTCCGTGATAGGCGGAACACTCAGCTTCCCAGGAGGCACTGCGTTTAGTGTCCGCCTATCATGGAGGCCCTCTCGTCCTGTGTTCAGTGTCCGCCTATCACGGAGGCCTCCGTGATAGGCGAACACTGAACACAGTGCCTCCTGGGAAGCTGAGTGTTCCGCCTATCACGGAACAGAAGACGTAGGAGGCGCGGCTTTTGAAAAAACGTACGGCCGCGATTCTGCATGTCTGCATGTCTTAGGATAAGGTAAGGGCTTTAGATATACTTTACCGAACAGTGGAATAACTGATTTCCAAGGGCAGAAAACCCCCCAGGTCTGCTCAGCGAGTCTGGCATGTAATGGGGCACAGTCTGGCATGTAATGGGGCACAGTCTGGCATGTAATGGGGCACAGTCTGGCATGTAATGGGGCACAGACTGGCATGTAATGGGGCACAGACTGGCATGTAATGGTGGCACCGTGAGGCGAGGCATGACTAGTAGAAAGGGGTTAGTCTTATACGGCGAGTATATCCCAAAACCAACATTTTGGCTGGAAAATTAGGGGGTAATACGGTATATATTCTTACACTGTGCCTTAATTTATTTATATATTTTTTGGATTAACTTTATTACCATCATAAGGCATGAACAACATCCCCTGTGATAGCATGAGCCATGACAGGCTTGTCAACAAACAAACTAAAACCGGAAGTCACAGAACGGGAACTTCTGTTCCTGCCATTCTTTCCAGGGTATGCAACCAATCTGGTCACATTGTTACCAGGTTCCCCCATGGGAAAGCCTGGTAAAGGTGGGGGCAGCAGCAAGAGGGGTAGACCTCCTTCTGCCACCTGTTAAAGTGATCCAGCGGCTGTATAGCCATTCAGATCACTTTTACATAACAGAGAATCGCCTCCAGAAAAAAACAGTACTGGGGATTATGGCTGTAGCCCCAACCATGATTTCGGTAAACCACATCAATACAAGTGTGTGTGTGTGTGTGTGTGTATGTGTGTATGTGTGTGTGTATGTATGTATGTGTGTGTGTATGTGTGTATGTGTGTATGTGTGTATATATATATATATCTCTCTCTATAATATTATATTTTTTTTTTTTTTTTTTTTTTGAGGCGATAAAAGTAGAACACCACCAAATTTTTTTTTTTTTACCACTTCCGCCCTGGAAGATTTACCCCCTTAATGACCACCAAATTTTTTGCGATACCCCACTGTGTCGCTTTAACTGACAATTGCACGGTCGTGCGACGCTGTACCAAAACAAAATTGACGTTCTTTTTTTTCCCACAAATAGAGCTTTCTTTTGGTGGTATTTGATCACCTCTGCGGTTTTTATTTTTTGCGCTATAAACATAAAAATAGACAGACCATTTTGGATTTTTTTTTTACTTTTTGCTATAATAAATATTGGCGGCTGGTCGGCAAGTGGTTAAAGTAGAATTAAAGTAGTATTAAGCCCAAAACCAAAATTGTAATACATTGCAGCTTACCAATCAACAGATGTGGTGGTTGCATTAGTTTTATTTTTCTTCTGCTTTTTTGCCTGTTTTCACCTGGTGTTCAGGCCAGTAACACACCTCCAGTATTAGAGCGCCTCACTCTACCCTTTGGATAGCAGTAGTGTCAGATTTAAATACACTAACGAATTAAAGCCAAACTCCAGCTGACACTTTAATAAGCTGTTACACTATTTTTTTTCCTATTGGGATAAAGGTTTTACGTATTTTAAAAACCTGATCTTTGTAAGCACCCCTGCCAGTGTTAAATGGTTTACATCATCTCTAACATACATTGTGCAGGACAGATTGTTCCTTTTGAAAAACAATGAACTTACTGGCTGGATCAACAGATGAAAACAAAAAAAAGCCTAAAAAATAAAAATGAATGCAGTCATCACATCTAAGAATTAGTAAGCTGCAATATAATAAAGGTTTGCTTTTTGGTTTAATACCCCATTAAAATTTCTCCCTCCCCTCCTAACACCTATGCCTACTAAACTATGTAAGAAAGATTTATATACTTGCCTATTTTCAGCCAAATTCAGTACAGTCATGTGATCCTGCTGTGTCCACCAGCACCGACTGCAGGGGAGAAGAGATAAAGAGCTCAACATTGGGTGACAATGCCTGGGAGCGGTGACTTCACCCATAGGCTTCATGTGGCCCATCCATTGTCAGCACACCTTCCTCTCCCCTGCAGCTTCCACTGCCTGACACAAGGGAAGCAGATCACGTAACTGGACCAGAGCGGCCTGAAAATAGGCATGTATATGCATCTTTCTTACACAGGTTAGTTAGCATAGGTGTTAAGAGGAGAGAGGGAGGATTTTTAAGATTAGTTAGGGTTAATTTTACTTTAAGTTTGGGGAAAAGTTGGAAACCTCTCTGGGGTTTGTATTGCTGTCTGTGTTCTAAATGGGAAGAAACAGACTGCAGGTAAAGAAAAATGTACTTAATAAAGTCACCTGTTCTGGTGACAGCTGTCAAAGGTGCCATTTCCCTTCACTTTTTGAAGCATTCCTTACTTCTTCGACATAAAAATAAAAAAAAATTGATGTAGAGTGCGAAAGGAGCAGATCTGCAGGAAGGTCAGGTTAAGGGCTGCCTCCTGCACATATACGTCGGCAGAATGGCACGGCTGGGCACATCCACGTACAGGAAAGTCCTGTACTAGTACCCAGCCGTGGGTCGCGGGCGCGCTCCCACGACCCGGTCCGAAGCTCCGTGACCGCGGGACTCGCGGACACGATTGCCGCTGGAGTCCCGCGATCGGTTCCCGGAGCTGAAGAACGGGGAGAGCCTTGTGTAAAAACACGGCTTCCCTGTTCTTCACTGTGGCGGCAGCATCGATCGTGTCATCCCTTTTATAGGGGGACACAATCGATGATGTCACACCTACAGCCACACCCCCCTACAGTTGTAAACACACTTCAGGGAACACATAACCCCAACAGCGCCCCGTGGTTAACTCCCAAACTGCAACTGTCATTTTCACAATAAACAATGCATTTTAAATGCATTTTTTGCTATGAAAATGACAATGGTCCCAAAAATGTGTCAAAATTGTCCGAAGTGTCCGCCATAATGTCGCAGTCACGAAAAAAAAATCGCTGATCGCCGCCATTAGTAGTAAAAAAAAATCATAAAAATGCAATAAAACTATCTCTATTTTGTAAACGCTATAAATTTTGCGCAAACCAACCGATAAACGCTTATTTTGTTTGGGAGCCACGTCGCACGACCGCGCAATTGTCAGTTAAAGCGACGCAGTGCCGAATCGCAAAAAGGGGCCTGGTCTTTTAATATGTCAGGTTTCTGTGATGTAAAAAAATTAGGGCTGTTACTGATCAAACTTTTTCTGTTCGATTAATCGTTTTTTTTTTTAATCGATTAATCGACTAATTTCAAATAATTATAACGCACATACAGATCCAACTACTTTTAGCTGATCTCTTTGCAGGCCGATTCCCAGTGCAGCTACCAACAACTAGAAAAATGGATAGCAGGATACAAAAAACACACAAAGGCAGCGCTCAATGGGAATAGCATTAAAACTTTTATAGTCTTCAAGTAGGCAACCAAATAAATATTGCACTGGAGATAAATCGATGTAGCTACATAAACTGTAAAAATGGTGCGAGAAATACCAAACGGTACCAAAAGCAGTCATAAAAACATGTAGCTAAGTATGATACTGGTATAAAAATGTGTACACCGATACCACTGCTGAATACAGATAAGGAGAGGGTAACATCAGTCCGTCGGCATGTAGATGTCCCATGAAGGGACTATCACAACTCCCAGTGAATGGCTGTAGAATCCCAGGTTGATAGAGGGAAGTGATAGAGGGAAGTGTAACAGCCCATGCGTGTAGCAGATAGTAAGATCCCGTAGATATGAAGGCACAGCAAAGGAGCCCTTCAGATGGACATGGAAAGCCCCGCCGGTGTCCGTGACGTTACTGGATCTCCGACGGAACTCCCTGAAGGCCCAATAGCCAGCGGAGAGGTGAGTACCAATCAAAAGAATTGTAATCGATCAAAAAGATTTTGATCGATTAAAAAAAATTAAAGATTAATCGATTAATTAAAAGTTAATTTGCACAGCCCTAAAAAAAATGAGACAAAGATAAATAATTTCAGAACTTTTCCCACCTTTAATGTGACCTATAAACTGTACAACTCGATTGAAAAACAAACTATCTTTTAGGCAGAGGGAAGTAAAAATGATATGAATATGATATGATATGTTTGCATAAGTGTTCAAACCCTTAAAGCGGAGCTTCACCCTAAAGTGGAACTCTCGCTGATCGGAAACCCTCCCCCCTCCTCTGGTGTCACATTTGACACCTTTCAGGGGGAGGGGGGTGCAGATACCTGTCTAAAGACAGGTATTTGCACCCCCTTTCTTCCACACAGTCTCGGGCAGACTGCGGGCATGACGTCACCTCCCGTCCCCCCCGTTGTGTTCTGGGAACACTCGGCTTCCAGTACACAGCGGGAGCCAATCGGCAGGCGTAGCGCGACTCGAGCATGCACCGTAGGGGACCAGGCAGTGAAGCCGGAGCGTTTCACTTCCTGGTTCCCTCACCGAGGATGGCGGGGGGGGGGGGGGCAGCAGAGTGACAAGCGATTGCTCGTCCTCTGCTGCGGACGGCGCTGGACTTCAGGACAGGCAAGTGTCCTAATATTAAAAGTCAGCAGCTGCAGTATTTGTAGCTGCTGGCTTTTAATTTTTTTTTTTCAGCAGACATCCACTTTAAATACTTTGTTGAAACACCTTTTAATTTCATTACAGCACTCAGTCTTTTTGAGTATTAAGCCTCGTACACACGGTCGGACTTCAAACAAACTTTTCCCTGGATTTTTGTCCGAAGGGAGTTGGCCGGGCACACCCATAGCATACACACGGCAGGACTTTTCTGCTAACTTTCCCAAAACTTTCCCAACATCACATGGTTTTTCTGCTCTTTACCGCCACCCTTTGGTCAACTTCTGCTATTGTTGGTTGATTTTAACATTGGTTATGGGCATGCGTATTTGTACTTCGGACAAAAGTCCAATGGATTTCTGTACACACGATAGGGATTTGCACCATAGGACTTTTGTTGCTGAAAAGTTTGTCCGTTTGCAGAGCGAACTTTTGTCCGATGAAAAACGAAAAAGTTTGTCTGATGGAGTGGACACACGGTCGGATTTTTTTGAAAGCTTGTTCATTTTGAAGTTTGTTAGCAAAAAGTCCGATCGTGTGTATGGGGCTTTAGTCTATCAGCATGGCACATCTTGGCTTGGTAATATTTGCCCACTCTTCTTTGCAAAAACACTCCAAATCCATCAGATTGCGAGGGTATCTCCTGCGCACCGCCCTCTTCAGATCACCCCACATATTTTCAATGGGATTCAGGTCTGGGCTCTGGCTGTGCCACTCCAAAACTTTAATCTTCTTCTGGTGAAGCCATTTCTTTTTGATTTAAATGTATTTTTTGGGTCGTTGTCATGCTGAAAGATTAAGCTCCATTTCATGTTTAGCTTTCTAGCAGAAGCCTGAAGGTTTTGTGCCAATATTGACTGGTATTTGGAACTGTTCATAATTCCCAAACCTTGGCAAAGGTTGTCCCAGCTTAAGAAAAACAGCTTTTTTTTGGAGAACCCATGTAGTCCCAGAGAGCAAACGAGCCATCACTGGAATACGAAACTTCTACCGTTCTGGCCGAGACGCTGCGCCTTGGAGGGACCCTTTACCACCCGGGGGGAGCCCCGTTATGTCTCCTACTTCAGCCGGCACAGACATGCCCATCACTCAGCTGGGACCGAGGGAGGCGGGTCCGTTAATTCGCGAGAGTCTGAGAGGCGAAGAGCAGACTGCTCTGAAGTCGGCACTTTACATTGTTAGAGTTGGCTGATAAAGTTGTTTTGCACTATATTTATGCACTATATGCAGCTGTGGTTTGTTGGTTTGTTTGCCCGTTTATATGAAGCTCATTAATAAAATTTTCCTTTTTTACACTGCCGGTATATGCTACAACATACATGCATGAATGCCGGGGGGGCGAGGCGGGGGGCTTATACCTCGGTCCTGTGCACCCACTACCCCGTTTAGGAATGCGCTATATACCCCGGGGGCTTTTTCCTGAAGGGACTCCGGGCGAGCGCCACATCCGTTTAGGCTACTTTAGATTTTCCTCACTGCTGCACACTCTAGTGACAGCTCTCTGCTTTTTCTTCGTATCTTTCTTTTGGTGTCTCACACCTTAATTTTCACACTCTCCACCCTATCCCCCCTCTCCCCCCCCCCTTTGTTCCCGGGTGCGAGCATGGATTTGCTCAACATAATATCCCTGAATGCTAAGGGATTAAACACACCTGAGAAGCGGAGGGTGCTGCTGCATGAAATGCGCCGCTCAAAAGCAGACATAGTCATGATACAGGAAACACATTTTAGGGACCTTAAACTGCCACTACTCAAGAACAGACACTACCCCCTAGACTATAACTCTGCATACGCGGAGGCCAAGTCCAGAGGGGTTTCTATCCTTATCTCTGCGAAAGTCCCCTGGAAACTAGTGGACGCACAGACAGACGAAGAGGGCCGCATCCTGTTCTTGAAAGGCCTCATTGGTGACAGGAAGGCGACGCTGGCGAACCTGTATGTCCCCAACGTCCACCAGGACACTTTTCTTAAGAGACATGTAGACAAACTCATGCGATATTCGGAAGGCCAACTTATACTGGGAGGAGACTTGAATATCCCCCTTTTACCGCCAGAGGATACTTTCTCTGGAACATCTTCCACTTCGCGAGACATGCGTAAACGTATAGGCTCGACACCATGCTCCGCACAGCTGATCAATACGTGGCGGCTCCTCCACCCCGGAGAACGAGACTAATCCTTCTATTCTAAACCACACCGGACATACTCGCGCATCGATTATTGTTTCGTACCCCACGGACAGCTGCATGCGATCGAGGACACCTCGATTGGTTCGATTACGTGGTCGGACCACGCCCCGATAGGGATGAAATATGCGCTGACAGTGTCCAGCCTGGAGATTCAACAAGAGTATCCTACAGGACCCTGAGGTCTTGGCGGATGTGGTTGCTGAGGTGGGCCTCTACTTTGATACTAACGCTACAGCGGGTAGCGACCCCTGCGTGGTGTGGGAAGCCCATAAGGCCGTGATCAGAGGCGTGCTCATAAAACACGGCGCTAGTATAAAACGGGCATGGACGGCACAACTGAATCTACACCTCACTAAATTACAGACCCTGGAGGCCGCTCACAAGTAGACATGTGCACAACAAACATTTTCGTATTTTTTTGTTCCGTTTTGTCTGCACATCAAAAATTTTCGTATTTTTTTGTTCCGTTTCGCCTCATTCCGTAGATTCGAAATTTCGTAAGACTCAAATTTTCCTATTCGGACCCGTTCGTATTTCGTAAGACGCAAGTTTTCCTATTCGGACCCGTTCGTATTTTCGGAACAGTTTTATTTTCGTTTATCTTGAATGATTCGTAATTCTGTCAAATTCATTTTCGTTGATTCGAAATTCGTAATTTTGTTAGATAATAATTTCAGTTTAATGGTTTGTAATTTTGTACTTTCGTAAATACATAGCAACACGTGGCTAATCCATATTAAGATATACTTTCTCTTAAAGTGGTTGTAAACCCACTTTTTTTACTTTTACCTACAGGTAAGCCTATAATAAGGCTTACCTGTAGGTAAGGAGAATATCTCCTAAACCTGCACGGTTTAGGAGATATTCCCCTCGCAATGCGCAGGGGGGATCTACGGCGAAAGGACCGGCAGCCGCCGGACCTTGCCGAATTTAAATCTCCCGCGCTCCAGCCAATCACAAGTTCTACACACCTCGTTCCAAGGTAAGTATTTCATAATGAGCTAATATGCGGTGCATATTAGCTCATTATGACTTTTGCTTTGCAGGAGAAAAAAAAAAAAAAAAACTTTGATGCGGGTTTACAACCGCTTTAAGCCCCGTACACACGTTCTGACTTTTTGCCAACAAACGTCAAATTGAGCGTTTTCCAAAAAATCCGACTGTGTGTACGCTCTATCGAACAAACTTTTTCAGTTTCAAAAATCCACAGAAAATTTTGTTTGAAGTCTGATCATGTGTACGAGGCTTTACACTGCACAATGTGACTCAGCACAAAAGAGATAAGCTGATTGGCTAAGATATTAAGTAATCACTCACTAACTACACTGCCCAGGGCCCATTCGAAAGAACGATACAAATACACAAATTTACGAACAGACAAAGAAACGGATTTACAAAACACACAAATGAAAATACGAACATACAAATGAAAATACGAACAGACAAAGGATTTAAAATACGGAATGCAAATCGTTCGTTATAGATGTAATTTTCGTTGTTTTTCTTTTTCGGTGTTTCGTATTTTAGTAAGATTGTCCAATCATACGTTCGTATTTTCACTTGTTCGTTATTTTGCTTATTCGTAATTACGTAATTTTCGTATTTTGGTTCTTTCAGCTTTTCGTATGCTCGATTTGTTACGAATGTACGAAAACTAACAAATTCGTACGAAAATCCATTTGTTACGAACGGGAACGCACATGTCTACTCACAAGGCGACTCTGTCCGGACATCTGGGGGCTAACCTTTATGTGGTCCGCTCACAGATTACCAACATCCTACAATATAAGGCCAAGATGGCAATGCAAATATGTCGGAGGAAGGTCTACGAGTCGGGCAACAAATGTGGCAGGCTCCTAGCCCAAACTCTGCGGACACAGCGATTAGCATCCTACATTCCACAAGTTGTCTCCTCCTCCGGGCTTTTCCCGATAACCAATGGGACCAGACAGGGCTGCCCCCTCTCGCCCCTGCTCTTCACTCTGACCCTGGAACCCTTCCTATGCCATATCCGACAGAACCCTAACATCTCCGGTGTGACAGCTAACAGAACACAGCATAAGGTCTCTGCCTACGCGGACGATTTAATGTTCACGCTCACGAACCACTCAACCTCCCTATTGAGCCTCCTGCGGGAATTCGACGTGTACGGGCAGCTTTCTAACCTAAAGATCAATTTCACTAAATCGGGTCCCGCAACAACAACTTCGGAGACTCAGAGATGGCTTTAATCTGAAGTGGATGGATAACACCCTGGAACAGTGGCCTGCATTCTTGGATGTGCCGCTGTAACATTCTTAAAATGTCAATACTGCCAAAGTTTCTCTACCTCTTGCAGGCTCTCCCAATAACGATACCAGGAGACTTCTTTAAACAGGCCCACTCCGCCTTCACTAGATTTCTCTGGGCAGGGAAAAGCCATTGCCTGAATAGGAAAATACTATCGCTCCCGAAACTACATGGAGGCTTGGCTATGCCAGAACTCTGCATTTACAACCAGGCAAAACACCTTGGCAGACTCCTGGATTGGTGCCGACATACTGACACAAAGCTATGGACGCAGATAGAGCGTCGTTCCACTTCACAGGGCCCCATGGTGCCATTCGGCCCTTCCCTCGGAGCTTAAACATCACCCATTGAAAGGCACCACTGTAAAAATTTGTTCACAACTGCTGACAAAATCCTCACTTGCGAACCGTAACTCCCCGCTGAGACCGGTGATAGGACACCCCCAATTTGCACCAGGCCTACACGATAAAAAAATCCTTGAACTGCTGGAGGCGGGGTTCTGTCAAGCGTCGCACTTTAGCAATAGGGGAAAATGGAAAACGGCCTCGGAGCGATCGGACCCCACAGGCCCATATAAACTGGACTACATGAGAGCACTTCAGCTCGGACACTTCTTGAGTAGCATACCGACCCCCGACGCCACACAGCAACTACCCACGACCCTGGAGGAGCTCTGTACAGGGACCGGGACGATTCCCCACACCCTGTCCCTGATGTATAGTATGCTGATCACACTACCCGGTGACAACCCTAATCCATGCCTCCTTAAATGGGAAAGAGACCTGAACTGTCTTTTTTCCCCCCAACAGTAAAAAACAGCACATTCTCAAATACACCCATAAGTCCACCATATGCTCCAGAACCCAGGAAACAAATTACAAAATCCTCACTCGGTGGTACAAGACTCCTGCCTTACTACATACTCTCTTCCCGGAGTCATCAGACCTCTGTTGGCGCTGTCAGGAGAAGAAGGGCACCCTCCTACACATATTTTGGTCCTGTACCAGGATACAAGGTGTAAAAAGACCCTTGCTCGCTCGGTTACGCTCTCCCGATACTTCTCTGCTACTATTGGATCAGATTGCAGATCGCAACGTCTGATGGTTCGGCCATCCGATGCTCCGAGATTCGAACTACAACTATGTGCCGTTCGAAACTCATCAGAGCAAACACCAGGCAGGCTGTATGTAAGTTCAAGCAGGAGACTCTTTTTATTGGATGGACACACTTTTATACAGCAGTTTGAACACCCTGTCCCCAACAACCACTTTCCTATTGGTCAATTGTAAAGTACATTGTAGTTCTCAATTAGGTCCCCTTGGCCATGCAAATGAGGACTTGAAACAGGGTCAGCAGGGATTGGTCCGATAGCTTGAATAGGACAGATATGTGTAATGAGACAGAAGCCCCAGGGGGCAATCACAGTACACAAACAGCCAAACAATGAACAATGCTTTTCCTCCAAACCATGGAGCCGTCTGGAAAGAGGGGGGGTTAGCCTTAAGACAGGGCAGAAGACCCCCCCACTGTGTAACAGATTTCAAGTATAAACACTTCAGCATTCCAAGGTCCATGACATTACTCCCCCCTGGGAAACAGTCCAACAGCCACAGTGGGACCCCGAAAGGGTCAACTCGAGGATGTTGGAAAAGCAGTCTTAAGGTTCCAGGTCTGTCTGCCGGGATAACCCATCCGCATTCCCGTTTTAAGGCCCTGGCTGATATTGTATGGTGAAATTGTACAAGTGCAAAGACAGGCTCCACCTTAGTAATCGCCCGTTCTCTCCCGCCACCCAGTTAAGCCATATCAAGGGATTGTGGGTCCGTCGTGACGGTAAAAAAGCGTCCACACACGTAGGGCGGCAATTTCTTTAAAGCCCAGACTAAGGCCAAACACTTTTTCCACGGCAGCATATCCAACTTCACAGGGTAACAAGTTTTGGCTGAGATACGCCACTGGTTTGCTCTTTCCCGTCATCACCAACTTGACTTAGTACAGCTCCCAGCCTGAACATGGAGGCGTCTGGGTCCTCATAGGAGTGGAGTTGCCTTGAAGTTGGCTCTGGCATCGGGTGGTCACGGCCATGGCGGCCTCTGGGGCATATGAGGAAGTTAAATGCCCCAAATCATTCCCCAAAAGTACTTCTGTGGGTAACTCACATAGTAATGTCACTCACACTTGTCGCTCCCCTGAGCCCCAATCCAAGAGGGCTTGGGCGATGGATAAGCGTAGCACCTTGCCCCCTGCTACCCTGACTGCAACAGTCTGGCCAGTCCGGGCCGACTGGGGAATCATGTGAGGCTGGATGAGGGTAATCGTAGCCCCGGAGTCCCTGGGACGGCTGCCCATTAACCCATACTGCCCGACGATGGTGCTGCCGATTATCTCCGGGAGCAGCTTGGACAGGATCAGCCCAAAAAGTTTGCCGCACTCTTCCTGAACATCTCGATGGTTGGGCTCGTTCTGGAAGCTATGAGCAGCTGGTCTGAATGGGTGAGCAGTCTCTCGGTACCTTGTGGATCGGGTAGGGCAATAATTGTTGCAGATGACCGGTTTGGTTACAGGTATAGCACTTAGGTCTGGTAGGAGCTTTGTGTCGGGCTGAGGGTCTGGATGGATGAGCAGTCTCTCGGTTCCTCATGGATTGGGTAGGGCAATATCGCTGCAGATGACCAGTTTGGTTACAGGTATAGCACTTAGGTCTGGTAGGAGGATTGGGTCGGGCTGGTAAACTGGGCTGAGATAGTGGATAGCGCTCGCTTTCGCCTGACCTTCGAGAGTCCAAATATTCATTGGCCAAAGTAGCCGCTTGCTGTACAGTCTGTGGTCGCTTATCTCGCACCCAATCCCGTACTACTGGAGGGATGTGGTTAAAGAACTGTTCTAAGAGTACTAGCTGGGTGATGTCCTCTATGGTATGAGCGTGGCTTCCCTGGAACCAGCCCTTAAGGTTCTGCTGCAGACGATGTGCCCACTCCACGTATGTTATGTTGGTTTGTTTCTGGGATTCTCAAAACTTAATCTGGCTGGCTTCGGGTGTAATGGCAAATCGGGCTAGCAGAGCTTCTTTTACCCGGTCATAGTCTTTAGCGTCCTTGTCCTCCATGGCCCGATACGTAACGATATATGTAACGGGACCCTTGCTCGCTCAGTTCCGCTCTCCCGACACTCCTCTGCTACTATTGGTTAAGATTGCGGATCGCAACATCTGATGGTTCAGCCATCCGATGCTCCGGGATTCGGAGCAGCTATGTGCCGTTCGGAATCCATCAGAACAAACACCAGGTCCATGAAGGGGCAGCACATATATATATATGAAGTATACAGGGTTCTCTCCCAACACACGCGTCCTCATGCAGAAAAGCTTAGACCATCAGGGGGACACTGACAACAGACAACATATTAATGTATTTTGATGATGTCGATGCCATGGAGTACAGACCCATGTAACTTCACCTGTACCAATATATAATTGATGTATTGTGTTGCTTTGGTCCGTGCAGGCCAGTCTCTCCGTTTAAAAAAAAAAAAAAAAAATTATGGCAGGTGTGTACTCCTCTTTAACATGAATTTGAATGTGATTGCTTAATTCTGAACACAGCCACATCCATAGTTATAAGAGGGTGTGCACACTTATTTCAGATTTCCGTTTGTTTTTCAATTGAGTTGTACAGTTTATAGATCAAAATAAAAAGGTGGAAAAAGTTCTAAAATTATTTATCTTTGTCTTATATATTTTTTTTACATTTGTCTAATATTTTTACATCACAGAAACCTGACATTCTAAACAGGGGTGCTTAGACTTTTTATATCAACTGTATATATTTTTAATAAAGAATCACCATATTTATTAATTGTTTAATTTCTCGCTTTGTTGTACTTCAATTCTTTATCTAAGGTGCCCCTACTGTTTGGTGGGCACCTGCGTTCTGGACACAAAAGCTTTTTCAGATCCAGCTTCACTTCCAAACCTAATTTAGCAATAAAAATATGAAAGATGTTCTAACATGTTTAAATTGATGTTGACATTTATTTCACCTAAAAAATGCACATATACAAATATAGGTTTAAAGAAGGTACTATCTGCTTCCCTAAAATTAAGGAAGATACAAAAAAGAGGAGAGGGAAGAAAGAGTGATACGAAATGAATGGGACATACCATACCTTTCTAACTGAGGAGGCCTGTATGTCTCATCAGTGGGGTCATCCTTGAATGGAACGTCTTCCTCGCTTATTAATATGTCTTCTTCCTGGTCTTCTGTCTCACTGAGGTAAGTAGGAAAGGAAAAGGAGGTGAATGATCAAGAACAAGAGGAACAAAAATGCACACTTAGTGAAATGATTGTACAATTTTACATGAAAATAATCCCAATTCTGTGCTCATATCCTTCTCTAAATTTGTCCCAAATAAATTTATAAAAATAAAACACGTTCAAAAAGCTACTGTGTTCGTGAATCAAATAAGTGCAAACAATGTGACAGAATTCACTCCTACATGCTGTATGTGATCTTAGATGTTCCCCATGTCAAAATATTCCTTGTTGCTCCTCAGCAAACTACAGTATATATTCCCATTGTCTTCCAGATCTCCAAAGCTGCAGACTGCACAAGTACATATAAATGCAGCGTGATAATGTCATTGACCCACTACACGTACGTACGCACGCATTAGAAGCACTCTCAAGAGTGTGCAATAGACCTTCATTAGACCTATTAAGTGCCTGTCCACATGAGAACATGGCGAGAAGCTGCCAAGCATCAAAGACTGTACTTTTTATTTTTTTCTTATTTATAATCACTGCATCTCTGTATGTCATAGAGTCTCTCAGTGGATGGACTGGAATAATTCATATATACTTTTTTTTATTACCGTATATACTCGCATATAAGCCAAGTTTTTCCAGTACATTTTTTATGCTGAAAAAGCCCAAATCCCCCCCCCCCCCCCCCCCCCCCCATCGGCTTATACTCGAGTGAGGGTCTCCTGCTGTGTCATGCAACTGCAGTCGGCAGTTGTCCACTGTAACAAAGCCCGCCTCCTCCTCGTCCGTGATTGACGGAACACTAAACACTGATAACAATGCTGGGAAACTGAATCAGTGTTCTATCTATCACGGACGAGGAGGCGGCAGGGCTTTGTTACAGTGGACGGCCGCCGACTGCAGTTGCATGACACAATGGGAGATCAAAAGGTACATGAGGCTGCAAATGGGCACAGTGAGGCTGCAGATGGGCACAGTGAGGCTGAAAATGGGCATTGTTGACCCTCTTTTCCACTTACAGTAGCTGCTGCATTTCCCACCCTAGGCTTATACTTGAGTCAATACGTTTCCCCAGTTTTTTTGTGGTAAAATTAGGTGCCTCGGCTTATATTCGGGTCAGCTTATACTCAAGTATATATGGTAATTTATGTTGCTATTAATTGGTTGATAAATTGTAATTTAATTTATTTTCATACAAATTTTATTAGGAGCTATTAATTGGTTGATAAATTGTAATTTAATTTATTTTCATACAAATTTTATTAGGAGATTTCAATATACACACATAGCTTGTTTGTAAGGATGAGCCGAACACCCCCCTGTTCAGTTCGCATCAGAACTTGCGAACACACCAAATGTTCGTGTGAAATTTAGAACCCTGTTAAAGTCTATGGGACTCGAACATTTGAAATCTAAAGTGTTAATTTTAAAGGCTAATATGCAAGTTATTGTCCTAAAAAGTGTTTGGGGACCTGGGTCCTGTCCCAGGAAACATGTATCAATGCAAAAAAAGTTTTAAAAACTGACGTTTTTTCAGGAGCAGTGAATTTAATAATGCTAAAAGTGAAACAATAAAAGTGTAATATTACTTTAAATTTCGTACCTAGGGGGGGTGTAAAGTCAGCATGTGAAAAAGCGCATGTTTCCCGTACATAGAACTGTCCCTGCACAAAGTGTCATTTCTGAAAGAGGGGGGGGGGGACAGAGTGCGCCCCCCCTCTCCTGAACCGCACCAGGCCACATGCCCTCAACATGGGGAGGATGTCCCCATGTTGATGGGGACAAGGGCCTCATCCCCACAACCCTTGCCCGGTGGTTGTGGGGGTCTGCGGGCGGGGGGCTTATCAGAATCTGGAAGACCCCTTTAACAAAGGGGCCCCCCAGATCCTCCTCCCCCCCCTATGTGAATTGGTAATGGGGTACACTGTACCTCTACCATTTCACGAAGGAAGTGTAAATAGTTAAAAAAAAAAAACACACAGACACCGTAGAAAAAAATCCTTTATTAATAAAAAAATAAATATAAAAATCCAGCGATGTGAATCCACCCTGGGCCCGGGCCCCGCTCCAGCGTTGTCTTATATCCTGCGAAGGATGATCTCTCCAGCGACGGATGGGTGATCAGCGGTCCGGTCCAGCGATGAGAAGATCTATCCGTCCAGAGCGCAGCAGGCGAGCTCCTCTCTCCGCTGGACACAGCCCAGTGGAATGACGCGCTGGAGCTGTGACATTTCTTATATAGGGGAAGTGGCCACCAGTCACGTGACCCCACCCCCTCTGACGCACCCTCGTACGTCACTGGGAAAGACCCGGCTTTCCCAGTAACGTACGAGGGTGCGTCAGAGGGGGCAGGGTCACGTGACAGGTGGCCGCTTCCCCTATATAAGAAATGTCACAGCTCCAGCGCGTCAATCCGCTGGGCTGTGTCCAGCGGAGAGTGGAGCTCACCTGCTGCGCTCTGGACGGATGGATCTTCTCATCGCTGGACCGGACCGCTGATCACCCGTCCGTCGCTGGAGAGATCATCCGTCGCAGGATAGAAGACAACGTTGGAGCGGGGCCCGGGCCCCGAGTGGATTCACATCGCTGGATTTTTTTATTTTTTTATTAATAAAGGATTTTTTTCTACGGTGTCTGTGTGTTTTTTTTTAACTATTTACACTTCCTTCGTGAAATGGTAGAGGTACAGTGTACCCCATTACCAATTCACATAGGGGGGGGCCAGGATCTGAGGGTCCCCTTTGTTAAAGGGGTCTTCCAGATTCTGATAAGCCCCCCGCCCGCAGACCCCCACAACCACCGGGCAAGGGTTGTGGGGATGAGGCCCTTGTCCCCATCAACTTGGGGACATCCTCCCCATGTTGAGGGCATGTGGCCTGGTGCGGTTCAGGAGAGGGGAGGGGGCCGCACTCTGTCCCCCCTCTTTTCTGCGGCCGGCCAGGTTCACGTGCTCGGATAAGGGTCTGGTGTGGATTTTTGGGGGAACTCCACGCCATTTTTTTTTAAATTTGGGGTGGAGTTCCCCTTAAAATCCACACCAGACCTGAAGGGTCTGGTATGGATATTTGGGGGAACCCCACATAATTTTTTTTTTTAATTGACGACGGGGTTCACCTTAATATCCATATCAGACCTGAAGGGCCTGTTAATGGAATTTGGGGGGACCCCCAGCTTTTTTATTTGTATTTTTTATGAATGAATCATCTCTGAATTGCCAGAGTCGACAATTCATTAGAGCCGCAAAGCCGGTTTTAAATGCCCTTTTTCCTTTCAGAAATGACACTTTGTGCAGGGACAGTTCTATGTACGGGAAACATGCGCTTTTTCACATGCTGACTTTACACCCCCCCCTAGGTACGAAATTTAAAGTAATATTACACTTTTATTGTTTCACTTTTAGCATTATTAAATTCACTGCTCCTGAAAAAACGTCCGTTTTTAAAACTTTTTTTTGCATTGATACATGTTTCCTGGGACAGGACCCAGGTCCCCAAACACTTTTTAGGACAATAAATTGAATATTTGCCTTCAAAATTAAAACTTTAGATTTTAACAGGGTGTTCCGCGGCTTTTCGAATTTGCCGCGAACACCCCTAATTGTTCGTTGTTCGCCGAACAGGCAATGTTCGAGTCGAACATAAGTTCGACTCGAACTCGAAGCTCATCCCTACTTGTTTGTACTTCTATAATCTTGCAATGTATTTAAAAAAAAAAAAAAATGCATCAACAATTGTTGAAAGAGAAGTATGGCCAAAGCATTTTTTTGGTCATACTTCTCTTGTGGGTCACTGGAGTGCTCCCCTGTGATCCAGATTTGACCAACAATGGTCTGTAATGAGCTAAAGTGTCAGCCACTCCAGGCTTAAGAAGGAACCCAACCACACTGTTGAGATCCACCTAACTGCCTGATTGACAGCTGGAGAGCTAAAGCCAGCTGTGCCCCCCTCATCTCCAGCTCGGCGCTCCAATGAGCGCTGTGGAGGAGAGTGGAAAGTGATGAAGACAGTCAACACTTTCTGATCTGAGCAGACCAAGAACTGTGCGATTAGTGGTCAAGTGATCATTCAGTTCTCAGTCTTAGAGCTGGCGTGAGGACAGTTGCGTGCACAAACAATTGAAATTGTGGCGCAAACAAATTCTAATGCACCATCCACATGAGTTAGCCTCTACCCACTAGATAAATGTGAAGATACACTTGTGTATCATAGGTAGTTCATAAAAATCCTATATGTTGTACTTCAGTATAGAACGTGTATACTTGAGTATAAGCCGAGTTTTTCAGCACATTTTTTTTGTGCTGAAAAAGTCCTCCCTCGGCTTATAATAGTCTCCCGCTGTGACATGCAGTCTTAACTGCAGTCGGCGGCCGTCCATTGTAACAAAGCCCTGCCTCCTCCTCGTCCTTGATAGAAGCAACACTAATTCAGTTTCCCAACAGTGAGTCAGTGTTCAGTGTTCCGTCTATCACTGACGAGGAGGAGGCGGGGCTTTGTTACAATGGATGGCCGCCGACTGCAGTTAAGACTGCATGTCACAGTGGGAGATCAAGTACATGAGGCTGCAAATGGGCACAGTGAGGCTGCAGATGGGCACAGTGAGGCATGAAGATCGGCACAGTGAGGCTGCAGATGGACATTGTTGACCCTCTTTTCCACTTACAGTAGCTGCTACATTTCTCACCCTAGGCTTATACTCGAGTCAATACGTTTTCCCATTTTTTGTGGTAAAATTTGGTCCTCGGCTTATATTCGGGTCGGTTTATACACAAGCATATACGGTAATTCAGAATAAAAGAAAATAAGATTTTTGTACTCACCGTAAAATCCTTTTCTCCGAGTTCATGGACGGACACAGCATCTTATTCTTGACATTAGGGTATTAGCCTCCTATCAGGAGAGAACTAGGCAGAAAAGCATGTTAAGTGTTACACACATCAAAACTGTACAGTACCGCCCTGGGGGCGGTCCCTCTGAGTACAACCACTCTCCTTGCATGCAGCAGCTCAGTTAGTCAAAAGCAGTACAAAACATATAAAAGGAGGGGTGGGTGCAGTGTCCGTCCATGAACTCAGAGAAAAGGATTTTACGGTGAGTACAAAAATCCTATCTTCACTTTCATTCATGGACGGACACATCATCTTAATCTTGACATTAGGGACATCCCCAAGCAGTGTCAAAAACGAGGGGTGGGTACAGCAAGTAAAACAAAACACCACCCATACCAACCAGAGCTCCCCAATGGAGGATTTGGAACCTAAACAGCCGCCTGCAGAACATTGCGGCTCAAGTAAACACCCGCCGATGAACTCTGATTCAACCTTAATATTTTGTGAAAGGGAGAACAGGCGAGCCGGTCGCCGCCTACACACCTATGAAACAAAGATTTGTTGCCTAAGCCCAAAAGGCACCTATTGCCCTGGCTGAATGCGCCATGACAGGAAAGGAAGGCGCCCACCCTATCAGGGCATAAGCCTGACCCACTAACCACCTGATTCATCGAAAAACAGTGGTCGACGAGACCGCCAGGCCCTCCAGAGGGCCAACTACCGACAGAAAAAAGGGGATCAGACCTCTGAAACTGAGCCATAGCAGACAGATACACCCGCAGAGCTCGTGCCAAGCCCATGGAAGGCAAGCAACCTCTTGGGATGCGACGGCCGAGGACACATCCCTCATTGGATAAAAGACACAGGGGTGGGTGCTGTGTCCGTTCATGGAGTCAGAGAAAAAGGATTTTACGGTGAGTACTAAAAATCCTATTTTCTCTTATCGTCCATGGACGGACACAGCTCCATAAATCTTGACAAGTGGGACGTCCCCAAGCAGTGTCAAAAACGAGGGGTGGAAAAAAATATCAGTAAATCCAATTTTAACTTCACCCCAAAACAAGCAGAGCTCCTCAACGGAGGAGGGGCAACTTTAAACGGCCGCCTGCAAAAACTAGCGGCTGAAAGAAGCATCAGAAGATGCACTCACAGCAACCATGTAAATTTTCCGAAAAGGGGCCCCCCCCCCTAAGAGCATAGGCCTGTATGACGGTCTGCCTGATCCACCGAGAAAGGGTGTTCGACGAGACCGCCAGGCCCTTTTGTGAATCAGACACCGACACAAAAGAGGGTCAGATCTCCAAAACGGAACCGTAGCAGGCAGGTACAGCCGAAAAGCGCGTACCACGCCTGAAGTATGAAAAGCAACCTCCATAGGATGCGCCGGCCGAGGACATAAGGATGGAAGAGCAATGCCCTTATTCAGGCGAAAGGTCGAAACCACCTTTGGAAGAAGGGAAGGTCGACCGCACACCACCACCTAATCCTTATGGAGGATCAAGCATGGCAGCTTATAAGACAAGCCCGCTAACTCAGAGACCCCTCTAACAGAGGTAAAGGCCACTAAAGGGGCCACCTTCTGAGATCGTGTCAAGAGAAAATCTCTCTGATGTTTCCAAAAAGAAGGTTCCTGAAGAAACGAGAGCACCAGAGTCAAAACTCATGGGGAAAGAGATGGGCCAAGAGGGGAAAGTATATGACAAACCCCCTGCACAAAGAGGTACCCACCAGGGAACAGGCCGCAAAAAGGCCACTGGAAGAACACAGCCAAGGCTGAAATCTGCCCCCAAACGGTGCTTTAAGCAATTTGAGATCCACTCCAAGCTGTAAAAACCGCAGGACCCTGGCCACCGAGTATGTCCGTGGACGTCACTTTATCTCTTCGCACCAAGAGACCTAGGCCTGCCAGGTGCGAAGGGAGATCCTCCGGAAGAAGACTACCGTGCGCTCAGCAAGGTTGAGATGACCGAGTCGGACAGACCCCAGTCTCTTAAAGTCTGGCTACCAATAGCCATGTTGAGCAAGTCAGTGGCTGTACAAATGGAGGAAGTATGGGACCTTCAGACAGAAGGACCTCCCGCCCTGGCGACTGCCAGGGTACCTCCGCTACGAGGTGCCCGAAAACGGCGTACCAAGGACGCCAAGGCCAATTTGGAGTAATTAGAACCATCGGGATCCCCTCAGCCTCCACTCTATGGAGCAGCCAAGGAAGCAACAACAATGGAGGAACGGCATAAAGCCGCCGAAACAGACCCCACCGGGCCACCAGCGGGACTGACGCATCTGTACCAGAACACTAGACCTGGCCACTAACTTCGACACCCTTGCGGTGGAGACGAGCGGCCAGGAGATCCATGAGTGGAGAAGCCCACGGCGAGCCCTGGCCACGTGACAACGCAGACCTTCCTGGGCTTGAACCCAGAGTCAAATGCATGCAGGGCAGGCAGTCTACTGCTGAGCTATAATCTCTCCTGCCCTGTGAGACTCACCTCTTGCAAGGGAGTCGAAACACCCCCAAGCACAAATACCAGTCGCCCTGGTCCAGCATCTGGCGACTCCAGTAGTCCGCCTGCCAGTATACCTGATGGTAGACCGAAGTCACGGCCGTGTCGTTGTCTGGCTGAATCCAGATCGGACGACCTTGCAACTTCCTCGAACACGAGGAGGAGCATAGCCTGATCGCCCAAATAGTAGGACAATGAATGGTAGACAGGGTCCACAGCACCCATGCGGCCTCTCACTCAGGTACTAACCAGGCCCGACCCATGGTAGCTACTGAGATCAGACGAGAGCGGGCACATTTAGGGAGGTGTGGCTGTAGGTCCAAGCAAGTCCAGCGACTCAGGGCCGACAGGACCCCCCAGGTGCCCCCACAACCCGTGAGGCTGGCGTCCATCGTAAACACCGACCACTGGAAGGAAGAAACAACTTCCTGGACCGAAGAGTCTGGGATCTCCGTCACCAACTCAGATAGACTGACTAGGTGGCGCACCTGAATCTCATGATTTCAGAGACAAGAGATTTTTAGCACCTGGACAGTATTTCCCCTGGAAAGCCAGAGTGTGGAACTTGGCATACAGTACCGCCTCGAAGGAGGCTACCCACAGGCCCCAGACCTGCATGTACCCGGAGAGAAGACCGATAGCGTGATGCCAATACCTTCACTGCAGACTGAAGAGTCTGCAATTTCTCCAGGGGAAGAAGGACCTTCGCCACGAGGAGTCGGAACCAGGACCGGCTCCAAATGTTAAGCACCCACACGAAAATTCTGTGACATGTGCAAAACGGGACATGCATGTATGCGTCCCTAATGTTCACAAAGGTATTCAGGGCCGGAGGCCCATAGAAAACCCCAAACCTCCCTTCCTGCAGGAAAGGTAAAAAAGGGATTTTTAATACAGCTTACCTGTAAAATCCTTTTCTTGGAGTACATCACGGGACACAGAGCGGCATATTCATTACTATGTGGGTTATATGGAGTACCTTCAGGTGATGGACACTGGCAATCTTAAACAGGAAGTGCCCCTCCCTATATAACCCCCTCCCATAGGAGGAGTACCTCAGTTTTGTAGCAAGCAGTATGTCTCCCAAAAATGGTCCCCATAAGAGGGGTGGGAGCTCTGTGTCCCGTGATGTACTCCAAGAAAAGGATTTTACAGGTAAGCTGTATTAAAAATCCCTTTTTCTTTCTCGTACATCACGGGACACAGAGCGGCATATTCATTACTATGTGGGATGTCCCAAAGCAATGCTTTACTGAGGGGAGGGAGAAATCTTCCCAAGACACAAGGATTTAATTCAGAGATACTCTCAAATAATAATAAATCCAACTTAGTTGAGAAAAATTAAACTTAAATTTAAATTTTAACTCAAGGGTGCCCCCGATTCTGAGGGCCTTAAATCGCAGCCTGCAGCACTGCCTGCCCAAAGGCTGTATCTGTATTCCTTCTTACGTCCAACTGGTAAAATTTTGTAAACGTGTGGACTGAAGACCAGGTTGCCGCTTTGCATACTTGAGCCATAGAGATCTGATGGTGTGCTGCCCAGGAGGCGCCCATGGCCCTGGTAGAATGAGCCTTTACTGATAAAGGAGGAGGCAACCTCTTCAAGCCGTAGGCCTGAGTAATTAACTGTTTAATCCATCTCGAGATGGTGGATTTTGCAGCTGCCTGCCCTTTCTTGGGCCCATCTGGCAAAATGAACAACACATCTGTTTTCCGAATCTTCTCTGTAGCTTTAAGATAGGCCTTCATGGCCCTGACAATATCCAAGGTATGCAGCAACCCTTCCTTTCTGGAAGTGGGCTTCGGAAAAAAGGATGGTAATACCAAGTCCTGATTCAGGTGAAAACTGGATATAATCTTTGGTAAAAAGGAAGGATGAGGACGGAGAACCACCCTGTCCTTATGCAGAATAAGATATGGCTCCTTACAAGATAAGGCTGCCAATTCTGACACCCTTCTGGCGGAAACTATGGCGACCAGAAATACCAACTTCCTTGTTAGTAACACCAAAGGAACTTCAGCCAACGGCTCAAAAGGTTGTTTCTGTTAGAGTTGACAGAACAAGATTCAAGTCCCACGGACAAAGTGGCGACTTCACCGGAGGATTAATACGTAAGACCCCCTGAATGAAGGTCTTAACCAGCGAGTGGGTGGCCAGCGGCCTCTGAAACCACACTGACAAAGCTGAAATCTGTCCTTTGATTGTGCTTAATGCCAGGCCTTTATCCACTCCTAGCTGGAGAAAACTTAACACTCGATCAATGGTATACTTGCGGGAAAACCATTTCTTGGACTCACACCAGCCTACGTAGGCCTTCCAGACCCTGTAATAAATCACCCTGGAAACCGGCTTTCTAGCCCTGATCAGGGTAGAGATTACCTGCTTAGACAGCCCTCTACCCCTGAGAATCAGGGATTCAGCCGCCAGGCCGTCAAATTTAGATGCCGTAATGCAGGGTGGAGGATCGGGCCTTGCGAGAGTAGGTCTGGCCGTAGAGGGAGCGTCCAAGGATCTCCCACTGACATCTTTAGGATTAGTGAGTACCATGCCCTTCTGGGCCATGCTGGAGCTACCAGGATGACTGGTTTGTGCTCCACCCTGATCCTGCGTAACAGGCGGGGTAGCAACTGTAGCGGGGGAAAGGCATAAAGAAGTTTGAACTGATGCCAAGGGCACACCAACGCATCGGTTCCGCAGGCCATCGGGTCCCTTGTCAGGGACATAAACCTGTCTAGTTTCTTGTTAAACCTTGATGCCATGACATCCACGTCTGGCACACCCCACTTCTGGCAGATTGTCCGAAAGACCTGGGGATGTAGAGACCCTTCCCCCGGCGACAGAGTTTGGCGACTTAGGAAGTCTGCCTGCCGGTTGTCCACTCCGGGAATGAATATTGCCGATATGCAGGGTACATGAGCTTCTGCCCATAGAAAAATTAAGCTCACTTCTCTCTGAGCGGCGCGACTCCTGGTTCCCCCTTGGTGGTTTATATATGCCACAGCTGTGGCATTGTCTGACTGTATCCTCACCGGGGACCCCTGCAATTTGGATGTCCATGCCAGGAGGGCTAGCCGAGCCGCTCTGAGCTCCAGGATATTGATGGGCAGCTGCTTGTCCGCCTCCGCCCAAGTACCTTGGCGAGTGTAACCATCCAAGACCGCTCCCCAGCCCATCAGGCTGGCATCTGTGGTCACTATCTTCCAGGCTATGGGGGTGAAAGATTTTCCCATTAGCAGATTCTGAGGGTTTAACCACCAACCCAGACTTTGCCGGACTCTTGATGATAGAGTTAAAGGAAACTCCAAGGCCTGGGCCTTCTTGCTCCAAGCTGTGAGAATGGCTGCCTGTAGGATGCGAGTATGACTCTGTGCGTAAGGTACCGCCTCGAATGTGGCCACTAGCTTGCCTAGTAAACGCATACATAGGCGAACAGTTGGTTCTCTTTTGCTTAGAACCAAACGAATCAATTCCTTGATAGCTTTGACCTTTACCAGGGGCAAAAATACCTTCTGCTGAGCCGTGTCTAACCTCATGCCGAGATATTCCAACTGTTTTGAGGGTTGAAATGCTGACTTTTCTCGGTTTAGGACCCAACCGAACCTCTCCAGGTACTGAACCGTGAGGGCTACTGCTCGCTCCAAGCAAGGAGGCGAGTGATCTATGATTAAGAGGTCGTCCAAGTATGCTAGGACCGTGACCCCTTGGACTCTTAGATTGGCTAGAATTGAAGCTAGGACCTTCGTGAATACCCGGGGGGCCGTAGCCAGCCCGAAAGGGAGCGCCACAAATTGGAAGTGACGCTGAGCCACCGTGAAGCGTAAAAATCTTTGATGTGGCTGAAAGATAGGTATATGAAGGTAAGCGTCCTTTATGTCTATAGACGCCAGAAAGTCGTCCTTCTGGAGCGCGGCGGCTGCTGACCGAACGGATTCCATCCGAAATGACTGGACCTTTAGGTGAACATTTAGACTCTTTAGGTCCAAAATTGGTCTGACATCGCCGTTGGGTTTTGGTATAACAAACAAATTGGAGTAGAAACCTAGCCCTTTCTCTTGGGCTGGTACCTCTACTATCACGCCCTGGCGAAGCAGATGATCCAATGCCGCTAGCAACAAGGCCTTTTTTGCTGGATCGTTCGGAACCCTCGATTCCTGGAAATGAGGTGGAGGAAACTTTTGAAACTCTAATCTGTAGCCTGTGGCCACAGATGACTGGACCCATTTGTCGGGGATGTTGGCTTCCCAAACCTCTGCAAAGAGACGAAGCCTTCCCCCCACTCGAGTGAGTGGGGGCGCCCCTTCATAAAGCAGACTTAGGGGCTGGCTTTGTTGGTTTGCGAAACCATGGTTTCTTGCCCCCAGGGGCCTGTCCCTGCGACTTATTGTTAAAATTTGGTCGTGCAGCAGGCCGTCGATACTGCCTGGGATTTGAGGGTCCCGGAACAGGAGAAAGCTGCCTTTTGAATGCAGGACCTCGGAATTTCCTCTTGACTGGTAAAAGGGTACTTTTGCCACTTGAAATAGTCTGAATGTATTTATCCAGATCCTCTCCGAAGAGACGCCCCCCATGGAAGGGAAAACCTGCCAGGAGTTTTTTGCATGGGGGCTCGGCCGCCCAGTTTTTTAACCATAAGAGTCTCCTCATATGCACTAAATTTAGTGACAAACGAGACGCCTGCTGGATAGAATCCTTTATAGCATCTACCGCAAAGCATAGAGCTCTAGGAATATCAGATAACTCCTCTGCCTGCTGGGCAGGGATGTCTTTAAGCATCTGCTTTGTCTGGTCTTTCAAAGCTTGACAGACTCCGATAGCAGCCACAGCCGGCTGAACCACTGCTCCTGCCGTAGCAAAGGAAGCCTTCAAAAGTGTCTCTAACCGTTTATCGACCGGGTCTTTAAACATTTGTATGTTTTCCACTGGGCAAGTTAATGACTTATTTACACATGAGATGGCTGCGTCCACAGCTGGGAGCGCCCACTTCTTAGAAAACTTGTCTTCCATAGGGTAAATCACAGAAATTTTTTTAGGCGGCAGAAAAATTCTATCTGGCCGTACCCAATCTTGAAAAATCAATTCCTCCAACAGAGGATGGACCGGAAAAACTGCGTTGCTCAAGGGCGCTTTTAAAGAGCCCAAAGAGGAAACTGCCCTAGCCTGAGGTTCTGGTAGGGGCAAGTTAAACGCCGAGCGGACCATGTCTGTCAAAGACTGAACCCACAGACTCTCTGCTTGGGAGGCTGAAAATGGTTCGTCCACAGTAGACTCCTCAATCTCTGAACCTTCTAGGTTCCGGTCCAATAGATCCTCCTGAAATTCTACTTCCTCTGAAGAGAGAACTTCCGCATCTGAGGATACACATTTAGGTGAAGGGGATCTAGTCCGCTTCTTACCTGGAATGGAATTAGTGATCATAGCTGCTAATCTTTTTTCTAGCCCTCCCAGGGAGGCGGCTAGCATGTCCTCCGTGACAAACACAGGGTTGGGTGGATCTGGGCTAGCCTCCGCACCAGACCCCCCTACTGGCTCAACCAAGGCAGCCACCACTGGGTCAACAGGTGGGGAAAGTACTGGCATAGCCTGACTTGTTTCCTCAGAATCCGAGGGGGAACCCTTTTGTTTTTTGACCCCTTTTGTACCTCTTGATCCTGAGCCTTTGGGAGCCATGGTACAATACCGAGGTACCCCTGCTACACCAACTGACAGGTGTAGCCAGGAGATAATCTAGAGGTTTAGGGAACAGCAGTACTACTGATGTCCAAAAACCTGGTGGGGAGCCCAGTATGTGCCAGTATTTATTTATTTATATATTTTTTTTTTTTATCAAAGAAACCTTTCTTTTTTTTTTTTTTTTTTTTAGAAAGCACTACTGTTCCCCCACAAAAAAATTGCTAGTATCCACCTGCTGCATAAGGAATTTCTAGGCTAGACAAATAAAACAGCTAGTTCTGATTTCCAGAACTGCAATACTTCCCTGCGCCACTGGGTGTCACTGTGTATCAGCCACAGCCGCTGCCGCTCTGTGTCCTCCTGGTCCGAGCTCAGCTCTTGAATGAGCTGCATAGCATGGAGGAGGGGAACGCCCCTTCCTCCTATGAACGTGCAACCCCGCCCCCCCCCCCTCGCAACGGCGCGAACATTTTCTTATAACTCGTGCACGCGCGCGTGCCCGTTTACAGGGGGGGGCCCAAGCAGGAGCCATGAGGATGCCGTGGGACCTCCTAGAGGAGAGCGTTTGAGGCTTTTCTGAAGCCCTTCCCAGCTGCCCGTGACACCCAGCCAGGTATGAACACTAGATAGGTTCAAGACACTTCATCAGTTCTGGCAAGGTATAGGCCCACAGCCCCCCTTTGCCAACCTAGCGCGCAGCCAGATGTATACAGCAACAGACCAGGGAGATCCAATATTTGGGGAGCCCATCCACAGACCATCCTGTCCCTTAATAGACATAGTGGCCCCAACTGCCAATGCTAGAGCATACACAGGCTAACTCCCCCACAGAAATCCCCTGGAGAGCCTGCTGCGAACCAAGTCCCGCAGGCCCCCCTCTTACCTGCTCCATGCCGCAGGACATTGCACAGCAAGTGGTCCAATCTTCTCCCATCTCCGTGGGTAGCGTACTAGACCTTCAGGCCCTGGGGTCCTGGAAGGTACCCACTGTCCTGGGCCCATACAGCACCCTGGCAAACAGGTTTCTTTAGGCACTAAAAAGGCTCTAAGTCCTGGGCCCAGGGTCCAGCTCTCCGGAAGAGAAGCATTATAGGCAAAAGACCCCCCGCTTGGGGGCCCGGGTACTGTCCACTTTAGCACTGAGGCCGTTGGACAGATCCGGTTAGCCTGCCTTGATCCCAAGGATGCGGAGGCAAAGCTATTCCATGACCAACACCTAAGACACTGGCGAAAAAACTGAGGTACTCCTCCTATGGGAGGGGGTTATATAGGGAGGGGCACTTCCTGTTTAAGATTGCCAGTGTCCATCACCTGAAGGTACTCCATATAACCCACATAGTAATGAATATGCCGCTCTGTGTCCCGTGATGTACGAGAAAGAAATTACCCCGCAGCTTAGCAAGTCCCACACTGCCCAAGGCAGACCGACAAGCCGGGAGAAGAAGACACGAGGAAAGAACTCTGTTCTGTGGACAGGAGTAAACCCTATCTAGTACTCCGAAGAGACCGCCTCGCAGACCCACTGGTCAGAGAGCAGGGAGGTTCACTGAATTGTGAACCTGTAAGCCGCTCCACCCACCTAGAGAAGGGAGGGAAGGCTACATACATTGGTGGGATTTGGCTGCCGGCCTGATCGTCTTACGCACCCAGGGACGGATTAGTCCCCCAGCTGAGCCTTTGTCGGGCTGGGAGGGTTGCCCTTTAATAATACATACACATATAGATGGATTCACGTAGGGCGGCGTATTTTTAAGCCGGCGTAGTGTATCGTATTTACCCTACGCCGCCGTAAGTCAGAGAGGCAAGTGCTGTTTTCACAAAGCACTTGCCTCCTAAGTTACGGCGGCGTAACGTAAATGGGCCGGCGTAAGCGCGCCTAATTCATATTGTGAAGAGGTGGGCGTGTTTTATGTAAATAAACCATGACCCCGACGTTATTGACGCCGTTCGTGGACACATCCCAGTGTGCATTGCTCCAAAGTACGCTGCAAGGACTTATTGGTTTCGACGTGAACGTAAATTACGTCCAGCCCCATTCACAAACTACTTACGCAAACAACGTAAAATTTTCAAAATTTGACGCAGGAACGACGTCCATACTTAACATTGGCTAGGCCAGCTTTTTGTTCGACTAACTTTACGCCTGAAAACGCCTTACATAAACGGCGTATCTTTACTGCGACGGGCAAGCGTACGTTCGTGAATAGGCGTACTCGCTGATTTACGCATTCTAGGCGTAAATCAGCGTTGACGCCCCTAGCGGCCGGCGGAACTAGACAGCTGAGATACGACGGCGCAGGCCGTCGTATCTTAGCTACATTTACGTGTATCTCATTTTGAGAATACACTTAGATCAGTCGAGGGGAAGGATGCGCGTCCACGTGAGGACGTGATGACGCGAGGCGTTCACGGGTGGGGGAGCGAAGAACGATGGGACCGCTAGGAGGAAGGACGGACCGGGGCTGAATGAGAGAGGGAGATAGCAGCTCCCTTACGCTGCCGCTGCATGCGCTGCCCATCGGCTCTTCATTGAACCATCGGACCCGCTTACTTCTGGCGGTGTTGAGGGCTGCGGGCGGCGAAGTATCGTGCCGCGACGCAGCACCGGAAAACGGGCACAGGATGCGGGGTAAGTAGCGGGAGGACGGGACCCGCCGACTGCAGTGGCTCTAGCCGGGACCTTAGCCCACACTGAGGTGAGTGTGTCAAGACAGCGTGCACGCTGAGCCTGGAGGGATATCATCCGCACTCCCCCTCTCAGCTGATCCAGACCCAGAGGTATATTCAATGCTAATAATTAATGTGTGGAAGAAAAATCAGCGTTTAAAAACAGCAACTTAATGCAGGTCTATGGAGAAGAGAGAGGTATTTTTTGCTGTGAGAAGTTAAATTAGAACTGCATCAGAACCGCATTGCATGGTATGACATGGAACACTTTAATACATTTGATCACATGAGAATAGAAGATCAATAAAGGAATAAGGGAAGCTAACAGGAACCCAGAGATAACCAGCTGTATAAACTTGTATAAAGAGGTGGATAAAATGTGGTATTATGAATGACTGTTTGCTGCAACACTTTTATACTACTCGATCGGAGGAGACTATTTATTCTGGATGTAAAAAGCCTAAAATAGGTAAAAGCGGGCATATACCATTTGTATCTAAAACTCTAAACTTGCATGTTCTACTTGGAGCCCGGCCACTCGTATTTCCTGAACTATTTATTTATTTTGCTTTGTTTTCTTTCCTTCGAGGGGGGGGAACCTATACGCTCCTTTGCCCTTGGGGAACTCTTAGGCACCCCTGGTTTTGGACCCTTAGTTCTCTTGGGTCTCTTCTAAACTCCCTGGATGTTAAACAGCAGGAAAAAGGGAAAGATCCTTGGAGTTATCCTGCCCCCCTCTTTAAAACCTTATTAACGAATAGTAAATAAGGGTTACAAATAATATTGGTAGTAAATTGAGCAGGCAATAACTAAGGAAAAAAGAAGGAGAAAAGGGGAAGGGGTAACAAAGGGGGAGTAACGATATTATCTAAAACAAAAGAAGATTGAGGATAAATAAACCTGCGGGATATATCAAGTAGGAAAATAACATTGAATAAAAGGGGCCCTGGGCTAAAATTTACCCACAAAGGCAGGATATGATCTGTGCAATCCAAAGCGGGGACACTGGAACCAACATTGAATTTGTTTCTCTGAACTGAGGAGACCATATACTTAGGGAGTCCTTGGGTACCCCTTGGCTCCGAAAAGGGGTTATAGCTCACGTTCACCCCGAGAGCATTTTTTATCCCGGGCCTCAAATACCTAGACACTCAGACGATCAGAAGAACCGACTGTCTATATGCCTCTTCTGGACTAAAAAGAGAAGGGAATAGGGGATTAGGAGGAGATAGAACTCGGGGTAAATCAGAAGCTCAGATTTCGTTCTCTCCTAATACCCCCATAGATAGAGGAGTATAGGGAGACTCCCTTATCCTCTCTACCTTATTCTTCCCCTTTGCGCACACAAATATTGGATATATTGGTACACCTATAAGCGTTGTTCAAATTATCAGAACAGCCGAAATAATATTAGTTGGGTAGGAGCCCAAAAGGGGGTAGAGGGGGAGAAAATAAAACAAAAAGAGTAAATCCCTTCAAAAAAAAGAAAAAAAAAAAAAAAACCCTCTGGCCCAACCCAGGATAGCACTTGTTATCGGTTTCTCCCTGTATATATTGATTTCTATACCAATTGGGGAAACAAGAGGTCAAGCTGGGGAAGAGAATCAGAAAGAAGGAGACTAACATGAGTAGAATGACGAGTAGATCAACAAAGGGGGGACCCCCAACTACTCCAAGTAACACAACAGCAACAAGCTCAATAAGGCCATTTGTAACTAGAGGGGAAAGTCCGCGTGTTCCTGGAGCCCAGGGAGTAACAAAGCAACAACAAGTGAATAAAGTAAAAAAGGTAGAAAATAAGAAACCCCAAAGTGATAATTCTAGAGAAACATCTATAGAACTAAGAGAGGAGGGGCCCACTGGAAATGTATTAGAAAGCAGCAGGATGGAAGAACGAAGCACGGACACTCAGTCTCCCTCAAAGGGAGAAATGGCGGAGATGCTGTTGAGATTGGAAAATGTGATAAAAAGTGAAATACAGAACTTAAGGACCGATTTTGGTCACATGCTCTCCAGATTAGAAACAGTAGAGGAACAAATAGAGAAACAAGAGCAGGAATCAAATACACTAAAAACCCAGATGGATCAGATTCAACTGCAACAGAGACATATTCTCTATAAATTGGAGGATCAGGAAAATAGAAGCCGGAGACAAAACTTAAGGATAAGGTTCATACCGGAGAAGAGGGGCGAGGACCTCAGGACAATAACACAGACGATATTTAATCCACTACTGGAAAGAACAATAGACAATCCAATTAGGATCGAAAGGGTACATCGAGTGGGAAATCCGAAAAGAGTGACCACCGAGCGATCAAGAGATGTCATAATAAGGTTCGGATTCTATGAAGACAAAGAAGCAATTTGGAAGAGGCTGAGGGGACAACCCCCGATAGTGTTCGAAGGGACGGAGCTGCAGATATTCACCGACGTGGCCCCAGAAACCCTGGCAAGGAGATGGTTGTTAAAACCTCTCTTAAAACAGATGATTGATCTGAATATTAAGTATAATTGGGGTTTTCCCGCTTGCCTAATTGGAACAAAAGAGGGGAGATCTGCGACACTAAGATTTCCCGAAGACCTAAATGAATTTTGTAGGAAATTGGATATTCAGGTTCCTAACCTACCAGGCTGGGAGTAGGGGGGGGGGGGGTGGGGGTAGGAGGAGGAGGAGGGGAGGAAAATGGAAACTCCCCCCCCATCCTCACTTCCTCAGCTCTCTCTCTAGTTGCACCTTTCTCCTTTTTTTTTTTTTTTTTTTTTTTTCCTATCGCTTTTCGTTTTTTTTCTTCTCTGGGCTAGGTTGGAGGTCCTTTTTGTGTCTCTCCTCTGAATTCGGGCTTGGTCCCCTCCCCCCCCCCCTGGCTGGAAAACCGGAGGGGGGGAGGTGGTCCCAGACCCCACCTGGAATGATCTGAACCATGACATGGAAGATGGTTCAGAGGTCTTTAATAGACCAGATAGGGGGGGTAGGAGGGAGGAGGGAGGGAAGGAGGGAGGGTTGGGTGGGTTGGGGGGAGGGGACGGGAGGGAGGGGGGAGAGTTGGGGGGGTTGGGGGGAGGGGGGAGGGAGGGGAAGCAGGGAGGGAAAAAACCCTATCTCACCAAAACAATCAGAAGAGATCGTAACCCGAAGAAAGGAAAATAAAGATGACAGTGATTAAATGTTTGTCCTATAATGTAAAAGGCCTTAACAGCCCAACTAAGAGACATAAGATATTAAAGGAGCTGAAAAGGTATAGGACAGACATTGCCTTCTTACAAGAAACCCATCTTACATTGGAGTCAAATACAAAGATTTATTCCCCCGACTTTCCCAGATGGTACTATGGAGATACCATCTCCAAAAGAGCCAGAGGGATAGCAATCGGGATAGCGAAGGGGACTAGGTTTGTACCAACGGACAGAATGACAGACCCGGAAGGGAGATTCCTCTTTTTAAGGGGAAACCTGGAGGGGGAAGAATACACCCTTGTAAATATATATGCCCCAAATACCTCCCCGATGAAATACCTGCTGGGAATTCTAGGGAAATTAAAAGATTATAGGAGGGGAAAGTTAATATTGGGAGGAGACTTAAATTTTTGTATGGACCCGAAAGTAGATAAGACGCACCAGACATCAGAAACCCAAGACAAACAACTAAGAAAGGTTAAGGAAAGTTTATATAGAAATCAACTAGTGGATACATGGAGAATCTTTAACCCAAGCCAACGAGATTATACGTTTTATTCCCCGGTTCATGGGAGCTATTCTCGGATTGACCACATACTGGTAGACCATAGAATACTGGAAATGGTGGTCGAGACAAGAATAGAAACCATGACAATTTCGGATCATGCCCCCATTAGCATATCCATAAAAATCTCAGGGAACCAAAAGCCCTATCAAAACTGGAGACTTAATGAGGATCTAATAATCAAAGAGAAAGGTTTTCTGAGGGTTAAAAAAGAATTAGAAGAGTATTTTAAAATAAACGAGATAGATGGAATCTCTAAAGCAACCCTATGGGATGCCCATAAGGTGGTGATAAGAGGGATCCTGATCTCTGAAGGAGCAAGGAGGAAGAAAGAGGAGAGTAGTAAAAGAGAAAAACTAATGGGGGAGATCTTTAATCTTGAACAGAAACATAAGAAAATGGGAAAACAACCAAACCTATATCTAAACCTAATAAATAAGCGAAATGAACTTAAAGAACTATTAGATCAGGACGCAAAAAGGGAACTTAACTTAATAGCAAGGGAAAGATACAGGTGGGGGAATAAAACAAGCAAACATCTAGCTCGGATGGTACAGAAAAAGAAATCAAGGAACTATATAGACAAAATTAAAAACGAAAAAGGTGAGGTCTTACATACAACAAAAGATATTGCAGAAACATTTAGATTATATTATGAAAAACTATACTCAGTAGAACAAAAGAACTGGCAAAAAGGGGAAAAAGAAAATAAGATCTCTACATTTCTAAAGGAAGCAGGAATATCGAAAATTGGACAAATGGAGGCAGGAGAGATGGACAGGCCTATTACAGAAAATGAAATTAAACTAGCACTAACAAGTACAGAGGCCGGTAAAAGCCCGGGCCCTGACGGCTTCACTGTGATGTATTACAAAAAATACAAGGAGATCCTTCTCCCGAAATTATGCCAGTATTTTAATGGCCTTGGAAGAGAGTATAAATTAAGTAAAGAAGCATCAGAGGCAACCATTACGGTTATTCCAAAGGAAGGTAAAGACACGGGAAGCTGCTCAGGGTACAGGCCGATATCTCTTCTGAACACTGATATAAAATTATACGCAAAGGTACTGGCCGGAAGAGTCAGACAGGAAATGACAAAATTGGTACACCCGGACCAAACGGGCTTTGTTCAAGGTAGAGAGGGAAGAGACAATGGAGTAAAAACACTCCTGATACTCCGGGGAATCAGGGCGGCAGGATCCCCAGGTCTGCTTATGTCGATCGATGCAGAAAAAGCGTTCGACAGAGTAGACTGGGGATTTATGTTGCTTACCCTGAAGGACATGGGGTTTGGACAGAGAATGATAGACTGGATTGCAGCACTCTATGTGTCTCCCACGGCCAAAATAAAGATAAATGGCAGTTTATCTCAAACTTTTTCAATGAAAAATGGTACAAGGCAGGGGTGCCCTCTGTCGCCGCTCCTGTTTGTGCTCTCATTGGAGCCTCTTCTGGCCAGGATCCGGAACTGCCAAGAAATAAAAGGGGTTAAAATAGGAGAGGAGGAATACAAACTCTCTGCTTTTGCAGATGACGTCCTCTTCTATTTGGATGAACCCAAAACATCAATCCCAAGCCTATTAAAACTATGCAGAGAGTACGGGGAAATTACGAACTTCAAAATAAACCTCACCAAAACGGAGATTATGAGTATAAATATAAGTAAATTAGAAGAGCAATCCTTGAAAGTGAAGTACCATTTCGCCTGGGTTAAAGAACTTAAATACCTAGGGATATTGTTAGCAAATTCTACTAAAAAAATGTATAAAATAAACTTCATCCCCCTATTAAATGAAATTAAGATAGAAACAAAAAGAGTGGAAAATAGAGCAATATCATGGATTGGACGAATCAACTATTGCAAAATGGTGATTATACCCAAAATCTTATATAAATTTCAGATGATTCCCATAGCCCTCCCGAGAACATTATTTTCTGTATTAAAAAAAGTAATTATGAACTATATATGGAAAAATAAGAAACATAGGATATCACTCCAGACCCTAAAACAACCAAAAAAAAAGGGAGGATTAGCGGTACCGGATATTAAAGGGTACTATGACGCAGTGGTAATAACAAGGGTGGTGGAGTGGGCCAGGGCCAACAAAGAAAAAAGGTGGGTAATTTTAGAAAATGAATTAGCACAGGCGAGGTTGGATAAGATAATTTGGAACCCTCCCCAATTTAGGTCACTAGATAAAAACGCACACGAAATAACAAAAAATGCACTTAAAATATGGGATAAGATATATAAAAAAACTCAAAAAGAATATAATTCACCATTAATAGCACTAAAAAATAACGATTATTTTGCACCAGGTAAAACACAAGTGGGGGGTAATTGGATTAAACAGGACACCGTACAATTAAGGGATATAATGAAGGACGGTCACATAATAACACTACAAGAGTTAAAATTTAAAAATAATTTAATGGAAATCAATGAATGGAGGTACCAGCAGCTTAAACATTTTATTCAGGATCTCCCAGGACCATTGAGACTGGGAGACCAGTTAACAGAATTAGAAAAAATATGTTCCACGGAAAGATCAAAAGGAACTACCTCAAAGTTATATAGGATTCTATTGAAGATGGATGGGCAGAATGTACCCCCATTCATTAGAAAATGGGAAAGGGAACTGGGAACACAGCAGGATGGGGGCACAATAGATAAAATGTTGGCTCTGACGCACTCTTCAGCGGTTGATAGCCGTACTGCGGAGATGTGTTTTAAATGCATATCCGGATGGTACATGACTCCGGACAAGCTAAAAAAGTATAAAGAAGAGCAGACAGGAGAGTGCTGGAGGGGATGTAAAACATCAGGAAATATGGCACACCTCTGGTGGGGATGCCCTAAGATTAAGAGGTATTGAGAACAAATTTTGGCCTGTGTGGAAGAGATCACGGGGAAAAAGATCAAGATGGACCCATGGGTCATCCTATTCCACGGGGGGGATGAAGGTATAAGGAGTTACAGGAAAACGCTTGTACCGCATCTACTCAATGCCGCTAAGAGACTTATTCCAAGGAAGTGGCAGGAGGTGGAGTGCCCCTTAATCTGGGAGTGGATAGATGCGGTTGAAGAAACGTACAAAATGGAAGAACTAAAAGAGGCTATAGAGGGTAACAACATCCTACAAATCACGAAATGGGATAAATGGAGGACTTTTAAGAAATCGTGGAGTTACGCAGAAAAATTAAGGGTAGACACTTAAAAAGATATACCAGAAGAAAACTGGAGAGAACTAGAGATATAGGAGATTGTTTTAGGTGAGATAGGGGGGGAGGGGAGGGATGGTCTAGGGGGGGGGGGATAATTGAAATCACAATTACTTTGCGCCTCTTAAGCATGAGGAATGATATTAAATAAATAATTAAAATAATATATACTTATAAAAAAAAAAAAGAAAATTTTCACACAAAAGAAGCGACACTTATGATGCAAAACCAATATAGAGATGCAATGGGCTGGTACGCAGAACATGAGCATATAACGTACACTCTATGAGGTTGAGTCTGAAGTGAAAAAAAAAAAAAAAAAAAAAAAAAAAAAAAAGAATACACTTAGATACGACGGCTTAGATTCAGAGTTACGACGGCGTATCTACTGATACGCCGGCTTAACTCTTTGTGAATCTAGCAAATAGTGTGTATGTATAGGTCCGCTAGCCTAATAACTTTGGGAGAGAGTCGGTGCTACTCCACTGTCTGGTGCAAAATGCTCACTCCGAGAGTCACTGAGACCCCAGGGTAGTGGCCACAATAGGCCACAAGTCAGACCCCAGCATGGTAAACATGGAAAGGGCCAGTACTTCGGATCTTCTAACATCATCTATACATGACACCCGGAGGGACCACCACCGGAGAAGAAGCCCACCTCTTGAAAGGGCTCTCCTCAAAGGGGGCACTGAACCGCCAGGTGGTGAGGGACTACAAAAGCCAGCAGCGGCTTTTCTTATTCCCGCATCTTAGAACTTATCAAAGAAGGGCACAGAAGGAAAAAACCTACACAGAGCGGTCTGATTTGTGTGATCCAGAGAAAAAAAAGGCCAAGCCCTCGGCGGAAACCCAGCTGCACTATCCAGCTTAAGAGAGTCCCTTACAGCAGTGAGAAGCGCACCCATAAATGCCTAATCCTGCACCGACTCAGGTACCTGGTCCGTGGCTCCATAACAGAGCATTTCCAAGGGGATAACGGGGGGGGGGGGAGGGGGCACTCCCCCACCCTGGCACAAATGTGTCCAGGCTTAACAATGAAGTCTCTGTGGGAATCCCAGGTGCCAAAACCTGCTGCAACCACCAGCATGTTGGGGAAAGACCAGATACTGACTCCAAATATTAAAGACATTTACATAGTGTGTATGTAATAGATGTTAAGTGTATGCACACCTGTCTTTACAAAAAAACTGACGCTCCTAGGGCCCTATTCAGGGCATCTTACCCACTTGCTGCGCTGACCAGGGGTACCCAGGGGACTTACCTCAGGAGGAGACTGCCCAGTGCTGCCAACCACTCTCAGCACACGGCGTGTGGAGAGGAAAAGAACCGTGAAGGAACTGTGAACAAAATGGCCGACAATGGGAGTTTTCAATGTAATTGAAAACCTCCCAGAAAATGGCGCCAGCGCCAGCCAAACGCTGCATTTAAACAAGGAAAGCCTCCTAGGGCTTTTACAGTAAAACCCCCCACAGGAAATTACCCAGTACAAACAATAAAAAATGGCATATAACACAGCCCTATCAGGAAGCTCCCCCCCAAACAGCGTGCTTTAGAAATGCAGCAGAGGGAAAGGAGCAGGGAAGGGAGGAGAAGAGGACCCCCGAACCCCAGGAATGCCCAGCCGTACCAACCCACCGAAGCGGGAGGGACTGTACTTACCCATCCGAGCGAGGACTCGCTGATGCATTCCTGACAGAACTACAACCGCAATGGAGGTAGCTGCCGGTGACTTGTCCTCAATGTTCCCCTATGAGGGAAGTTCCACAACCGACTGCGCAGTCTCCGGGCATGCGCAGTAACAGGCTACGGGCAGGCTACGGAAATAGCCGAACAAAACAGCTGATCGTCAGCTGTTGAACACGGAATCAGCAGCTACTGTAGCTGCTGAGACAGGAAACACGGCTTGTGGAGCGTACCAAAAGTCAGCAGGGGAGGAGGGAAAGCTTCACTGCATATTCACTGTATATTTATTCACTGTATGCTTCACTGTATATTTATTACATCCTGGATCGCAATCTGGCCGGTGCAGCACGTCGGGTTTGAAACGGATCCTAGAGGGGGGGCTGTGTGCGGCTCTATGGGGCTGACAGAGCAGGAGGAGCTCACTGACTCACAATCGAGCGGCCCATCCAGGGCACCAGTCAGCACCCGGGCGGGCGGGGGAGGCCTCAGGGAGGGAGGAGGAGAAGATGACCATCGCCGAGCTTGTTCCACAACCGACTGCGCAGACTCCTGGCATGCGCAGTAGCAGGCTACGGAAATAGCCGAACGCAACAGCTGATCATCAGCTGTTAAGTGGAACAAATACCATAGCTGGAACAAGCTCGGCAGATCACCGGCCCGGTCCACTGTGAGTGAGACAACACCACAGCCCAGTCATATGTGGACCTCGGAGCAAAGATCGCCGGCCACCCCAGGAGCCATGGGGTATGGCGTGGCAGACCCAGCCTCTTTGCAAAGGTGTGCACAAGCTCGCTGGTCGGACTGAGTAGACTACAAGGATCTATATTATCCAGCCTGTCTCTCAGCCGACAGTTGAAAGAAGATTCTTCAAGAAAAGGTAAAATAAAAACTAAATAAAATAAAATTTCTCCTCAGGGCGCTGGGCCCAAAGGGAGCCATACGTCCATCTCCTTTGCTAGGCAGAACGAAACTGAGGCTGCATGCTGCAGTAAGGAGGGTTATGTCTGGAGGGACCGCCCCCTGTTAATGTAACATGTATTTAATTATCTAACATGTTTCTGCCTAGTCCTCTCCTGTAAACAGGGAACATAACCCACTTGTCAAGATTTAAGGTGCTGTGTCCGTCCATGGACGAGAAGAGAAACTCCATCTTGTACCCTGATGATACCGCTTCACAGACCCACTGGTCGTAAGTAGGGAGGTCCAACGAGCTGCAAACTTACGAGGGCGACCCCCCACCCCATAGTTGGGCGTGGGCAAAACCTCCATGTTGCCGCAGATTTGCTCGCAGGCACGTTTTACTTGCGAGGAACAGATATTGTAGTCCCTTAGCGGGCGCCCTGTCGGCCTGGGAATGCTTACCTGCGGGCCCGGCGGAAGAAAAAAAAACGCTTCTGAGTGGAAAAAAGGAGGACCCTGGCCTACGGCTTTCCCCTTACCTTTTTTGAGTATGTGGGAGCACCGTGCTCTCACCCCAAACGACATTTTCAATAATGCCATCCGGTGAGGCTCCAAAAGCCTCTAACCCTGGCAAAGCAAATCCGCCAGAGCCTCCTTGGACGTCTGGTCAGCAGACCAATTCAGTCAAATCATGCGGCGTAGCCCCACCGCAGATACTGATGGTACTGGACCGCCAGGGAGCGGTATCTAAGGCCGCAATGCAGAAATCAAAAGTGGATGTGATTCTGCGCAACGTATCTCACAAAATTGATGACACACAAAAATATGACCACATGAGAACCCAAAAATTGGGAATCAAAAAAATCTTTAGAGAAAAGTATGATGAGTGAAAAATATAATAAATATAAAATATTATAAGAGAGTCTTCCAACTCAAAAGTGCATGAATCAAACAAATAGATATAAAATAAAATAGCAATAAAGTCCAAAAAGTTAATAAACCACTCCAGCAAGAAATGCTGGATAAGTGATGTGCAAGAAATAAATATGGTGAATCCTGCCAGATAGGGATGTGTGATAATGTTGAATTCAAAACATGAAATAATAATGTCAAGTGGATGGTGAATCGAATCCTTCCCTGGGCTCACTAGCCTCTTACTGGAGGTAGGCATCCAAATATATCCCACATTCGCAGTCCTCTATAGATAATTCCAATCCGTCCACCCTTTCAGCTGATACCGCGTCTCCTTCACAAATCACCACAGCACTCAGCGTGTAAATGTAAGAATCAGGGATTGGACGGACGTACACCTGGAGTGACGTAAGCCGGCGCTGTGGAACGCCGCTCGTTTTATTACTGCTGCACTTTTTAATTTTGTTACATGTAAGCACAGGCTTTTCCTTTAATAAATTTCCCCTGGTTTACTGTACTTCACTATTGGAGTCCCTCCTCCTGTTCTCTCTTTCTTACATTTACACGCTGAGTGCTGTGGTGATTTGTGAAGGAGACGCGGTATCAGCTGAAAGGGTGGACGGATTGGAATTATCTATAGAGGACTGCGAGTGTGGGATATATTTGGATGCCTATTTTCTTCTGCCTGGAGGTAAGAGGCTAGTGAGCCCAGGGAAGGATTCGATTCACCATCCACTTGACATTATTATTTCATGTTTTGAATTCAACATTATCACACATCCCTATCTGGCAGGATTCACCATATTTATTTCTTGCACATCACTTATCCAGCATTTCTTGCTGGAGTGGTTTATTAACTTTTTGGACTTTATTGCTATTTTATTTTATATCTATTTGTTTGATTCATGCACTTTTGAGTTGGAAGACTCTCTTATAATATTTTATATTTATTATATTTTTCACTCATCATACTTTTCTCTAAAGATTTTTTTGATTCCCAATTTTTGGGTTCTCATGTGGTCATATTTTTGTGTGTCATCAATTTTGTGAGATACGTTGCGCAGGATCACATCCACTTTTGATTTCTGTTTTGTGTATTGTAAACACTATTAGGTTTTGCTGCATTGTATATATTTTGTTTAGGTTATTGCACATTGAGGATTTGTATTAGCGCAAAAGCACTTGTCACGCAATGCAGAAATACCGAAAGTCAAGCACCAACTGGCCCGCTATTATGCAGAGCGGGGGAATCCTGTTGCTATGCAAATCACGAAGCAGCAAATCTATGTCCATTAAGGGAGCGTCAGTGACACCCGGGTTGTGGCTAACAGTGGCCGCAAACGCTTACCACAATACCATGAACAAGGACCGGGCACCGCCACGGTCCTCCTGTCTGCAGGGTCCTTAAAAACAGGGGTCCCTTCCACCAGAATCGTGATAATTCCCTGGACACCGGAGGGCCCCATCGGGGGAGATGTCCTTTTCCAGGAACACTCCTCAAAAGGGATAACGGATAGCCATGTGATCCTTTCGAAACGCTGCAGCCGTTCCCACTCTTAGCATAAAACTTACCAAATAGGTAGGTAGGGAACACCTCCTAGCGGTGCGGGCCGGCCTGTGGGACCCAGAAGGTACTGGGCACCTTAATAGATGCCCTCACCGTATCCTTCATTATTGGAGATCCCGCACCCGGTGATAAGTGCTCCACAAGCGCCTTTGCGCTGACCGGGACACGGAAGAAGCAAGGGAAATGTCCCGCATTGTCCAAAAAGTCCTGGTCTGCATCTTCTGACCTGTCAGAGCAAGGGACATTTGCCACAGCAGACCCGAGCCCTTGCGCCGGCACACAGCTTCCACCCTGGCAACAAGAGCCTCCAGGACCGCCGACATAGTGCCCACAGGCAGGCCCGGACTGGGACAAAAAATAGGCCCAGGCATTTAAGACTGAGCAGCCCATTTTTCCCAGGAACAGAGGGGGGGGGGGGGGGGGGAGGTTTGATTTCGGTAGGCATTCGCGGGGGGTTTCTGGTGTCCTCCACACTGTAATGTGCGGGGAAACTGTGATATAATGGGGACAGCACTGTAAAGTGGCACTGTAATGATTACAGGTAGGCCCCTTTATATTACAATGCCCCTGCAATTATTCCCCCTTTTCTCTGTAATCACAGTGCCCCCTTTTACTCTCTGCTCACTGTGCACTTCTCCAGCTCCTCCTGCCCCCGTACATCAGAGTCCGCACAGACCCACCCTTACATCAGAGCCTGCACAGAGTCCCCTTACATCAGAGTCCGTATTGACCCCCCCTTACATCAGAGCCTGCAGAGAACCCCCTTTACATCAGAGTCCACACACCACCCCCCTTACATCAGAGTCCGCACAGACAACCCTTAGAGTCTGCAGAATTTCCACTTACTGTAAGCTGCTAATCCACTGCGGGTTTCCGCATCGCACCCGACTTGCACGGCAGTTCACACTGCCATATGTGAACTGCTAGGGAGTGTCATACTACATTAACGGCGCCTCCATTTCAGCTCGCATATCATACTGCGAACTGACAGTTCGGACATGAACCGGATCACATAGGTGTGAACACCCATGCGATCCGATTTTGGTGCGGACCAAAAAAGTGTCCTGTGCGTGTTTGGTCTGAATGCGGTGCGATTTCAGCCATACTATCTGTATGGCTGAAATCGCAATGCATGGACATTGCATGTGATTTGCATTGCGAATCACATGCGATATTGCACAGCACACTAGTATGAACCGTGCCTTAAGGGGGGATCTCATGTAAAGTGTTGTTCTGAGAACCCTGATTTGGGCCAGGTTCACACTAGTGCGCTATCGCATGTGATTCGCACTGCAGTGCAAATCACATGCAATGTCTTTGCAATGCAATTTCAGCCATACAGATACTATGGCTGATATTGGATCGCATTTGGACCAAACACGCACAGGACACTTTTTTTGGTCCGCACCGGAATCGGCTCGCATGGGTGTTCACACCTATGTGATCCGGTTCATGTCCGAACTGTCAGTTTGCAGTGCGATATGCGAGCTGAAATGCGGGCGTCGTTAATGTAGTATGACACTCCGCAATCAAGCAATAATATAAAACAGTCAATAAGTTCCCAGAGAAAGTAAATAGCTCTATGCCTCTCAATGTTTGCCCACAATAAGCCCTATGACTTCCTAGCAGCTACTGAAAGCCTCCCTCCTATTTGTGAGCTCTGCTGTCTTTAATAGTCTGGTTTAGGTGGAAGTACCTACCCTCCCAAATTAACCCCTTATTAGCCATGTTCCATGCTGACTTTACAACTGCTATAAGCATCTAATTCTTTTTGTGACAGTGCCCCACAGAGACCAATTATGAATGCCATTAATATCAGAATATCAGAATGTGATAGTAAGCAGACCCCAATCTAACATGTTGGGAGACATGTCTCATTATCTAACCACTGAACAATTTTTGTGAGCACTAGAGATAAGCAAACCTGTCAGTATTCACTTTGAGCCAGGTGGGAACTCAGAACCCTGAGCTTAGTGCCAAACCCCAGTGAAGTCTAAAGGGAGAGAAAATACCTGTTCTTCTGGCCTGTTTCAGGATTTTGTTGGAAAAAACATGGGTAGCTGGGCACTGAACTTAAGCAGATGTACCAATGGAAAGCTAACAAAAAAAATTCTCTCAGCAGAGAGCAGTTTTTTTTCACGTGTCACAAATGGCAACATTAAAAATACACACATTTAAATAACATGCCTTGGAGGTGTATTAAATTACTGTGAGGCAGGATAGAGGGTGATCTTACTCACCCCAGGAAAGGAGGCACATGCTGTCTGCTTCTCTCACTTCTCCCCGAGTGGGTGGGCGTGGCAGACACAGAAGCAGAGGGGCGGGAGGAGGAGGAGCAGGCCATCTGAGTGGAGACTGGAGAGCAGAGAACGGAACTGTTCCTGTCGGCTCTGAGGCTGATCTGTGTGTGAGAGAGACACACAGCTCAGCCCATTCGCCGGAGAAGATACAGGCATCGCCGCCGCACAGCAGGAGGTGAGCGGCGGCCGCAGGCCTGTGTTAGCCCTGTCCAGGCCGCAGTCGCCGCTTACCTCCTGCTGTGCGGCATGGACATCAACAAGCCACAGAGCGGGAGGCCCCGGCCCAAGCCATAGCAGCCCACCGGGCATATGCCCGGTCTGCCCTATGGCCAGTCCGGGCCTGCCCACAGGCACAGCAAGTGCAGGGGCACCGGCTGCCAGCACAGGTATGTCTGGGGAAGAAGCGCCAGTATGACCCCATGCTGACCCTAAGGACCCAAGGCAAGTACAAAGACCACCCCCTAGCTGCCACAGATAACGAGGAGACCCCCCCGGAGGACTCACCACCCGACTCAGGCACTGCACAGTCGTCGTCCGCTCTCCCTGTGACTGAGGTGTTCCCTGTGTTACCCTCTCTACTGAGGTGATAACTGCTGTTCACGCCATTCAGAGGACTATTTGTGACCACTAGGGACAGAAACAGGGTTGAAAACCACAAGAAAATGTCCGCTAGCCCTGTAAAGGCGCATGATCCACAAGAAAATGTCTGCCAGTCGTCTATGGAAAGAAAGAGCGCGGACTACAAGAAAATGGCCCCCGCTATTACCCATAGAAAAAACTGCGCCGGTAACCGCCAAAATGGCCGCCGACCATGCTGAAGAGAAAAAAAAACACACAGGCAAAAACATGGCAGCGAACACCCGGGCACCCAAACTGAGGCCCCCCCACACACCAGGCAGCACACCCCAGCAGAGAGCGGACCCCAAACGCAGCATAGCCCTTTACAGCCAAGCGGAGCCCCCCTCGGTCATATGTGTGCCCCGGAGCATGTAGCTCACCGACTGCCCCTGGAGCAACGGGGCATGTCGTGGACGACAGCGCGTAGCTAAAGGTTGATGGCCGAAACTGGGGAGACAACAAGGATCTGATGTTCAGCCTGTCACCCAGTCGGCAGTTGATAGTAGATCTCCGGAAACAAAAAGGTAGAAAAAATCTCCAGGACCCATGGGCCCGAAGGGAGCCATGTCCTTCTCCTATGCTAGGCAGCAAAAAACTGAGCTGCTGCATGCAGGGAGAGGGGTTGTACCCAGAGGGACCGCCCCCAGGGTGGTACTGTACAGTTTTGATGCGTGTTTAACACTTAACATGCTTTTCTGCCTAGTCCTCTCCTGATAGAAGGCCAATACCCTAATGTCAAGAATAAGATGCTGTGTCAGTCCATGAACGAAAGAGAAAACCTATTTATGTTTGATTATACAAGAGTCACAGCAAGTGATTCTGAGTCAGTGGATCATATCTGATGGTTGTGTGCATGGGCTACATAAGGCTAAAAATATGCAACAACTTTATATAAGGTTTTGTTTAATAATTAAATCCTGAGATTGACAACCCTTTTTAGCACTGGATCTGCATGCTTACAAAACAATCTAAAACTTTGTAAACCCAACTTGCGGAAAAGAAACCACAGATTGCATTCAATACCTGGAGGGATAGGCTTACTTTAGGAGTCTGATTTCTTACCTCATGTCAGCTGTGTACGATGACGGTCCCTCATCCATCTCTGTAAAACACAAAACAAGAATTGTGAACTCACAAACATTCCTTCATAGAGCAAACCAAAGTATTGTGCATTCTACTATAGTAGTAAAATGGATTTTAAAGGAACGTTCATGTCCGTGTCATGTCAGCACCAGCTGTACTTTTTGTCATGAATTAAAATAGGATTTTTCCTTACACAACAGCAATCTGGACCTGGTATAAGCATCATTAGGAGATCATTTTTGTGTACACACCCCCCCCAGCCAAAAAAAGGAAATAAAATTCCTGGAGTTCCACTTTAAATGCTTCCACTTCCGTATTTCTGTTGTTTTCAATGTAGACATTGTAAATAAGCCACTGCAATGCTCAAAGCTGAATAGCAAATGGCTAAATACACAAATATGAGAACGGTTGGTAATTGGCATAACCTGCCAATGGAAATTGTGCTTCTGTCTATTCAGTTCCGAGATCTACACAACTCTTTCGATAAAATACAGCCCTGATTTTTCTGCTGCTATTTTACTTACAGGTCTCCTCCCTATCCCCAATCTTTTCTTCAGCTTTTTTATTACTAAAGGGGATTGCATTTGCATTCATGCATTTGAAAAAAATTCTATAGTCTTCTTTTGGCGAAATTACTGGAATCGTTTCTCGTGTGGCCCCCTTTGAAACTGGCAGGCGAGAAGTCCGATGCGCTGCAGGAGGTGTTCACAGGGGGATTGGCTCCAGTAATTAAGCTGCCCACAATCACTACTCTGGGCCCCCTTGTTGAATACTTGCCCCATACATGAGGGATGTTGCTACCATTAACCAGCGACCCTGGCTGCTGCCTCTGCTGCCTAGTACAAGGACACTTTAACACTACTTGTCTATCAAGCAATGTCTAATGGAATGTGATAATAGCCTCTTGTGCAAGAGTGAGTGGCTGCTTGATTATAACTACACATCTAATAATGATAAATTACGCACTGTAGTGTTGTGCAATGTTCACTCCAACACCCTACAGTGTAATGAACTAGACTTTTTAATTTCTAAATGTATTCAAATGATTTTCTTAAAATGACTGCTTCGCAAAAAGATTGGTTCAACCAGTACACAACTTTCACAGTTTGTGGTGGAACATTAAATTATCTGGCCTCAAAGAGGAACTGCAGTCTGCTCACATAATTTGTAATAAAAACATCTTTGCCATTCTGAACCTTCCCTTCAACCACTTTGCATATTTTTTTTCTATATACTGTGATTCTGTACTTGCCAAATATGCTGCAGAAATCTCCCTCCACCAAGTCTGGCTGCATCCATTTTAACTGTAGGCAGCTGAAGCTGCTGCCCGTTCACTTCCTGGATTTACACAGAGGCACACCTCTAGCTCTGCAGCTTTCATTGGCCCTCGTCTGACTCATGCCCCCTCCCTTCCTGGCAAACTCTCACAAGGGTGAGAGAGCAGAGCCTAGACTTTTTACAAGAAAAAAATGTTTTACTATCCACTAAACACTGACATTTTTTCCTGGAAAAACAGATCAAGGTTTCTTCATTTTTTTTTTGATCTCATGCTTTCCAGGGTAGAGGAGATGTCTCCATAAAGAGGACCTGTCATACCTTCTTTCGATTACAAGGGATGTTTATAATTCTTGTAATATGAAGAAAAAGTGATCAAAAAGAATAATTAAGGGGACAGTGTAAAGAAAAAAATTATAATATATATATATATATATATTTATATATATATATATTTTTTTTAAAGCGCTCTCTTCCCTTTGTCCTACGTATGCAAACACATACGTAGGTTGCGCCTGCATATGTAAACAGTGTTTGCACCACATATGTGTGGTATCGCCACGAACATTAGAGTGAGAACAATAATTTTAGCAGAAGACCTCCTCTAACTCTAAACTGGTAACCTGTAAACATTTTTAAGTGAGTGTGCGCAATTTTAAAGCCTAACATGTTGAGTATCTACTTAGAGTAACATCATCTTTCACATTATACAAAAATTGGGGTAAATATTGTGGGGTTTTTTTTTTTTCATTTATTAAAATTCATTTTTTTTAAATGCGTTTGAAAAATAGTATTTTTTAATACAGCTTACCTGTAAAATCCTTTTCTTGGGAATACATCACGGGACACAGAGCCTTAATTACTTAATGGGTTATGTAGTCACCACAGGTGATTGGATACTGGCAAACCAAATTAAAATCGAGTTCCTCCCCTATATAACCCCTCCCAAATGCACAGTACCTCAGTTTTGTAGCAAAGCAATAAGTGTTCCACGTTTAACTCCAAAGAGGGGTGGGAGCTCTGTGTCCCATGATGTATTCTCAAGAAAATGATTTTACAGGTAAGCTGTATTAAAAAATACTATTTTCTTGATCATACATCAGGGGACACAGAGCCTTAATTACTTAATAGGATGTCCCATAGCAATGCTAAAAATTTCAGGGGAGGGAGACACAAATCAGAATAAGACCGCCATCGAGCCAGAGGATCTATACTGCTGCCTGCAGCACACTACGCCCGAAGGCGGCATCCTCGTAACCTCTCACATCTACCTGGTAGAATTTAGTAATGTATGGACCGAAGACCAAGTATCAGCCTTACAGATCTGAGCCATGAAGGCCTGGTGATGCACTGTTCATGAAGCACCAACTGCTCTAGTCAAGTGCGCTTTCACCTGAAAAGGAGGGATCTTCTATTCTAAACTATAGGCCTAAATAATGACTTGTCGAATCCATCTTGCAAAAGTGGATTTTGACACTGCCTGGCCCTTATTTGGGCCTTGTGGCAGAATCAATTGACAATCAGTCTTCCTTATCTGAGCCGTAGATTGCAGATAAAGTGTAGACTCTCCTCCGCAGACTGGGGGTCTGGAAAAAAAGACGGTAGGATTATATCTTGATTTAGATGAATACCTGAAACCACCTTAGGTAAGAAAGTTGGGTAAGGACGCAGCACCACCCTGTCTTCATGAATAATCATATACGGTTCTTTACACGAAAGAGTACACAATTCCGATATCCTCCTTGCTGAGCTGTGCTCTTGCAGTCATCTTTACAGGACGGCCACTCCTAGGGAGAGTAGCAGCAGTGCTGAACTTTCCCCATTTATAGACAATTTGTCTTACCGTGGACTGATGAACAGCAAGGCTTTTGGAGATACTTTTATAACCCTTTCCAGCTTTATGCAAGTCAACAATTCTTAATCATAGGTCTTTTGTGTGAGGCATCATTCACATCAGGCAATGCTTCTTGTGAAAAGCAAACCCAGAACTGGTGTGTGTATTTTATAGGGCAAGGCAGCTGAAACCAACACCTCCAATCTCATTGATTGGACTCCAGTTGGCTGACCTCACTCCAATTAGCTCTTGGAGATGTCCTTAGTCTAGGGGTTAACATACTTTTTCAACCTGCAATGTGAATATTTACATGGTGTGTTCTAAAAAAACATGGCAACATTTAATTATTTGTGTGTTATTAGTTTAAACAGACTGTGATTGTCTATTGTTGTGACTTAGATGAAGATCAGATCACATTTTATTACCAATTTGTGCAGAAATCCATATCTTTCCAAAAGGGTTCACATACTTTTTCTTGCAACTGTACATTGTGATTATCACATGCTTGTGCAGCACTTTTATATTATAAGTAACTAGTGGATGTGGGAACACATCCTAGTGTTAGCGGCAACTATAGCATACATATATATGTTTTATATAGTGAGGCACCGATTGCTCAGAGGGTATTTGGTCACCTTATAAACCTGTTCAGTTTGTTGTTAAACATGAGGGCCAGGAGGTCCACATACGGCATCCACCAGTCTGCCTAATTGTTTATACCTAAAATGTACATGGCTGACAATGCTTCTGCCCAAAACAGTGTTTGTTCTACCTCTCTTGCTACAGCTAGACTTTTGGGGCCAGATTCTTAAAAGGCTTACGACGGCGCAACGCCATTAGCGCCGTCGTAAGTCCTAATCTGGCCCGGCGTATCTATGCAACTGATTCTTAGAATCAGTTACGCATAGATATCCATTACATCTGACAGGCGTAAGGCTCTTACGCTGTCAGATCTTAGATGCAATTTTTTTCCGCCGCTAGGTGTCGCCGACGTCGTTTTCCCCGTCGTCTATGCAAATTAGCTATTTACGCGAGATTCCCGAACGTACGTGCGGTCGACGCAGTGAATTTACGACGTTTCCGTAGCATTTGTGACGCGTAAAGTTGCCCCTGCTATATGAGGGGCAACCAATGTTAAATATGGCCGTCGTTCCCGCGTAAATTTTTTTAAAAAAGTAAGTTGTTTGCGTAAGTCGTCCGTGAATGGCGCTGGACACCATTTACGTTAACGTCGAAACCAATGACGTCCTTGCGACGTCATTTAGCGCAATGCACGTCGGGAAATTTTAGGGATGGCGCATGCGCAGTACGATCGGTGTGGGAACGCGCCTAATTTAAATGATCCACGCCCCCTACCTCGATCATTTGAATTAGGCGGGCTTGCGCCGGAGAATTTACGCTACGCCGCCGCAACTTTACAGGCAAGTGCTTTGTGAACTTGCCCGTAAAACTTGCGGCCGCGTAACGTAAACGAGATACGTTACACCGCTGGAGTTTTACTCCATTCTACGAGAATCTGGCCCTTGGTTCCTACCTGAAGATTGTTGTTTACTATTGCCGTGGTGTTTGACTAAATCTGGATCTGATTGCACTCCTTCTGGGGAAGGAGCACTATCCCCTAAGCCATGTCAGGATCAGACCCAGATACTTCCAAGTAATGAATAGGTTCCAAAAATTATTTCTGAAGACTCAAGTCCCACCTCAACCACTGTAACATTTGTATAGTTGTAGATACGTTGTTCAGCAGAGCCCTCATCGACTGCTTGCTCAACAGTAATCAGAGCATCCTACAAAAAAGATGCCATGAGTATGAAACAAGGTCAACAACTTGGTGAACACCTGAGGGACCAAAGGTAGGCTAAATGGCAAAGCTGTGAACGTGTAGTGCAGTGGTCCTACAGAAAACATGTGCGCTGGAAAGACCAGGACATGCAGGTAAGCACTTTGATATTCACAGAAGTCAAAACATTTCCCTGATGAAGGAAGGCAATGGCAAATATAGTGGATCCTATCACCCCAACTTTGGGGTCCAAGATGGGGCGATTGTCCCTTTTAGTTTTAGCAAAGTGAACAGGTTGAAATAAAACCCCCTGGAATCATTCAAAAAGAGGGACTGGAGCTATGACATTTTTCTCAGAAGGCCCTAAGGAACCTGATTGGCCTAATAACAACTTAATGAGCCGTAATCTGTCAGTCTGTGAGGAGGAACAGTAAAGTTTGATGGGAAAATGCTAGGAGCAGGCAGGGAAAGAAACTTGAGTTTGAAGCCCTGGGATACCACCTACCACTACGGTCCACCTGGAATGCAAGAAGTTCAGGTGTCAGCAAAAGGTCAACAGATGTCCCCCATCTCTCAAATGTAGGGATGCACCTTCATGACAAGAAAGTCCTGTATAAGGATTTGGTAGACTTGCAGTGCAAGACTTTGCAGTTGGAATAAGAGTCAAGCTTGTAAGGTCTCAATGCTGAAGTCAAGGGAAGAGGAAAAACAAAGGGGATGTTTCATGATAGAGATTGAAATTACTTTGTAGTCTGCTCCTTAAAGGGTTAGTTTGCCTTTACCAAAAAACTGCCTATGCAGATAAGGGGAAACTATAGATAAAAAACAAGCTGTGCAGCTCTGACCAAAATTGAAAAATGCTCTTGCTATAGGTGAAGGTCATTAAGAACTGGTTCACACACAGGCGGCACGACTTTGGGGGCGACTCGGCAAGGCGATCTCAAGGCGACTTGAGAGGCAACTTGCAAAATTACTTCTGTATTGAAGTCAATGCAAGTCGCCCCCAAAGTTGTACAGGAACCTTTTTTTAAGTCGGAGCGACTTGCGTCGCTCCTATTAGAACGGTTCCATTGACAACTGTGGACCGCGACTTGTCAGGCGGCTGTCCACAGCCCCTGTGTGAACCGGCTCTTAGGTCCCTCATGAAGCCTGACTGGAATACTTCTAGGATGTTTCTAAAAAAGTAGATAAAAAAACTGGAAACTGTAGATAAAAACAAGCTGGGCAGCTCTGACCAACATTGAATAATGACCTTGCTATAGGTTTAGGCCATTTAGGTACCTCATGAAGCCTGACTGGAATACTTCTAGGACGTTTCTGAGCTTGTTCCTGTGCCGATGTAACATTAGGCTTCTCTTAGCAATGTCCTTAGCAACATCCTAGAAGTATTCCAGTCAGAATTTATGAGGTATGTAAATGTCCTACACATCTAGAGAATTATTAAACTTTGGTCAAAACTGCACAGCTTGTTAAAGGTGAACTATGATTTTAAGCTCCTTCCGCCAGAGAATAAAAGTGCTTTTTATCACCAGTAATATCCTTGACAAGAATATCTAGAGGCAGTACTAGAGGCGCTGTACCTAAAAGGCCAATGCGAATCGAGCACTTCTTACAAGTCAGTTCTGCAATTCAGGACATTAGCCAAGTTGCCCTATACATGTGCATCAACAGGATACTCACACAAGCGGAAACTAAATGCTATAGCCATCTGCTTCACATATTTCACAAGCAGAGAGTCAACAACAGCTATGGACCGATCCTTTTTATGGGATTTTGACCAGTCAGACATTGTCTGAAAAAGTAAAATAAAAACAAGCAAGAATTGGGTGCGAGGTGGAACCCAAAGTGTGCACAAAACTCCAACCTGTAGAAGACATCAGCGCTTAGTCCCACATTGTTAACCTCTTTTATAGACACCTGACCTCAGCAGGAAAATATTGGTGTCGACAACCAACAAAATTGATTGAGCTTCCAGTGCTCAGCCTGACTGGTCCACTTACTGAGTTTTCATGGACAAGGCAAGCACAGTGGCCATGCCAGTGGCTCTGGAACCAAGATGTACATTGTAATTGACTTTTACCACACCAAGGTCTGGAAAGCGCCCCACATGAAACAAAATGCCTGAAGGGCATTCATTGTTGCCATTTACCAGATTAAAATTTACTGACACGACACCCAAAAATGTACTGGCACAGACAAGTTTTTACAGGCATTTCCAAAAGTTACAAAATTAAAATTTTACGTGCAAATTTTTGTATTTGGGCTACAAACAAGTACAATTAGCAATGTGATTTAAGGTAGATATTAAGACAAAAAAACGATTTCTTATTTTATTCTGGATATAATAAGCAAGAAGCTCAGGGACAGGACTCAGGATTTTTTTGAAGATTGTGTGTGAATGTCCTCAAAACGTTTGTGTTACATCTCCTCTCGGAATAGATGGCATTCGCCATCTTTGTTCAATACTGGCCCAAGGGCATGTGATTCGCCAACCTATATCTTTCTCAAGATAGACCCTGTACCGATGTGTGATTTCTAGTTCCACCACATCGAGTTGACTCAGAAGACCTTAATCCAATCCCATGCTCTAGTGTTCATCCCTTCTTGAGTACTTCATGAGCTTTTGGCTGCAGACAAATGTTTCTCAGAGCGGAAAGGCTGCCACCCAGATTTCTTCAGGGAGCCCACTATACGACTGGGCTGCAGCCACAGTAAGTAATTGCTGCACATTCAACCAGCAGCATCAGAACACTGTGGGCATCTTTTGCAAAGGTGTTAACCGACATGAGAGGCAGGACAGCCAAACAGGTCCTCTCATGGCAAGTTTCTTCAGCACTATTAATGGGCTTACTAGTCCTCACTACAGCTGAGTTTAGTGAGAAGGTGGTAGCTTACTCACAATATAGGACTTGCTTATGTTTCCTACTCTGGTAGCTAATGTTTGGTCTACCAAATGTATGCTGCCATGCTGGTACCAGATTGTATCAAATACTTACCGTAATTTTACTTTCCTGGCCCTAATCCAAGGCAGGATACTAAACTCACCTAGTTTGTTCCTAGCATTGTACTAGGAATAGGCTGTTGTGTGGATCTGGTGCGGAAGTAGCCAAGGATACTACAGCATTTATGCTGCCATGGAAAATTGGCCTGGAGTGGAAGGGGGTGAAAGTGTCCGGGCTTGAGGTAGTTACATTTTTTTTTTCCTAAAAAATTGGCTCCTGTACACAGAAGGGCCATCAGGAGCCCCCCTTGTGTAGTAGTAGACAATCATGGACACAAATCCTGAATCTTCATTTGCTGGTCTGTGCAAATACTTGGATCACTTCTATGTTCAGTGCAAAGACCACAGTTTGAAATTAAAAGTAGATAGCTTTAAGCCGTCAACGTTTACATGTACGTCACTGGCCATTTGCGTGAGGTTATATATAATCCACATTCATAAGTCCTTGGCAAAGGACAGAGTTTGTTGTCACAGAGATATTCTGAAGTGGTGAAGGACATTTGCGCCTGTCGCACGCTTTCATTATCTAAACCGCTACTGTTGCCATAGTGACAAGAAAGAATGTTTTGTAAGCATGTTTCTTGTGTTAGGTGATAGCATAGTGCATAACAATATAGCTATAATTGGTTTAGAGCCGGGTTCTTTAAACTTTCTAAAGTAAGGGCCAGTTTACTGTCCTTCAGACTTTAGGTGGGTTGAACTGTGCCCAGTGGGAGTAAACAATGCCCGATATTTGGTACTAGAGGGAGACCTAGTTGGAGTCAATGGAAGGAATTATGCCCCATAGTTGGTGTCAGTGGAAGGGATAGTGCCCATAGTGTCCCATTGTTGGTGGCAGTGGCAGGAAAAATGCCTCCAGGGCCGAATAAAGGCAAGCAAAGGGGCAGCATCTGGCCCCAGGGCCGCAGTTTGGCGACCACTGGTTTAGAGTGATGCTCCACTCTTTCCCAGTCTGAATGATGCTGTGCAGGTAATTACAAGTCATGTCAAGACAAATTCAGAAACAAATTCTTGTTCTATTTAAAAATGTATTACAATTATTTACTTATGAATACATGATTTCATTAAAGCGGTTGTACTTGTATAGTCAAAAAAAATAAAAATTCTCACCTGTAAGGCAAAAGACATAATGAGCGAGTATGCACTGCATACTCGCTCATAAGAAATACTTACCTAAGAACAAGGCGTTGGAGGGAGATGACAGGTTGCCTCGACGTATCTTCCGGGTATCGCGGCTCCATCGCTGTGAGTGGCTGGAGCCGCAATGTCGTCACTCCCGCGTCTGCCTGGCCTTTAGCCAAGAATCCCCTGTGTGCATATGCCGCTGCTGTCAGTGGCTCATTGCGAGGGGAATATCTCCTAAACCATAAAGGTTTAGGAGATATTTTTTTTACCTACAGGTAAGCCTTATTATAGGCTTAGCTGTAGGTAAAAGTTAAAAAACACACTATACAACCACTTTAAATTGTGATTTTGTTTTTAAACGAGCCTGGAGTTTTAAAGGAAACCTGGTCTGATATGAATACAAAGGTTGTCATTGCAGATTCCTTTCTGAAGATGCATACTTTTACCAGACCGCAGAATCAGATGTAATGAAGACACAGGGCCAGCATGAAAAGTTAACAATGGCAACCTCCATTTTTCCCTTTCACTATGTGTTACTTTTAAAGCTGGACTCCAGTTAAACAGATACATTCACATATGAAACACTATTAAAATTCCGGTACTTACATTAGTTGCATTTAAAATACAATTATTTTAATTAATTTAAAACCATTGATCAATAGTAGGGCAAAGTATACATTCTACTTTCCCCACAGCAATCCATCACAGCATTTGTTAAAGCGGATCTTCACTGCAAGCTAGCACCGCAAACCAAAAACGTGAATTAATTCATTTTTATTATTCAAAGCAAACTTCCCCATCCATCCATGTTTTCATGATTTATTTTGGTGAGAAATCTCTTTGAAAAACACCCCCTAGGATTTCTGGCCATCTTGAGTAAGGGCAAAGCATTTACTTCCTGCCCCTTGCTCAAGTATGCATTCAGGAGGGTGTGCATAGCTGAGAAAACCCCTCCTCCTCTCCTAAGATGTATGACATAATTTGCCTAGGCAGGAAACCAGGAAGTATCTTAAAAGCGGAGGTTCACCCAAAATAACATCTATATACGAGCACACGCCTCACACTACTAACATGTCCAGTAGTCACTTTTTTAATTTATTTTTTATGTTGTACCGTATTATGGCTAGTTCAATTTCTATCCTGAGGCGCAATGTAATCTGGGAGTTCGCCCAGATGTGTCAGGTCCTTTCCGAAAAAGTTCCCCCTGTACTGTGCAGGCGCGTCACGAACCTCAACAAAGTTTCCGAAAGTAGCCGAACATGTAGAGCTGCGAGTCCTTATCCGCCGGGGGGGGCCTTCTTCGGCAGAACACCGTCCACCGCTTCCAGGAAATGGAAAGTTTCTAGAGCTGATTTTAAAAGTTCATCTTTTGCCCGAAAACAGACAGGGGAGGTTTGAAGTCACCAAAAACGTGAGTACCAATTGGTGATCTACAAATACATTGAATGCAACCAAAAAAATAAAAACTATTTGCTGTGGAACCCCCGCTTTAAGAAATGTAAAAAAAATAAAAGTTTAAAAAAACATGTAAATATGATATACTTTCCGATCTATTTACTAATGCTAGCAGCATGATTAGAAAAATAAATCAATGTTGATAAGTTACAGGTGTTTTCACACATGAAGAGACCAGCTCCCACCTCTGCTGGACAATGATGATGCATTCAGCTGTGCTTACCGTAAACCAAATCAACTGGATTAGGTTCAGATTTGCAGATGAGCTCCAGCGTAGGAGAATCAGATCGCGTGCTACGCAGGACCCCTTCCCTCACCACCGCACGGTGCTCCACCACTTCTATGTGCTGATCCTGAATTAAAACCACCGGCTCCATCTGCTGAACCCCGACTTCCTCCACCTCACACTTTGGTGCTAAAAGGTAGAAGGAAATAGGGTTAGGTTATAGAATGGGCAGGAAAGAAAAAAAAACTGTTGGGAATATGGTACCATGTTATGGTTACTCTCAATGTGGTAACTATTTAGGGGAAACTACAATTCTGGTGCTATCCAATTTAACTTGCTGTTACAGAAACACGTTAAAGATTAATTCTGGGAAGCTGCATTTGCTGAAAGTCTGATGTAGGGGGAGGTGTTGATGGGGACAGATATAGGGGTTAAGAGATGTGAGCGAAATGGGGCTCCAGTGTTATATCATCCACCTCTCTTACTCACACAGTGTATGAGTGGAATCTTCTACAGCAGTGATGGCGAACCTTGGCACCCCAGATGTTTTGGAACTACATTCCCCATGATGCACAACTACACTGCAGAGTGCATGAGCATTATGAGAAATGTAGTTCCAAAACATCTGGGGTGCCAAGGTTTGCCATCACTGTCCTAGAGCCAGGCAACGTAGAGTTGCATGGGAGGGAGAGAAGGATTTCAGGACACCTGGTTCCTTTGCATGCTCACCCCAGCACCTTGGCTTTAAGGCTCTCTGCTGTACAAGTCCTGGGCTGTGAGGAAGCTCAGGACTTGTGCAGCAGAGAGCCAGACAGCAGCGGGGCATAGACGAATGTGCAGGAAAGCCAGGAGTCTGGTTTGGTGTATGTTTAGGGGTACACTAGTTTTACTCCTCCAACTTGAAAACAGCAGGTCATTATGGATGGGGGGTTAGTGGGGCAGGCCTCACACCGCAATGATGGAGATCTGAGTCAGGAGTGTAGAACTTTGAGAATGTTTATTGCTGGGAGGGGAGAAGAGCCAAGGCGAGGAGTACTGCCGAGAAGGGAATTGAGCTACAGGGAGGTGTACTGCTGGGAAACAGGTGATGGCGCTGGTCAAAATCTTGCCTGTTAGGACTAGGGAAGTGCACCAAGTACCTTTCTGCTTTGCTGCCTTAGGACCTGAAATACGAACATGATGTTACATTTGTCTCCATTTTCATTCTCCCAGTTGCAAAATTGAAGTAGGACTTCATTATTATATTACGGATAGTATTATAGACACAGTCTGATTATTATTAAAGTCTATAACCAGGGTTTTTTTTATTTTTTTATTCTGTATAGGATTATAGATTGCAACCTCTACGCATACCTATGTAATCCAGGGGCCCTAGAAGGTATTAAAAAAATGGTGTAGCTTTGTACAATGGTCAGTAATATTATTGTCATACCTAGAGGCTATTTGGGCCACAACTAAATCTGGGTAAAAAACTCCCAGAAACGGCCTGCCTTGTTGCTAAGATTTGAAAACCATTGGACACTCACTAGTCCCAGCACTATGGGAGTGAACACCAAGGGGCAGGACAGGGGATTGCCATCTGGGAGTCTTTCAACCAGGTTTCAGGGGCATCCAAATGGCCTGCACAGCGTGGGTAGGCAACCTTTGAGAGGTGGAGATCCAACTGAATAACATGAAAGAGATCGACGAACAACAGGGTTTAGTGCCTTTTCTTAGAAAAAAACTTGCAAGGCCTAACTAAATATGGCAAGGAAAACTGAAAAATAATATAAAACAAATGTCACTATAAAATCTAAACTTGGCCTGCCTTAAAGTGTTACTAAACCCAGTAATATGAAAATAGTTCATCTGCAACCCCCCCCCCCCCCCCCACAGTGTCAACAGATTATAAATCTTTTTACATTAAAATTTTTCCACTATATACCCTTTTGGCTGATCTGTATACAACGGTCAGTGATAAACTGCACAGTTTCTCCATTGCTGATAGTTCAGGAAGGTGGAGATTTCCACTGCAGCCTGTATACACGCCCACATATGTGATGCCAATATCATGTGACTGATCCCCTGTATTTTCCTCCTGTGGCAGCTGAATGCTTTCAGCTGTTGCAGGAGAAAAATACAGGGGGTCAGATCCAGTAAATGCTGCCCCCACTCCTGTCCAGGTTCCAGGGGTTGGCAAGGAAGTGGTGCGATCTACCTCGTGAAAGATGTGGCAACGGGCCTATTCTCTACCAAAGAAAAAAAAAAGTTTTTACTTCAGTCTGAGTTGCTGTTGGATATTCCCCCTCACCCCTGTTTGGTGAGACCGTTGTCACAGGACAAAAAGTGAGGGAAAAATCTCTGTAAAGGAGCCCTGGATAGCAGTTTAACCACTGCGTATCCAGGCCAATTCTGACACTTGACTCCTGTAAGAATCTACTTTTTTGGGGCAGAAAATTACTTAGAACCCCCAAACATTATATATTTTTTTTTGCAGAGGCCCTATAGAATAAAATAGTGGGTGTTGCAATTTTTTGTCACACGGTATTTACGCAGCAGTTTTTCAAACGCAATTTAAAATGTAAAAAAATAAAATACGCTTTAATGAATAAAATGAAAAAAATAAAAGATAAAAGTATATTTTTTTTGTATAATGTGAAAGACGATGTAACATGTAACATGTCACGCTTTAAAATTGCATCTGCCTGTGGAATTCTCCATAGGCAACGCTTTAAATGCCTTTACAGGTTACAGTTGCACAGGAGGTCTGGTGCTAGAATTATTGCTCTCGCTCTGACATTTGCAACAATACCTCACGTGTGGTGCAATCACCGTTTGCATACGAGTGCGGAAGTAACGTATGCGTTTACATTTGTGCGTAAGCACGGTGGGACAGGGGCGCTTTACATTTTTTATATTTATTTTATACAAAATGTTATATTTATTTTTTACACTTTTTTTTGCATTAACTTTATTGCTATCACAAGGGATGAATACATAGTACATAGTTACATAGTAGGTGAGGTTGAAAAAAGCATGGGCACAAGCATCCCTTCTGACAGCAGGGACCACGACAGGTCCTCTTTATGGAGACATCTGGGGATTATTAGACCCCAAATCTCTCCTCTAGTCTTCCATGCAGCTGATCAGACATTGATCAGTCTGATCGGCTGCTTTCCTGGCCGCTTAACAAAGAGGCGGAACCAGAAAGGACTAAATACTTGTCGCTCTCAGTTTCCGGGGTTACAAAGAGAGAAACTATGTCAATTCCTCTCTCTGTTCAGTGCAGCAATCCCTCCCGGTCTCTGTGATGCGACGGTAAAGCCCTGGAAAGGCGAGCCACTAAAATCACTTATGACAGAAAGGGAATCGCCAGCTGAAATGATGCCTGTAGGTGCAGGCATCATGCTGGTATAACTATTGAAATCCAAGGACGTCCATGGACATCCTACAGGCAGCAAGTAGTTGACACAGCAGAGGATCTAATCCTTTCCCCACTCTATTAAACCATAATAGTTTTAGATCAAAATTTTTTCTATGAACAGATTTTTTTTTTTTTAAATCACATTTTTTATTTACACAGTCTTTGTTTAAAAATATTATTTATTACAAGGTGCACTCAAGATACAAGTTTCCCAAAGCACATCAGAGCAGAAGCCATTTTGTTTCAGGCCCTCTTTCTCTAATTGAATGCCCCATACAAATAAGAATGGAGGGGTAGGAGCCACTGCTCTGACTGCTCTCTGTGTGTAAACTTCAGTTAGATGTACTGATCTCTATAAGATTTTTCATCATGAGGACAGGAGAAACTGAAAACGTGAAAAATGCCTAAAGCCCCCCTGGAAATGAGAATAATAGCAGACAATGTTTTACAGTTATTATAGAACTCTGGTCAAACAATATTGTTTTTCCCAACATTATTCCAATTTTTTTTTTTTATAAAAAGGTTATTTTACCCACTTATTTCACGGTCTTGTGATCTTCTACCTTGATGGTTCCAATCACCAGTCCGCCGAAGACATTCTGCACACTAGTCACTGACCGGTCTTGCTCCTGCCCGTATAGTGGATGTCATGACACCTGCACTGTAATCTGTACAGGTCCAATGTCAATGTCATCCAGATAAGGCTGCCATAGGCATCAGCCCACAATTCAAGCTGTTGCAGGACTAGGATTAAAAAATAATAAATGCACATATTGTAGCATTGATTACAGGACCTGTAAAGCATTGCACCAGCGATAAGTGAAAGAATGAATTTAAACAACTGTGGTATCAAGCTAAAACATAACAAAAGTGAAAAAAAAAGTGAAGGGGGTCTGAATACTTTATGAATGCAGTGTGTATATTTTTTACACAATTATATATATATATATATATATATATATATATATATATATATATATATATATATATATATATATATATATATATATATATATATATATATATTTTGCATATACACCGTATATATATATATATATATATTTTAAAATGACTGCAGTTCAGGTTTTTTAGTGACTGTACCGCATACTAGTTCATTATGAAATACTTACCTTAGTATGAAGCTCCCGCAGCGGCACCTGGTCACTGCTGACATGTTCCCCCAGCGCTACTTCTGGGTTCGTAGGCTCCGATGCTGTAAATGACCGGAGCCGCGGTGACATCACTCCCGCACATGCAATCGGGGGCACTGGGTTCCGGCAAGAAGCTTTGAAGTTACGATACGATGGACCATCAGAGTGCATGCACCACTGACGTCAACAGTTGCATGCTGGGTGAATATCTCCTAAACAGTGCACATTTAGGGGATAATAATTTTACCTACAGGCAAGTCTCATTCTAAAGACAGAATATCAACCAAAAATCCAGAAAAAAACACAATACAAATGTTATAAATCGAGTTGCAGTTCAGTGAGTAAAATAAGTATTTGATTCCCAAGCAAAACATGAATTAGTACTTTGTTGGCAAGCACAGATGTGCTTGTAGTTGGTTATCAGGTTTGCATACAACTCAGGCGGGATTTTGGTCCACTTTACAGATCTTCTCTATATCCTTAAGGTTTATTGGCTGTCTCTTGGCAACTCAAAGTTTCAGCTCCCTCCATAAATATTCTATAGGATTAAGGTCTGGAGACTGACTAGGCCATTCAATGACCTTATATGCTTCTTGAGCCACCGTTTTGTTGCCTTGGCAGTATGTTTTTGGTCATTGTCATGCTGGAAGACCCATTCATGACCCATCTTCAGTGTTCTAGCTGAAGGAAGAAGGTTCTAATCCAAGATTTTACAATACATGGCCCCTCAATGCAGCAAAGTCAGCCTGTACCTTTAGCAGGGAATGCCAAAGAGCTCAAATTTGGTCTCAACTAACCACAGCACTTTCTCCCAATCCTTTTCTGAATCATTTATATGTTCATTGGCATGACTGTACATGTGCCTTTTTGAGGAAGGAACTCGTCATGTTTGGAGGAAGTAAAATGCTGACTATGACCCCAAGAACACCATCCGTACAGGCAAGCACGAAGGTGGAAACATTATGCTTTGGGGCCTTAAACCTATGGAAAATTTATGGAAGGGAGTTGAAACTTCAAATTGCCAAGCGACAGCCAAGAAACATTAAGGATTTAGAGAAGATCTGTAAAAAAATAAAAATAAAAAAAAGTGAACCAAAATCCCTCCTGAAAATGTGTGTAACGCTGGTCACCAACTACAAGAAACATCTTACCTCTGTGCTTGCCAACAAGGGTTTCTCCACCAAGTACTAAGTCATGTTAGTACTGGATGGCTTAAATCCAATATAAAAATACATATACAAGAAAAGGAGAAGGCCATCAAAAAATACAAGGTTGATGGATCATCATCAGCATTCAGACTTTATAAAGAATGCAGGAAGATATGCAAGGGTGCAATTAGGGTGGCTATGATAGAACACGAAAGACACATAGAAGGGTAGAGCAAAAAAATAAATTCTTTAACTATGTAAACAGTAAAAAAGGGGGGGACAGACCATATTGGCCCCATAAAGAATTAGGAAGGACATCTGGTTACAAAGGATGGGGAGATGGTGAAGGTACTGAATGTATTCTTCTCCTCAGTCTTCACGAGGGAATAGGGGGGCTTTAGTAACTAAAACTGCAGTGTTTATCCTCGTGACATATCACAGGAAGTACCCTCATGGCTAACAGAGGACAGAATTAGAATTGGACTTGGGAAACTTAACATTAATAAATCACTGAGACCAGATGGCTTGCACCTGAGAGTACTTAGGGAACTCAGTCAAGTAATTGCCAGACTATTTTTTCTAATTTTTACTGACAGTCTACTAACTGGAATGGTACCAGCAGATTGGTCAAAATCCAATGTAGCACAAATATTTGAAAAAAGGGCCCCAAATACATCACTGGGAATTATAGATCAGTTAGCCTAACATCAATAGTATGCAAGCTCTTGGAGGGGATGATAAGGGACTATATACAAGATTTTAGTAATGAGAACTGCTACATTAGCAGATATCAGCATGGATTCATGAAGAATCGTTCTTGCCAAACCAATCTATTAACCTTGTATGAGGAGGTGAGATCTAGATAAAGGAAGGACCGTAGACGTGGTGTATCTGGATTTTGCAAAAGCATTTGATACAATTCCCCATAAACGTTTACTGTACAAAATAAGGTCAGTTGGCATGGAACATTGGGTAAGTACATGGATTGAAACCTGGCTACAAGGGCGAGTTCAGAGGATAGTGATAAATTGGGAATACTTGGAATGGTCAGGTGTGGGTAGTGGGGTACCACAGGGTTCTGTGCTGGAACCAATCCTATTTAATTTATAAATGACCTGGAGGATGGGGTAAATAGTTCAAATCTCTGTATCTGCAGACGATACTAAGCTAAGCAGGGCAATAACTTCTCTGCAGGATGTGCAAACCTTGTAAGAGGATCTGAACAAATTAATGGGGTGGGTAACTACATGGCAAATGAGGTTTAATGTAGAAAATTTTTAAATAATGCATTTGGGTGGCAAAAATATGAAGGCAATCTATACACTAGGGGGAGAACCTCTGGGGGAATCTAGGATGGAGAAGGACCTGGGGGTCCTAGTAAACGGCAAGCTAATGCTAACAAAGCAAACAGAATATTGGCATGCATTAAAAAAAGGGATTAACTCCAGGGATAAAACGATAATTCTCCCACTCTACAAGACTCTGGTCCGGCCACACCTGGAGTATGCTGTCCAGTTCTGGGAACCAGTCCTCAGGAAGGATGTACTGGAAATGGAGCGAGTACAAAGCTAATAAGGGGTCTGGGAGGATTTTAGTTATGCGGAAAGGTTGCGAGCACTGAACTTATTCTCTCTGGAGAAGAGACGCTTGAGGGGATATGATTTCAATTTACAAATACCGTACTGGTGACCCCACAATAGGGATTAAACTTTTTCGCAGAAGGGACTTTAACAAGACACGTGGCCACTCATTTAAATTAGAAGAAAATAGGTCTAACCATAAACTACGTAGAGGGTTTTTTACTGTAAGACCGGCCAGGATGTAGAATTCCCTTTCCCCGTGGTCTCAGCGGGGAGCATCAATAGTTTCAAAATAATATTAAATAAGCACCTGAATGACCATAACATGCAGGGATATACAAGGTAATACTGACATATATAATCACACACATAAATTGGACTTGATGGACTTGTGTCTTTTTTAAGCCTCACCTACTATATAACTATGTTTTGCTTGGGGATTAAATACTTATTTTACTCACTGAACTTCATCTCAATGTATAACATTTGTATCGTGTTTTTTTCTGGATTTTTGGTTGATATTCGGTCTCTATCATTTAAAATACACCTAAAAATGATAGACCATTAATTTCTTTGCAAGTGGGCAAAATGTACAAAATCTGCAGGGGACCAAACATTTTTTTTCCCCCATTGTACGATTAAGCCCTGGTTCACACCGGTGTGGCTTTGAAATCACGCTATTTCGGCACGATTTCAAAGCCACACATCAGTGCTATTTGCACTGCAGATTTCATTGCGGCTTGCAACTTTAACAGAAGTCTATGCAAGTAGCAATAAAATCTGTAAAAAATAGTGCAGGAACCTTTTTCATAATTGCTATGACATGAGTCATGGTCATATAAACGGTTACATTGCCGGCAATGGGGTGCGACTTGTCATGCAGTTTGGAACCGTCAAATCACATGATAAGTTGCACCAGTGTGAATAGGGGCTAAACCTGTGTTTTTTTTCTCACTATCTCAACACTAAAATTAGCTTGCTGATGCAATGCATTGTGAAATTATTTATAAATAAAAAAAAAAGTTATTCTTAATTTTGTAGTCTTGCAAAGCACACTATAACACGATAAAAAAATTGGTAAATTTAAAAACAATAAATCCGAAGGGGAAAAAAAGGTGAGGAGAGGAAGAGGTTAATATGGGGTTATACAGTATACAGTATAAGGTTAAGTGGCTGCAACATATAGTTTAAAAAAACTGAGCAGTTACACTGAATGAACCCTGCAGCAGGCTGTTAAAAGTTATCATTCAAGCTTAAGCCACACCAAATGGCTCCTGCTTCTAGACTGGGACCCGGGTGTGCCCAGGAGTGCACACAAAGTGGAAGGGGAAGAAGGGAGTACTTGACTTGTATCCAGGGGACTAAATGTTTACCAGTCACAAGAGAAAAAAGGAATGCCATTGCTAATTCACACCTTTCCCATTCAGGTCCTCTTGACAACACAATCCAAGCTGACCTGCTGATACTAAGTTCCCACTGTAGTTCTCTTTGTCTTTGGGACTAAGCTGTGTGTAAGCTCAGTGTCAGGGGTTCAACAGAGTTAAACCTTCTCCCCTGTTTGGGCCTGGCAAATGGCCATTCAAGCCCAAGCACTGTATCCTAATGCTCGTCCCCGTTGCTGGAAAGATCAGGTTCAGGTAAGTACAAAGGGGCTCTGGGGGGCTGCTGCACTACAGAAGGTTTTTCACCTTAATGCATATAATTCATTAAAGTGAAAAACCTCAAGGGTTTACAACCCCTTTAAGAATAACAATTAAAATAGAAACATACATTCGTAACACTCCCCTTGTTCACCCTCCGGGGGATTTGTTAATTTGCAATGGCATAACGTACCAGCATTTTGAGCATTGCTTGAGTATGAAGGGGTTCAAGTACCACAACATAAACAGCTATGTAAACCCCTCGTCCAGAAAAGCAGAAAAATTAACACAAGTGAACAACTCGAGAGGTCACACTAAGTGCATTTTTCTAAGATACCTACATGGTGAGGTAAGTAATCCCAGGAGCAGTCATCCCCTATGTTGTTCCTTTGGGTAATATAGCAGCATGGGAGAAAAACAACCAAACAGAGAAAAAAGAAAAGTAAAGGAAGAAATTGTAGAAAGGTAGTGTAACCCGTTGGATCCAGGAAGGCACCACCAATATCCTATCATATATCTCCCAATATGTATTTGATCCATACATAAACGTTCATTAATCATGATCAACGATAGCTTGGCCTTCACCAACTCAAACAGAATTGTAGGTGTCGGGAAAATGTGTTTTTCTAATGGTTAGTGAGGTGAAATCTACTTTCATTTTTTTACCCCAGTGACGAGAAAATTCGAAGGAACAGGATAACATTTTTTTCACAAACGAACAAATTTCTAATAGTGTACGTCAGGGGTCTTCAAACTACGGCCCTCCAGGTATATATATATATTCAAATAAATAGATCTTCCACCATCCAGCAGATCCTTGTAGCATAACAAAAACACAAATTGCCATCACCTTATTCAAAATCTACACTCCCCAGACCAGGAGCTGTAACAGGTACAGCGAAAAGAACATGTTTCTTGGGCACAGATCCTTCCCAGGTGTATGCACTTCAACTCTAAAAAAACACTCCAACTCCCACTGGAACAGATAGAGCTTACCAAAGAGCCAACACAAAGCCAGTGATAGTCCAATAGTTTAACCACTTGCTTACTGGGCACTTTCACCCCCCTTCCTGCCCAGGCCACTTTTCAGCTTTCAGCGCTGTCACTTTTTGAATGACAATTGCACAGTCATGCAACACTGTACCCAAACTACATTTTGTTCACATAAATGGAGCTTCTTTTGGTGGTAATTAATCAGATAGAAAATGTAAAACAGAAAAAAAAAAAAAAAAGAAAAAAAAAAAAAAAAAAAAGCAGGCATGGGACAGGGTACATAGACGCCCTCCCAGAAATTTAGGCCCGCACTGTAGCCATCTTTCAGCTACAGGCGTGAGGAAGTTAAAAAAGGTTTATTGTGGAACAGAACCAGTCGGAGTGACATCAGCACTGTCCCAACTAGTTTCGTCCAAACACACATTCTTAAGGGAGAGAATGTCCATATGGTCGAAACTAGTCGGAATAGAATCTCAGTGCTGACACCACGCCTCTGTATAAGAATGTCCATTTAGACTAGTTGGAAGAGAGCCTCAGTGCTGATGTCATGCCACTGTACGATTCTAGGTTGTCAACAGCTTTCATAGTGAGTTTTTAAGTTTTTTTCGCTGTCACGTTGTTTTAACTGGATGACTGGTTGTGTTCCACAAAAAAACTTTTTTTAAACTATTACACTATTGTCCGCTCCTTGGTGAGCTCTATCTGTTCCAGTGGGAGTTGCCCTTTGCTGTTACCTAAGCGGAGTGATTCCAGAGTGCAAGTGCATATACCTTCAGAGAAGTGCCCATGAAACGCGTTGTGTCCACTGTGTCCAGTGGCGGCCACCCCCCTAATCCGTGCACCTAGTCCCTAATCTACATGCAGGTCGCCTGACGCATTGATTTCAATATTTTTTTTTTTTAAGCACATGATTAGAGGCAGTTGTGACATTACCGAATTAATATTCGCTAATGTCTTCCTGCTTCTCCTACGGCCAATCAGGAAGCGGGTCGAGACCCGATTTACCGGGAGTCTTAGGACGGTAGTGCAGGTTAGGGGAGGCAGGTTTTTTACCCCCCCAAATATTGAGCACCGGCCGCCACTGGCTGTACATGTTACAGCTCATGTAATTTGGAATAAGGTGATGGCACTCTGTGTTTTCGTTACACTACAAGGGTCCTGCTGGATGGTGGAAGACCTATTTTATTTGAATATATATGGACTTTAAGTTAAGAGAGACCTTCACACTTGGCACATTGAACACTGTTTATTTGTATGTTTTTATTATATTCACTGGCTCTGCATCATTTCATATTAAAAATCTACTAGTTTATAACCAGTTTTAGTTCAGTTTGGTATGTGGATGTGTTATTGACTTGGAGGAATAAATACAAAGAGATGAGATGCTATACTTAAGCCCTGTACACACAATCGGATATCTGATGGAATCCAATCCGATGAATTTTTTCGTCGGATATCCGATGAAGCTGACTTTCATCAGTCTTGCCTACACACCATCGGTCAAAAATCCGACCGTGTCCAATGCGGTGACGTAAAACACTACGACGTGCTGAGAAAAATTAAGTTCAATGCTTCCCGAGCATGCGTCAACTTGTGCAGGTAATCTGGGAGAGTTGGTGGTGAATCCCAGGGTAAAGGCCAAAACAAACTTTTCCGGTGATATATACCTTGTAATGGATGGTACTCATACAGGAATCACTCAAGGAGAAGGCAAAAAAGGAGAAAAGATAGGGGAACAACTCCTCATAGCGTAAAAAAGTTTTAATTAAAAATCCAAAAGTTTACATTAAAAAGTTCCAAACAGGAAATACAAAAGTCACACATGTATATAAAGTCCACATCAATAAAAAGTTTTCATCAACTCACAGCAATATTCCACCTCTAGGAACAAAAATTCTATAGAAAGGAGTCCAAAATAGCGCAGTGGAAGCAATGAGATCCAGTAAAACCCAAACGGTTTTGTCTTATCAGACTTCAACTGGGGTATATGGCTGTTATACCCCAGTTGAAGTCTGATAAGACTAAACCGTTTGGGTTTTACTGGATCTCATTGCTTCCACTGCGCTATTTTGGACTCCTTTCTATAGAATTTTTGTTCCTAGAGGTGGAATATTGCTGTGAGTTGATGAAAACTTTTTATCGATGTGGACTTTATATACACGTGTGACTTTTGGATTTCCTGTTTGGAACTTTTTAATGTAAACTTTTGGATTTTTAATTAAAACTTTTTTACGCTATGAGGAGTTGTTCCCCTCTCTTCTCCTTTTTTTGCCTTCTCCTTGAGTGATTCCTGTATGAGTACCATCCATTACAAGGTATATATCACCGGAAAAGTTCGTTTTGGCCTTTACCCTGGGATTCACCACCAACTCTCCCGGATTACCTGCACAAGGATATCCACCAGAGACGAAGACCAGAAAGGGCAATCGGCCCACACAAGCTCTAAGGACCCCCCACCGTATGGTGAGCTGCGGGTCGACATCAGCTGGTAAGCGTATTTAATCTATCCTTAGCTTAAAACGTTCTACTTTCTGGAGATGTGCTGAGATTGGATAGAGGGGATAGTGTTCTACTACCTACCTAGGAGAATACACAAACACTCCCTGTTTGTTTGAATGGGACTATAGAAGGGGTACTTTTACCCACCTATAAGAATATAATACACCATTTTTTGTGTGCTGGATTTGGACTATACATTTCCACCTATGAGGTCATTGATTTGTTTTTTCACCTTGTGGTCACACAGATAATGTATTTTGATTATACACTTGTTTGATATTGATTTGTCACGGTTTATATGCTGAGGACTATTAGTCATCTCAGCCCATTTGGGGGTATATTTGTCCCCTTATTGATTTATATGATTTATATGTTGGTTTCACCTTATATATATTTTCACTTATATTCACTGTGGACCAGATGTGATATTTGGGTTCAATTCACCATCACGTCTATTTAATACTAGGAGATCCCACATCTAGGGGGACCTCGGTTGTTTGGCGCTGCACTTTTTGTTACATTTATTCTACAATTTTTCCATTGTTGTGTTGGCTGCCTCACCATTTGTAGTATTTATTTACTTACTTTCACTGATATTCTATAGTTTAGCGCAATATATTTTTTAACATGCGTCAACTTGATTCTGAGCATGCGTGGATTTTTGACCGATGGGCTTCCACACAGACGATCTTTTTTTTTATGGGTTTTTTATCCATAGGAAAATTTTAAAATTTTAAAACGTTCTATTTTTTTACACCGATGGAAAACAAACCGATGGGGCCCACACACGATCGGTTTGTCCGATGAAAACGGTCCATCGGTCTGTTTTCATCAAACTTACCGATCGTGTGTACAGGGCTTTACTGTTACTGCCACTAAAAATGGCCACTAAAAACATGGTACTTTTGTGTATGGAGATGCATCTGCCACTCACCTGCCTTGTCACTGTGCAGCACTGAGTGCCCAGTGACCAGGTCCCAGTGCTGTCACAGAGGGGCATCATAATTGTAAATTACTATTTAAGCCTCAATAATAGAATTTATGATTTACAATTCGCATGAATAATTAGGAGACTGCATCACTTTTGCTCTGGCTGCAAGGCTCACTGTGGGTGTTTCATGTCATTAGAACCTGCAAAGTATATCATTACAAATATTAGCAGACTGTTCACAAATTTGTAAGGGATATGCAACTCAAAGCTCCACAACCAAACCAGTAGGCCCCACCCCTTGTAACCACGCTGTCATGGGTACAACCCAAACTACTTTGACATACAGTACACATGATGTGCCAAAGGAAAGAGATGCAACTCCTAGCCACTGTTTGCAAGAAAATTCTAGAATTGCCCTATATGGTCAGACGTTTAACCCCTTCCCGCCAATTATACACGTGCCCTCATGGAAGTGGGTCTTTATCCAGGGGGCTGAATATACAGTATGTGTACCAGCGTTTGTGCTTAGAGCACACCGTGCTAGAGACCGGGCTCTCACCAAGTTTCGTACCAACAGGAGGCCCGGTTCCTGATCACCTGCTCGCTGTGATAGCCTCCGATTGGCTATCATAGTGATCAGTCACTGTACTGCACATCCCTGTGTTTTTAGTTTTTTTGTCCTCTTGAATGGAGAAAAATATATTTTATCTTTGGAGAAAAATGTAATGAAAATTATAACTCTTCTTTACTCTATCCTTTACGATAGGATAAAAAAAAGCTAAATTTGCATTATTGTTTCTGTGCCCTATTTTGGGACAGCAATACCACATATGTATATGTAATAGGGCCCAAACAACATAGACATATGTGGTATTGCCGTGATGGTCAGGAGCAGGAGGATTTATTTTGGCTTGTCTTTTGGTGGTAGTTTATGGTAACTGCAAGAAATATACAGCTATCTTTCTCTTATCGTCCATGGGCAGACACAGCTCCTTAAATCTTGACAAGTGGGTTATGTTCCCTGTTTACAGAAGAGGACTAGGCAGAAACATGTTAGATAATTAAATACATGTTACTTTAACAGAGTTGAAAAGCCCCGCCCAGGGGGCGGTCCCTCCAGACATAACCCTCCTTCCTGCAGTATGCAGCCTCAGTTTTGTTCTGCCTAGCAAAGGAGAAGGATGTATGGCTCCCTTTGGGCCCAGCGCTCTGAGGAAGATTTTTATTTTATTTTTTCTTGAAAGAATCTTCTATCAACTGTCAGCTGAGAGACAGGTTGGATATATAGATCCTTGTAATCTACTCAGTCCAGACAGCGAGCGTGAGCACACCTTTGCAAAAGAGGCTGGGTCTGCCACGACATACCCCATGACTCCTGGGGTGGCTGGTGAGCTTTGCTCTGAGGTCCAAACCTGACTGGGCTGTGGTGTTGTCTCACTCACAGTGGACCGGGCCTACAGCTACCTCCATTGTGGTTGTAGGCCTGTCGGGAGGGTGGTACGTCTGGCCTGTGTTTCTTTTTCAAAGAGGAGTTTGGACACTGTTTAGCTTCTTTGGGCTTTCACTGTTCAAAATGCTGCGTTTTGCCGCCATTTTTGCAGCGCTGTCGCCATTTTTTGGGCGATTTTCAGTTACTATTGAAAATCCCATTGGCGGCCATTTTGTTGTAGCCGCGCTCCTGGTCTATATCAGACCAGGACCTGGCTGTGGCTCAGGTCCCCGGTTCTGTTTTATATGGAGACGTGGACGGTGGTGTAGTGGTTCACTCCCTCACCTGGCAGCAAGAGAGTCACGGGTTTAAATCTGGACTCCAACACAAACTGCCTGGAGATTGCATGCTCTCTCCCTATGTCTGCGTGGGTTTTCTCCGGTTAATTTCTCCGGTTTCCTCCCACACTCATATGACATGTGTGTAGAGCACTTGTCAGTTTGCTGTATGGAACTCCCTTATGCTGTCTGTGCAGCGGAGGTTTCCTCTGAGGACTCTGTCTTTTTTGTGCAAATCAGACCGCTCTTTGAACGCTATTCCTTATTTTTTTCTTTGACTAGTTCATTTATAAAGGAATGGGAAATGCTGCAGAAGTCTTTTTAGTTCCTCAGCGCTTGGGGGGTTTTTCCCCTTTTGAGGAGAGTTTTTTTTTTTTTTTTTTATAAACACATTCTCCTCAGGTTGTTGCTCTCCCTATAGAAGGGACCCATACCTCAGGGACCTTACTGATAGGAGGTCCGAGGCGCTGACCCGCTTCATGTTTACCATGCATTGCGACCTGTTGTGGCCGCAATCTTGGTGTCTGACACTCTCTGAATGAGCAAGGTTTTACACAGACTGTGGAGGAGTACCAGCTCCCTCTCTAAATTATTAGACTGGCCACCAGTTGTTCCAGAGCCTTCTATATGTCCTTGATGTCCAGAGCTTCTGTTTCAGCGGTGGTTTTGCGCCGCCTGATTTGGCTGAATTGCTGGTCTGCTGACCTAGCATCTTAAAATGCCCTGGCTGATTTACCCTTCAGGGGTGGGATGTTTTTTGGTACCTCGTTGGATGACATTATCAAGGATGTCACTGGGGGTGAGAGCACTCTCCTCCCTCAGTCCACCAGGGGAAAGGAGCCGTGCCGTGGGCCGGGTCCTTCAGTCCCCACTCAGAAGCTGTATTTTTGCGTCAGTCAGGGCCTGCGGGTTGACCCTCCCAGGCCGACTAAAGGCTCAACTGGGGGACTGAAATGTCCCTGGGTGCGTAAGCCGAACACGCAACACGGAATCCATTCGTTCATTGGTAGTTGCGCTCCATCCTTGGACATCAAGGACGCTTACATGCATGTCCCATTTTGCGCAAGTCACAGAGATTCTGTGCTTCGCGATTGGGGAGGTCCACTGTCAGTTTGTGGCCCTTCCTTTTGATCTAGCGTCAGCACCAAGAGTTTTCACCAGGGTGCTCGCACTTATCCTAGCTTTGCTGGGACAGCGAGGCTTTGCCATCATGGGCTGCTTAGACGCCCTTTTTCTGAGAGCAGCTTCTGGCTCAGAATTAGTGGAGGATGTGTCTATAGCCATTGTGGACCCTCCGAAAATTCGGGTGGGTGTTAACCATTTTGAAGTCGATCCTGGTTCCGACTCAGCGTTTGGAGTACCTAGGGTTGATCCCGACTCCTCGGTGGCGAAGGTTTTTCTTTCCCTGGAGAAATTGCAGACTCTTCAGTCTACAGTGAGGGTGTTGGCTTCATGCAATCGGTCATTTCTCAGTTTTGCATGCGAGTCCTGGGCCTGTTGGTAGCCTCCTTCGAGGCGGTACCGTATGCCCAGTTACACACTCATGTTTTCTAGTGGGAGATACTGTCCAAGTGGTACAAATCTCTTTTGTCTCTGGATCATCAGAACTGGTGAGCCACCTACTCAGAGTCTCTCTGAATTGGTGGCTGGGATCCCCGACTCTTCGGTCTAGGAAGTCGTTTCTTCCCGTTCAGTGGACGGTGATTACGATGGTCGCCAGCCTCACGGGTTGAGGGGGGGCTTATGGCGGGTGCAGTCAGCCCAGGGTCACTGGACTCTAGTGGACTCCTATCTACCGATCAATGTCCTAGTACTTTGGGCGATCAGGCTATGCCTCTTCTCGTGGTCGAGGAGGTTAAAGGGTCGCCCGATCTGGATTCAGCCGAACAACGCCACGGCCGTGGCTTCGGTCTACCATCAGGTATACTGGCAGGCGGACTACCGGACTCGCCAGATGCTGGACCAGGGCGACTGGTCTCTGTACTTGGAGGTGTTTGCAGGAGGTGAGATTCACAGGGCATGGATCTCCTGGCCGCTCGTCTCGACCACAAGGTGTCAAGTTCGTCGCCAGGTCTAGTGATCTCTGTACGGACGCGTTGGTGGTCCTGTGGGGTCTGTATCGGCTACTTTATGTCTTTCCTCCATTGTAGTTGCTTCCTCGGCTGCTCCACAGAGGGGATTCCGATGGTTCTAATCGCTCCAGATTGACCTTGGCGTCCTTGGTACAATGGTTCTGTCTCAAGGTCCCGTATTTCCTCCTGTGGTACAGTCGCTGGCTTGCACGACATGGCTGTTGGAAGCCAGACTTTAACCACTTAACGACCGCCCACTGTAAATATACAACCTGTTTTTAAAGATGGATATCTCGGTAACGGCAGCAGCTGCTACCACAACCAAGATATCCATCTCTTCAGTGAGCGGTTCTGTCAACGATAACGGCTGTCTCCGCGGCGTATTCGTCGCGAGATCGCCGTTATCGGTGGCGGGAGAGGGGCTCCCGCTCCCTCCGCCGCCTATCGGAGCCGTTGGTAGCGGCGGAGGCGATCGGGTCCTGCTGCCTGCTGTGTGGGGATGCGAGTGAGGGCAAGATGGCCCCCACCCGTCTCCATAGCATTGCTGGGCGGAAGTGACGTCAAAACGTCAGTACCGCCCATGCGTCTTAAAGAGATATTTTTTTGTTGTAATTTTTTCAAATGACAAAATTTCCATTTTTTTTTTTTGCATTTAAGTCTAAATATGAGATCTGAGGTCTTTTTGACCCCAGATCTCATATTTAAGAGGACCTGTCATGCTTTTTTCTATTACAAGGGATGTTTACATTCCTTGTAATAGAACTAAAAGTGATAATTTTTTTTTTTTCAGTGTAAAATATTATAAAATAAATAAGAAAACAAAATTAAATGTTTTTAAAGCGCCCCGTCCCGACGAGCTCCCGCGCAGAAGCGAACGCATACGCGAGTAGCGCCCGCATATGAAAACGGTGTTCAAACCACACAAGTGAGGTATCGCCGCGATCGTTAGAGCGAGAGCAATAGTTCTAGCCCTAGACCTCCTCTGTAGCTCAAAAAATGCAACCTATAGATTTTTTTAAACGTCGCCCATCGACAGTTTTAAGGGTAAAAGTTTGACGCCATGCCACGAGCGGGCGCAATTTTTAAGCGTGACATGTTGGGTATCATTTTACTCGGCGTAACATTATCTTTCACAATATATAAAAAAATTGGGCGAAATTTATTGTTGTCTTATTTTTTTAATTAAAAAAAGTGATTTTTTTCCAAAAAAAAGTGCACTTGTAAGACCGCTGCGCAAATACGGTGCGACAAAAAGTATTGCAATGATCGCCATTTTATTCTCTAGGGTGTTAGGAAAAAATATATACAATGTTTGGGGGGTTTTAAGTAATTTTCTAGCAAAAAAAAATGTTTTAGTCTTGTAAACACCAAATCTGAAAAACACCTTCTGTCCTTAAGTGGTTAAGAGACCGGGGGTTCTGTCCGTCTCGGTCATCCCACCCATGCTGAAAGCAAGGTAGTATCCTCCTTTACCATAGCACCTATGTCTCTTTGTGCTAAGAGGTGGTGTGACGGCCACGGACGAACTCGGTGTCCAGGGTGCAGCTGTTTTTACAGCTCAGAATGGATCTAAAAATTGCCTTAAAGTGGAGGTTCACCCAAAAAATACATTTTTAACATTACATTCAGCCGAGTTGTTGGAAGCGGCGGTGAAAGTCGGTATGTACGGGGGAAAAAAAAACAAAAAACAGCCAACTGTCATTAGGACAACTCGGCTGAATGTAATGTTAAAAATTTATTTTTGGGTGAACCCCCGCTTTAAGCACCGTTTGGGGGCAGATTTCAGCCTTGGTTGTGTTTTTTGTCAGTGGCCTTTTGCGGCCCATTCCCTGGTGGGTACCTCTTTGTGCTAGGGGTTTGTCATATACTTCCCCCCTCTTGGTTCACCTCTTCCTCCATGAGTTTGGACTCTGGTGATCTCGATTCTTCCTTTTTGGAAACATCGGAGAGATTCTTCTCTTGACACCATCTCAGAAGGTGGCATTTTTAGTGGCCATTACTTCTGTCAGTAGGGTTTTTAAGTTGGCCGTCTTGCCTTGCAAGTCGTCATGCTTGATCCTCCATTAGGATTACGTGGTGGTGTTTTCGAAGGTGGTTTCGGCCTTTCGCCTGAACGAGGACTTTGTTCTTCCATCCTTTTGTCCTTGGCCGGCACATAATAAGGAGGTTGCGTTTCCTACTTTTGTGTCGGTGTCTAGTCCACAAAAGGTCCTGGGGGTCTCGTCGACCACCATTTCTCGGTGTATCAGGCAGGCTGTCATACAGACCTATGCTCTTAGGGGCCGGGCGCCCCCTTTTCTGGTCACGGCACTTTCGACCAGGGCAATTGGTGCTTCCTGGGTTTTCCAACATTATGCATCTGTCTCACAGGTGTGCGGGGGCGGCGACTTGGTCATCCGTTCACATTTTTTCCAGATTTTATATGGTTGCTGTGAGTGCATCTTCTGATGCTTCTTTTGGCCGCTAGGTTTTGCTAGGTTTCTGTTTACTGTTGCGCCTCCTCTGTTGAGGAGCTCTGCTTGTTTTGTGGTGTAGTTAAAATTGGTTTTACTGATACTGTTCCCACCCCTCGTTTTTGACACTGCTTGGGGATGTCCCACTTGTCAAGATTTAAGGAGCTGTGTCCGTCCATGGGCGATAAGAGAAAATAGGATTTTTTGTACTCACCATAAAATCCTTTTCTCTGACGTCCATGGATGGACACAGCACCCACCCCTCCTTTTTAGGTTTGTACTGCTTGTTACGAACTGAGGCTGCATACTGCAGGGAGGAGGGTTATGTCTGGGCGGGGCTGTTCAACTCTGTTAAAGTAACACGTATTTAATTATCTAACATGTTTCTGCCTAGTCCTCGCCTGTAAACAGGAAACATAACCCACTTGTCAAGATTTAAGGAGCTGTGTCCGTCCATGGACATCAGAGAAAAGGATTTTACAGTGAGTACAAAAAAATCTTATTTTTTTTTTTTTACTATTTAGAGCCAGTTTTCCTTTGATAGTAAAAACAAATAAGGGAGATATTTATTACCATTTACCACCAAAAGAAAGGGCAACTTGTTCTTAAAAAAAAAAAAAAAAAGAAAAAAAACACACATCTGGATACAGAATTCGTTGCAATGAAATGTAGTTTTACCAATGCATGTCAAAGATGAAAAACTCTGTTCAGATGTTAAGATTTGTTTTAGCTTCGTCACAAGGCGTTATTAAAGGAAACAATTTGAGCCGTTTTGTTCACTTTTTTATTGAAGTTTTCTTGACTACAGATCTACTTGAAATAGACCTAAAAAAACTGGTAATTAGCACAAACTTCAAAAAAAATACAAGTGCTGTTCCATCACGCAACATGTAACTTTAAATGCAATGTAATCAAGCAGCGTGCAAGTCTTGAGGGTGGCTACACGAGACTGATCTGTCAGACCTATTTTTAGCACAGTTAAGTGAAGCGGTGCTTTAAGTAGTTCAGCCAAGTGTACATTCTTTAACAGGTGGGAGCTAACAAGCAGGGTTTCTGCTGCTTTACAGTGCATTGATTGCCACTGGAGTCACAGCTGCACATTAAAACACTGATCAAAACACACCTACCTTTATTAGCCAGGATCTCTTCCTCCAGGTAGCTGCAAAGGTAAATGAATTGAGTTAATTAATATCCCACAATGCTTTGCTAAATGCTTAGAAGCACAGTGCAGACCAGCCCATTACCTGCTCTAGACAAACACAGGAGTCTCTATGTCTAATCAAAACTTTTGGCTGAATTGTTACGCTAGGTACACTCAGTCTTTTTTCAACCCAGCAGGCTGAACGAAAAAAACAATGTTAGTTGTAGAGATCTCCTCCGTTGTATTCCGTCAGCGGGACTGCCCCTGCCCTCACCAGAACACACTGATCAGCGCTGATCACTGATCGGATGCAGGTTGGATGCTGGAGACCTCTACATAGAAAGAATTGCCATTGAAACACAGGAGTTGTTTCATGCAGGATTACTACAGTGATCTGAAGAAAATACACAATGGACACCAAGATTAGGGTTGGGTTCACACTATTGTGAATTGGATGCGGGTTTCTTCGCATGATAGGAGAGTGCGACTGGTTCTCAATGGATCCGGTTTACAGATCTCCGGGGCGGCCGCGGAAGCACACTGCAGAAGAGTCCTGTGCATCTTTGTCTCCGTTTCAGGTCCAAATTCAGCCAAAAATTCAGACCTAAAAACGCACACACCGGACCCCCTGCTGTGAGCCGCGCTTCACACAGTGTGAACCCAGCCTCAAGTAAGCCTATGTTTTTTAGTAGTGAAAAGTTAAACCCCTATGAAGGTATTTTCTGCTGTGTTGCACTGGAGAGATTTTTCTTCACTTCCTATTCTGGAGGTACAAGAGGAAATTTTCCCAAAGCATCACTAGAACATTTGTCCTCATTGGATGATTTACCCTCACCTCTTGCTCTGGCGATAGACAAGTAAAGATTTTGGCAGTAAAAGTTAAAAAATTGGCTAACCCTTCCCCTTCCCTATCTGAAACCAGGTAGGCCTTTACATACACACTCTAAACATATCCCCAACTAAAAGCACCTAGCATTAGGTCAAGGAGTGAGTTCTGTCACATGAAGGTTTGGGTAGGGCATGCTTATTCTCCCCATGTCCTGGTAAAGGAACGCTCCACTTGAGCAATGAAGAGTGAGTACAATACTCATCTGACACTTATGTATTTAAGTGACTACCATCAAGGAAAGCCCAGTTGTAAAAGGCTTTACAAGACTATGTTTGTTTCAAATTGTTATAATAATTTAAGGCCAAATTCCAGGAATTCGGCACACAGGAGAGAAAAAACACTCAGGTGTGGAAATCTTCAAGGTGATTACTTCTCCCAGAACCAAGGGTGCAGGCAATGCATGTGTGATTGCAAAACAAAAGAGCAAATTCTTCTGGACAGCCGCACACCGAATAAAAATTGCCTTTATTGTAAAATCCCAAAACAGTACTACATGTCACAGCACACCCGTAAAGCTGGCGCGTTTCACACTATTAGTGTTTAGTACTAAACACTAACATAGTGTGAAACGAGTCAGCTTTACCAGTGTGCTGTGACATGAAGTGCTGTTTTGGATTTTACAATAAAGGCAATTTCTATTCGGTGTGCGGCTGTCCAGAAGAATTTGCTCTTATTTTGCAATCACAGGAATTCAGCACACTATAAGTTCAGTCCAACGAGGTGTATGACACCTCCTAGGCTTAGCTCTATTTAAATTTGACGGTTTTATAGTTCCTCCAGAAGACCAAACGCTGATCTGGATCTTGAACAGGAGAGACGCTGCAGCTGCTATGTCTGCCCCTGCCCTTCTCCTGCCCATTCACAGCCTTTGTATTAGGTAAACACATTTACAAAATACAAAGGCTTCTCAGAATGGGCAGCAGAGGGGAGGGACAGGCATAGCAGATATGTGTGCCCCTCTCTCACAGCCCTGAACTGTAATCCCTGGCAAAGCAATAAGCCTGTCAGATATAAAAGGAAATGAGATAAGCCCAGGGGGTGTCATGCAGCTCTTTGGACTTAACTTATATTGTGCCTTCACTTTTAACAAAGTGGCTGAATTCCTGGAATTCATATTTATTCTTACTGGTCAGGTATAGCTATTTGTCCTATTAAATCGGTTTTCTTTCCCTCTAAGGGAGGCACTTTAGCTCTGAAAGTCAGCTGTCCTAATCCAGTGCCAATACGAGACACTTTGCAGGCCTGCTGCTGTAGCAGAAAGACTATTCATGAAACCGTCATGACAAAGCATTCAAATTTTTGCTGAGCCTTTGTTTTTCAATAGTTTTCTAAATGCTTCCCATACTATGGAAGCTTACAGAGAGCTTACCTGTTATTCACATTAAGTCCAGGCAGGAGGTAGGACACCCTCTGAGCACTTACGGCTAACTTTTAGAGCCATAATGCTACCTTTAGGAGTGAATATAAATAAATAATGGGACAAACAGCTATCCTTGACCACTGAGGCTGCACATTTATAACAACTGCCGAGTGGAAATTCATAATAAATATGCTCTCCAACGGGTAAAGCTCCCAGGACTCAAAATGAGTCACCTTAAAGGAGTTGTAAAGGAAAAAAAAATGTTTTGCTGAAATGACTGTTTACAGGGTATAGAGACATAATAGTTAACTGATTCCTTATAAAATTGATTAAAATAGATAAAAATATCAATCATATAATGTACCTCTAGTTTCTTTTTTGCATGTTATCCTGCCTCTGTGCTAGACAGAGCCATAGAGCAGTGATGGTTTGGAAAATGAAACTAGAATCTCCCATTACTGTGGTCATCAGGAAAAAGACAACCAGGAAGTGTCCAGAACAGAGAAGGATCACAGCAACATCAGAGCAAAAGCGAACAATGAGGACATGAAACCAGGACTGCAGTAAGGTAAAGGAAGCTATTTATCTAAAAAAACAAATCCTTTAGTGACCCTTTAAGAAGTCTTGAGCAGCCCAGAAGCTCTGAAATTTGGGGTGCTTGCTTATTGAACCTCTGAAGACAGATTTTTAACCATTCCCCTTCCACTATTGGTGAGTAAGGTTGCACATCACACCGAGCGACTAATAATAGTTCCATGCAGAAAAAGGTCCCTGCAAAGACATTTCCATGAACACACGGGCAACCTCCAAATATCTGCTTTTCAGCCCTGCTAGCGGTTAAGGAACGCAAGCACAGGTTCTGCATAAACAGCTTACCCCATACACAAAACAAAAAAACATGGGGTGTACTAAAAGAACAAAAAATTACCTTACATAGTAGATGAGGTTAAAAAAAAAGACTAGTCCAACCTGTGTGTGTGATTATATGTCAGTATTACATTGTATATCCCTGTATGTTATGGTTGTTCAGGTGCGTATCTAATAGTTTCTTGAAACTATCGATGCCCCCCACTGAGACCGCCGCCTGTGGAAGGGAATTTCAATCCTTGCCACTATTACAGTAAAGAACCCTCTACGTAGCTAAAGGTTAAACCTATTTTCTTCTGATTTTAATGAGTGGCCACGCGTCTTATTAAACTCCCTTCTGCAAAAAAAAGTTGTATCCCTATTGTGGGGTGACCAGAATGGTATTTGTAAATTGAAATCATTCCCCTCTTAAGCATCTCTTCTCCAGAGAGAATAAGTTCAGTGCTTGCAACCTTTCCTCATAACTAATGTCCTCCAGACCCATTATTAGCTTTGTTGCCCTTCTTGTACTCGCCCCATTTCCAGTACATCTTTCCTGAGGACTGGTGCCCAGAACAGGACAGCATACTCCAGGTGCGGCCGGACCAAAGTCTTGTAGAGTGGGAGAATTATCGTTTTATCCCTGGAGTTAATCCCTTTTTTAATGCATGACAATATTCTGTTTGCTTTGATAGCAGTAGCTTCGCATTTACTAGGACCCCCAGGTCCTTCTCCATCCTAGATTCCCCCAGAAGTTCTCCCCCTAGTGCAGGGATATGCAATTAGCGGACCTCCAGCTGTTGCAGAACTACAAGTCCCATGAGGCACAGCAAGACTAACAGCCACAAGCATGACACCCAAAGGCAGAGGCATGATGGGACTGGAGGTCCGCTAATTGCATATCCCTGCCCTAGTGTATAGATTGCCTTCATATTTTTGTCACCCAAATGCATTATTTTACATTTTTCTACATTAACCCTCATTTACCTCATTTTACATTAAACCTCATTAGTTACTCACCCCATTAATTTGTTCAGATCCTCCTACAAGGTTTCCACATTCTGTGGAGAAGTTATTGCCCTGCTTAGCTTAGTATCGTCTGCAGATACAGAGATTGAACTATTTAATCCCTTTTTTTTACTGCATGTCAATATTCTGTTTGCTTTGTTGACAGTATCTTGGCATTGAATGCCATTGCTGAGCCTATCGTCTAAGGACTCCCAGGTCCTTTTTCATCCTAGATTCCCCCAGAGGTTCTCCCCCCAGTGTATAGATTGCATTTATATTTTTGCAACCCAAATGCATTATTTTACATTTTTATTCATTAAACCTCATTTGCCATGTAGTTGCCCACCCCATTAATTTGTTCAGATCTTTTTGCAAGGTTTCCACATCCCGTGGAGAAGTTATTGTCCTGCTTAGCTTAGTATCGTCTGCAAATACAAATGGCATAGCAAAAAGTAAAAAAGTAGTACTGCCAATTAGTCAAAATGCCACCTCTTCTGAAAATATTCTGCTGGTAGCATGTTTGTTTTTCCCGCCAGACGTAATTGTTCCTCCCACCAGCTTGTGTGTATATTTGAGATATAATATATATATCAAATAGTTTTTATTGGATTTAAAATAATACAGATAGACAAATCCATCTGGTAACATGGCAGATGCAGCTGCCAACAATTGTACTATATATGGTGTCTACAAAATACAAAGGTTGTTCCGATGTAAATGAATAGACCAGCTCGTATATTTTGTAATGACACATGAGTCAGCAGAAGAAACCACTGTGACCGATGGCGGAAGTAGGCATTCCATACACCCAGAAGTATGGAATACTTGAAGTAGTCTTGGAACAGCAAAAAAAGGTAGCGTTTCAACCATCAGACCCCAGAAAAATACCTATACATGTTTTCATTTTGGAGGGTTAAATCCCATCAGCTTTTTGTTTCTGCCATTTGTCTCACATTGGGGAGATTTCCCTTCAATTCCTGTCCCATAGCCAAAACAGGAAGTGAGAATAAATCCTTTAAAAAGTGAGGGAATTCCTGGATGTCCCCAAAAAGTCATCAGAACTCCCCCCTCTATTCCTATTCAGCAAAGACAACCCAAAATTTGGGATTTTCTTTCAATCTTGGTGATATTGGTAAGCTGGACAGATAGAGCACAATAGAACATTTGACAGGTGTTCTAATCCCTCGCCACTATCTAAAACTAAAAAAAATGCTTACCTCTGTCCTGGAGCTAGACCCCAGAGTCCCAAAGACTGTTGACCCACTACTTCATCCATGAGTCTCGGTGACGGACTAAACCTGCTTGTATGGGGGCAGGGTGATCAGATTGCCTGCCTCACCTAATCTATAAAAATCCAGTCCTTCACCATTACTAACAGACTGATCAGTAAGTCAGACAGCAGCTGTTAGGACTCAGACAAGGGTCAGGTAAACATTTATTGGATAGAACTAGGGGGAAATTTCCCTTCAATTCCTGACATAGCCAAAACAGGAAATCCCTCCAAAGTAAGTGAATCACTGGTTGTCACCAAGGTCATCAGAACTTCCCCCTTTATTTCGGTTCTGAAGACAACCCAACATTTAGGATATTTTGTCACATAAAGAGAACAGTAAGACAAAAAAAAAAAAACTGACGGTTGTTTTAATCCCTTCTCCACTCTAAAACAAAGTTCTATCATTAGTTATACTTTAGGGTCAGCTAGTCTCCCTGAAGATGCAATTACAAAAATGGTTCACCAGACCTCCCAATGCTTACCTGTCCTGGAGCTGGACCCCCAGAGACCCAGGTCTGTTGACCCACTACTTCTTCTGTTATGCCGCGTACACACGCTCTGAATTTCCGACAACAAATGTTCGATGGGAATGCGTTGTCGGAAATTCTGACCGTGTGTAGGCTCCATCGGACATTTGCTGTCGAAATTTTCGACAACAAAAATTTGAGAGCAAAATCTGTTCTCGTAAATTCCGACCGTGTGTAGACAATTCCGACGCACAAAATTCCACGCATGCTCTGAATCAAGTACGAGGGGGAAGCGCTCGGTCTAGTAAAACTAGTGTTCGTAATGGAGATAGCACATTCGTCATGCTGCAACGGACTGAAAAGCATGAGGCTGAAAAGCGCGAATCGTCTCTCACCAAACTTCTACTAAACACGACTGGTATTGAACTTCCCTTTAATAGTGCCGTCGTACACGTTGTACGTGACAGCGTTCTTGACAATCGTAATTTCCGACAACATTTTTGCGACCGTGTGTATGCAAGACAAGTTTGAGCCAACATCCGTTGTAAAAAAAATCCACGGTTTTGTTGTCGGAATGTCAGATCGTCTGTACGCGGCGTTAGTCTCAGTGATGGACCAAACCTGAATGTATAGAGGCAGAGTGATCTTGTTGCCTGCCTCACCTAATCCATACAGATCTAGTCCTTCACCATCACTAATAGGCCTAGCAGAAAGTGAGGCAGCAGCTGTTGGGGTTCTGAGACTAGGGTCCGGTAAGGCCTCTTTCACACTGGGCGGATCAGTAATGTTCCCCCCCGTGCAACTCCGCTTGCTCAGCGGGGATCGCTCCGTTGATCCCCACTGAGCCGGCAGATGACAGGGCAGTCCCCGCACACTGTGCAGGGACCGCCCTGTCTTTTCTCGGCTCCCCCCTATGGGGGGGATCGGATGAAGACGGACCGTATGTCCGTGTTCACCCGATCCGCCAGACAGAAGGAAAAGTAGTTTTTTTCCTCCGTCACACTTTGGCGGGTCGGCTCCATAGAGGAGCACGGAGCGCCCGTACAGGTCGGCAAAAAAAAAACTGACAGACGGACCTGTACGGGTGCTCAGTGTGAAAGAGCCCTAAATGTTTATTGGGGTTAAGGAGCCAATTTGGAAACCTATAGGGAAAAGCAGCTTTAAAATCTATATCCGATTTGATATTCAGTGGAAGGGTTTTTAGTTCCTTTATCCCACCTCACCATAACGTTACAGTTATACTTTCTTGATACTCCAACAGTGAGATTTTTCTGCCATTATTCCCAACTATGTTCCTGTCCACTTATGAGTTTTACTTGTTTCTGCTCAATAAAATTAGCCCAGAACTCTCCTAATACTGCTTATTGTTGATAAAGATGAACAGGCCAAGGGAAAATGTATTAGGCCCCTTTCACACAGGCGGATCGTTGAGGTCCACCTGTCAGTGTTTTCAGCGGACCTGAAGGGGCGCTCCATGCAAGTCTATGGAGCGACGGATGTCATCGGTGACCATGTCCGCTGACATCCGGTCCAATCCGCTAAAAATCAGACGTATGGCGATACGTTCGCCACCCGTCCTGGTGGATCTGATCGGGTGAGATGCTGTCCGTTTTTGTCCGATCTCTCCATAGGAATCGGCGGTGCTTGACAAGCCCCTCCCTGCTCAGTGAACAGAGAGGGACCTGTCATCCGCTGGCTCAGCGGAGATCAACAGAGAGATCTCCCGCTAAGCTGAACCGCCCAGTGTGAATGAGGCCTAAAATCAAAACATCACTTTGGACACCAACCATCTTGATTATTGATTACTAGTGCAGGCTAAAAGCTCTTTTCATCGGAACACCCTGCTTTGAAGAGAAACTCAAGTCTTGACAAGTGGGACGTCCCCAAGCAGTGTAAAAAAAAAAACGAGGGGAACAGTATCAGTAAAAAACACACAACGTCAACCCAAAACAAGCAGAGCTCAACGGAGGAGGTGCAACTTTAAACAGCCGCCTGCAAAACCTTGCGACCGACCCTTAAGAGCATAGGCCTGTAGGACGGTTTGCCTGATCCACCGAGAAATGGTGGCCGACAAGACCGCCAGGCCCTTTTGTGGACTGGATACCGACACAAAAAGTGAGTCAGACCTCTGAAACTGAGCCGTAGCAGACAGGTACACTCGCAAAATGCATACCACGTCCAATGCATGTAGCGCAACCTCCCCGTCTGACAGAAATAATGGCCACCAAACAGGCCACCTTCTGATATAGTGTCAAGAGAGGAATCTCTCTGATGTCTTCAGAAACCTCTCTTTGAAGAACCGAGAGCACCAGATTCAAATCTCAAGGGGGAAGAGGTGGTTTAAGAGGGGGAAGTATATGACGAACCCCCTGCACAAAAGGTACCCACCAGAGAATGGGCCGCCAAAGGCCGCTGAAGAACACAGCCAAGGCGGAAATCTGTCCCTTAATGGTGCTTAAGGCAAGTTTTTGATCCACTCCACGCTTTAAAAACAGCAGGATCCTGGACACTGAATACGTCCGTGGAAGCCACCCGATCTCTTCGCACATAGAGATGTGCCGCCGTGGCTTTGTCCGACTGGATCCTGATTGAGCGACCTTGCAACCTCCTCGACCAGGAGGAGAAGCATAGCCTGATCGCCCGATGTTCCAGGACATTGATCGGCAGACGGGATTCTTCTAGAGTCCAGCGACCCTGGGCCGACTGAACCCCCCAGACGCCCCCCTAGCCTGTGAGGCTGGCTTTCGTCGTAATCACCGTCCACTGGAAGGGAAGAAATTACTTCCCGGACCGAAGAGCCGGGGATCTCAGCCACCAATTCAGAGAGACTCTGACCAGGTGGCTGACCTGAACCTGACGATACAGAGACAATGGATATTTGTTCCATTTGGACAGGATCTCCTTCTTGAACACTCGAGTGTGGAATTAGGCATACGGCACTGCCTCGAAGGAGGCTACCATCAAGCCCAGGACTCGCATGCAAAAACGGAGAGATGACCATTTGCAGGATGCCAACACTTTCACTGCAGACGGAAGAGTCTGCAATTTCTCCAGGGGTAGAAAGACTCTCGCAAGTCCAGAATGAACCCCAGGTACTCCAAGCGCTGATTTGGAACAAGGACCGACTTCTGAATGTTTAATACCCACCCGAATTCTCGGAGGGTCTGGCTGGCTATAGATACATCCTCTTCTAATTCGGAGCCAGAAACTGCTCTCAGAAGAAGGTCGTCTAAGTAGCCCAAGATGGCAATGCCTCGCTGTCTCAGCAAAGCTAGGATCGGTGCGAGCACCTTGGTGAAAACTCTTGGTGCCGAAGCTAAACCAAAAGGAAGGGCCACAAACTGATAGTGGTCCTCCCCTATCGCGAAACCTCTGGTGACTTGCGCAAACTGGGACATGCAAGTATGCGTCCTTGATGTCCAAGAACGCCAGAAAGTCCCCCGGATGGAGGGCAGCTACAACCAATCGAATGGATTCCATGCGGAACTTCCGTACCTTCACAAAGGCATTTAGGGCTTTAAGGTCCAGGATCGTACGGACCCCGTCCTTCGGGACCACAAACAGATTCAAATAAAAACCCTGAAACCTCTCATCCTGCGGGACGGGAAAAAATCACCCCGCAACTCAACAAGTCCTGCACTGCCCCTAACAGGGCAGCCCGACGAGCCGGAAAGAGAGGGAGACTTGAGTGAAAGAATCTGTTGGGGGGATAGGAAAGAAACTATCTTGTACCCCGAAGAGACCACCTTGGAGACCCATTGGTGGGAGAGCAGGGAGGTCCACCGAGCTGTGAATCTGCGAAGCCGTCCCCCCACCCATGAGTCGGGCAGGGGCAAGAATTCATGCAGTGGCGGGCTTGGACACCGGCTTGTTGGGTTTACGCACCCAGGGACGTTCTTGTCCCCCAGCAGAGCTCTTGTCGGCCTGGGAGGGTTTACCTGCGGACCCTGACTGACGAAAATACTGCTTCTGCGTGGGAAAAGAAGGACCCGGCTCACGGCGTAAGGGAGAATCAGCCAGGGCTTTTTTTGGAAGCTTGGTCAGCAGACCAGCATTTCAACCAAATGAGGCGGCGCAAAACCACCGCCGAAATAGAACCCATGGATATCAAGGGTGCTGCATCCAGTGAAGCATCACAGACATAAACAAGGCCCTAGACTAGCTGGTCCGCCAGCCTAATAACCTCGGGAGGGAGTTGGTGCTCCTCCACAGTCTGTTGCAAAATCTTTGCCCATTCAGTGAGTGTCTGAGACACCAGGGTTGTGGCCACAATAGGTCGCAAGGCAGACCCCAGCATGGTAAACATGGAGCGGGTCAGAGCCTCGGACCTCCTATCAGTCTGGTCCTTAAAGTCAGGGGTCCCTTCTATAGGGAGAGTGGTTTCCTTATTTAACCGGGAAACCGGAGGGTCCACTACTGGAGAAGAAGCCCACTTTTTTAAGAGGCTCTCCTCAAAGGGGTACCGAACCGACAGGCGGTGAGGAACTACAAAGGCCTTCTGCATTTTTTCCCATTCTGTATCAATGAATTTGTCAAAAAAGGGTACATAAGGAAAAACCTTCACAGAGCGGTTTGATTTGTGCGACCCAAAAAAGACTGAGCCCTTCAGTGGAAGACTCAGCAGCACTATCCAGCTTAAGGGAGTTCCTTACAGCATTGATAAGCACACTGACAAGTGCCCTGTCATGTACCGACCCAAGTGAGGGGTCTTCCTCACAAGGAGGGTCCTGGTCCACATCCTCAGACAAAACAGAAACAAGGACATGAGCCGCAACCAGGTCCTGGTCTGAGTCAGAGCATTCCCCAGGGAATAGTGTGGGAGGGGGCGCGTTTTACCCCCCTTGACGCATTCCTGACAGGCATACAACAGCGTTGGAAGTAGCTGTCGGCCCTGGTGCACTGTGAGTGAGACAACACCACAGCCCAGTCATATGTGGACCTTGGAGCAGAAAGCTCACCGGCCACCCCAGGAGTCATGGGGTATGTTGTGGCAGACCCAGCCTCTTTGCATTATATCTATATATCCAGCCTGTCTCTCAGCCGACAGTTGATAGAAGATTCTTTCATGAAAAAAATAGAATAAAATTAAATTAAATTTTCCTCAGGGCGCTGGGCCCAAAGGGAGCCATACGTCGTCCTCCTTTGCTAGGCAGAAATAAACTGAAGCTGCATGCTGCAGGGAGGAGGGTTATGTCCGGAGGGACTGCCCCCTGGGCGAAGCTGTTCAACTCTGTTAAAGTAACATGTTTAAATATCCAACATGTTTCTGCCTAGTCCTCTCCTATGAACAGGAACATAACCCACTTGTCAAGACTTGAGAAGGCTGTATCCGTCCATGGACGATAAGAGAAACTTTGTTTTTCAGTTTTAGATGTAAAGGGGAAAGGGTTAGAACCCCTGTCATGTATTTATTGCTGCCTGGGACACCCTTTAGGGAAACCTAATCTCAGAAAGCAAGAAGGAATGTGGACAGTGGTCTGGAACATAAGTATTGGGGGTAATCTAGAAATTTAGGGCAAATCACCCCAGTGGGGGCACCAACAAAAAAAAACTAACTGAGGTTCCAGCCCTTCCCTACTATATCCATAGCTTAAAATAATAATAAAAAAAAAAATTATATAACATACGGTACATAAATATCTTCTGTATAGATGTTGTTCACAAGTATATCTATAGCTAAAATGTTTTGTTTCCTATTGGATCGAATCAGGAATAGTTAAAACATTCAGGGTTTTTTTGGGGGTTTTTTTTGCATCCCACATACCACGGGGGGATTCTCCTTCACTTCCCATCCTTTAGACACAGCAAGAAGTGGGAGGAAAGCTCTCCGAAGTAAGGGGAGTCTTCTAAGTCCTTGTTCACACCTGGGCAATTTGTCATCCTTGGCCGTCACACGAAAACGCATGATAGGAGGAATCCTATTATTGTCTATGGGCATTGTTTACAACTATGCAATAAGCTTCTATGCAACCGTGGAAAAGGTGCAGGTTTCTATTTTTGATGCAACATAAAGCTTTTTTGGCCCCGTAGTCAATGAAAGTGCATCAAAATGCAGATGCACAAATGTAAACCTAGCTTTAGACATCTGTCACTGTAACTGGTGTCTATTGTCCACCACTGAAAGATGGCCCTCTATTCTGGTTCTGGAGACAACTCAAAATTGCCCTCACTTACAGTTCCTGTAAAAATGGCCACGAAAAATAGAAAGGATGAATCTACAAAGCAGGGACACAGGGGTTCTAGCACTACACCATCCTATGCAACTATATAAAAAATAAAAATAAATCCGCTTTAAACAAACCTTTAACGTGAACCTGTCTTGAGAGAAATACAAAGTACTGTGGACCCCTGCCTCAAAATGCTAGGTGCCTGGCTGTTATGCCAACTGTACAAACACATAACAAGTCTTCAAACTGGATTAAAAATTCAGTTCAGAAATTTTACAAATCTCTGGCTCTATTCCCTTATACATTTCCTAACTGTTGTCATGCATAAAGGAATGTGACACAACTGACTGCACCTGTCAAATATACCAATACCAAGGAGGTAAAGATCACATCTTCATGACACACCCAGAAGGTTTAACGCATGGCGTCTTAACAAGTGGGAAATCATACTGATGGGTTTAGTTGTGCTTTAACAGGGTCAAGTTTTGGCTAAGCAGTCCAGACAACCTTCAGGAAGTTGCTGGTTACCTTAAAGGGACCCTGTAGATTGTAAACAAAGAGGGTTAGGATTGGGACTCATGCACACAGGTGTATGATTTTACATAGGATCTTACTGGCAGCTTGTCCTTACACTGTACACGCAACATTTGAACTATTGTTACATACATATGGAGCATATCAGGTAACTCCTACCTCCTAAAGTTCTTGGTTGCTAGGATGCAGGAAACAGCCACCTGCCAGTGTTCTTGGCTGCTAGGATGCAGACCATGCCTACCTCCTAGTGTCATTGGTTGCTAGAATGCAAGCAACTTATACCACCTAGTGTCCTTGGTTTCTAGGATGCAAGCAACTCATACCGCCTTGTGTCCTTGGTTTCTAGGATGCAGGCTACACCTCCCTCCTAGTATCTTTGATTTCTAGGATGCAGGCCACTCCTATCCCCCCCTAGTGTCCTTGGTTGCTAAAATGCAGACCACTCCCACCTCCTAGTGTCTTTGGTTGCTAGGATGCAGGCCACACCTACCTCCTAGTGTTCTCGGTTGCTAGGATGCAGACTATGCCTACCTCCTAGTGTCATTGGTTGCTAGAATGTAGGCCACTCCTACCTCCTAGTGTCCTTGGTTACTAGAATGTATGCCACTCCTATCTCCTAGTTTCCTTGGTTACTAGGATGCAAGCGACTCATACCGCGCCAAGTGTCCTTGGTTTCTAGGACGCAGACCACTCCGATCTCTTAGTTTCCTTGGTTGCCGGGATGAAGGCCACTCCTACCTCCTAGTGTTCTTGATTGCTAGGATGCAGACCACTGCTACCTCATAGTGTCCTTGGCTGCTAGAATGCAGGCCACTGCTATCCCAGTGTCCTTGGCTGCTAGAATGCAGGCCACTGCTACCCCAGTGTCTTTGGCTGCTAGAATGCAGGCCACTGCTACCCCAGTGTCCTTGGCTGCTAGAATGCAGGCCACTGCTACCTCATAGGGTCCTTGGCTGCTAAAACGTAGGCCACTGCTACCTCAGTGTCCTTGGCTGCTAGGATGCAGGCCACAACTACCTCCAAGTGTCCTTGGTTTCTAGGCTGCAGGCCACTCCTACCTCCTAATGTCCATGGTTGCTAGGATGCAGGGGGGCATTCAGGACTAATACCATACATTTGTGCTAAATGCTGAAGCACAAACACTGTACATGTGTACAGCATTAAATATGGTGCATATGCAGGACCGTGGACACAGATTTTTCTAATTTTTCCCCCATACAGCTGATCGCAAATTACAGAGCTGTGCATACCTGTGTGCCTGGGTACATATAATAAAACATAGCTTTATTCAAATCTGTGAAAAAAATTAAATAAAAATACGTATTACAGATCTTACAGCGATAGTAAACTTTACTGCATTTTTTTTTACAAAATGAGCCCCTGTAGTAGTATACCATAATGTGCTAGTTTCCAGACTTGCCTTCAAAATGGACCCCTTCAGAGCTGTGCTGTTACCACTGCTGGCAATTCCATCCTTGCCTGGTTATCCTTCCAGGTTTTCACTCTTTTGCCATTTGAATGGCTGGGCCCTGATGATGTAATCCCCAGGCATATGAACAGGAATCATCATTGCGGTATGGTGCTTTGCAATCACGGCATACTCAGTGTGCCTTGCATGAGCAGTGACATCAGTTAGTGCCAATGTGACTATCTCTTAAATTTTAGAAGTTTAGGAGATATAGAACAGTAACTACAGGTAAGTTATATTATAAAATGACCCTTAGGTACAATTTAAGCTTGAGAAATTGCTACCACTTTACCGCAGCATATTTTAGACCTGTGTGCATAAGCCCCAATATCTACCCTTTCTCAGGCAAAACACCTTCAGTATTAAATACTTCACAGTGCGATTCCTCCGGGAAGTGCTATGTCACTACAGGACACAATAGCGACCAGTGGGAAGGCCAACAGTCCCCATGTCAAATAGGAGTAAGAATATTTAATTGTTCATCGGGAAGCAACGTCAACCCCTGACCTTTTGCTGAGCTACACCAGCTGTAGCATCAGATGCATGAGTATCCGGTTGCAATGCTGTGATTCCACCCACCAGCTAAGTCAATACAGTTCTGCAGCAACGCAGTGATGACACAGCATGGGCGGTGGAACCATCATGGGCACAGGTGTTGGATCCATCAGAGACACAAGTGGTAGATCGAACAGGGGCATTGGATCCATCAGGCACACTGGATGGTGGATCCATCAGGGACATAAGTGGTGGATCCTTTAGAGGCACGGGTGATGTAACCATCATTGGCAAGGGTTATGGATCCATTAGGGGTGTGGGTAGTGAATCCATCAGGGGCACAAGTGATGTATCCATCAGGGGCACAGGAAATGGATCGATCTCCTGTGCCCCTGATGGATCCACCTTCTGTACCTCTAAAGGATCCACAACCCTTTACCCCTGATGGATCCACCTTCTGTACCTCTAAAGCAGTGATGGGGAATCTTGGCACCCCAGATGTTTTGGAACTACATTTCCCATGATGCTCCACTACACGGCAGAATGCATGAGCATCATGGGAAATGTGGTTCCAAAACATCTGGCATGCCAAGATTCCCCATCACTGCTCTAAAGGATCCACGACCCTCTACCCCTGATGGATCCACCTTCTGTACCTCTAAAGCAGAGGTCTTCAAACTAAGGCCCTCCAGTTGTTCTGGAACTACAATTCCCATCATGCCTAGTCATGTCTGTGAATGTCAGAGTTTTACAATGCCTCATGGGATGTGTAGTTCCGCAACAGCTGGAGGGCCGTAGTTTGAGGATCCCTGCTCTAAAGGATCCACGACCCTCTACCCCTGATGGATCCACCTTCTGTACCTCTAAAGGATGCACCACCCTCTACCCTGGATGGATCCACCTTCTGTACCTCTAAAGGATGCACCACCCTCTACCCTTGATGGATCCACCGCACCTATCTTTGATTGATCTAACGCCTATGCCCCTGCTGGATCCATCTCCTGTGCCCCTGATGGATCCATCAGGGGTAGAGGGTGGTGGACCCTTTAGAGGTACAGAAGGTGGATCCATCAGGGGTAGAGGGTGGTGGATCCATTAGAGGTACAGAAGGTGGATCCATCAGAGGTGCATGTTGATAGTTCCATCGTCTATGCCTCTAATAGATCTATCATGAGCGCGGGTGTTGGATCCATCAGTGGTAAAAAGTATTGGATCCATCAGGAGCCCAGGCAGTAACACCATCTGTGGATTCAATACTAGGCACTGACATAGAAGTAAATTAGCGTCTCTGACATCACTTATTTTGGGTCCATGTAGCTGTGGGCACATCAGCCAGATAAGAAGCATTTTCAGAAGGAGAGGTCAGCAATGTCAGTCCAGGTATTTCTCTCAGGTCAGACAATGTCTGGTGCTATGATTCACACATAAATAAGAGGTAATCCCAGGAACAAGGTGGCCCCTATAATCAAAGGCCCAAGACGGGAAGGAGATCACACCTCATCTATTAAGCAGTAAGACACAGCTGACACTAACAGCCATAGCCACGCCCACATGCTAATTAGCAATTCGACTCCGCCCACTATGTAAATAAACTTACTGTCACGCCCACTCCAACTTTTTTTTCTCTCCCCCCCCTTCCCAGTTAGTAACGTCACGCCCACCCTCATCTTAGCCCACCGCAGCTTCAACATCCAGACCCCGCCCCCATTTCGTAACGTCATTCACCTGGGCCTTCCCCCAAGGCCTAGCTCCTCCTCCTCCCCAGGCATTTCACGGCGGCTTCTCCTCCTCCGCGGACACTCTGCCTTCCTCCTACGGGAGGAACCCCCAGTCACAACCTCTTCTTCCCCGGCCGCCCCCTCGGCCCCTGGTGCCCGGTTCGGGCGGACCTGCGGCTCCGGCCCTCCCGGCATCCGTCCGTCAGCCAGTCCGCTCTCCACTGTGCGGCACTGCGCAGGCGCGGAGCTCCCCCTCCGGGTTAGCGCTTTGACGTCACTGCGGCGTACGCACCCCCTGGCGAGGACGACCGGGCAGGGATGCGCATGCGTAGCCTGGTACCTGTCAGCTTGCGCGTGCCCGGTAGCTCCGTCCACACACAGCGTGATTCAAACCCCGCCCACGTCTGCTTCCTTCTAGCTTGTCATTGGTCCGCGGGTGAAGGTGGCGAGATTGTGCGCACGCGCAGCGCTGGCTCAGCGCTTGTATGGATTTCGGGATTTGTAGTTTGGGTGAACTTTGGATTCGTTTGAAGAAACTTTATTAGTAAATAACATTCTGCTGATGTCGTAGAATACGTATTAGCCGCTGACAGCCTTAGGAAGTAATGGAAGTTGTAAGAAGTCAGCTTCTTGAGGAGACGGCTTTAGAATGTTTTCCTGTACTCTACATGTCATAGGAGACTGCTAACACAGCTGTGAGGGGACTACAGTCCCAGCATGATATGCTTTCAAGTCTGGAGTGACTACATGCCTTGTTCCCAGCTGTGGAGGAACTACAAATCCCAACATGCTGTGCACACAGGTGTGGGAGGATTACATGTCCCATTGAGCCTTTCCCCCAGGTGTGGATGGATCACATTGCCACCAAGCCATGTCCCCAGGTGTGGAGGGACCACATTGTCACCAAGCCATGTCCCCAGGTGTGGAGGGACCACATTGTCACCAAGCCATGTCCCCAGGTGTGAAGGGACCACATTGCCACCAAGCCATGTTCCCAGGTGTGGAGGGACCACATTGCCACCAATCCATGTTCCCAGGTGTGGAGGGACCACATTGCCACCAAGCCGTGTCCCCAGGTGTGGAGGGACCACATTGCCACCAAGCCATGTTCCCAGGTGTGGAGGGACCACATTGCCACCAAGCCATGTCCCCAGGTGTGAAGGGACCACATTGCCACCAAGCCATGTTCCCAGGTGTGGAGGGACCACATTGCCACCAAGCCGTTTCCCCCAGGTGTGGAGGGACCACATTGCCACCAAGCCGTGTCCCCAGGTGTGGAGGGACCACATTGCCACCAAGCCATGTCCCCAGGTGTGGAGGGACCACATTGTCACCAAGCCATGTCCCCAGGTGTGGAGGGACCACATTGCCACCAGGCCATGTCCCCAGGTGTGGAGGGACCACATTGTCACCAAGCCATGTCCCCAGGTGTGGAGGGACCACATTGCCACCAAGCCGTGTCCCCAGGTGTGGAGGGACTACATTGTCACCAAGCCGTGTCCCCAGGTGTGAAGGGACCACATTGCCACCAAGCCGTGTGCCCAGGTGTGGAGGGACCACATTGCCACCAAGCCATGTCTCCAGGTGTGGAGGGACCACATTGCCACCAAGCCATGTCCCCAGGTGTGGAGGGACCACATTGCTACCAAGCCATGTTCCCAGGTGTGGAGGGACCACATTGTCACCAATCCATGTCCCCAGGTGTGAAGGGACCACATTGCCAATAAGCCGTGTCCCCAGGTGTGGAGGGACCACATTGCCACCAAGCCATGTCCCCAGGTGTGGAGGGACCGCATTGTCACCAAGCCGTGTCCCCAGGTGTGAAGGGACCACATTGCCACCAAGCCGTGTCCCCAGGTGTGGAGGGACTACATTGTCACCAAGACATGTCCCCAGGTGTGGAGGGACCACATTGTCACCAAGCCATGTCCCCAGGTGTGGAGGGACCACATTGTCACCAAGCCATGTCCCCTGGTGTGGAGGGACCACTTTGTCACCAAGCCATGTCCCCAGGTGTGGAGGGACCACATTGTCACCAAGCCATGTCCCCAGGTGTGGAGGGACCAGATTGCCACCAAGCCGTGTCCCCAGGTGTGGAGGGACCACATTGTCACCAAGCCGTGTCCCCAGGTGTGAAGGGATCACATTGCCACCAAGCCGTGTGCCCAGGTGTGGAGGGACCACATTGCCACCAAGACATGTCCCCAGGTGTGGAGGGACCACATTGTCACCAAGCCATGTCCCCAGGTGTGGAGGGACCACATTGTCACCAAGCCATGTCCCCAGGTGTGGAGGGACCACATTGTCACCAAGCCGTGTCCCCAGGTGTGAAGGGACCACATTGCCACCAAGCCGTGTCCCCAGGTGTGGAGGGACCACATTGTCACCAAGCCATTTCCCCAGGTGTGAAGGGACTACATTGTCACCAAGACATGTCCCCAGGTGTGGAGGGACCACATTGTCACCAAGCCATGTCCCCAGGTGTGGATGGACTACATTGTCACCAAGGCATGTCCCCAGGTGTGGAGGGACCACATTGTCACCAAGGCATGTCCCCAGGTGTGGAGGGACCACATTGTCACCAAGCCATGTCCCCAGGTGTGGAGGGACCACATTGTCACCAAGCCATGTCCCCAGGTGTGGAAGGACCACATTGTCACCAAGCCATGTCCCCAGGTGTGGAGGGACCACATTGCCACCAAGCCATGTTCCCAGGTGTGGAGGGACCACATGTCCCATTGAGCTTTTTTCCCCCAGGTGTGTAGGGACCACATGTCCCAGCACGCCTTGTTCCCAGGTGTGGAGGGACCACAAGTCCCATTGAGCTTTTTTGCCAGGTGTGGAGGGACCACAAGTCCCATTATGCCTTGTTTACAGGTGTGGAGGGACCACAAGTCCCAGCATGTCTTGTTCCCAGGTGTGGAGCGACCACAAGTCTTATTGAGCTTTTTTGCCAGGTGTGGAGGGACCACATGTCCTCTTGAGCTTCCTTGCCAGGTGTGGAGGGACCACAAGTCCCATTGAGCCTTTTACCAGGTGTGGAGGGACCATGAGTTCCATTGAGCCTTTTCCCAGGTGTGGAGGGACCACAAGTTCCATTGAGTCTTGTTCCCAGGTGTGGAGGGTCCACAAGTCCCATTGGGTCTTGGTCCCAAGTCTTATTGAGCTTTTTTGCCAGGTGTGGATGGACCACATGTCCTATTGAGCTTTTTTGTCAGGTGTGGAGGGACCACATGTCCCATTGAGCTCTTTTGCCAGGTGTGGAGGAACCACAAGTCCCATTGAGCTTTTTTTGCCAGGTGTTGAGGGACCACAAGTCCCATTGAGCCTTTTCCCAGGTGTGGAGGGACCACATGTCCCAGCATGCCTTGTTCTCAGGTGTGGAGGAACCACAAGTCCCATTGAGCTTTTTTGTCAGGTATGAAGGGACCACAAGTCCCATTGAGCCTTTTTCCCAGGTGTGGAGAGACCACGTGTCCCAGCATGCCTTTTTCCCAGGTGTGGAGGGACCACAAGTCCGATTGAGCTTTTTTTACAGGTGTAGAAGGACCACAAGTCCCATTGAGCTTTTTTGCCAGGTGTGAAGGGACCACATATGCCATTGAGCTTTTTTGTCAGGGGTGGAGGGACCACATGTCCCATTGAGCTTTTTTGCCAGGTGTGGAGGCACCACAAGTCCCAGAATGCCTTGTTCCCAGATGTGGAGGGACCACATGTCCCAGCATGCCTTGTTCCAGGTGTGGAGGGACCACAAGTGCCATTGAGCTTTTTTGCCTGGTGTGAAGGGACCACATGTCCCATTGAGCCTTTTCCCAGGTGTGGAGGGACCACAAGTCCCAGAATGTCTCGTTCCCAGGTGTGGAGGGGCCACAAGTCCCATTGAGTCTTGTTCCCAGGTGTGGAGGGACCACATGTCCCAGCATGCCTTGTTCCCAGGTGTGGAGGAACCACCAGTCAAATTGAGCTTTTTTGCCAGGTGTGGAGGGACCACAAGTCCCATTGAGCCTTTTACCAGGTGTGGAGGGACCACAAGTCCCATTGAGTCTTGTTCCCAGGTGTGGAGGGACCACAAGTCGCATTGAGTCTTGTTCCCAGGTGTGGAGGGACCACAAGTCCCTGCAAGCCTTGTTCCCAGGTGTGAAGGGACTATATGCCTTGTTCTCCAATGCGAAGGAACTACAAGTCCCAACATGCCCAGCTGTGAACGGGCAATTCTCAACAACTGGGACTACAAGTCCCAGCATTCTCTCCTGGTCACTATGAAAGAACTACACCCCCCAGCATGGTCTGTTCCCAGCTATTAAGCGTTTCGATTCAGTGTGTCCTTTGTTATCTATGGAGGAACAATAATTCCCAGAATGCTCAGTAACTCCGCAATGTGGTGGAACATTCAGTTGCTAACTGATGGGAAGATTGTATATTCCATTGATCTTTCTTCTCTACTATAAGAACACTGAAATTCCCAGCATTGTCTTTCTTCAGAAGAACCCCAGGTTAGGTTACTGCTGCTCTGCAAGTATGGCATGTTTCCTGGGAAGGAAGGGTTTGGTCTGTCTCATGTGTTTTGGCCATACACATAGTGGGCCATATCCTCAAAAGGGATACGCCGGCGTAAGCCGTCGTATCCCTGGTTCTAACTTTGGAACTGATCCACAGAATCAGTTTTCCAAAGTTAGGCAGAAGATCCGACATGTGTAAGGGACTTACACTGCCGGATCTTAGGATGCAGTACCGCATCCGCCGCTGGGGGCATTTCGAGTCGAAATGCCGCTTCTGGTATGCAAATTAGCACTTAGGGCGATCCACAAAGCTTTTCAGCTTCGTTTTTTCGCCGTAAGTTTTAGTTTGCAAGTGTAAAATTAGGGCTGCTTTTACAAAGTGTAAAGTTAGTAACACCATGTAAAAGCACATTCAAGCGACAGCATTTGGTATGCATTCCTGAGGGAGAACTCCACGGCAATTTGTAAAATCAAAACCGGCATGGGTTCCCCCCCAGGAGCATACCAGGCCCTTAGGTCTGGTATGGGTTGTAAGGAGACCCCCCCTACGCCGAAAAATCGACGTAGGGGGTCCCCCTACAATCCATACCAGACCCGTATCCAAAGCACGCTACCCGGCCGGCCAGGAATGGGAGTGGGGACGAGCGAGCGCCCCCCCCCTCCTGAGCCGTACCAGGCCGCATGCCCTCAACATGGGGGGGTTGGGTGCTCTGGGGCAGGGGGGCGCACTGCGGGCCCCCCCACCCCAGAGCACCCTGTCCCCATGTTGATTAGAACAGGACCTCTTCCCGACAACCCTGGCCGTCGGTTGTCGGGGTCTGCGGGCGGGGGGCTTATCGGAATCTGGGAGTCCCCTCAAATAAGGGGGCCCCCAGATACCGGCCCCCCACCCTAAGTGAATGGATATGGGGTACATCGTACCCCTACCCATTCACCTGGAGGCAAAGTGATAGTTATTAAACACACAACACAAGGGTTTTTAAAATCATTTATTAGTCTGCTTCGGAGGCCCCCCGTCTTCTTTAGCTCTAATACCAGGGGGGCTTCTTCTTCCGCTCTCCGGGGGGGGGCTTCTTCTTCCGCTCTCCGGGGGGGTCTTCTCCGCTCTCCGGGGGGTCTTCTCCGCTCTCCGGGGGTCTTCTTCTATCCTCGCTGCTCTCCGCTGTTGACTCGGCGCACCCCGGTTCTTCTCCAGCTGTCCGGTGCCTTCTCCTTCAGCGCTGGCTGCCTGCTATCTTCGTGTGTTAGCTCAATTACTAGCAGGCAGCCAGCGCGGTCTTCTGTGACGTCATCTTCTTCTCTTCTCTTCTTCTCCCTTCTTCCGATGTTGACCCGACGCCTCTTCTCACTCCAAATGCTGTCGCTTGAATGTGCTTTTACATGGTGTTACTAACTTTACACTTTGTAAAAGCAGCCCTAATTTTACACTTGCAAACTAAAACTTACGGCGAAAAAACGAAGCTGAAAAGCTTTGTGGATCGCCCTAAGTGCTAATTTGCATACCAGAAGCGGCATTTCGACTCGAAATGCCCCCAGCGGCGGATGCGGTACTGCATCCTAAGATCCGGCAGAAGACCCCCCCGGAGAGCGGAGAAGACCCCCCCGGAGAGCGGAAGAAGAAGCCCCCCCCGGAGAGCGGAAGAAGAAGCCCCCCCTGGTATTAGAGCTAAAGAAGACAGGGGGGGCCTCCGGAGCATACTAATAAATGATTTTAAAAACCCTTGTGTTGTGTGTTTAATAACTATCACTTTGCCTCCAGGTGAATGGGTAGGGGTACGATGTACCCCATATCCATTCACTTAGGGTGGGGGGCCGGTATCTGGGGGCCCCCTTATTTGAGGGGACTCCCAGATTCCGATAAGCCCCCCGCCCGCAGACCCCAACAACCAACGGCCAGGGTTGTCGGGAAGAGGTCCTGTCCTCATCAACATGGGGACAGGGTGCTCTGGGGTGGGGGGGCCCGCAGTGCGCCCCCCTGCCCCAGAGCACCCAACCCCCCCATGTTGAGGGCATGCGGCCTGGTACGGCTCAGGAGGGGGGGGGCGCTCGCTCGTCCCCACTCCCATTCCTGGCCGGCCGGGTAGCGTGCTTTGGATACGGGTCTGGTATGGATTGTAGGGGGGTCTCCTTACAACCCATACCAGACCTAAGGGCCTGGTATGCTCCTGGGGGGGGAACCCATGCCGGTTTTTTATTTGAAAATTGGCATGGAGTTCTCCCTCTCAGGAATGCATGCCGAGCGACGCTGTCAAATTTTTTTACATTTTTTTTTTTACCCGGCGCGATCCACAAAACTCGGCGTAACGTAACTTCGCGCATGCGCAGTACGGCCGGCGCGGGAGCGCGCCTCATTTAAATGGGACTCGCCCCATTTGAATAGGAACGCCTTGCGCCGGCCGGATTTAAGTTACACAGCCTGAAATTTCTAGGTAAGTGCTTTGTGGATCGGGCACTTAGGTAGAAATTTTAAGGCAGTGTAACTTAAATGGGATTTTTTAAGTTGCGCCAGGTTTTTGTGGATATGCCCCATACTGTACATTATATTACCAAAAGTCTTGGGACACCTGCCTTTACACGCGCATGAACTTTAATGGCATCCCAGTCTTAGTCCGTAGGGTTCAATATTGTGTTGGCCCACCCTTTGCAGCTATAACAGCTTCAACTCTTCAGGGAAGGCTGTCCACAAGGTTTAGGAGTATCTCTAAGGGAATGTTTGACCATTCTTCCAGAAGTGCATTTGTGAGGTCAGGCACTGATGCTGGATGAGAAGGCCTGGCTCGCAGTCTCTGCACGTGTTCTATCAGGTTAAGGTCAGGACTCTGTCATGTTACTCCACCCCAAACTCGCTCATCTACATCTTTATTGGCTTTGCTTTGTGCAGATCATTTGGTGGAGGGGGGGGTGTCATAGTGTGGGGGTTGTTTTTCAGGGGTTGGGCTTGGCCCTTTAGTTCCAGTAAAGGGAACTCCTAAGCAGGGCCGATCCTAGGGTCACAGGCGCCTGGGTGCAGGAATATTTCTGGCGCCCCCCACATCTTACATGGTCATCTTACTAACTCCTCCCCTAAGGAATCTTTGTTACCCTGGGATCCTTCCACGATCTCTTAACAATAAGCAAATACAGGAATGGAGGTCTCTGATGGTCACAGAGAGGGCCACTGTTAGAAAGAGTCCCCACCAGGCCCCATTAGAGACTACAATGGGGTCTAATGGATCCTGGAGGTGGGTCGATCTAACAGAGGCCCTCTCTGTGACCATTGGAAAGTCTCTGATAGAAAGAGTCGCCTCCAGGAGCCATGAGAGATTACAATAGAGTGTCACTGAACAATAGTAAAAATAAACAACATTATATTAATACTTGATGTCCAGGCCCAGCCCTAGATGTCACTTACCTTAATGTATACTGGGGCTGGCTGCTGCTTCTCCTGGCTGCTGGGACTGGGTCCTGGATGTTGGGACCTGGAATCTGGATGGTCTAATTTCTCAAGGCAGTTCTTTGCCCAGTTCTACTTCAGAGCCCTTCAACTAAAGATCTTGTCCAGATAAGTCAGCTTACAGTTTTCCTGGACAGGGAACTTTATCTCACCCCTGTTGTGGTGGCTGCAATCTCCAGTGTTAACCCTGTGCAGGTTATTCTTACCTCACAATTATGCAGTGCTCACCACAGAAGTAAGTCTATGTGGCTGGAAAGGCGTTCTGAGCCAATAGAGGGCCATTGGACACAGTACAAATTCAGACTGCCTGACAACTTGCCTAAATAAGAGCCAAAGGACTTTCTCTGATGCACAGAGCCCATCACTTGTATGGTTATCCAGAAAAATATCAGTCTGACAGTGTCACTGTAGTGGTGTACAGTAATAGTGCCCCATCTTTGGCATCAATGGGAGGAACAGTGCCCCATCATTAGTGTCAGTGGGAGGAATAGTGCCCCATCATTGGTGTCAGTGGGAGGAATAGTGTCCCATCATTGGTGTCAGTGGGAGGAATAGTGTCCCATTATTGGTGTCAGTGGGAGGAATAGTGTCCCATCATTGGTGTCAGTGGGAGGAATAGTGTCCCATCATTGGTGTCAGTGGGAGGAATAGTGTCCCATCATTGGTATCAGTGGGAGGAATAGTGCCCTATCATTGGTATCAGTGAGAGGAATAATGTCCCATCATTGGTGTCAGAGAGAGGAATACTGCCCCTATATTGGTATCGGTGGGAGGAATAATGTCCCATCATTAATGTCAGTCGGAGGAATAATGTCCCATCATTGGTGTTAGTGAGAGGAATAGTGCCCCCTCATTGGTATCATAATGTCAGAAAATGGACTAGTGCCCCATGTCTGTGACCTATCTGACTCCTACACTAACCTACCTGATTCCTATACTGGCCACTACACTGAGTCACTGACCTACAACTACTCTGACCTACCTGACTACTACACTAACCTACCTGACTCCTATACTGACCACTACACTAACCTACCTGACTCCTACACTGACCTACCTACAGTATTCCTATACTGACCACCTGCCTTTTTTCCCTCTGCTCTGTAACCTCTGTCACACACTGCCAGACTGGCTGACACAATAGGGGAACGGATCCGGAGAAGAAGACAGCGGCAGCTCACGATGAAGTGGAGACGGGACTCCAGGAGCAGCCCTGCCGCCGCACATGACCGAACATGACCCCATTCGCCCAGTCGTCAGCGTGTGTCCCTCTCAGGTCAGCTTTGTCCTCCTAATTTCTATTTCCTGTGTCCCTGTTCTGTCTCAGGCTGAGTGACCAGAGCACAGGGACACATGAAATAGAAAATAGGAGGACAGAGCCTAGCGTGACACACATTGGTGCGTACACTACTAGTGGAAACACTGCACATAAGTCAGAATGCAGCTGTGCAAACTAGAGAGGAGAAGAGAGCAGAGTGCCTGCAGTATGTTCACTCTGTTCCTCCATGTCAGATCACCCCCACCTGTCCTGCCTGCCGAAGTCGGTCATTTTCAGACTGCACTTTCAAACACGAGGAAGCGATGTGAGGTACCTCCCCCACTGCTCGCCCCCTCCTCTATTGGACTGTGAGCTGCTGGGAGCGCCTTGCTGTCACTCTGAAAACACAGGACCAAGCTCCTGTGTTAAACAAGTGTCAGCTGTGAGCCGCTACCAAAGCACAGGGCTGGCACCGGCGGATTGATATAGCCGCGCGTGACTGTCAAGATCACTGCGCCGCCCGAAAATGAACAAAGAGTCCTCTACTCTTAGGACAGTTTTTTTTTTAATTGCTGGAGATCGAGGCGCCCAGTCTTCTCTCTGCCTCTGCCCACCACTCCAGACCTAGAAAATTGCCTCGTACAGAAGCCAAAGCAGCCTGGGCTGTCCCCCCTGATTGCGCCCCTCCTTCTGCCTCAGCTGAAAGCGCTTGGGTGCTATGCACCCTCTGCACCCCGGCCAGGATCGGCCCTGCTCCTAAGGCGTCAGCATACCAAGACATTTTGGACAATATCATGCTCCCAACTTTGTAGGAACAGTTTGGGGATGGCCCCTTCCTGAGCCAACATGACTGTGCACCAGTGCACAAAGCAAGGTCCATAAAGACATGGATAAACGAGTTTGGGGAGGAGGAACTTGACTGGCCTGACTCCTGACCTCAACCCAATAGAACACTTTTGGCATTGAATTAGAACGGAGACTGCAAGTCAGGCCTTCTCGTGACCTGACCTCACAAATGCGCTTCTGGAAGAATGATCAAACATTCCCATGAACACACTCCTAAACCTTCTGGACAGCCTTCCCAGAAGAGTTGAAGCTGCTGCAAAGGGTGGGCCGACTCAATATTGAACCCTACGGACTAAGACTGGGATGCCATTAAAGTTCATGTGTGTGTAAAGGCAGGTAATGTATTAAATGTTCTTTTTTGGTTTCAGTTGTTTAGAATAGATAATTTGAATATTTAGTTATTGGGGCTCTTGTGCATCATCTTTAGAAAAAGCTTACTTCTGGGACAACAGCCATGCAAACCAATTTGATGCAGTGTGCAGCGTATGGTCTGAGCACTGACAGGCTGACCCCACCACCCCTTTAACCTCTGCAGCAATGCTGGCAGCACTCATACGTCTATTTCCCAAAGACAACCTCTGGATATGACATTGAGCTTGTGCACTCAAATTCTTTGGCCGACCATGGAGAGGCCTGTTCTTAGTGGAATCTGTCCTGTTAAAACACTGTATGGTCTTGGGAACCATGCTGCAGCTCAGTTTCAGGGTCTTGGCAATCTTCTTATAGCCTAGGGGCCAGATTCTCAGAAGAGTTACGACGGTGTATCTCTGGAAACACCGTCGTATCTCTGTTTCTGAGCCCGGGTATCTATGCGAGTGATTCCTAGAATCATTTTCGCATTGATACGGCCAAGATCCGACAGGTGTAAGTCACTTACACCGTCGGATCTTACATGTAATGCAACGCCGGCCGCTAGGTGGCGTTTACGTTCAGTTCTCATTTGACTATGCAAATGAGCCTGATACGCCGATTCCCGAACGAATTTGCGTCGCGTACTCGTCGCTTACGTCGTTTCCGTAAGCGTAAGGTTACCCCTGCTATATGAGGGGTAACCTTACGCCAGTCCGCCGTATGCCATGTTAAGTATGGCGTCGGGTCCGCGTCGTCTTTTTCCGTCGGTTACGCCGTTTTCCTAAGTCGTTCTTGAATACGACTTTACGTCAATGACGCTCACGTCGGCGTCATTGACGTTTTCCGTCGTGAGCTGGAGCATGCGCACTGGGCTATTTTTCAGCCCGGCGCATGCGCAGTTCAATCGGCACGGGGGCGTGCTTAATTTGAATACAAGCCACCCCCTTTGAATTACGCGGCCATACGCCGGGCCAATTACACTACGCCGCCGCAAATTACGGAGCAAGTGCTTGGAGAATACGGCACTTGCTCCAGTAAGTTGCGGCGGCGTGGTTTAAATGGCTTACGCTACGCCGCCGCAGATTCTACTAGGCCCTAGGTCATCTTTATGTAGAGCAACAATACTTTCTTTCAGATCCTCAGAGTTCTTTGACATGAGGTGCCATGTTGAACTTCCAGTGACCAGTATGGGAGAGTGAGAGCCATAACACCAAATTTAACACACCTGCTCCCCATTCACACCTGAGACCCTGTAACACTAACTAGTCACATTACACCGGGGAGGAAAAATGGCTAATTGGGCCCAATTTGGACATTTTCACATAGGGGTGTACTCACTTTTGTTGCCAGTGGTTTAGACATTAATGGCTGTGTATTGAGTTAATTTGAGGGGACAGCATTTACACTGTTATACAAGCTGTGAAGCAGTGAAAATGAATGCAGATTCGGCACCTCCACAGACACAGCAGTATGTTAACATTTGACAGGGGTGCAGGGGCAGGTCATGTCTCCCTTGTCCCTGACCACTTCTGTCCAAAATACTAGTTACTAGTAGTGTTCGACAGCTCTCAAGCCCCCCATGTTGTTTTTCCCCTCTTACGTGTAGTGCTACATTCGGTTCAAACTACATACCAACCCAGTGGCTGCTGGTGCTCAAAATATTTTGGGGGGGTGCAAACAAACTGAAAAATTATGGGGGAAAAAACATCAATTGCAGCCTCATTGTGCCCATCAATTGCAGCCTCACTGTGCTCATCAAATGCAGCCACTGTGCCATCAAACACTCCCACTGTGCCCATTAAATGCTCCCACTGTGCCATATCAAATGCTCCCACTGTGCCATATCAAATGCTCCCACTGTGCCCATCAAATGCTTCCACTGTGCCCATCAAATGCTTCCACTGTGCCCATCAAATGCTTCCACTGTGGCCATCAAAAGCTCCCACCGTGCCCATCAAATGCTGCCACTGTGCTATATCAAATGCTCCCACTGTGCCACATTAAATGATCCTACTGTGCCATTAAATGCTCCCAATGTGCCCATCAAATGCCTCCAGTGTGCCCGCCCGCCGTCTGCCCCGGCACTTACCCTGTCTCGGTGGGGCAGCGGGTGACGGCGACAAGTGGTGTCCTCCATGCTCCTCGATGTCTTCTCCCGTCCTCTCTTCCTGTCCTCTGCTATGATTGGATACCTGATAGGCGTCCAATCACAGCGCCTGCCATTTCAGCCAATCAGGTGATGGTGCAAACAAACTGAAAAATTCTGAAAAAAAAACCCATCAATTGCAGCCTCACTGTGCCATCAAACGCTGCCACTGTGCCATCAAACGCTGCCACTGTGCCCATCAATTGCTGCCACTGTGCCATCAAACGCAGCCACTGTGCCCATCAAACGCAGCCACTGTGCCCATTAAACACAACTGATAGCCATCCAATCACAGCGCCTGCCGTTTCAGCCAATCAGGTGACGGGTAACCGACCCGAGCTCCTGACTGGCAGAGAGGCGGTTTAGTGTTAGAAAAGCGAATATACATTTCTAACACAGCTGGGTGTGTTTACCTTTTTTGATGCCTATGGCTCTAATCAGGTGCTTCAAAAACACCCCCCGCTGCTGTAATTCAGGCGCCCGAAAAGGGGTCAGGCGCCTGAATAGGGGTGCAATGCATGAATCTATTTATTGGTGATAGAGGGAGAGAGGGGGTGGCGCCCGTTTTACCTTATGGACGCACCGCCACTGTACCTAGCCCTACAGCAAATGCGGAGTTGTCCTACTACAAGCAAATGTTAGTCTTATGTACGTCATGTCTCATGCAGCCATCTTGAACCTCTTCAGCTGGTCACAAAAGAGAGCAGCTCTCTTTTGTGTTTTACTGTTGTACAGGACGCCAGGGTTGGGTCCTGGATGGACGCTATGTTGCGCCCATTTTTGGAGTGTGGTCCCTTTAAGACAGTGGTGTAGTGTTCAGGAGTTCACCCAGAGGGGGTGAAAAATTCCGGCAAATTAAAAGTTGATCCAGAGAGGACGGGCTTACAGTCCTCTCTGTCCTTCTTAGTGTCATTTGGGGCCCGGAATTTCGGAGGCTCTAAAGCAGGGGTGCCCAACCTTTTGAATAGCGAGGGCCACTTAAGCAACTTGGTAACCAGTTGTGGGCCACAATGAGCGAAGCAGGCAGATGACAGGTCATGGCTACTCTATGGGCCCTCTGATCTGCCCAGATGGAAGGGGATGAATTCCCTTCTGATTTTAGGATTGGAGGTAGGCGAGCGTAAATGGACATCTGTCGCTCTGTAGAGGTGAATTGAGGGTCCCATTTGGTCGGGCTGATCATGTGAAAAAGGCCTAAGACTGCTTTTAACTGATGTGCTGCAGTTTACCCACACCGCGGGTGCAGCGTAGTGCACCTGTGTCTCGCCTGCGGGTTAGCTGAACTTTGCCATAGACTCCTTCTGTGGCAAAGCTTGCGCTTTAGAGGAAACATCAGCTTATGGGGCTCTGGTCTGCAGCCGCTTTCTTCCTCTACCACCAGCTTCATTCACAACACTGATGCTGTAGTATGGCAGATCGGCAACCTGTGATCTGGGCTTGCCAACCCGCTATTCCAGAACAGGAGGCCGCGGGCCACATCAGAGGGCTCCGCGGGCCACTGGTTGGCCACCCCTGCTCTAAAGTGACGTTCGAGAGGGAAAGAGCCTCCTCTCAGGAAGAGCTGATAGAGGGTGTGGAGGAGCAGGGCCGCCATCAGGGGGGTACAGGCAGTACACCTGTAAGGGGCCCGGATGGCAACCCCCCTTTTTTTTTTTTTTTTTTTTATAAATGTTTATTTATTTTTTATATATATATTTTTTTTTTATTAAAGGGCCCAGAGGTCCCGGGTGGCAACCCCCCTTTTTTTGTAAATAATTTTTATAATTTGTATTTAATTTTTTTTATATATATTTTATTAAAGGACCCATAGGTCCCCAGGGCCCTGGATGGCTACTCCCCTTTTTTAATATATTTTTTTAAATATATATATTTTTTTATTTCTTCTTTTTTTGTAAAGGCGGGCCAGGGGGCCCAGGCCTGAATCTGTGTACGGGGCCCCATCATTCATGATGGCGGCCCTGTGGAGGAGTATGGGAGTGGACCTGTCTGCAGAAGCTGTGCACTGCTGAGAAGGACTGGAAGTTCTGCCTAAACCATATGTGCCTTTGTTTTGCTTTATCTGCTGTGCTGAAGAAAAACAGACTTTTTCATTTGTAATCAGAGTCTTCGAGTAAGGGATGCGATAACCCTAATAACCAATGGCCTGAGTGTGTGCCTTTTGGCCCGCTGGTAGGTACGCCTGAAAGAGGGCATACCCTGAATAAGAAAAAGTACAATGAGAATATATGAAAGCTGAGGGAATGGGTGGGAGGGACCCAGAAACCGACGGCGACCCAGCCCTGACTGGGAGGGAGTCTTAAGTACCCTCAGACTCCTCCCACAAATACAGGCTGGCCTGCGGCCAGCCTTCTTACTTGTAATCAGAGTCTTCGAGTAAGGGATGCGATAACCCTAATTACCAATGGCCTGAGTGTGTGCCTTTTGGCCCGCTGGTAGGTACGCCTGAAAGAGGGCAAAAAGACCCAAATTTAGGTGGAGAGGGGTAGATAAGCGACCAGGAAGTAAAGCAGCACGCGCCCGGATGGCAACCGTATGCATACCCGATAAGTAGCCATTATGACCGGAGAAGCTACCGACTCATGACCTGTGAAAGAAGGAAGCCCCTGCCGAACGCGTGAAGCAGCCCCTGAACTTGACCAAAGCCCCGAGAAAGATTGGTTCGAGCCTGCTGCCTGCGACAACCCAGCCAAGAGCCTGAAGCGTTGATGATACGAGGAAACTTGGGGGCAACTGAACCAGAACTGGCCCGAGAAGCCCTTGCAACCATGCCTAACAACGAAACTACAACCGGACGCCAGACTTAGCTCCGTGAGTAACCCCCCAACCCCTGGCCTACCCATACTTGACATAAAAAGTGAGCGGGTGAGTTGCAAAAAATTCACAGCTGACAGGAGCCTGAAGTGCTGGATACCTAATGGATAACTTGACGGAGCAGAAGGACGAGGCCCATGCGCTACGGCAGCAACCTAACCTGGAACCATGTCGACACACGAAACCCGTTCCTACCTGATAGTCTTGGCTGAAAGTACCCATAGAAGGGACGTCAGAGAATCGGGGATGGGAGATTCCACCACCACCTCCGACAAGGAACACCCATGACACAGACATAAACCAGAAAGTCTGCTAGACCGGACCCAAAGGGATGATGAAATGGCCGGCAGAAATGGAAGAAGAGCAGGAACTGGGGGTGCGCAGACACAACCTAGACAAGACAGAAAACAGACATGCAACAACAACACCCCATGAGCCTACCTATATATGAGCAGAACATCAAGACCGCTGTGCATGAATGACCCCGATGACACCCTCTCCCAGTGTGACTGGCATGTGAGCCTGAGTAACCTGCCGCGCAGAGACAGGCAATTTAACTGAACACTCCAGGCTAGTGTACCCACGGACGGTGGTGGGTAATCGTATAGGTGTAATGAATGAACATGCACGTATGACGTATGTAAACAGGCGAGAAGATTGTGGTCAACAGTCAATTAAAAACGAAAACCTCAGCCCGTAAGAATCTGAAGACGTGACAGATCCTGAGATGTGAGCACTAGCTAATCAACCCAGATGCAACGTGGACAAAGTACAATGAGACATGGTCACCACGGAGATGACAACACCAAGACAAACAAACACAGACAGGAATCGTGGGGCAGCAACGCTAAAACAGAAATCGTGGGGGCAGAAATGCTATGACAGAAATTAAGGGGGACAGAAATCGTGGGGGCAACGGTAATGCTGAGACTGAAAACTTATGGCAAACCTGGGGCAGAAATGGTATGGGAGACCCGCTGAACCTGAATGCTGAGGCAAAAAATAAATAGGACAAAGACAAAAACCTGGGGCATAAATAGTATGAGAGCGACACTGAGCCTGAAATGCTGAGACAGAAATGCAATGACAGACAGAAATAAGACAAAACGTGGGGGCCGTAGTGCCCAGACAGAAAACATGGGGGCCGTAGTGCCCAGACAGAAAACGTGGGGGCCGCCGTGCCCAGACAGAAAGCGCGGGTGGCCGCCGTGCCCAGACAGAAAGCGTAGGGGCCGTAGTGCCAAGACAGAAAGCGTGGGGGCCGTAGTGCCAAGACAGAAAACGTGGGCAGAAAAGCTATGGCAGAAACGCTAAGACAGAAAACCAGGGGCAGAGACGCTAAGACAGACACCAGGGGCAGGCAACCTGGGGCAGAAACCCTAAGACCGAAACCCTGGGGCAGAAACCCTATGACCGAAACCCTGGGGCAGAAACCCTATGACCGAAACCCTGGGGCAGAAACCCTATGACCGAAACCCTGGGGCAGAAACCCTATGACCGAAACCCTGGGGCAGAAGCCCTATGACCGAAACCCTGGGGCAGAAACCCTATGACCGAAACCCTGGGGCAGAAACCCTATGACCGAAACCCTGGGGCAGAAACCCTATGACCGAAACCCTTGGGCAGAAACCCTATGACCGAAAACCTGGGGCAGAAACCCTATGACCGAACACCTGGGGCAGAACCCTATGACCGAAACCCTGGGGCAGAAACCTTATGACCGAAAACCTGGGGCAGAAACCCTATGACCGAAAACCTGGGGCAGAAACGCTATGACAGCAAAAACCTGGGGCAAACCTAATGACAGAAACCTGAGGCAGAATGGTCTGACAGAAACCCCAGCCTTGAACGCTGAGGCACAAACTCAGAAAACTCATGATACTATAGCTATGTAAACGCTTGAGCGACTACCATGAGAAACGTAAACACATGAGCGACTACCATGAGAAACGTAAACACATGGCCCCGTACACACGACAGAGGAACTCGACGTGCTTGGCACGTCGAGTTCCTCGTCGAGTTTTGGGATGAAGCCGCCGAGGAGCTCGGCGGGCCGGCTTCTCCCATAGAAGAACGAGGACAACGAGAAAATAGAGAACATGTTCTCTATTTTCTCGTCGAGTTCCTCGGCGGCTCCATCGAGCCAAAACTGTACAGACGACAGAGTTTCTCGGCAGAATCCGGGTTTTGACCGAGTTTCTCGGTGAATTCTGCCGAGAAACTCTGTCGTGTGTACGAGGCCATGAGCGACTGCCATGAGAAACGTAACATATGCAACAAATACCATGAGCCACGTGAAAGCATGAGAAACATCATCGCAAGATCAACCACCATGAGAAACGACATCGCATGAGAAACGTCATCGCATGAGAAACGTCATCGCATGAGAAACATCATCGCATGCGAAAGACCCCGAAACACTTCATCGCATGAGAAACGACATCCCATGAGAAACGACATCGCATGAGAACGTCATGAGAAACGACCTCACATGAGAACATGCATGGTACTAGAAACGTAACCATTTGAACATAACTAGCATGAGCAACGTAGTCGCATGAGCAACGTAGTCGCATGATGAGTAAAGTAGTCGCATGATGAGCATCGCAGTTGCATGATGAGCAACGCAGTCGCATGATGAGAAACGCAATCGCATGATGAGAAACGCAGTCGCATGATGAGAAACGTAGTCGCATGATGAGAAACGTAGTCGCATGATGAGCAACGTAGTCGCATGATGAGAAACGTAGTCGCATGATGAGAAACGTAGTCGCATGATGAGAAACGTAATCGCATGATGAGAAACGTAGTCGCATGAGAAACATAGTCGCATGAGAACCATAGTCGCATGAGAACCATAATCGCATGAAAAACATGGTCGCATGAGCACCATAATTGCATGAAAAACATAGTCGCATGAGAAACGTAGTCGCATGAGAAACGTAGTCGCATGACAAACATAGTCACATGAGAAACATAGTCGCATGAGAAACATAGTCGCATGAGAAACAGTTGCATAAGAAACAGTCGCAATGCAAGAAATACTGCCAACGTGACTCTTCCCCCCCCCCAGCTAGCATGACCACGGGAATCAGGCCACTCCCCCCCCATGCTGCCAGCATGACCCCCCCCCTCATGCAGCCTGGGTGCGACCCCCTGCAGCAGAGAGGTGAACCACCCCCCCCCCTATTCGCCGCCAGTGAGGCCTGCGACGTGAGGATGAATGCCCCCCCCCACCAGACCCAAGCATGCCCCAGATGGATAAGTGGCTGGATAGATGAACCCCCCCCCTCCCACCCGCGTGAGCAGCTGCATGGGGAAGGAAAGCAAGCCAATAATCCCCCACGTGGCTCCCCCTGCCTGCCAGCTTACCGACCGTGACCTTCCCCCCCCCCGGCGTGAACACACCGGGAGAAGCGGCGGGCGGCTCCCTCCATGCAGAATGCGCCTCGGCAGTGAAATGCGGCCGGACCACCTCCCCCCCCCGGCGCGAACCCTGCGAGAACGGTGAGCGGCTCCCTCCATGCTAGAGGGAGCGATGGAGCGGGCAAACGTTTTCCCCTCCACCCGGCAGAGAACCCGGTAGAGGCGGCGGGCAGCTCCCTCTCCTCCAGGAAGAGTAAGTGGGTGGGTGGGTGGACGGATGCCCCCCCCCCTCGTGCACCAGCGTGCGCCCGGAGTACAGTCCGTCCCCCCCCCCGCGTGAGCCTGGAAACAGACAGGGGGGAGGAGCGGGCAGCCCGCATGAGATAACAAGGAGCATGAGCCCAGTTTAAACCGATACATGGGCGGCGGCGCCATAGCTGAAAACCTGACAACGTGGGTGGATGAACCTAAAGCTGCTGACCGCCCTCTGCAGGAAAAACCGGAAGTGACGTGCTCCGACCGGGCCCCCAACCCAGAAACCGACGGCGACCCAGCCCTGACCGGGAGGGAGTCTTAAGTACCCTCAGACTACTCCTGAAAAAATGGAACTAAATTCCTTTTGGGAGTAAAGTTCCACTTTAAGAGTCCAACTTCCGGTTCCGGCGCCACATGAGGCAGAGGTAGATATCCTCGGCTCCCGCCACACTCCTCTTAAAACCGGCCACACGCACTGGCAAACGCTTCGGGGAGACCCCCCTCCTTCCCTGCTACATCGTGGGCACGGATGGATCGCATTGTGGAGCGATCGTATGCACGAGCGGCATTCGCCGCGATACCCCCCGCGGAGAGCTGACAGCAGGTGAAGCCAAGATGGCCGCCGCTTTATCTCAGGCAGAGCCGACGCTGACACCTATGCAGGCGCAGACACAACCTCAGCCTCCTACGGCCCCTGTACCGCCAGCAGCTGTTGACCCTGCCTCCCCTGCTGGAATAGCACAGGCAGTTGTAGCTCTGCTGGGCCCCACGCTCACTGCCACTGTGGATGCTGCAGTCCACAGAGGGCTCTACGCCGACGAAACTTCGAGAGGCAAGCAGCGTATTCTGAGAGCAAATGCGCGCAGCGTTGCTCCGGCGTAACTTAAATTAGTCGGCGTAAGCCGACGTAATTCAAAGTGGGAAGGAAGTGGGCGTGATTCATTTAATTGAAGCGTGACCCCATGCAAATGAAGGGCCGAACGAACGACGCATGAGCCGTCACGTGATAGCATGTCCCGCGTCCCTCTGCGCATGCGCATAACTACGCCTGTCGTATCCCCCGAGATAAGCCGTCCCACCGTTTATGCCCAGGGCATAAATACGCCCAGACATGCGCCCGTCAAGTGCAAAAGTACACCAGCATCTTTGGTTGGTTTGGTGTGGCTACTTTTGTGTTCTTATTTCAGAGACATGTCTGAAGCAGTGCCTAGGCCTAAGGAAAGGAGGATGACATTTTTTACTAAAGAGGAGAAGGCGATAACAATTGATTCCATGTCAAGGCACAATAAGTACCTCCATGGTTCGGAAAGTGGCACGACCAGCAAGGTCCGTAAGGATCAGATCCTTGCTGAGATAGCAACACAGGTCAATGCCCTTGGCCATGAGGAACGGACCCCTGCGCCGTCTCGTGAAGGAGAAGGTGGCCAAGATGAGGAGGCACAGCAGGGGCACCGAAGGTGGACCAGCCCTGAATATAACGCTGACACCTGATGAGCAGGTCATAGCCAGGTGCCTGGAGAGGGAGCAGGTGGAGGGCCTAGAGGGCTTCAAGTATGTTGATCAGCCATTGAGGACAGGTAAGTGTGTTTTATCTCTTATCTGGTGTGTAGGATGTGAAGGGGTGGATGTGAACATGTGACAAGTGTGTGGGTCCTCCAACATGTGAATGTTTTGTGTCATCCACAGATGTGCAGGAGGAAGTGGGCCCATCCTCGGCTGCTGGGCAACCAACCATATCCCATGAGGACAGTGTCCACGCATCACATTTTGAGGAAGTAGAGGAGGAGCACGGTCCTCTGGAGGATGAAATTTACCTTGGGGACGAGACCACCATCCCAGGACCCTCCCATACCTCCACCTCCATAGGGGATAGCACCCCAAGGGCCTCCACCATTATGGGAAGCCCCCCAAGGGCCTCCACCATTATGGGAAGCCCCTCCTCCTCCTCCTCCATCAGGGAAGTACCCTCAAGGGCATCCCCATACAGTCGGCCCCAAGCCTCACCTGCACCCAGGAAGGCTACTAGGAAGACGAGGGGTGATCCAGAGACCTTAGAAGCCACTTTGTTGAGGGACCAGGCCAGGCAGACCCACCATGTTGGTTCTGTTGCGTCTGACATGCGCCGGGTGGCAGACAGCCTGGCCTCCTTGGACCAGACCCAGGCTGCCAGCACACTGGCAGTCCAGCAGGCCATTTCCCAGCAGGCTGCTTACACTACCGCCATCACAGAAAGTGTGCAGGAGGTCAGTGTAAACAGCACAGCAATAGTGACCTGCCTGAGGGACCTGGATACCACAACTTCCGGCCTTGTGGCAGAGGTGAGGAGCCTGGCAGTGGCCATACAGGCCAATACAGCTGCCATTGAGGCGGTGGGGAATCAGACAAATGCGGTCCTCACACGCATAGCCCTGGCTTTGGAGGGAAGCCAGCCAGGGAGAGACTGGGGGATGATCCTCCTTCCAATGCCCCCCCCCCCACCCGCGGCTGCCCCCAGGCAACAGAGGATTGGCACTAGGCGTAGTCCACGTCAGGGCAAATGAGTGCCAGTTATATGATGTGCTTATTGTTATGTTATGAGTCTTATTATTTTATTATTATACTCATGTTATGAGTCTTATTATTTTATTATTATACTCAGGTTATGAGTCTTATTATTTTATTATTATACTCAGGTTATGAGTCTTATTATCTTATTATTATACTCAGGTTATGAGTCTTATTTTTTTTTATGTAGAATTAATATACAGCAACATAATTGGAGCCTTGACGAGGCGTTGCTGCTCCCAAGTACCGTGCGGTGTACTTTGGTCTAATCCAATTTAATGGGGATGTGGGGTGTGTGTGCTAGGGACCACAGTGTTGTGCATGCGTGCATTCTCCTTGTGCCATGATGAATGTGTGGGTTTAATGTGAAAAGATGCCTACTGTGAGGCATCTCCTGACTGTTGTTCCCTCAGCAGACCGGGTAGCCTCGGTTTGGGGGGGACTGTCTGGTTCAGGGGTCAGGTCCTCACGTAGGTCAATCTCCAGGCCCTTTCTCATGGCGAAGTTGTGCAGAATGCAACATGCACCGATGATCTGGCACACAAAGTTTGGGGAATACAACAGGGTACCCCCAGACTTATCCAGGCATCGGAAACGGGACTTCAGGAGGCCAAAGGTGCGTTCCACCACTGCACGGGTACGTGCGTGTGCTTCATTGTATCTTCTCTCTCCTGTGGTTTGGGGATTCCGGTATGGAGTCATGAGATGGGGTCCCAGTGCATATTCAGAGTCACCTGGAAGGGAAAAGACAGGAGGATGTTAGTCGTGCATGTGCCCCTCGTGATGTCTGCATCATGGGGGGGGGACAGTCATGCCTGACACCCATGTCACTCACCCACCAGCCAGCTGTCCCCATACATGTTCTGTTCGAATTCCATGGTGCTTTGACGGTATATGTAGCTGTCATTGCTGGCCCCGGGGTGTTTGGCACGGACGTGCCATATGAGGCATCGGCTATCACCTGTACCTTGATGGAATGCCAGTGCTTCCGATTGCGGTATATGTGCTCTGTGGCACGGGGGGGGGGGGCTGTAGTGCCAAATGTGTGCAATCAATGGTCCCGATGGTGCGTGGGAATCTTGCAATTATGTAGAAATCTGTCATTGCCTTATTCTGCTGATGCCCCTGGGTGGGTCTGATGATGTGGTGGGACATGCGTCTGAGGATTGCGGGGACAACCTGGTGCACACATCTGCTCATGGAGGTTTGTGACAAACCAGCCACAGCTCCACTTGTACGCTGAAAAGATCCACTGGCGAGGAAATGCAGTGTTGCCAGGACCTTGACCAGTGGCTGCACTGCATGTGAGCGGTGTGTCTTGCTGGTGATGTCATCCTGCACGGTTCTGGCTATTTCCAGGATGGCATCAGTGTCGAATCTGAAGATGCGATACACCTCCGAATCCCCCATGCCAAAGATGTTCATGCGCGTGCGGAATATCCTCTCCCGTGCCCATAGACGCAGTAGTGCTATGACCACGGCTGCCCCTGGCATGTTGGCACACAGATGTGTTGTCCTGCAAGTGTAGTTGCTCAGCTCGTCTGTAACGCTGCTGCTGTAGCTGCTCTCCAGCTGACCTGTGCAAGTCTGTTGCAAAGTTACCCCTGCTTTTATGAGGGGTAACTTTAGGCTGGGCAAACATACTTTTGAGAATCTGCATATCTCCCTCATTTGCATATTTGAATAGGAAATCAATGGGAACGAAAGATGCGCCCAGCCTAAATATGCGCCTAAGTTACGCCGCCATAGGAAAGTTACGTCGGTCGGATGAAGCCTATTTTCTGGCGTATCTGCTTCTGTGGGTACGGCGCATAGATACGACGGCGCACATTTACATTTACACCGCGCATCTCGAGATACGTCGGCGTAAGTCTTTGTGAATCTGGCCCTAAATGTTTATGGGCCAGATTCACAAAAGGGATACGCAGGCGTATCTGCTGATACGCCGTCGTATCACTGTTTCTATCTATGCGGCTGATTCATAGAATCAGTTACGCATAGATATCCCTAAGATCCGACAGGTGTAATTGTTTTACACTGTCGGATCTTAGGATGCAATACCGTGGCCGCCGCTGGGGGGAGTTCTCGTCATAAACCAGCGTCGGGTATGCAAATTAGTGTTAGTTTGCCATCGCAAAGATAGGGCTGCTTTTACAAAGTGTAAAATTAGTACACCATGTAAAAGTATACCCGTCTTTCCCGCGTCGCTTTCAAATTTTTTTTCAATTTTTTTTTTTTTCCCGCCGCAACTCTTTTTTACCCGTCGCGATTCACAAAACCTTGGCGCATCGTAACTTCGCGCAAAGCACGTCGGGAAATTTGCGTCGGGAGCATGCGCAGTACGTCCGGCGCGGGAGCATGCCTAATTTAAATGGGACTCGCCCCATTTGAATTGGCCCGCCTTGCGCCGGACGGATTTAGGATACACCGCCGCAAATTTCCAGGTAAGTGCTTTGTGGATCGGGCACTAACTTGGAAAATTTGCGGCGGTGTAACTTAAATCGTTTAAGTTACGTTGCGCCCGGGCTACGTGAATCTGGCCCTATGTTCTTGCTACCGTCAGGCTGTTCTATGGCTATCGCTAAAAATGCACGCCATAAGGACTCCAGCTACTATTCAGCTCCATTCTTGAACGCACTCATGTGCTGAGCTCTCACCCACTAACACCTGCCCCTCTGTCCGGAGTCGCTATGCTCACTCCGTAACCCCTGTATAGCTGGCTTTCATATCGCCCACCTCTCCCCCCCCCCCTTCCCTCTCCCCGTAGCCTATTCACGGGCATCAGAAGAGGAGCTGGTGAATAGCGGGAGCCAAACTAGGTAGTGGAACCTCATGTGGAAAAAAGTGAAGTCTTTAAAGTGTGTTGGGTGTTTTTTTTCACCTAAATGTTGCTTTGCTTTTTTTTTATGCACCAGTGATGACTGTTTACTGTCTGTACTTGCCTGTTTTGTACTTATACCCTCAGGAGACATCTGCCAAGGCCCCAGGTCTGGACGGTTACACGGCTGAATTCTATAAATTGACCAATGACTTTATTCCTGACACCCTACAACATGTCTATGCAGCCATGTGGAATGGGGGCCCTTACCTTCCTACTGGTACGCAGGCTCACATCAAATTCATATCCAAGAAAGGGAGGGATCCCCTACTGCCAGGCTCATACCGCCCAATTTCCCTAATTAACGTGGGTGTCAAAATTCTTTCTAAAATCATTGCATCATGCTTGGCCCCACTGCTCCCTTCTCTGCTACACTTGGCCCAATCTGGCTTTGTCCCAGGGCGCTCAGCGACTCTAAACATACGTAAGGTTCTGATGGCACTAGAACACGCTAAAACACACCCCAATCAAGACGTCGCTATTATTTCTTTAGATACCGGAAAAGTCTTTGACAACGTTAGTTTGTCCTGGCTGTTCAAAGTAATGGAACGATTCGGCTTCTCGGGCCCAATCATGCTATTCCTGCAACAAATGTACGCATCGCCAACTGCGCGTCTCGTTACTCCTGACTTCGTCTCAGAATCGATACCGCTAACAAAGGGAACAAGGCAAGGATGCCCCTTATCCCCCCTACTCTTTAATTTTGCCATTGAGCCCCTATCCAGATTACTCAACTCACATGAAGGGATCAGTGGCGTCAACGTGGGTAACCAAGTTCTCCGTTCTGCCCTATTTGCAGACGATATACTTTTATTTTCCACTGACCCCCTCACGGACTTTGATAGACTCCAAGAACTCTTTGCGGCCTTTCGAATATGCTCTGGCTTTCGTATAAATTTTGATAAAAGCGAAATTCTGGCACTCAACCCACGACTGTCTGCTAGATAGAGACTTCTCTCCCCGTTTGCTATGGCAACTCAACATATCACATACCTAGGAAACTGCATAGGACGTGACCCCTCCTCTTTATATGTACTTTATTATCCTCCATTAAAAGCAAAAAATGTCAAGGAGCTGGAGGTGTGGGCGGCCCTCCCCCTCTCACTCTTTGGGAGATGTCACCTTTTTAAAATGGTGTCATTTGCAGGTCTACTCTATCCAATGCAGACCATACCTCTTTTATTAAAACATTCTGATGTGCAAAAAATCCATAGAGCACTAACCACTTTTATATGGTCCCACAAAAAGCCACACATTGCGTTGCAAAAACTGTGCCTCCTGAAGTTTGAGGGTGGGGCGGGTCTACCCAATATTCGGTTCTATAAACTCTCATGCCTACTTAGACAGGGCCTGGACTGGTTGAATGGAAAGTCAAAATATTGCAATATCTTACTCGAAGGTGCCTTGACCACCCGCCACACACCCTTTTGGCCATCTTTCACTCCAATCCTAATGTTCTACCATCTCACCTCAAATCGAGTGTACTCATCAGAGATACGGTCACCGCTTGTAGGGAGGTACGGAAACTATTGGGATTACCATCAAGTATCTTGCGCTATCTACCAATTCAGGGCAACCCTATGTTTCTCCCATCCACTCTCCACAAAGCATTCGATCAATGGCGAACCAAGGGCCTCACGAAAGTAACTTCCATTTACCATGGTGAACCTGCTAAGTTTAGGCCTTTCCAAGCCCTGTCGAGCGAATTCTCCTTGCCACCGTCGCACTCCTTATTTTACCATCAATTAACTCAGGGGTCGACAATATCCGGGCGCCAGGTCGCATTGGCGACAAGAAATTGTGACCTGGCGCCCGCCGGTAATTGAGGCCGCGGCGGGGGAGGAAGGAGGCACAGGATCCTGTGTCTCCGTGCGACGGCCGGTAATTGAGGCCGCGGCTTTGCAGCCTTGTGAAGTCCCAAGCTCTTCGGAAGCTTCTGTGAGCATTGGCATTGCAGCAATTCTAATGTGTGTCATTTTTCACTATTTTCATTGCCATCTCCTTCCCTCTAATTAGAACCCCCAAACATTATATATATTTTTTATTCTAACACCCTAGAGAATAAAATGGCGATCGTTGCAATACATTCTGTCACGCCGTATTTGCGCAGCGGTCTTACAAGCGCACTTTTTTGGGAAAAAAATACACTTTTTTTAATTAAAAAATAAGACAACAGTAAAGTTATCCCAATTTTTTTTTATGTTGTGAAAGATAATGTTACGCCGAATAAATTGATACCCAACATGTCACGCTTCAAATTTGCGTCTGCTCATGGAATGCCGACAAACTTTTACCCTTTAAAATCTCCATAGGTGACGTTTAAAAAAATCTACAGGTTGCATGTTTTGAGTTACAGAGGAGGGGCCATATTCTCGTACTTTCTGCGGCGGCATCGCGTAAGCTATTTACACTACGCCGCCGCAACTTACTGGAGCAAGTGCCGTATTCCTCAAGCACTTGCTCCGTAGTTTGCGGCGGCGTAGTGTAAAAGGCCCGGCGTATCCCCGCGTAATTCAAAGGGGGCGGCTTATATTTAAATTAAGCGCGCCCCCGTGCCGATCGAACGGCGCATGCGCCGGGCTAAAAATAGCCCAGTGCGCATGCTCCAGTTCTCGACGGAAAACGTCAATGACGTGAGCGTCATTGACGTAAAGTCATATTCAAGAACGACTTAGGAAAACGTCGTACCCGACGGGAAAAGACGACGCGGACCCGACGCCATACTTAACATGGCATACGTGGGACTGGCGTAAGGTTACCCCTCATATAGCAGGGGTAACCTTACGCTTACGCAAACGACGTAAGCGACGGTTACGTGACGCAATTTTGTTCGTGAATCGGCGTATCAGGCTCATTTGCATAAACAAATGAGACCTGAGTGTAAACGCCACCTAGCGGCCGGCGGCGAATTACATTTAAGATCCGACAGTGTAAGTGACTTACACATGTCGGATCTTCAGCGTATCTATGCGAAAATGATTCTAGGAATCACTCGCATAGATACGTGGGTCAAAAAACAGAGATACGACGGAGTTTCCTGAGATACTCCGTCGTAACTCTTCTGAGAATATGGCCCGAGGTCTAGAGCTAGAATTATTGCTCTCGCTCTAACGATCGTGGCAATACCTCACGTGTGGTTTGAATACCGTTTACATATGCGGGCGCTACTCACGTATGTGTTCGCTTCTGTGCGCGAGCTCATCGGGACGGGGCGCATTTTCTGGCTCCTAACTTTTTTAGCTGGCTTCTAGATTCCAAGAAAATTTGTCAAACCCTGATTATTAACTGACTATCTGAGGTCTTGTTATGGATCCTACTCCGATCCCTTCCAGCAGTCCTTCATTGATACTGTCCTAAAGAGAGACGATTATTCCATCTCCAGTCTTTACTCCTATCTTGTTCAACACCAATCAGAAAAATACCACCTCGCACCGTTCCGAAAATGGTCTACCTTATTTGATGACAATGAACTGCCAGAAAAAAATCCTTGAGAGGTACAGAAACGTCCGCAAACTTATTATATCAGAAACATGGCGTGAAACACAATTTAAGATCATCCACAGAGCCTACTATGCGTTTCGCTTCAATAAAGCAGAACCAACTCAAGCGCAATGGTGCTCCCTGTCTCGCCCCACATTGTTACACCGTCTCTGGGACTGTACAGCTATCTCCAAATTCTGGGACTCTGTATTTGCCCACATCTGCAAAATCAATAAAGCTAGGATCCCGAAGGATCGTTTACTGTGTTTGTTTGGCTACACACCACCAGCATCCTCTACAACCGCAGTGGCACCCCTCAATATTCCACAATGGGCCCATCTGTGCCTCCTAGTTGCTCGCAGGACTATTATGTCCCACTGGGTTTTACCAACGCCACCCACGCTAGTGGCAGTTAAAAGAACTATGCTATCGCTCTTCTATTTGGAGAGGCTGGACACGATTACGCTAAACTTTCGCTCTACCTCACGCTTTTTCACGAGATGGCGTACTTATATTGATTCCACATTAACCCAGAAAGTCCTACAAGAAGTCATGCAACCATTTTGTTATACCGACTGGTATTTGAAAAGGGATCTCACCAACTCGCTGGGCAACCTCAAGGTCTCCGGTCTATCCAACCCCTCTACCTTTCAACCACTGTAGAACAACCATAGATTCCTGGAGCTCTTTGACTTCCGTGACTCTCCTATTCTAACAGCTAATAACTCCCGTAGCTATACTGGCTATGGCTATGGTTAGGCCACTATATGAGACAACCAATCTTTAATATTTGTACCATGCTTCTGCTCCTGAGGGTATTACTATTACTATTTTTGTTATTATGGTATAAGTCGTCACTTTTGTTTGTTTATATCACATTGCTTTGTTATAATGCTTATTTACAACTGCTCTGGGGTTGTTGTACCCTATATGATTGTACTATGAAAATCCAAATAAAAATATATATAAAAAAAAAAGAGTCCATTCAAACTTGTGCGACTTCCATTGCGACTTGATGCCACCTTTTTTATGACTTTGCCTTTGGCCAATGTGATCCTTTTTGTTTGTGCTCTACAAAGTCATTAGGAAATATTTGTTTAGTTTTGTTTGGTTTCTTTTTTTTCTAATGAATTCCAAATTTTCAGAACGATTTGAATTTGCATTGGTCAAAAATTGATAGACCGATTTGAATTCTGTGTGAAGAATAGCTGGTTGTTAAGGGGCGGGCCAGGAAGCCGGCTCCCGCTTCCTTAACAACCAATGAGTCATCAGTTGTCAGCGGGTTTCCCCACTGACAGCTAAAAGTTATATTAAAAAAAATAATTCTGAATGAAAAATAAATGAAAAAAAATTGTCGGGCCGAAGTTTTTTTTAAATTTTTTTTAGGTCGGTGGTGGCGGGCTGCGTGATTGATGATGGATCTCTAAAGAGGATCCGAGTGATTCTAGAACAATATGCACCTCATCCCAAAGGCAATTGGTAAAAGTAGAGGAGGAAAGTGGGATTGTAGCGGTGCTAAGACAGTATATTCAATAGTGAATAGTTAAATATAAATATAGTTAAATGTATAAAAAATATAATTTTTTATTAAGATAGTTACATAGTTAGGTTGAAAAAAGACACAAGTCCATCAAGTTCAACCAGTTGATCCAGAGGAAGGCGAAAAACCCCAGCAAAGCAAGATAACATACACAATGTGAGGGGGTTAGCCCGTCAGCTGGTGTGTGTGACCCCCTGGGCAGGTTCAGCACAAAAAAAACTTAGGTGCAGCAGACAATGGTAGGAGGAAAACAAAAAGGTGTGGTTTTATTTGAACTACCGTATTTATCTGGGGTATACCACGTCCCGGCGTATAATGCGTACCCCAAGCTCAGCATCTCGGCTCCTCTCGCGTTGCTGCAGGCGGAGCCGAGCGTGGCCGAGCCTAGTCGAGTGCGCAGTACACTCGGCTCGGCTCGGACAATGTCGGAGACAGCTGGGATCGGTGGGGTATCGGCGTATATCGCGCACCCACGATTTCCCCCCCGATTTTAAGGGGAAAAAAGTGCGCTGTATACGCTGATAAATACGGTATATACAAAAAGAAATGTGACAGAAAACAAAAGAAATAAAAAAATAAATCCTGGTCAACTTGACCTGCTCGCTATACACGTTGGTGTCCCTAACTAACAACTGGGTACAGCCTTGTGCTGCCCCAGTCCCTAACTACCTGCTGTTTAGAGTCTTAGTAGTAGTAGCCACACAGGCTTTGTCTCACCACACAGAGATCACACTCCCCAGACTATTCACACAGATCTGGTTCCAGGTTGGAGCATATCTTTCTGCATGCTGGGAGTTTTTGTAGAGGACCTAATGAGCCCACCAAATTCAGCTGGGCCCATCAAGTCCTCCCAGCACTCCCCCTAGAGGTATAAACTGGCATAAAGCCTGAACCTAGGAGATATATACAGTACACTGCATCCTGGATGCAACCAGGGAATTTAACCTGCCTGCTGCCACATACCCCCCCCCCCCTCTTGTTTCAACCTTGGGGTTGGAACACCAGCATTTAGGCATGCATGTACCCGCGACAATGCATCTACATTACCCATTTGGATGCCAGGGCGATGTTTCACAGTAAAGTTAAATTCCTGTAGGGCCAGAAACCATCTGTTTACCCTTCTGTTTGTCTCCTTGTTCTGGGCCATCCACTTTAAGGGTGCGTGGTCTGTCACTAGGTCAAAATGCCGACCTAGTAGGTAGTATCTAAGGGAGTCTAGAGCCCATTTCACCGCAAAACACTCCTTCTCAATGTTGGCATAATTTACCTCATGGGCCTTTAACAGAGATAAATTACCGGGTGTTCTTCCCCATCCCAGACCTGGGACAACACTGCCCCTAACCCCACGTCTGACGCTTCCGTCTGTACCACAAAGTCCCTAGAGAAATCTGGCGAGTTCAAGACCGGCTGGCTACATAAGTCTTTTTTTAAGGCCTGGAAGGCTGCTTCAGCCTCTGGGGTCCACTTAATCATGACTGAGTCTTTCCCTTTGGTCATGTTTGTTAAGGGCACCGCCTGAGAGGCAAAGTGGGGAATTAATCGATGATAGAAACCAGCGATGCCCAGAAAGGCTCGTACCTGCTTTTTACTGTTAGGACAAGGCCAATTCTGTATGGCCTCGACTTTATTGACTTGGGGTTTTATCACGCCCCTCCCAATGGTGTACTCAAGATATTTGGCCTCTTCCTGTCCAATGGTACACTTCTTTGGGTTGGCTGTAAACCCAGCTTCCCGAAAAGAGTCTAGGACTGCTTGCACTTTTGGCAGATGTGAGGCCCAATCTGGGCTATGGATAATTACATCATCCAGGTAAGCTGCAGCATATTTCTGATGGGGCCTTAGAATCTGGTCCATTTTCCGCTGGAAGGTTGCCGAGGCATTCTGTAACCTAAATGGCATTCTTTTATACTGGTTACAAACGCGTTTTTCTCCTTGGCCGATTTAGCCAGGGGAATTTACCAATACCCTTTTGTGAGATCGAGAGTTGTCATGTACCGGGCTGTTCCCAGCCGGTCGATTAACTCATCGATATGTGGCATGGGGTAGGTGTCAAATTTTGTAACTTTGTTCAGTTGTCGAAAATCGTTACAAATACGCCAGCTCCCATCCGGTTTAGGCACTAACACTACTGTATAGGACTGGACCAATCACTAGAGATGGTCTGCCGGTTCGCCAGGCGATCGTTTCCCGGCGAACTTTGGTCTTTTGCGGTCCGCCAAACCGTCGGATATCTGGCAATGTTCGCGGAGGTCCGCAATGTTACATGGGTAAGAACTTAGACCTATGACACATGGACATACCCCCTACCTTATAAATAGACCTGATCTGGCGGCCATCTTACATTCTGCTTTTTGTCAGTGTAGGGAAAGGGTGCTGTTTGGAGCAGGGATAGTCAGGCTGTATTCATTCAAATAGTTATCTAAAAGGTCCACAAAAGTCCTTTTAAGGACTGGTATAGGTGTGCTACTTGCTCTAGTATATAGGTGTCTAATACATTCATATACTTTTTGTCAGTGTACTAGGAAGAGGGTGCTGTTTGGAGCAGGGACAGGCTGTATTCATTCAAATAGCTATCTAAAAGGTCCACAAAAGTCATTTTAAGGACTGGTATAGGTGTGCTACTTGCTCTAGTACAGGGGTCCTCAAACTTTTTAAACAGGGGGCAGGTTCACTGTCCCTCAGACCGTTAGAGGGCCGGACTATAAAAAAAACTATGAACAATTTCCTATGCACACTGCACATATGTTATTTTGAAGTGAAAAAACTCAAATGGGAACAAATACAATATTTAAAATGAAGAACAAGCCATCATTGCAAGCCACCCTCACCATCATTTCAAGCCATCATTGCAAGCCCACCCTCACCGTCATTTCAAGCCATCATTGCAAGCCCACCCTCACTGTAATTTCAGACCATCATTGCAAGCCCCCTCACCGTCATTTCAGACCATCATTGCAAGCCCCCCTCACCGTCATTTCAGACCATTATTGCAAGCCCACCCTCACTGTCATTTCAGACCATCATTGCAAGCCCACCCTCACTGTCATTTCAGACCATCATTGCAAGCCCCCCCTCACCGCCATTTCAAATTCAAGCCATCATTTCAAGCCCCCCTCACCATTGCAAGCCCCTCAAGATCATTGCAACCCTCCCCCTTCATCATTATAAGCCCCTCATTGCAAGCCCTCCTCACAATCATTAATTGCAAACCGATCATGATCATTGCAAGCCCCCCAACCTCACCATCATCATTACATCATCATCATCATTATCCCCTCATTGCAAACCCCCCCTCGCCATCATCATTGTAAGCCCCTCATTGCAAGCCCCACCCCTCACAATCATTAATTGCAAGCCGATCAAAATCATTGCAAGCCCCCCCATCATTACATCATCATCAGCAGCAGCCCCTCATTGCAACCCCCCCTCACCATCATCAGCCCCTCATTGCAACCCCCCCTCACCATTGCAAGCCACCCCCCACCATCATCATCATCATCATCATTACATCATCATTACATCATCATCAGCCCCCCCACCATCATCATCATTACATCATCATTTCATCATCATCAGCCCCCCCCCCACCATCACCATCATTTCATCATCATCAGCCCCCCTCACCATCGCAAGCCCCCCCTCAACTCACCATCGTAAGCCCCTCACAGCCTTAATCCTTACTGTGCCAAACTGCTGTCACGGTCCCGCTGTGTCACGAAGCTCACAGTGTTGGTAACAGTTCTGGCGTGCTATGATAAATGTCCCGCCCTCCTCCTTCTAGACCAGCTCGTGTGATAGACAGAACACTGGCTCTATCACACAAGCTAGTCTAGGAGGAGGAGGAGGGTGGGACATTTATCGTAGCGCGCAAGAAATGTTAACACTGTGTAAGGGGTTAGCTCGGTAGTGGGGTGTGTGACCCCCTGGATGGGTTCACTACACACTGAATTTATACAGAAAGGCAGTCGAAGACGGTTGAAAAACAAAGATTTTGGTTTATTCGTCCATCTTGCTGGAAACAAGTGCAAGCATCCAAACAGCATAAACAAAATCAAACATAAAATAAACCCTGGCCACTTGGGGCGTCTACCTTCACCACACAGGAACCTATCTAGGGAGTCTGGCACAGCCTAGTGCTGGGCAGACACTGCTGGTCATACAGCAGAAAAACAATAGTCTCTTTTTGCTTTTTATCACACAGAAAAATCAATCACCACCTCACCTCCTCAGAAGACTTTCAGCTACTGCTCTCCTTCACTCAGAAAGCCTCAGGATGCAGCAAATCAGTGGTAATCCTCTGGATTACTTATAGAGGCCTTAATTGCCTCATTCTGAACAGCTGAAGTTTTCCAACGCCCTTAAACCTTTTCTGGCTACTTTTGCAGCCGACGCCTAATAACAATTGGTGTATTGTCTAAACAAGGCAGAAATGTATCTCCTGTTTGTGACAACACCCACAGATTTACCTGACTTCCTGTCACATACCCCCCCCCCTCTTCTTTCAACCCTAGGGTTGGGACACAGGTTGCCAGGCAGGCATGCACTCGGGACAACCCATCTGCATTCCCCATTTTAGCACCGGGGCGATGCATTACCACAAAACTAAATTCCTGGAGGGCCAGGAACCACCTATTTATTCTCCTATTGGTCTCTTTGTTCTGTGCCATCCACTTTAATGGGGCATGATCCGTCACCAGTTCAAACTGTCTACCCACGAGGTAGTACCGGAGAGAATCCAAAGCCCATTTCACCGCCAAACATTCTTTCTCAATGGTGGCATAATTCTCCTCATGGGCTTTCAACTTTCGGCTGAGGTACATAACAGGGTGTTCCTCCCCCTTGATTATCTGAGACAGTACAGCTCCTAAGCCCACATTTGACGCATCTGTCTGAACCACAAAGTCCCGTGAAAAATCAGGCGAATTTAAAACTGGCTGACTACATAAGGCCTGTTTTAAAGCCTGCAAAGCTGTTTCTGCTTCGGGAGTCCATTTGGTCATTACAGACTCCTTCCCTTTGGTCAAATTGGTCAGGGGAGCAGCCTGTAAAGCAAAATGGGGGATAAAGCGGCGATAATAGCCCGCGATCCCCAAAAATGCACGAACCTGTTTCTTGTTGGTGGGACGTGGCCAATCCTGAATAGCCTCAACTTTGTTTATTTGGGGCTTGATTAGACCTCTTCCAATGGTATACCCCAGATACTTCGCCTCTTCTAGCCCAAGGGTACATTTTTTTGGATTGGCTGTAAACCTGGCTTTCCAGATGGAATCCAACACAGCCGGAACTTTTGGCAAGTGTGATTCCCAATCCTCACTGTGGATGACAACGTCATCGAGGTATGCAGCAGCATAGGCTCGATGAGGCCGAAGGGTCTTATCCATGGTGCGTTGAAATGTGGCGGGAGCATTCTGTAACTCAAAAGGCATCCTCCGATATTGGAAAGATCCGTCTGGAATTACAAATGCTGTTTTTTCGCTGGCCGACTCCGAGAGAGGAATTTGCCAATAACCCTTGGTCAGGTCTAACGTCGTCATGTACCGGGCAGTGCCTAGGCGATCAATCAGTTAATCTATGCGGGGCATAGGATAGGTGTCAAACTTAGTGATTTTATTCAGGCGGCGAAAGTCATAACAAAACCGCCAACTTCCATCTGGTTTGGGCACTAAGACAATGGGACTGGACCAATCACTATTTGACTCTTCTATCACCCCCAGCTCAAGCATTTTTTTTACTTCCTAGCGAATTGCCTCTCGCCGAGCTTCTGGAATTCTATAAGGCTTCAACTTGACCTTATCCCCTGGTGTGGTGATAATTTTAATGTTCAACTCTGGAGACCCAACCTGGCAGGTCTGAAAACTTCTCCTTATTACGGAGCACAAATTCTTTAACCTCCTGTTGCTGAGTTTTGGATAGAGTCTCCGCTATCCCAACTTCAGGGACAGCCAGGTTAAATGGAGCAGAAAATCGGGTAGTCTTAGCGACCAAGGACTCTCTATCCTTCCATGGTTTCAGCAAGTTCACGTGATAGAGCTGCTCAGGTTTTCGTCTTCCCGGTTGGCTAATTTTATAATTCACCACTCCCATTTTTTCCAACACTTCATATGGACCCTGCCATTTGGCTAGGAATTTACTTTCGACCGTGGGGACCAGCACCAACACCCTATCACCAGGTGCAGAGGAACGGACCTGGGCCCCACGATTGTAAATCCTTTGTTGAGACAATTGGGCTTGGGCTAAATGTTCCTTCACAATCGGCATCACTTGGGAAATTCTATCTTGCATTTGGGCTACATGTTCAATCACACTTCTCCCATGTTTCCCTGGCAATGTCCAGTAGGCCCCGGGGGTGCCTCCCATACAGTAGCTCAAACGGAGAGAACCCTGTGGACAATTGGGGAACCTCTCTTATTGCAAACATCAGATAAGGGAGCAGATAATCCCAATTCTTTGCGTCTTTATCCACCACCTTCCTTAACTGGTCAGTTAGGACTTCCTTAGGAAGACCCACACGGCTGAAAACCTGAAACAACTCTTTGGCAATGGTTTTAGTAGAGGTGTTTCGGAGAGAAATCTCTTCTGGGTAACGGGTGGCATAGTCCATTATTACCAAGATGTGCTGGTGCCCTCTAGTGGACTTCAGTAAGGGGCCAACCAAGTCCATGGCGATCCTCTCAAAAGGGACCTCGATAATGGGCAGGGGTACCAACAGACTGCGGAAATGTGGCATGAGTGCAGTAATCTGACACACTGGACAGGAAGAGCAGTATAATTCCACTTCCTTAGTGATCCCAGGCCAATAAAACCTCTGGGTGATCCTCTCCTGGGTTTTTTCTGCTCCCAAATGTCCCCCAAGAATGTGCCCATGGGCCAGTTCCAAAACCATCTTGCGGTACGGTTTAGGCACTACCAGTTGCTCAATGGTGTCCTCTATCCTCTGTGACACTCGATATAACAGGTCCCTTTCAATAATGAAGTAAGGGAGGGCAACCCTCTCGTCAGCGTTAACTAACTCCCCATCTATCTTCACTACCTTCTCCTGGGCTCTTAGCAATGTGGGGTCCCTCAATTGCTCAGTGACAACATTTTCTCTGTGCACCTCGAGGTCATCAAACCCTATCGGCCGCTGTTCCTCTTCTGAGGTAGCAGGCTCCTCCCTAGGGACTGGTGTTTCCCCTGCTAATACTGAGAATGGAAACTCCGGAGAATCCTCACAGTTATAGGTTTCTGGAGTAGATGGTTCAGACTCAGAAGAACCACCTACTGGGGAATCTGGGCATTCCCAGAGTTCCCAGAATATTGGGAAATCCCTTCCCACAATGGCGTCATGTGGCAGTTTTGGGAACTAAACCCACCTGGTGACACAAGTTACCAAGGGAGGTTTCAAAGGAAACCGTAGTCACCGGATATTCTCGAGTGTCCCCATGTACACAAACTACAGCCATTTTTCTAGGATGTAAGGTTTTTCCCACCACTAGATCACTTTTCACTAAGGTGACCAGGCTACCTGAATCCAACAATACCACAACATTTTTACCATCTAAGCACATTCTATATAAAGGTTTCTCAATTCCCTTAACTGCACTGCATGTGGTTGCATAAAGGGACTGTCGTCTCTCTGTCAGAAAGTCACACTGCATGGGTTCATCACCCGCTGGGCAAACCGCTGCTACATGTCCCTCTTCCCGGCAACAGTAACAAATCAACCTTCTGGTCCTCTCCTGTGGAATGGGTCTTCCAGGTCGCTCTCGCCAAACATTAGCAGTAGTCCCGATAATTCCTCTAGTTGCTCCTTGGTCCCTCTCTCCACCCCCATCCCTGCAGTCTTACCTATAGGTGGGGAGGGTCTGGTCTTAGGGTGGAAAGTCTGTGCGTCTCTGGTGGAAGAGGACAAATTCTCTGTTGTTAGATACCTTTCGACCAGGTCTAAAAGTTTGTCTGCGGTTTCTGGACCACCATGGTTCACCCATTTCTGCAGGGTGTTAGGAAGAGACCTAAGAAATTTGTCCATGACTACTCGCTCCAAAATTTTCGGTCCGGACAGAGTTTCTGGCTGCAGCCATTTCCTAGCCAAATGGATGAGGTCATACATCTGAGACCGAGGTGGCTTCCTCTGCTGATAACTCCAATTGTGGACCTGCTGAGCACGGACATCCAGGGTTACACCGAAACGTGCCAATATTTCCTCTTTTAATCGATCATAGTTTTTTGCGTCTGCAAGCTCCAAATCAAAATATTCCTTTTTGGGCTTCTCCAGATAATAGGGGGGCCACTAGTCCAGCCCACTGTTCTTTAGGCCAACTCTCTCTTTCCGCTGCTATCTCAAACGTGGTCAGAAACATCTCAGGGTCCTTATCTGCAGTCATCTTTGGCAATAAGTGTCTTACCCGAAAAGTCGGTATGTTACTTGCCTGACTCCCAGCCTCGGTCTGCTGTCTCTGAAGCTGTTTCACGATGGCCTCCATTTGCTGCTGGTGTCTCTGTTCTAAGCATGCAATGCTCTCTTGGTGAGCCTGTTGTTGAGCTGCAAGGCTCTCTTGGTGAGCCTGTTTTTGAGCTGCAATGCTCTCTTGGTGAACCTGTTGTTGAGCTGCGTGAGCCTGTTGTTGAGCTGCAATGCTCCGCTGCAAACCTGCATTCGTCTGCTGTTGATTTGCATTTGCTATAGCCAGCTGTTTCAGTATCTCCTCCATTTTGGGTTTACTTTAACTGCCCGCATTCTCCACCATGTGTAAGGGGTTAGCTCGGTAGCGGGGTGTGTGACCCCCTGGATGGGTTCACTACACACTGAATTTATACAGAAAGGCAGTCGCCTCACCTCCTCAGAAGACTTTCAGCTACTGCTCTCCTTCACTCAGAAAGCCTCAGGATGCAGCAAATCAGTGGTAATCCTCTGGATTACTTATAGAGGCCGTAATTGCCTCATTCTGAACAGCTGAAGTTTTCCAACGCCCTTAAACCTTTTCTGGCTACTTTTGCAGCCGACGCCTAATAACAATTGGTGTATTGTCTAAACATTGTCTAAACAAGGCAGAAATGTATCTCCCGTTTGTGATAACACCCACAGATTTACCTGACTTCCTGTCACAACTGTGATCTCTGTGACACAGCGGGATCGCTCTGTTACAACCTCCCGTGTAACCGGCGTTGCTTGTCAGGGTGGGGTGGGCCGCATGTGGCCCGCGGGACATAGTTTGAGGACCCCTGCTCTAGTATATAGGTGTCTAATACATGCATATACTTTTTGGCAGTGTAGGGAGAGGGTGCTGTTTAGAGCAGGGACAGGCTGTATTCATTCAAATAGCTATCTAAAAGGTCCACAAAAGTCCTTTCAAGCACTGGTAAAGGTGTGCTACTTGCTGTGCACTGCAGTATATAGGTGTCTAATACATTCATATACTTTTGTAGCGCTCACCCCCGAAGGAGCCGCTTGTTATAGATCGGGTGGCATGTTACCTCTGTGATCCCGCCGTCTAGGGTAGTTGATGAGAGCCAAGCAATGGAATGTCCACACAGCAGGTGTCTTCAATCAGGTTACCGACTGACAAGTTGATGACATCCAACCTTTCAGTGTCCGGTTACCTTGATCCCCAATGGATTGTCTAGGCCCTGTTGGATCGCCAGCCTCTCTTGGCTCTCCTCAGGCGGACTCCCCACCGAACAGCTATCTTGCTTGGGATCTTCTAAAGAATTGGGGACCCAGTCGATTACTGGGGGCCCCCGCCACAGCTTTAAATGTTCCGGGCCAACATGGTCCCAGAACCAGGAACACCGCGTGGCACGTGCACCCCAGCCTGGTAGGCCATCTCTCTAGGGGCCGTGATGCGTGGTCACCCTAAAGGTGGGTGCCACCTCAAGAAAAGAACCCCGCCCCAATGGCGTCTGCTCCAGAAATACCCTCCCCCAGCATGCCCTGCGAGAGAAACTCCTTACTGATTGGCTGCTGGCAAGAGGCACCCCAACCTGGACTCCACTGGCGCCACACTCCCCCCACTTGAACAGACACTGTCCTCAGTGTCCGCCAAGCTGGTGTTCAATCCTGAACACCTGACCTGAACCTGCTTTGACAGCAAAGGGAAAAAATAGAAAAGAATAGGAAAAACATAAGAATATAAAACATTTCTCTGTACAATATTCACAGTGATACATCATGACATTGAACATTCCTAACTATCCAGTCTGCCCCATTCTCTGACAGCCTTGATAGATGATCAGCAACCTGCAAAACAAAATGGAAGAACATACACACACAGTCACTGAGGGTGAAATGAAGCTGCACCTTTTAAAACTAAGGCAAAACCTCCTTTCCTCCCAAAGAGACATATAATACAAGTGATGTAAGTGCTGAGAATTTCCCAAGTTGCAAGACTTTTAGGAAAAAAAAATATATAAATAAGTTAGGCCTAGTACACACGAGAGGATTTATCTGCGGATACGGTCCACCGGACCGTTTCCGCGGATAAATCCTCTCGAGGATTTGCAAGGATTTGGATCCGATGGAGTGTACTCACCATCGGATCGAAATCCGCGCCGAAATCCCCTCGCGATGACGTGTCGCGCCGTCGCCGCGATGATGACGCGGCGACGTGCGCGACGCTGTCATATAAGGAATTCCACGCATGCGTCGAATCATTACGACGCATGCGGGGGATCCCTTCGGACGGAATGATCCTGTGAGTCTGTACAGACCAGCGGATCAATCCGTTGGGATGGATTCAAGCGGATAGATTTGAAAGCATGTCTTCAAATTTCTATCCGCTTGAAATCCATCCCAGGGGATAAAAATCCGCGGAAACAGATCCGCTGGATTGTACACACCAGGGGATCTATCCGCTGGAGCCGGTCTGCGGATCAATTCCAACGGATCCTCTCGTGTGTACGGGGCCTAAGTCTTTCTGCGGTAGTAGAATCAGCAGAACACTGCCCCTGGTGGTCAGTGCGCTGGTACTACAAGTGCAGTCCAATACTCAAAGAAACTTTCCTTCTTTTTTTTTTTCTTGCTGGTGATGAAGCTGTTGGGACCCTAATCTCTCTAACTACATCCCCCCAAAGTTCTGCACATTTGGCCCAAATGTGGACCTGGCAAGGATGAAACCAAAAAAAAATGAAAAGGGCAATTGTCCCACTTAACTTCTTCAAAGCAGCAGCAATAGATATTTCAGGCACTCGGGCCTACAGGTAAAACCTGGGATCCGGTAGAGCGATAATGTTCCCTTGGTCATTCACCGAGGTAATGGAATAGACCCGATCAACTTTACCGGGGCTCATGATAAATGTACCGGCCAGGGCTCCAATCCTTCATGCAGCCCTCAAAGCGGTGGCTGATAGTGACAAAGGCATAGTCTGAGTTACGAACAGCCGGTGGAACATTTTAATGCTCCCAGATGTGGTCTTTACACCACTCTTCCCGCTTTGCCTCTGTCTCCTGCATTAGATCTGCAGGCACATACGGGAACTCCCATCCATACTCCAGGGCCACTTTCCTCATGACAATGCGCTGGAGACGGGCTAACTTAGGCAGCATACGGGAGTGTTCTAGCCCCGGCACAACAATGGCATCCGGGGCCCTCTTTAGCACAGGGGATGCAGCTGGGATAGGTGCAGTCTCTCTTTGGTTGCCAGCGTTTGGCACTGGGACTCCCGAAGTCAGTTGCGGGACACCCGCTTGTGGTGCGGTATCCGCAGGGCGTCTTCTGTGTTTCGGGGCTTTGCAGCACGGAACCCTCTGCCCCACTGTGACTCGGGCAGCTCCGGCTCAAACCAGTAGTCATCCCCAACATCAGACGATGAATCCAGTTCAGAGGTGTCATACTCCTCAGCAGGCAAATACACTCTCTCACTAGTGGATTTACTGACCTTGTCCTTAGTTGCGGCCTTGACAGGGGCATCATTCTCCCTGGAGTCCAGTTCATGTCTTCACATGGGTAGGCCTCGACCACAGCCGTGGGAGACCTTCACGGGGCCCATTTTTCCCGAAGCAAGCCAAGCAGGGACCACCGCCATACACACCGTCTCGGTGGCAGCATCCACCTTCACAGGAGCCACACATTTCTTGGCTTCAGAGTCACTCACATTCGGCAACATCATCGGAGTGGCAGCCGATGGCAGGGTCAGCGTGGATGAAACAGTCACGACATCAGCATCAGTGGCGATGGTAGGTGCAGGCCAGGGAACCTCTTCCTCCGCGGTCACCACTCCAGTGACCCAATCAACGCGGTATTCACGAGGAGACTCCATCGGTTGTTCTACTCGGAACAGATATTCCCGGCACTTCCTGCACCGAGCGAAGGGTAGGATCCGGACAGCCAGCACCGCACATCGGGGACAAGTCAGACCAAGGGCCTCCACGCTGCCACTTGTGAACAGCACAAACCGCCCCTGCGTCCCCATCCGGATCCCGGTATCGGTCAAGGGTACTCCGGTAATAGCAGGCATCGGAAGGACTCCAACAGTAGACATTTGAGGCCTCAATTTCTCGAACGGTGTCGGAGGTACAGACATGTCTGCACGTGTCTCTCTCTCGTGGGTGGACAATCACTCTGCTGCTTGGCGCCAAACTCGCCCTACGTCTCATGCAGGGGTGGGTAACTCCTCCTACTTAAAGTTCTTCTCTGGGCACGTTGCAGGCACACGTCACTCCGCTGCACGTGCACCCAAACTTTTACTACCTGAAGGTAACTCCTTCCTGCACAGTCCAACACCACCACAATTCCTCACTCTCAATGGCAGAATAAAATCTCACAGTTCCGTTGTCAGAGGCAACAGCCAATCCCGGACGAGCCCCCACATGTAGCGTTCACCCCCGAAGGAGCCGCTGGTTATAGATCGAGTGGCATGTTACCTCTGTGATCCTGCCGTCTAGAGTGAGAGAGAGAGAGAGAGACTTGTAAAGCGCAACACATGCAAACTGAATTGCCTCTGGGCGCTGTATCCATTTCATGGGTAAGGAACCCCTTGACCTCAGAAGAGATGGGTTTTAATCTTTCTCCTGAAGGCCAAGTGGTCCGACTCCAGTCGGATGGTGGTTGGTAGTGCATTCCACAGGCGAGGTCCCTGGACTGCAAATTTTCGATCTCCTTTGGACTTGTATCTGGCCTTGGGTATCTGGAGGAGGTTTTGATTGGTGGATCGCAGAATGCGATTGGGGTTATGGGCTTTTATTTTTTCGCATAGATATTGTGGGGCGTTGCCTTGAATACACTTATGTATTAGGCAGAGTGCCTTGAAAGTGATTCTGTCTTTTACTGGCAACCAATGAAGGGATCTCAGTGAAGGTGAGATTGATTCCCATGTTTTTTTCCCAGTCACTAGTCGAGCGGCCGTATTTTGAACGACTTGCAGACGAGTGATTTGGTATTTGGGGAGTCCTAGATAGAGGGCATTTGCGTAGTCGAGTCTGGAATTGATGATTGTTCCCACCACGACTGCAATGTCCTCTTTCGGGATAAAGGACGTGAGTCTGCGTAGTAGGCGCAGCAGATGGTGGGATCCGCTGACTACTGACCCTATTTGTGCATCCATTGTCATGTAGGTATCGAAAATGACTCAGAGACATTTGACTTTGGTGCTAGGGGTGATAGTTTTACCCAGAATGGGTGGGGGAGTCCATGTTGACGCGGGGTGATTTTTCCGGTTAGCGTGAAACAGGAGAAGTTCTGTTTTCGAACCGTTGAGTTTAAGATAACTGTTTGTCATCCAGTTATCTATTAGAGTGAGGCATTTCTCTAGTCCAAGAGAATGATCCTTTTTGTTGCAGATGCGGAAATACAGTTGTGTGTCGTCTGCATAGGAGTGGTAACGTAACTTCTGGTTACTGATGATTTCAAAGAGAGGGCGAAGATAGATATTAAACAATACAGCGATAAGGGAGATCCCTGAGGGACTCCGCATGACACCGTACGTTTTTCAGAAGTGAAAGACCCCAGTTTCACTATTTGTGATCGGTTTTCCAAGAAGGAGGAGAACCAGGGTAAAACACATTCAGCGACTCCGGCTACTTCAGCTAGCCTAGCCAGTAGTAGTCCGTGGTCTACAGTGTCAAAAGCCGCGCTTAGGTCCAGCAGTATCAGGAGACAAGATTCTCCTTCGTCTGCGGCCTCTAGAGCGTCATCCCATATTTTGAGCAGCGCCGTTTCTGTTCCGTGACCCGGACGGAAGCCTGATTGAAACGGATTGAGTAATTTTTGGGTGTCTAAATGCAGTTGCAGCTGTTGTACAACTACTTTCTCCATTACCTTGGAGAAGACATTTAGAGCTGTTATGGGCCTCCGGTTGTTTGGGTCTATGGGGTCGAGGGTAGTTTTTTTTAGAATTGGTTTTATTGTACCTTGTTTTAGCAAGGTGGGCACCATGCCCTCCTTGAATGATTGGTTAATGAGCTGCGTGATAGCTGGTGCCAGTATATCTGCACTTTCTTTCAGCAGTTTAGTGGGGATGATATCATTGGGTGCTGTGCTATTACGCAGAGTCCCGATGATGTTTTTAGTGGCATTGATGGAAATGGGTTTTAGAGTGAATTTTGGTGATTGCGGCGGATTTATGTGGGTATTAGGTTTGTGATTTGGAGTGGAGTTGGTGACGGTTCCATTTTGCTGAATACTTTCACGGGTTTTTTCAATTTTATTAATTAAATAATCCGATAATTCGTTGCAAAATTCTTGTGAATCAGAATTGGGGGCCTCTAAACAAGCTGGATTCATAGTCTGAGTGACCAGCTTGAAGAGTTCTCGGGGGGCATTTGCGATGATGTTGGAGAAATGATTTTTTTTGGCCGTGAAGATTTCTTTGTGATATTTCTTTGTTATTATCTTGTAAATGGTGTGGTTTTTATCTGAAGAGCACCTTTTCCACGCAGCTTCTGCTCTTCTACGCTCTTGCTTTAGCAACCTCAGCTGGTCATTAAACCAGCTGGAGTTGTTTTTCCGAAAGAAAGTTTTGCGTTTTGGTGCTACTAAGTCAGCTGACTGTAGTAGCGCCTTGTTGATGGCGTCAAGTGTTTCTGTGGCTGTTTGTTTTTGTTGGGTTGTTTTTATTTTGTTCCCTAGTGTTGTTTTGAAGAGTTCCGAGTGGAGCTTCTTCTGAGATCTAGTCCAGTGAGTTGTCACCGGTTTTGTCGTTTTTTTTTGGCTGGCATTTTTGGTGATTGTGAATTTGATGGCATGGTGATCGGTCCATGGTTGCGGCTCATTTCCCAGGACGTCAATTTCCAAATCCTGTTTGAAAATGAGATCGAGCGTATGGCCTGAGGCATGAGTGGGGCCTTGTATTAGTTGCTGCAGACCTAATCCTTCCAGATGGTCGATGCAGGCGTCGGCTACGGGGTCCAGTGAGAAGTTGGCCCAGAGGTTGAAATCCCCAAGCATCAAAAGGTGTTTGATGTTTAGGGTATATGTGGAGATGAATTCTGTCAATGACGTGAGAAGGTGCGTTTTTGGGCCTGGTGGTCTATAGCAAAGTAGCATATGGACCGTATCTTGGGGATTTGTTTGCAGCTGCAGAGTGAGGGTTTCCATGAATGGAAGCGAGTATTGAAGGACTGGTTTGGTGATCGAGAGGTGAGTCTTGTGGATCACCGCAAGGCCCCCCCCTCTTTGCCCCACTCTGTTTTGCATTTGAATGCGATAATTTGCTGGCACCAATTCTGTTAGAAAGGTGTTGCAGTCGGCTGTCAGACAGCTTTCTGTGATGAAGAGGCAGTCTAGATCGTGTTGAAGGATGAAATCATAGATTTCTTGTCAGTGTTTTACTGCCGATCTTGTGTTGACCAAAGCGCATATTATGCGCTTGGGCTGGGGTACCTGCGCGTAGTTTTTGACTGTTGATCGTTGATTGATTCTCAACAGTCGCTCATTCCTTAGAGCTTTTTTGGTGACAATTGGGAGTATAGAGGCAAATGGTTTTAGTTGATGAGACCCAAGCAATGGAATGTCCACACAGCAGGTGTCTTCAATCAGGTTACCGACTGACAGGTTGCTGACATCCAACCTTTCAGTGTCTGGTTACCTTGATCCCTGATGGATTGTCTAGGCCCTGTTGGATCACCAGCCTCTCTTGGCTCTCCTCAGGCAGACTCCCCACTGAACAGCTATCTTGCTTGGAATCTTCTAAAGAATTGGGGACCCAGTCGATTACTGGGGGCCCCACCACAGCTTTAAATGTTCCGGACCAACATGGTCCCAGAACCAGGAACACCACGTGGCACGCGCACCCCGGCCTGGTAGGCCATCTCGCCGGGGGCCAGGATGCGTGGTCACCCTAAAGGTGGGTGCCACCTCAGGAAAAGAACCGCGCCCCAATTGCATCTGCTCTAGAAATACCCTCCCCCAACATACCCCGCGAGAGAAACTCCCTCCTGATTGGCTGCTAGCAAGAGGCACCCCAACCTGGACTCCACTGGCGCCACCTGTCGCCCCGGGGTGGTATAACACCCCGGGAACAACAGAATGAACCCACAGCGCAGCCCAGCTGAAACAGAGACCCTTATAAAATTGAAATCAGAATCAGAGTCTGTACACTCTGACTACCCCCTAAATTTTGTCAGCACCGGTACATAGAAGTAGCCAGGCACTACACTTTTTGTCAGTTTAGAGAGAGGGTGCTGTTTGGAGCAGGGACAGAGTTTAGCGACACAAATCACTACCTAACAGGTCCACAAAAGTCCTTTCAAGCACTGGTATAGGTGTGCTACTTGCTGTGCACTGCAGTATATAGGTGTAATATACACTTATAATATACTTTCGAATATAGAAAGCATATTATAGTGGATTTGTATTGTGCAGCATTGTGACTGGCAGTGGATTTGGTTACTGCTGGATTTTTGTCTCTTTCGCTGCGTTTCCTCTGCTACACACATTAAAAAAAAATCCTGAAAAAAAAGTTTCATAACTGGTGAAATAAACCAGTGGCCCCCCAAAACGACAGATTTTGTTATATACCTTCTTCCACTTATACTGCGCTTCTCTAGAGACTTTTGTCACAGGGTCATTTAAAAAATGACAGGCAGAGGAAGAGGCAGGCCCTTCCGCAGGGGTGGTAGGGGTAGGGCAGGAGCACCAGGCCGGAGCCAAAGTGGGAAATGTTCGTTCGATTACGTCAAAGGACCCACCAGACTTGGTTGAGTGGCTCGCCACCAACACCACCACCACCACCATATACCCTCCGCTTGAGTCACAGGAATTATTTTCTGATCCATCAGAAGACATTTTGGATGCGCAGCCATTCTTGGCATTGGATCAGGAAGAGGAGGTAGCAACAGCCGGCACTTAGCAGTCAGACGACAGTACTCAGATCAGCCCAAGGAGGTTGGTGCCCGCTGTTGCTGCCTACTTCCGAGATCTCTACTGTTAGTGATGGGGAAGGTGACGTTGATGATGACATGTCTACAGATGTTACGTGGGTGCCCACAAGAGAGGAAAAGGAGGGGAGTTCAGATGGAGAGATGGACCAACAGATAGGGAGGAGAAGCAGGCCGAATTTACATTGCACAGGAGGGACAAAGCAGTACAGTCACATCTGGCGCTCCCAGGACGCTGGCCCATGGCTCCGCAGTGTGGGATTTTTTTAACGTGTCCGCTGCAGACAAGTGTTGCCATCTGCAGCCTTTGCAGTCAATGCATAAGTCGCGGTAAGCCCAACACTCACCTAAGGACGACCGCCTTTAGAAGCCACCTGGCCTCCTATCACCGAGCCCAGTGGGAGCAACACCATCAGAACCCACAAAGCCACACTCCAGGCTCTCACCATCCAGCCTCTTCTCCTTCTCCTTCCCCTCTATGCTCACAATTGTCCTCCACTCCACCTTCCATCATGCCTTCCTCATGTTTTTCTGCAAAAAGGCAGGCTTCCATGGCACAAATGTTCGATCGTAAAAAAAGATGACGCCGGATAACCGTCTTGCCCAACGGTTGACCGATGGCTTGTCGGAACTGATAGCCCGCCAACTACTGCCATATAAACTGGTGGAGTCGGAGGCCTTTCGAAAATTTGTGGCCATTGGAACACCACAATGGAAGGTCCCAGGAAGGATTTTTTTTCACAGAAGGGCATCCCAGAGCTATATGGCCATGTTCAGCGGCAAGTGAATGTATCTCTGGCACACAGTGTCGGTGCCAAGATACGTCTGACCACAGACACGTGGTCTAGCAAACATGGGCAGGGAAGGTATATAACTTTCACTGCCCACTGGGTGAACCTTCTGACGGCCGTCAAGCATGTAACCCGTGGCACTCATGTAGATTTGGTTTTACCGCCACGGATTGCATGCAGGCCTGCCTCTTCTTCTCCTTCTACTCCATCCTCCCTCTCCTCCTCGGCTGACTCCTCATTTTCCAATGCTACCGTCTCTTCCGCTGCGTCACCTAAGATCCCCAGAACCTATTCGACATGCCAGGTGAGACGTTGCCATGCTGTGCTGCGTCTGTTGTGCCTGGAAGACAAGAGCCACACTGGTCCTGCACTCCTTTCAGCTTTGCGTTCACAGGCAGATCAGTGGCTAACACCGCTCAATTTGACAGTTGGTAAAGTGGTGTGCGACAACGGTGCCAATCTGCTGAGTGCGCTGAAACAGGGCAAAATTACACACATGCCATGCAAGGCACACATCTTGAACTTGGTCTTGCAGTGATTCATTGCCAAATACACTGGGCTCCAGGACGTCTTGCGGCAGGCCAGGAAAATCTTGGCCCATTTCAGAAGATCTTACACGGCCATGGCTTGCCTTGCTGACATTCAGCGGCGACACAACCTGCTCGTCAGATGTCTTATTTGTAACTGCCCGACGCGATGGAACTCAACATTGTATTTGCTTGATAGGCTGCTCCAGCAGAAACGTGCAGTTAACGACTACCTGTACGAACTCTGCGGCAGGACAGGTTCTGGGGAGCTTGGTTTTTTTGCACCGCACCAGTGGCTACTCATGCAGAATTCTGCGGCCATTTGATGAGATCAACAAACTGGTCAGTCGCAGCCAGGGCGCCATCAGTGACATCGTACCTTACGCCTTCTTTCTGGAGCGTCAGGGCCAGCCCTACCATGGGACCCGATGGTACTCTGGTCCCAGGCGGCACTTTCAGGGGGCGGCAAATTGCCGCCTGCCAGCCCGATCCGCTGCACATGTGCCTGGGTTTCCACCCGCCGGAAACCCGGGCACACGTACCTGTTCTGTGTCAGCTGCCGCCCCCCCTCCTCCTCGATGTCAGCCGCCCCCCTCCTCCTCGATGTCAGCTGCCCCCCCTCCTCCTCGATGTCAGCCGCACCCCCTCCTCCTCGATGTCAGCCGCGCCCCCTCCTCCTCGATGTCAGCCGCGCCCCCTCCTCCTCAGTGTCAGCCGCCCCCCTCCTCCTCAATGTCAGCCACCACCCCTTCTCCTCTGTGTCAGCCACCCCCCTCCTCCTCAGTGTCAGCCGCCCCCCTCCTCCTCAGTTTCAGCCGCCCCCCCTCCTCCCCAATGTCAGCTGCCCCCCCTCCTCCTCAATGTCAGCCGCCCCCCCTCCCCCTCAGTGTCAGCCGCCCCCCCTCCTCCTCAATTTCAGCCGCCCCCCTTCTCCTCTGTGTCAAGCGCCCCCCCTCCTCCTCAGTGTCAGCCCTCCTCCTCCTCAGTGTCAGCCGCCCCCCCTCAGTGTCAGCTGCCCCCCCTCCTCCTCTGTGTCATCCGCCCCCCCCCTCCTCCACTGTGTTAGCCGCCCCCCCTCCTCCTCAGTGTCAGCCGTCCCCCCCTCAATGTCAGCCGCCCTCCCTCCTCCTCAATGTCAGCCGCCTTCCCTCCTCCTCAGTGTCAGCCGCCCCCCCTCCTCCTCAATGTCAACCACCCCCCTTCTCCTCTGTGTCAGCCGCCCCCCCTCCTCAGTGTCAGCCACCCCCCTCCTCCTCAATGTCAGGCGCCCCCCCTCCCCATCAGTGTCAGCCGCCCCCCTCCCCCTCAGTGTCAGCCGCCCCCCCTCCTCCTCAATGTCAGCTGCCCCCCTTCTCCTCTGTGTCAAGCGCCCCCCTTCTCAGTGTCAGCCACCCCCCCTCCTCCTCAGTGTCATCCCCCTCCTCCTCAGTGTCAGCCGCCCCCCCCTCCTCAATGTCAGCCGCCCCCCCTCCTCCTCTGTGTCATCCGCCCCCCCTCCTCCTCTGTGTCAGCCGCCCCCCCTCCTCCTCAGTGTCAGCCGTCCCCCCCTCAATGTCAGCCGCCCTCCCTCCTCCTCAATGTCAGCCGCTTTCCCTCCTCCTCAATGTCAGCCGCCCCCTCCTCCTCAGTGTCAGCCACCCCCCTCCTCCTCAGTGTCAGCCACCCCCCCTCCTCCTCAGTGTCAGCCGCCCCCCTCCTCCTGTATGTCAGCCGCCCCCCCTCCTCTGTCAGCCGCCCCCCTCCTCCTGTATGTCAGCCGTCCCCCCTCCTCTGTCAGCTGCCCCCCTCCTCTTGTATGTCAGCCGCCCCCCCTCCTCCTGTATTGACATACAGGAGGAGGGGGGCAGCTGACATACAAGAGGAGGGGGGCAGCTGACATACAGGAGGAGGGGGGGCGGCTGACATACAGGAGGAGGGGGGGCGGCTGACATACAGGAGGAGGGGGGGCGGCTGACATACAGGGGAGGGGGACCGGCTGACACACAGGAGGAGGGGGGGCGGCTGACATACAGGAGGAGGGGAGGCGGCTGACAGAGGAGGGGGGGCGGCTGACATACAGGAGGAGGGGGGACGGCTGACATACAGGAGGAGGGGGGGCGGCTGACATACAGGAGGGGAGGCGGCCGACATACAGGAGGAGGGGGGGCGGCTGACATACAGGGGGAGGGGGGCCGGCTGACATACAGGAGGAGGGGGGGCGGCTGACATACAGGAGGAGGGGAGGCGGCTGACAGAGGAGGGGGGGGGCGGCTGACATACAGGAGGAGGGGGGCGGCTGACAGAGGAGGGGGGACGGCTGACATACAGGAGGAGGGGGGACGACTGACATACAGGAGGAGGGGGGGTGGCTGACATTGAGGAGGAGGGGGGCGGCTGACATTGAGGAGGAGGGAGGGCGGCTGACATTGAGGGGGGGGGGCGGCTGACGCCCCCCCTCCTCCTGTATGGCAGTCCGCTACATGTGGCAGGTGAAGTGGCAAGTGACAATCTGCAACGTGTGGCAAGCGACAATCTGCTACGTGTGGCAGGTGACGTTGTGGCAAGTGACAATCCGCAATGTGTGACGTCGTGGCAAGTCACAATCCGCAATGTGTGGCAGGTGACGTTGTGGCAAGTGACAAAACGCAATGTGTGACGTTGTGGCAAATGACAATCCGCAATATGTGGCAAGTGACAACCCGCAATGTTTGGCAGGTCGCGATACGGCACTGCGTCAATTTAACTAACAATTGTGCGGTCGTGCAATGCTGTACCCAAACAAAATTTACGTCCTTTGTTTCTCACAAATAAAGCTTTCTTTTGGTGGTATTTCTTCATCAGTTTAGGCCAATATGTATTCTTCTACATATGTTTGGTAAAAAAAAAAAAAAAAAGATGCAATAAGTGTATATTGATTAGTTTGCGCAAAAGTTATAGGGGTAGATTCAGATAGGAGATACGACGGCGTATCTCCTGATACGCCGTCGTATCTCTGTGTCTGGCCGGTCGTATCTATGCGCCTGATTCATAGAATCAGTTACGCATAGATTTGCCTAAGATCCGACCGACGTAAGTCTCTTACGCCATCGTATCTTAGGCTGCATATTTATGCTGACCACTAGGTGGCACTTCCGTATATTTCCACGAGGAATATGCAAATTAGGTAGTTACGCCGATTCAGAAACGTACGTCCGGTCGGCGCTTTTTTTTTTACGTCGTTTACGTTAGGCTTTTTTCAGTGTATAGTTACCCCTGCTATATGAGGCGTATCCTATGTTAAGTATGGCCGTATTTTGGGACCAGTGACATTTACACAGCGATTTGTGCTATAAAAATGCACTGATTACTGTGTAAATGTCACTGGCAGGGAAGGGGTTAAATGTGTTCCCTGGGAGGTGTTTCTAACTGGGGGGATGGGACTGACTGAAGGAGGAGAGAGATCTCTGTTCCTAATTACTAGGAACAGCAGATCTGTCTCTCCTCCCCTATCAGAATGGGGATCTGTCTGTTTTCATTGACAGTTTCCCATTCTGGCTCTCTGTGGAGCGATCGTGGGTGGCCGGCTGACATTTCGGCCACACACAGGTCCTTTTTTACTCATATATACATGTATAGAGCCATGACCGGTCCTCTTTATATTCCTACATACATGTATTGAGCCAAGACACGTCCTTTTACACTCCTATACACATGTATAGAGCCCTGACAGGTGATTTTAAACTCCTATATACATGTATGGAGCCATGATTGGTCCTCTTTATATTCCTACATACATGTATAGAGCCAGGACAGGTCCTCTTTATACTTATATATACACGTATAGTGCCATGACCGTTATACTCCTATACATAAATAGAGCCATGGCAGGTCCTCTTTATATTCCTACATACATGTATTGAGCCATGACATGTCCTTTTACACATGTATAGAGCCATGACATGTCCTCTCTATACTTATATATACACGCATAGTGCCATGACCGGTCCTCTTTATACTCCTATACATGAATACAGCCATAACAGGTCCTTTTTATTGAGCCATGACAGGTCCTCTTAAGTTATCATGATATAAAATAATATCCTTTTGGTGGGCGTGATTTTATTTTTATTTTTTGGGGGGGGGCAGCATTTCATTCTTGGTACCAGGCAGCACAATGTCTTAGGCCGGCACTGTGGAGCATGCATTGCGTTGTGTCATTGATTAAGCCATCGAGGAGCAGGAAGATGAGGAAGTCGCAATGCTGGATGAATTCCCAGGGGGGGCTGTGGAGGATGGTGGCGGGGCGGAGGAGGAGGAGCAAGAAGAGCATGCTTTAAACCTTTCTGGGATCCCTGGTGTTGTCTGTGGATGGGGGGAGGAGAACGAGGACGACATTATCCTGGATGATGAGCAGGAGCCAGGCCAGTACAGCGCTTCCAGTTTAGTGCAAATGGGGGCCTTCATGCTCAAGTGTTTTAAGAGGGATCCCCGTATAAAAAGCATAAAGGGCAAGGATCAGTACTGGGTGGCAACGTACTTAGACCCCCGGTACAAACAAAACATGGCAGAAATGTTACCACCATCACAGAGGGCTATCAGAATGCAGCGCTTCCAGGCCTTGCTTCGAGAAATGCTGCATTCCGCATTTGCGTCCACTCACAGAGAAACAGTATTGGGTACCAATCCAACAGCGTCTGCAAGAAGAGGGCGATTTGAAGATGTCGTAGTCACTAATGATATGAGATCATTCTTTCAGCCGACCCATTGACAGCTGTCCTCCGGATCCAGCATCAGGGAACGCCTAGACCGACAGGTGTCTGACTACATCGGGTTAACGGCCGATGTGGATGCACTGAGAAGTGATGAACCCCTGGACTACTGGGTGGGCAGGCTTGACCTCTGGCCAGAGCTTGCACAATTTGCAATGGAACTGTTGGCTTGCCCCTCATCCAGTGTCCTGTCCGAAAGGACGTTTAGCGCAGCAGGGGGGGTCGTGACCGATAAGCGCATTTGCCTAGCTCACAACAGTGTTGACTACCTCACATTTATAAAAATGAATGAAGCATGGATCTCGGAGGAATTCAACACATGTGACCAGTAGACCATGTTTCATTCAAATTCTGGTGAACACCTGTGGGCTAATATTTTGGGCCTGTACTGGCCGACATTTTATTCTGTATCCGGTGAATGCCTAATATACCACCAGCCACAGAATACAAAGTTGTTTGCTGCTCGGTGAACGCCTGTGGCCGTGGGCTAATTTTTGAGGCCTGTAATGGCCGACACTTACTTCTGTATCTGGTGAATGCCTAATGTACCACCAGCCACAGAATACAAAGTTGTTTGCTGTCCGGTGAAGGCCTGTGGCTGTGCGCTAATTTTTGGGGCCTGTAATGGCCGACACTTACTTCTGTATCCGGTGAATGGCTTAATGTACCTCCAGCCACAGAATACAAAGTTGTTTGCTGTCAGGTGAACGCCTGTCGGCTAATTTTTGGGGCTTGTAATGGCCAGCACTTACTTATGTATCCGGTTTTTCACTTAATACTTCTGGTAGGTCAGTGTCCATGTTGTGGGACTATTTGTGCACAGCTAGTAAGTATTTTGTGGCTGCAAATATGACCTGAAGGTTTTTAATATTCGCCTGCCATTAAAGTCAATAGGGCCCGCCGCAAACTTGCGGTTCGTGGACATTTGCGATCGTTCGCGGTTAGCGTTCGCGAACCGTCCCGTCGGATGTTCGTCCATCGCTACCAATCACTTTGGGATTCCTCTATCACCCCTAATTTAAGCATTTTCTGCACTTCCTCCCGTATTGCCTCCCGTCGGGCCTCTAGGATGCGATAGGGTTTTAGCTTCATCCTTTCTTTTTTATTTTTTTTTTACTTTTTTTTTTCTTCCGCTCAGTCAATAACTTTCTTGGTGACTATCTCATGGAAGATGGTCCCCCATCGTCTCCGAAGAAGTTTTAGCATCATCTGCGGGTATTGAATTCCTTTTTTTTTTTTTTATTATATGTTATCTTCCTTTTCCCCCTACACAGATTAAGGGGAACTAGATTTATATAAAGCAAATCAAAATACAAAAAAGAAATTATCTCGACCATACTAAGCATCCCCCCCCCTCCCCCAGAACCCCCCGCCCCGCACCCCCTCCCCCCCCCCCCCCACCATCTCACGACTCCAATCATCTGATTTATTCCCTTTATTGCTACTACTTTCCTACTCCTCTCTGAAGTTTTCTGCAAAACTCCAAGATTTCTTAAATTCTCTCCATGTTTCTCAAATGTCCTTATGGCCTACTTTATCCTTATCTACACCGTATTTTAACTTCTCCCTCCTGTACGTATCTTCGACGGAGTCTATCCACTCCCACATTTGCGGACTTTCCATATCTCTCCATTTTTTGGGTATCAATCGTTTTGCTGCATTCAACAAATGGGGAATCAATGATCCCTTATATTCATTCACTGGCACCTCCCCCCCATGAAAAAGAACTACCCATGGGTCATCTTCTACCTCTTTCTTAGTTATAACTTTTATCAGGGTCAGGATTTTTTTCCAATACGTTTTTATCTTAGGACAGTCCCACCAAAGGTGGGCCATGGTTCCCCTAATCGCACAGCCTCTCCAGCATTCCGCTGACTGCCCTTCACTGAATTTACAGGTTTTATCTGGGGTGGCGTACCAGCCCGTCAGGCATTTGAAATTCATCTTGGCGGTTCTTACATCAACCGCCGAGGTGTGAGTCAAATTGAGGATTCTTCCTACAGTCGTTTTCCCCCTTGGGACTCCTAAGTCTCTCTCCCATTTTTGGATATATTTTAGGGTGTCCAACTCGTCCATTTTCAGCAGATATTTATATATTTTGGAAATATTTCCTTTAGAGCTTTCGGTAGTACACATTTGTTCTAATATAGTGTACTCCTCTTGTGAACGCAAGGGGTGAGGTAGGCGCTTGACAAATGATGTCAACTGTAAATATCTCCACTCATCGAGCGTCATGGATTCTATCTTATGTTTAATATCATACAGTGTCATTATTTTACCCTTTTGTGTTATATCTTTTAACTGAGTTCTATTTCTAATCCAATTTCCACCTACCCCTTTTATCCCAGGTGCAAAATATTCATTTTCTTTTAAGTCTATTAGTGGGGAATTAAATTTTGTTTTTAATTGTTTGTGTAATCTATCCCATATCCTCATAGCATTAAGTGTAATTGCATGTGCTGATGTGTGTGGGGATCTATATTGTGGTGGGTTCCAAATTAATCTCCCTAATTGTGCCCTAGCTAGTGTACATTTGATACTAATCCATCTTTTATCCTGGGTCTCTTTAGCCCATTCTATAACCCGTGAGAGGACCGAAGCATTGTAATACATTCTGATGTCTGGTACCGCTAAGCCACCCTTTTTCTTAGTCAGTTTTAAAGTTTGGGCAGAAATCCTATGTTTTTTATTATTCCAAATATAGTTCATTATTAAGGAGTTTATTATTTTAAAATAGGACTGTGGCAGATAAATTGGGACCATTTGGAATTTATATATGATTTTTGGGATTAGGACCATTTTTACCACATTTATCCTTCCAAACCACGAAATTGGTCTATTATATATAGTTTTGATTTCTCTTTTAATTTCATCTAGGAGAGGGATGAAGTTATATATATTTTCTTAAGGGAATTTGCCAATTTTATACCCAGGTACTTTATCTCTTTCTGCCATGAGAAGTTAAACTTCTTCTGCAGGTATTGTTCTTCCTCTTTATGGATATTGACATTCAAAATCTCCGTCTTTGATATATTCATTTTAAAATTTGATACCTCACCATATTGTTTTAAGATAGCTATTAAATTAGGGAGGGTGATTCTTGGACTGCTAACAAAAAATAAAATATTATCAGCAAAGGCGGACAGTTAGTGCTCTTCTTCTCCTACTTCTACACCGTAGATGCCGGGATTTTGTCGCACCATTGCTAGTAGGGGTTCTAATGAAAGGACAAAAAGGAGGGGGGACAAGGGACACCCCTGCCTAGTCCCATTTCTCATCTCGAGGGGAGCAGATAAAGATCCATTAATATTGATCCTTGCGCAGGGATGATTATAAAGAGTTTTAATCCACCCGATCATCCTCGAGCCAACACCTATGGTTTTTAATGTTTGCATCAGGAACCCCCAGTCTACCCTGTCAAACGCTTTCTCGGCGTCTACAGACAGGAGTAGACCGGGGGTCCCTCTATCTTTAATCTGCTGGAGGATGAGGAGTGCCCTGACCCCATTGTCCTTACCCTCCCTTCCGGGTATAAAGCCAACCTGGTCTGGGTGGACCATGGCTGTCATCAATCCCTTCAAACGTTCGGCGAGAAATTTGGCATACAATTTGGTGTCTGCATTCAAAAGTGAGATAGGTCGAAAACCTGAACAAATCGTGTTATCCTTTCCTTCTTTTTTAATGACAGTGATAGTTGCTGTTAAGGCCTCATCTCATACTCTGCCCCCAGCCCATTGAAGTATCGGCAGAGTCTTGGTACCAGGATGGCACTAAACTTTTGTATATAAGCTGTCGTGAAACCGTCTGGCCCAGGACTTTTCCCCTTAGGGGCATTTTTTAGGGCATCGCTAATTTCCTGCTCTGTTATACGCTCCTCCATTTTAGCGGTTTCACACTCTTCTATCTTCGGTAGGTTAGCTTGCTGTAATACTTCCCTTATCTTGTCATCTTTCTCCCCCGGGTCCCAGACCTTTTGTTGTACATCATATAAGCCCTCATAGTACCTTCTGAAGGAGTCTGCTATTTTATTTGTCGCGTAAACAAATTCCCCATTCCTATTTTTAATTTTTTCGATAAAATTCCATTCTGGCCAAGTTTTTGCTGGGTTTATTTCCCCAGACATATCTTTCTCTCACCGTCCTATCTATAAAATTCTTAGTGTCTTGCTCGATAAGTGCTCTATATTCGTCTCTTATTATCGTTAGTTCGCGGAGTGTTTCTCTCTTTTGACCCTGTGTCTTATGTTCCTGTTCCAGCCTATGTATTTCTTCCCTTAGTATTTTTAATCTACTCGTTCTTATCTTCTTTTTCCTTGCACCTTCAACAATAAAAATCCCTCTTATATAGGCTTTGTGGGCATCCCATAGGGAGGCCCCGGAGATACCCTCCGTATCATTCTCCCGAAAATAAGATTCCAATTCCTTCTGTACCCTCCCGACCACTTCCTCGTCCCCCAACAGACTTTCATTCAATCTCCATTCTGGCGGATTAGTTCTCTGAGTAGATATTCTTATTTTCATGGTTATAGGAGCATGGTCTGAAATCGTCGCAATCTCGCAACTTGTTTCCGCCACTCTCTCCAAAAGTCTGTGGTCCACGAGAATGTAGTCGATCCTCGAGTAAGTCCCATGCACAGGGGAAAAAAAAGTATAGTCACGAGTTTTGGGATTCAAGATTCGCCATACATCAACCATTTGGTTATTTAACATTTGTTTTTTCAGTGACTTGAGATGCTCGCACTTAGTCCCCTGTGCCGGGGACGTACTATCGAGAGCCGGGCTCATGCAAAGATTAAAATCTCCCATCAACACTACATGTCCCACCTCATAATCTTTTAATTTTCTGAGTATTTTACTAATACATTTAACCGAGTTCACGTTGGGGGCATATACATTTGCCAGGGTATAATCCTCCCCTCCCATTTTAATTTTCAAGAATAGAAATCTCCCCTCAGGATCTATCTGTCTATCCATCAGTGTGAAACGTACGTCTCTTGCAAATCCTATTGCCACCCCACGGGATCGCAATGATATTGTATCGCCGTAGTACCATACCGGGTAGTCGGGTGAATACAGCTTGATATTAGACTCTAAAGTTATGTGGGTCTCTTGTAAGTAGACTATATCAGCCTTATACTGCGTTAGTTCACCAAGAATTTTATATCTCTTGACCTTAGAGTTTAATCCTCTTACGTTATATGAAAGGAACTTAATTTCTGTCATCTATAGATTTTTTTTTTTTTTTTTAAAGGACTTGGAAATAATTGTTGTGGAGTCGTTCAGATGGTCACCCTCCCCTGTCCCCCCCTCAGCCCCCCGAATCCCCCTCCCACCCTCCCATACCTCCTCCCCCCTCCCCCAACATCCCGCACCCCTCCACACCTCCCCCCATGGCCCATTCTTGGCCTGGGAGCCCCTATTGGTATCCTCCTCTCCTTTACCATTGGCTCCCTTCCTAGTAGTGGTGCTCAAGAACTTCCCATGACTGCCCTCCCGACCGTCCCCCACCTCCCCCCCCCCTCCCGACACCCAGGCCCCCCCATTCTCCCCCCTCCCTCTTCTTTCTCTTTTTCCTTTTTTTCCCTTTTAGTCAACCCAATCAGGCAAATCTGGGACCGTTAAGTCCAATCTTTGACAGAACCCTGTCAGCTCCTCTGGGTATCTCAGCCGTGCAGTTATCCCCCCTTTATGCCAATAAGGCATGCGGGGAACCCCCATTGATACTTCACATTCTGTGAGCGCATTAGTTCTAAAATGGGTTTCAAATGTCTTCTCCTTGTTAGTGTTTCTTTTGATAAGTCCGCAAAAATCTGAATCTCCCCTTCTTTGTATCTAATGGGGGGTTTCCCCCTCAGCCTACTCCAGATCTTAGCTTTATCCTCGTAGTTCCGAAACCGGACAATAACATCTCTGGGACCCATTCTTTCTGACTGTTTAGGGTTCCTTACCCGGTGTACCCGCTCTATTTTAAGGGGTTTTGCTGCTGTCGATCGGTCTAACAGAGGTTTAAATATGATATTCATGATGTTCCTTAGATCTTCTTCTTTTTCTTCAATTAATGCACGGATTCTGAGATTCTGTCGCCTGTTGCGATTTTCCTGGTCTTATACACGGTACGCTAGTATTTTTTGATTATCTGATAGATATTGAACTTGTGTTTTTAGTTTGTTAAGTTCGCAATCTTGTTCTTCCATTCTTTTTTCCGTCTCTTCCACTCTTTCTAAGAGACCCCCCAGGTCCGATCTTATCCTGTCAATTTCTGTTTTGATGACATTTTCCATCCTTAACAACATCACATCCATTTCCGCTTTTGATGGTGGCCGAGTCTCCTGACCCGTCTCGTCCAGTCTACTTCGCTCTTGTTCGCTTTCTGAGGTCGTTTCCCCTTTAGAGCAGTCCGCGCTGCCTTCCCCAGTTATAGCCTCAGTTTTCTTTTTTTTACTTTTCTTTACCGTCCCAGGACTTTTGATGTTGCCCTCCTGGGTCATATAATGCTGTATTGAGCTAGTCCCGGGTTTGCTTTTAGGCCCCTTTGGGGCAGCGCCCTTTCGTAGACCTGTTCATCTTATTAATAGGTCTTATTCTCTTACCCAGTTTGAGAGTGTCCTGCTATTTATAATCCTAAACACTTTTACACCAGTTTTGTATAGGGAGGACACAAAACCTAGCCCCCTCCAGCGCGTATTCAGCCAATCAAGAAATTGCGTTCCGAGAGCCACAGTCTTGGATGGGAGCAAACATACAACGAAGCAAAAGGTTATACTCAAATTGCCAAGGTTCTGGAAAGAGGTACCTGTGATCAGGGTTTTGGATCATAAATAGATGCTCGCAGTCAAGATTACTATGTGCTCGAGCGTGAGAGTCCAAATGCTCCACAATACTACTCCTTAGATCGCTGAGGTCAGAGTAAAATATATGCCTTCAAGGTTCAATTCCTAGGTCTTTCTAGTACTCAGAGTTTATGTGAATTCAAATGGGTACCAGCGCTCAAGGGGCTGGGTTTATAGGTATATACCTTTAATTCACTTCACTGTTCTCAGCTTTCCCCTTCACATTCCAGGTTGCTGATTACTCAAATCGTCCCAAACCATAGGCCAGAAAAAACAGATAAGAAGCATTGGCCATCCTCCCATATAACATACCTATGGATTTCTATTTAGTAAACGATGCTGTCCCTGGAATCACTGGGAACAAGGATGATTATAAAGAATCCGGATACAAAGATCAGGGTATATACACACCTTCATGATGCTGGGAATTGAAGTGATCCAAGTGTTCAAGATTCTGGGGTCTGAGATATAGAAACGTAGGGTCCAATGCTTACATTCTCCACCCCCTGAATCTCCTGCGAGATTTTTAGCACACTTTTTACTTATTGCGTCTCAGGATCGAATCTCCCTTAAATCATACCATATAACCAGTAGTAGCTAGTCTCTGCATTGCCTGAGCATCCGACCAATTCACTAATTTCAAAGACAAAATAGAAAACATTGAAACATATTTTCAATTGGAGAGCCGGGAGGGAGGGGGGGGGTCCGAGAGGGAGGAAGGACCCGGACCAGCTCGGCTCAAACTGAGCGCCTCACCACTCCTCGCGTCCCTTCCTCCGTCCGACCGCCGGGCTGAACCGCTCCTGGAAGATCTCACACCAGACGCCCCGCCGCAACCTCCACAGCGGGGTGTTCTCCCCTCACGCTGCTTCGTGCTCAGCAGTCCGATGCAGGGCAGAGTGATCACATGGGGGATCATGCGGCATTAGGTGGCACTTGCTTCTTTTCGGTTTTCCCGAGATCGCCGGGTCCTGGGCGAGGAACGGTGCTAGATCTCCCGCACGCCTAGCTGAGCAGACAGCCTCTCATGCTGCCGGTCCGCTGATGGAATCCACAGAGCCTCAGCACAGCGTGCACCTCTAGCAGCCATGGAGCGCTCCGGCACCTCCCACCTTCCGACGCCTCACGTCCTCACGTCCTCATCCTGCTGCTGCCCTGTTGTCCTGATCTTGCACCTTGAATCTGGAACCAGCTTCATCCTTTCACCGGGCGGGGTAATAATATCATGCTCTACCCCAGACGTTTGTCACAGGAGCTCAGAGAAAACCTCTTTGTTGCGAAGCACGAACTCCTTAACCTCCTGTTGTTGGGGCTTTGACAAGGTGACGGCTATTCCAACCTCAGGAATCACGCAATCAGACTGAGCTGATGATAACGTTTCTGCGACTAGGGATTCCCTATCCCTCCAGGCTTTCAACAGATTGATGTGATAGATCTGTTCGGGCTTTCGCCTTCCTGGTTGTCTGACCTTGTAATTCACTTTGCTCACTTTTTCCAATATCTCGTAGGGGCCTTGCCATTTGGCGAGGAACTTGCTTTCAACTGTAGGGATAAGTACCAATACCCTATCCCCCAGGGAAAAGGTACGGGTCTTGTCCCCACGGTTATACACTCTCTGTTGTGCCAACTGTGCTTGGGCCAAATGTTCCCTTACAATTGGCATTACCTTTGCAATTCTATCTTGTATCAGGGCGACATGCTCAATCACACTCCTGTGGGGAGAATTCTCACTTTCACAAGTTTCCCTGGCGATATCCAACAGCCCTCTTGGGTGTCTCCCATAGAGCAACTCGAAGGGTGAGAAACCTGTAGAGGATTGGGGTACCTCCCTAATGGCAAAAATTAAAGCGGAGCTCCACCCTAAAGTGGAACACCCGCTGATCGGAACCCTCCCCACCTCCGGTGTCACATTTGACACCTTTCAGGGGGGTGCAAATACCTGTCTAAAGACAGGTATTTGCACCCACTTCCGGCCACACAGTCTCGGGCAGACTGTGGGCATGATGTCACCTCCCCCCCCGCCCCCCCCCCCCGTTGTGTTCTGGGAACACTCGGCTCCCAGTACACAGCGGGAGCCAATCATCAGGCATAGCACGACTCGCGCATGCGCCGTAGGGAACCGGGAAGTGAAGCCGGAGCGCTTCACTTCCTGGTTCCCTCACCGAGGATGGCGGGGGGGGGGGGGCAGCAGAGTGACGAGCGATCGCTCGTCCTCTGCTGCGGATAGCGCTGGACTCCAGAACAGGTAAGTGTCCTAATATTAAAAGTCAGCTGCTGCAGTATTTGTAGCTGCTAGCTTTTAATATATTTTTTTTCAGCGGACATCCGCTTTAAATACGAAATAAGACAGTCCCAATCCTTTCCATCTCTATCCACCACCTTCTTTAACAATTGTTTAAGGGTTTTGTTGAATCTTTCAACCAACCCATCTGTTTGGGGGGTGATACACAGATGTACGCAATTGTGTCACTTTGAACAACTTGCACAGTTATTTCATAACCCGGGACATAAAGGGTGTACCTTGGTCCGTAAGCAGTTCCTTACAAATACAAACGCGGCTAAAAACAAGAGATAGCTCTTTGGCTATGGTTTTGGCCGAGGTATTTCGGAGAGGAATCGCCTCCGGATAACGGGTGGCATAGTCCAATATAACCAAAATGTACTGATGCCCCCTAGCATACTTCACTATTGGACCTATCAAATCCATGGCGATCCTCTCAAAGGGAACCTCAATGATGGGAAGGGATACTAGTGGGTTACGGAAATGTGGCATAGGTGCCGACTTCTGACACACAGGGCAGGAGGAACAATAATTTTCTGTTTCTTTCATGACCCCAGGCCAATAAAATCTCTGCAACACTTTCTCTCGGATTTTCTCTGTCCCCAGATGACCTCCAAGGATGTGCCCATGGGCCAACTCTAACACCAACTTCCTGTAAGGTTTGGGCACCACAAGTTGCTCATTGGTTTCTTCTGCCCTTTGAGCCACCCGATAGAGTAGGTCCCTTTCCATGATGAACTACGGATAAGTGCAGGTCGTACCTGGGTTCACTAACTCGCCATCTATTTTCACTACGTTTTCCCGTGCCTTTATTAGGGTGAGGTATTTTAACTGTTCGGCGGCAAAGTTTTCCCTGTGAACCTCGAGATCAGAAAACTCTACAGACAACATGTTTTCGTGTGAGGATGTTGGCTCCTCCCCAGTTTCTTGAGTCTCCCCTGCCAATACCGACAAGGGGGATTCTGGAGAGTCCTCACCACTCTCAGAGGAATTCTGGTTATCAGATTCCTGGTATGTAGAGGCACCAGTGGGGGGCTCGGGATAATCCCACAGTTCCCAGAACTTTGGAAAATCCCTTCCCACAATGGCATCATGTGGTAAATGAGACACTAACCCCACCTGATGATAGAGGGTACCTTTTGGAGGTCTCAAAACACACTGTAGTCACAGGATACTCTCGGGTGTCCCCATGCACACAAATAACACCTACCTTATTATTCCCAGAGACCTCTGTAGTAACTAATTCAGCCTTTATCAGTGTCACCAGACTACCTGAATCTAGCAACACAACATTTCTACCATTAATACACATTTTGCATAAATGTTTCTCAGTTCCCCAAATAGCAGTGCATGCGACTGTCGCAAACAGCGACTGACGTCTGTCCCTTAGATAGTCGCATTGCATGGGTTCATCCACAACCGGTCAATTTGCTGCAATGTGTCCCTCTTGCCGGCAGTGGTAGCAAACAATACTTTTTGCTGCCTCTTGAGGCCTTGACTTGCCGGGCTGTTCTCGCCAGACACTAGGGAGAACTCCAACCCTCTCACTCTCTCCACCCTCACCCTTTGGAATCATCTTACACACCACTGGGGATGATCTGGTCCTAGGGTGGAAAGTCCGTGAATCTCTGGAAGAGGCAGTCAGGTTCTCTGTAGCGAAGTACCTCTCAACAAGATCCACAAGCTTATCGGCCGTTTCTGGGTCTCCATGGCTTACCCACTTTTGGATGGGAGTAGGAAGAGCTCTCAGTTAGCGATCCATCACAACACATTCCACAATCTTTGGTGCGGACAAAGTCTCTGGCTGTAGCCACTTCCTGCTGAGATGATACATTTGAGATCTGGGGGTTTTTCCAAGCCGGAAAGTCCAGTTATGCACACGCTGAGCCCGGACAGCCAAGGTGACACCCACTTGTACCAATATTTCAGTTTTTAGCACCACATAGTCTTTTGCTTGGTCAGGCGCTAAGTCATAATAAGCTTTCTGCGATTCCCCAGTTAACAGAGGGGCCACCAGTCCAGCCCACTGCTCCTTGGGCCATTTTTCCCTTTCAGCAGTCCTTTCAAATGTGGTCAAAAACACCTCTGGATCATCCTCTCCAGTAATTTTTGTCAGTAAACGACTCACCCCAAAGGATGCGGTATTAGTGGAACCACTTGCCTCACTGGTCTGTTTGTTGTTGTAGCCTCTGCTCTTGCTTCTGCAACAGGTCTATGAAGCGGGCCTCAGATTGCTGCTGGGCTTGTAGCTGAGCTTCCAGACTCTGTTGGTGAGCTTGCTGCTGGGATGCAAGGCTCTGTTGCAAAGTTGCATTTGTCTTCTGCTGGGCTGCAAGGCTCTGTTGTTGAGCTGCAAGGCTCTTTTGCAAACCTGCATTTGCCTGCTGCTGATTGGCATTTGCTAGAGCCAGCTGTTTCAGTAGCTCCTCCATGCTGGCCTTTAAAAAAACTGCCACTGGTTCTCCACCAACTGTAAGGGGGTTAGCCCGTCAGCGGGTGTGTGTGACCCCCTGGACAGGTTCAGCACACAGAGATCACACTCTCCAGACTATTTACACAGATCTGGTTCCAGGTTGGATCATATCTCTCTGCATGCTGGGAGTGTTAGTAGAGGACCTAATGAGCCCACCTAATTCAGCTGGGCTCATCAAGTCCTCCCAGCAGGACTCCCAGCACTAGAGGTATAAATTGGCATAAAGCCTGAACCTAGGATATATATACACTGCATCCTGGATGCAACCAGGGAATTTAACCTGCCTGCTGCCACAACATATAAATTGTACAAAAAAAGGGTTCAATAAAACCAAATTTTAAAGCAGACACTGGAGTTTATGGGCTGCTGGTGTTCCCAAATTGTATGAGGTAGTGGTCACAGAAGATTGTCCCATTCCTACATGTTTCGCCGTTTAGGCTTCCTCAGGGGATTAAACTGGGACCACCGATCCACAAACCAGCTCTAACCTAAAAATTTAAGGACAAAGTATGAGTACATTGAAAAATAAATCAAAAACATAGGATTATATTGTCACATTTATGTGTTCTGTTCTACCACACCCCACAAAGAAGAGACCACCAAGAAACCCACCTTCACCCAGCCAAGACGGAGGGAGGTCACATGTGGAACCCCACATGGAGTGTGTATTAACCTGTCGAGGTATCAAGGTCGAATGGGGGAGAGAACCGTGTCCGGTCACATGGGATACATACAGGGATGGACTGGCCATTGGGACTACAGGGAGTTTCCCGGTGGGCCGATGGCTCAGTGGGCCGGCTTCAGTGACAGCAGACCGCCGCCCCCCTCCGCTCTTCTTTCTCTCCCTTCCCGCAGCGCTCACCTCCTTTCCTACTCACAGCGCTCATCTGGGGGGAACAAAGAAGCAGGGGGAGGACCAGAGGAGCAGGGACAATGACAGAGGAGCATGGGGAGGGGGACAGACAGCTGACTCAACAGCTATGGCCTGGGAGTTACTCACTTCTGCCTAATCTTGTCCCATAAGGGGGAGCACCGAACTGATTCTTTGCCCCGGGTGAAATAATGTCTAGCTTCCCCACTGGTACTGCCTATAAGAATACCAGTACCAGCCGTTCTACTCTAATAAAGTAGAACGGCTAGTGAAGGGGGAGAGGGGGCTTGGGTGGCCGGGCGGGGGGGGGGTGCGGGAGTTGCCTGGCAGCCATGGGAGAGACCTGTCAAAGTGGGCCAGTCTGGATGAAGTCCAGGGCCAAATTTTTGTCCCAGTCCAGCCCTGGATACATAGAACACCAAGCTATAGGGGACAAAAAGCATAAATAAATGCTATGTTACAGGGAATAAAAAAAAACAAAAAAATGGCATGGATCTATACCGGGGGACATTTTTTTATTTATTATAAAGGATCCCATTCTCATTCACATAGGAGGGGGCGGAATCTGGGGGCCTTGTCAACCACTTCAGCCCCGGAAGAATTTGCCCCCTTCCCGACCAGGCCATTTTTTTACGATACGGCACTGTATCACTTTAACTGACAATTGCGCGGTCGTGGGACGCTGTACCCAAACAAAATTTACATTATTTTTTTCTCACAAATAGAGCAAGCTTTTGGTGGTATTTGATCACCTCTGCGGTTTTTATTTTTCTGCGCTATAAACAAAAGAATAGTGACAATTTTGAAAAAAAACACTGGGGTAGATTCAGGTACGACTTGCGCCCACGCATTCTCGATATGCGCCGCGTAAGTACGGATTTGCGCCCACGCAACTATGCGGGTGACCCAGAAAAAGAGCTAAGCCTGAAATTAGGCTTCTTCCTATGGACGTAGTTTCTCTGCCCCGGCGCATGTAATGTGCATTTTTACGCAGGGTGCATCTTGCGCTCTCATTGTTTTCCCTCAGCAAATATGCAAATGAGGAACTAACGCTGATTCAAAAACCTGCGCGTGTGAGGCGCAGTTTGCGCACAAAGCGCGCAAGCTGTTTGGCCAGGGCAAACTTGCTCCTTATAAAAGCAGGGGCAAGTTAGCAACAGACGTCCACAGGTCAGCTGGAGAGCAACTACAGCAGCACCGTTACGGACGAGCGGAGCAAGCAGAGCACCCACACTTGCAGGACCTCACATCTGTGTGCCAACATGCCAGGGGCAGCCATGGTTCTAGCAATACTACTGAGTGAACCGACTCGTAGGAGGGCACGGGAGAGGATATACCGAGTGCGCAGGAACATCTTTGACATGGGGGATTCAGAGGTGTTTCGCATGTTTAGATTCAGCCCTGAAGTCATCCTGGAATTAGCCACAATCACCAGCCAGACACATTGTGGACATGCAGTGGAGCCACTGGTCAAGGTAGTGGCAACACTGCATTTCCTTGCAAGTGGATCTTTTCAGCGCACAGGTGGAATGGTGGCTGAGATGTCACAATTCTCCATGAGCAGATGTGTGCACCAGGTTGTCCCTGCAATCCTGAGACGCATGGCCAACCAATTCATCAAACCCACCCAGGAGGACCTGCGGCAGAAGGCAGTGACAGATTTCTATCAAATTGCCAGATTCCCACGCACTGTGGGGGCCATTGATTGCACACATGTGGCACTACGGCCCCCCCGTGACATAGAGCATATATACTGCAATAGTTAGCACTGGCATTCAATCAATGTCCAGGTGATAGTGGATGCCCAAGGCCTCATATGGCATGTCCGTGCCAAACACCCAGGGTCCTGTCATGACAGCTTCATATACCGTCAGAGCCCCATCCCAACAGAATTTGAACAGAACATGTACAGGGACAGCTGGCTGGTTGGTGAGTGATATGGGTGTCAGGTATGACTGTCCCCCCCCATGATGCAGACATCACGAGGGGCACATGCATGACTAACATCCTCCTGTCTTTTCCCTTCCAGGTGACTCTGCATATGCACTGGGACCTCATCTTATGACTCCATTCCGGAACCCCCAAACCCCAAGGCTCCAATTATGTTGCTGTACATTCATACACCTTTCACATGGCAGAGGGTGACACCCCTTTTCCAGCAGGAGTGACAACCCCCCCCCCCCCATTCACACACCAGTCACACTGTAGTATACACTCCTCACTGTGTGTAGGGACTACAAAATAAACAAGAAAACTCAAACTTTGAGCATAAAATAAAACCAAAAAGCTCATAATATGAGCATAATAAAAATAAATCCAAAAAGCTCATAATATGAGCAGAAATCGATATTGGAAAAAACAAATGATCCGCATGGAAAATTAACTTTTTTTCCTTTTGGACATCCTGGTGCCAAGGGTGCCCCGGCTCTGGCTCCTCAGTCGGCGTGGTGGAGCCTGGGCTGAGAATGGAGCATGGGGTGGGGATGGAGCATGGGGTGGGGATGGAGGGGGGTGAGGAGCAGCATCCCCTACTTGGTCACTCCTGGCAGGTGGGTCCTGCCTGCCCTCCATGGCGTTGGCCAGGCGGGTGAGCACACAGTTGGTTTGTGCCAGCATCCGAAGCTGCCGGGTGGTGTTGTGCTGCTGGTGCCGCCGGGTAAGTCTCCCCTCCTCCCGCACAGCGGCAGTGTTGGCCTCTACCGCCCCTGCCAACCTGCTCACCTCCGCTGTCAGCAAAGAGGTGGCGCCCTGCTGCTCCACCATGCAGGTGACCATGGCCAGACAGTTGGAGCTCACTTCCTCCAGGCTTGCTGAGTCTTTTTTCCCCAGCTCCGCATGCAGGGTGAGGGCCTGCTGTACTGAGGAGGAGGAGGAGGCCAGGCTGTCCGCCACCCGCCTCAAGTCTCCCACCATGGCCCCTATATGGCGTGTCTGCCGGCCCTGTTCCTCCTGCAGCCCTTCTCGGAGGCCTGAGGGAACACCCCTTGTTTTAGAGAGAGCCTTCCTGGGAGGAGAGGCTGGGGCCCGTACTGAGGGAGAAGACGGGGAGGGGGCTGCCCTGGAGGGGGCGACAATGGTGGGAGGGACACTGGAGGGAGGGACACTGGAGGGGCTTGCCCTGGAGGGGGAGGACGTGATGGTCGGGGGGGTGGTGGGGAGGTCAGGGATGGTGGGATCCTCCTGGAGGTAGATAGAGTCCTCCTGGTGGAGGTCAATAGACTCCTCCAACACTTCCTCCTCCATAGATGGCCTATGGGCGCTCTCCTCCTCCACCAACATGGCCAGGATCTCCATGGGGCCTGACTGGACCCCATGATGATGTGGGGATGGCGTGGGTCGCCCTGCAGCCGACGACGGCCCAGCTTCATCCTCAACATCTGTGGATGACACAAAAAAACACATGTTGGTGGAGCCACACACTTGTCACATGTTCCCTTCAACCCCCTCCCATGATACACAGCAAATAGGAGATAAAACACACTTACCTGTCCCCAAGTCCCCAACAGTGGAGTCATAGCCTGGGACTCCCTCCACCTGCTCCTGCGACAAACTTTGCGCTATTATCTCCTCCTCCGCATTCAAACGCAATTGGCAGCCTGGTCCTCCTCCCGTGCCCCTGGTATGTTTGCGGATTATTATCAGTTTGTCCCGGACCCGACAGACAATGGTATCTCGTCCCATGTCCTCTCCTCATTCCCTATCGCATTAATGTCCAGCGTGATGGCTTCAAAGATTGCCCTCCTTTGGGCTGTGGTGGTGTTCTTCCGCTGGGCACCATACAGGGCAGCATTATGCCTAGTGAGGGCCGCCAGCATGACCTCCATCTCTGAGGAATTAAAGTTATTTTTCCTCTTTTTTACCCTCTGAGGAGGTACCATCGCAAATAAGGGGCAAAATTACCTTGCACAGGACCTGCGCATGTCTGCCCCTATTAATTTGCTCTGCATAAGCAGGTAGGCCGGCGTAGCCCAGGAAGTAGGACAGGCGCAGTTGCACGCATGCGCACACGGAAGCGTTCGTTCTGCGCATGCTCCGCCGAAGATGATGCGCCGGGCGCAAGCCACTGCTGAACGGTCAGACCATCATTTGCATAGGGGCACACCCACTTTCACTTGCGCAGGCTTGCGCCCTCAAATTTACCTTACGCAGGTGCAAATTTACACACAAAGGCATCCTGAATCAGGTGGCAATCTCACACGATTGCGCCGGCGCAGCGCAATTGAGCTGGGCTGCGCATGTGTAAGAAATGTGCAAATCTACCTGAATCTACCCCACTATCTTTTATTTTGTGCTATAATAAATATCCCATTTAAAAAATAAAAAAATGTCCTCAGTTTAGGCTGATGTGTATTCTTCTACATATTTTTGGTAAAAAAAAATGCAATAAGCATATATTGATTGGTTTGTGCAAAAGTTATAGCGTCTACAAAATAGGGGATAGATTTATGGAATTTTTATTATTATTATTTTTTTTACTAGTAATGGCGGCGATCAGTGATTTTTATTGGGACTGTGATATTGTGGCCGTCAAATCCCACATTTATGGGACCAGTGACATTTATACAGCGATCAGTGCTATAAAAATGTACTGATTACTGTGTAAATGTCACTGGCAGGAAACACTAAGGGGCGATCAACGGGTTAACTGTGTTCCCTAGGTGTGTTCTAACTGTGGGGGGATGGGATTAACTAGGGGAGATGACAGATCATTGTTCCTACTTAGAAGGAACACACAATCTGTCTCCTCTCCCCTGAGAGAACCGGGATTTACACACACACATCCCAGTTTTTGCTCTGTTACGAACGATCGCTGGTGCCCGGTGGTCATCACGCTCACCAGGCACTCGCACGTGGAGACACGTGCACCTCCTACTACCTTGTTAAAGGGCCGCAGTACAGCTATTATGGCTCGCTCAGGGGAGCCATCCTGCTGCAGTATAACTGCGGCGGCTGGTCAGGAACTGATTAAATTGGGCTTCCAGATACCAATAAAAAAAACGCAGTCACCCATGTTGAGTGCATGTGGGCTGGTATGGTTCAGGAGGGGGCATGGATTTTGGCAATGAAAAAAAAGAATTATGGCAATGAAAAATAAATGACCCTTATACGAGCATGCAGGCCAGAAAAGAGGGGAGGATGAGCAAACGCCCCCCCCTCTCCTGAACCATAGCAGTCCCCATGGCCTTAACATGGGGAGGGGGTATGATTCTCCCCCCAAAGCATCTTGTCCCCATGTTGATGGGGACAAGAGCCTCTTCCCCACAACCATGGCTGGTGGTTGTGGGGGTCTGTGGGTAGGGGCCTATGACAAAGGGGCCCCCAGAATCAAGCACCTCCCTATGTGAATGAGTAGGGGAACATACTACCCCTACTCATTCACCAAAAAAGTGTAAAAAGTAAATAAAAACACAACACAAGTTTTTGAAAATTCCCCAAATAAAAAAAAAATATCTACACTGCCCCACATGGCCTGGTATGGTTCAGGAGGGGGGCGGATTTTGGGGGGGGGGGGGGGCACATGCCTTTTTTTTTTTTAATTTTGGCGTTTTTGACTTTTTTTTTATTGCCGGCATTCTTTTCACAAGTCGCACCCAAATCGCATCTATATGCAGGTGCAACTTTCATGCCACTTTTGAGGGTTTACATTGAGGTCTATGGACCTCAAGTTGCATGAAATTCGAACCAAAGTAGTGCAGGAACTTGAAATCGCTGACACTTGAAGTCACAAAGATACAATGGGAAACATAGGGTGTGACTTGTCATGCGACAGAGTCGCATGACAAGTCGCACAAGTGTGAATGGACCCTAAGTGAAACAAGGAGTTCATGAAGGGTTAAATAGAAGTTTTAGTGAAAGTGTTTGTACAGCAAAAACTTTTTTTTTGGGGGGGGGGGTTTGAGTAAGGAAGGATTAGAATCACTGTCAGATTTTTGCTGTATTTAGGTCTCATAGAGGGATTTTCCTTAATTTCTGGTGTCACTAGACAGAAATTGAGAGCCAAGTTCTAACTGCAATATACTCTAAAGACATGCTGGTAGGTTAATTGGATCCTGTCTAAAATGTCCCTAGTGTGTGTATGTATGAATGTGAGTTAGGGATCTTAGATTGTTAGCTCCTCGAGGGTAGGGACTGATGTGAATGTATAATATATATAAAAGCGCTGCGTAAATTGACGGAGCTATTTAAAAGCGAGTTCCAGGCTTTTTTTTTATGTTTATTTAAAGTCAGCAGCTACAAAAAGTGTAGCTGCTGGCTTTTAATAAACAGACACCTGCTCCACGTTCCAGCGCCGCGCCGCGCCGCCCAGAGCTTCACTCCTCTCCCCCCTCTCCAGCCGGCGCCTTCATTCCTAGTGTCGGCACCCATCCGTGACAGCTTTCGGCTTCACGGCCGGGCACTCACTGCGCATGCGCGAGCGGCACTGCGCTCTATGAGTGGTCAGGCGATCGCCTGGGACCTGTCACGTGTCCCAGGCGATAGCCTACAGGGAGGGGCCGCAGTAGGCGATATGACGTATCGCCTAAACGGTCCCTGGGCGGAAGGAGGAAGTGGGACAGGAAGTCCCACTCCTACTGAAGCCCCCACTCCCCCCCCCAAAAAATGACATGCCAAATGTGGTATGTAAGGGTGGAACTCCGCTTTAAGTACCTGAAATAATAATATAAACACACACAAAAAAATACTTTCATGTGCATTTAGCTGTTCTCTTAGAGTTTGGTTGGCACCGGCCCAGATAGGGCTAGGTGCCACGGACTACTTGAGGAGATGGGACAGTCAGGAAAGGGTTAGGTGTGTCTCTCCCCTTTAGTTCCCCCCCCCTTCCCCTCCCCTCTGGGAGGGTGGTTTTCTAGGCAGACAGGACCAATTAAATAGGCACAAGGGGGAGGCATTTGGGGAGCATGTGACCAAGGCTTTAAGGTGGGTTTCCCTCCCACCTTCTTCCTCTTACCCGCAGCAGCCCCCAGCAAGTGAGTTTCTTGTCTTACCTTTCTTGGCTGTGTCATGGCTGAAGACCTGCTGGGTTTGATCCGGGAGCGGGTGCGGTCCGATGGAGGCTTCCTGGCTCGCATCGCCGCCTCGTAGGGCCACCCGACCGCCTGTGAGGTTGAGTCCCAGTCCCCCTAGGGCCTTACAGCGGCGCAGAGTCACCACTGTATCTGATGCTGGAAAAGGGGGAGGAAGGGGCGGGGCCGCCGCTTGAGCGCGCAGCGGCGCTGTAGCCCCGCCCCCTTCCTCTTCTGCTCCTCGTGTGCCTGCACAGAGTGTGTGCCTCTCCCCCTCCCTGTTTTCCATCATGGGCAATGCCAATGTGAATGGTTCCAGCTCCTCGAGTAGCGAGGAGGCTGGCTTAGTTGCTGATGCCCCCCCCGCCCCTGCCTCCACTGTAGTTATCCCTTCCACTGTAGTTGTCCCTTCCACTGACTTAGCTGTGAATGGGCTAGCCCATCCTGGCCATGCTGCTCACATCCCCCCCCAAGCACCTGTAGCTGCGGACACTGATGAGGACATAGTGTTCCCTTCTCCTCACCAGAACACCTCCGCAGAACCCCCCCACCGCCCCCCCCCCCCGTTCCGCGAGTTACAGGAGTGATCGGTCCCGTAGACGGGAGATGCGGTCACACTCCAGGTCATCGCCGCGTAGCTCTGGGCGTCACGGCCGGTACAGCAGAAGCCGTCGCCATAGATCCCCTAGGCGTCACAACAGATGCTGGCGTAGATCCAAATCCTCCCGCTGGGGGTCACCATCCTCCTCTGGCAGTTCCTCCAGGAGCCGATCCAGGGACCGCGAGGGTCGGCTTAGGTCTAGACAGGGTTCATCGGGGCGCTCCAGGCGGCCTTCTCACGAGGACCAGCCGTCCGGCGTGCCTGCATCCTCCGTGGCTCCCGTGGCCACAACGGTTTCGGTGGCTCCCTCTTCAGTGCCGGCTTTCCTTCCACCTGTTCCCGCATCTGCTTCTTCGGCGGTGTCAGCTGCGATACCTACGGTGGTCCCTCCTCCTCCATCTTCGGCAGTTAATGGTGAGTTTGACTTCGCAGGGGCCTGGGGGGACGGGGCGCATGCTTTGGTACCGGTTTTAAAAGCATTATTGACGCAGCTGGAGCCCGGCTCCCAGGGGGTGGTTACGCCTCCTGCGGGCAAGCGGCCTCTGTCTCCGCCAAGGGCCGGTGTACACAAGGAGTCCTTTTTCTGTGGGATTAGTCTGTTAGGAGCACACGTTAGTGAAGACATCAAGCAAAAAATATGGGAAAATAAATACATAGATATATGGGCTTTGGTTTCAGCTGATCAGCATACCATTGATAGGGAGCGCAAACCATATACTGAGAGATCATTTGAGCGCAGGCCCCGGGTTGCCAGGACGATAGGTAACTGGCTGCAGGCTTTTGCTGTACTGGGTGGTATTATGGGGGAAAAACACCCCGAACGCTGTTCGGAGCTCTTTGTTTATCTGGACTCAGTATACAACGCCTATAAGTCCCATGGTGGCAGCGCTTGGTGGAAATATGATGAAGAGTTCAGAAGGCGTTTGGCGTTACAACCCGAGGTAGGATGGGGCTGCAAGGCGACGGATGTCTGGCTGCGGCTTATGATGGCACAGAGACAGACTCCCTTTCTTGGCGGGGCCGCTGCCTCCTCAGCAAACCAGCAGGGCGCAGCGGCCACAAAGAGACCCGGGAACATGCTGGCTCTTTAATGAGGGTCATTGCAAGTTCTTCGGCTTGTGCAAGTTCAAGCACGAGTGTTCCTCTTGCGGTGGCGCCCACGGAGCAGTTCGCTGCCCCCGCGGCGCAAAACCGGCGCAAAGGGGTGCAGGGCCTGTTGAAGGGAAAGACGCCGGTGAGCGTGGAAGAGATGCTCCCCTGGCTAGAACGTTACCCCAATAGGTCTGAGGCAGAGCTGTTGCGCATAGGCTTTTTGTATGGATTTCTTATCCCCTTCATTCCCTCAGATTTACACCAGCTGGCTGGCAATCTGCAATCGGCTACTCTTTACCCGGATGCCCTGCGGGACAAGGTTAGTAAAGAGGTCAATTTGGGTCGCATTGAGGGTCCCTTTTCATTCCCACTGTTTCCCAACTTGAGGGTTTCTCCGTTGGGAGTGGTCCCCAAGAAGGAGAATGGTAAGTTTAGGTTAATTCACCATCTATCTTATCCCAGGGGTTCATCGGTAAATGACGGCATCTCTAAAGAGGAGACGTCTGTTTCCTATGTCTCCTTTGATAAGGCTGTGTTGTTGGTCCGTCGGGCTGGCAGAGGTGCCCTGATGGCTAAAACTGACATCAAAACTGCTTTCAGGTTGCTGCCAGTGCACCCGGATTGCTACCACCTTCTGGGTTGCTGTGTGGATGGCCTCTTCTATTATGACACTTGTTTGCCTATGGGCTGTTCTATATCGTGCCACTATTTCGAATTGTTCAGTTCCTTTTTGGAATGGGTGGTGCGATATGCAACGGGTTGTAGGTCCATCATTCATTATCTGGATGATTTCCTGATAGTTGCCCCGGCCGAATCCTCTCAGTGTCGTTATTTGCTTGACTCTTTCTGTGCCCTGATGAGCAGGTTCGGGGTTCCGCTTTCCGCGGAAAAAACGGAGGGCCCGACCACCAGGCTATCCTTTTTGGGCATTGAAATCGATTCCATCGAAATGGTCTTCAGGTTACCGTCGGACAAGCTCGAGAAGCTATTAGGCTTAATCGATGGGTTTTGCGAAGTTCAAAAAGTTACTCTGCGTCAATTGCAGTCGCTGTTGGGCCTCCTCGTCTTTGCATGTCGTATCATGCTGATGGGTCGGGTTTTTTCACGCCGGCTGTCTCTGGCCACCAGGGGTGCCAAGAGGCCTGAGCATCGCATACACTTGACTTCTTCCCTAAAAGCGGACCTGTCAGTGTGGCGGCGTTTTTTGGCCACATACAACGGGCGCACGTGTTTCCTGTCGGAGGAAATAGGGAATCAAGAATTGTCCCTTTTCACTGATGCGGCCGGTTCGGTAGGGTACGGCGCGATTCTCGGGGCAAGTTGGAGCGCGGAATCGTGGCCACTAGAGTGGCAAGAGCAGGGGTTATGTCGCAACCTGACTCTCCTTGAGCTTTTTCCCATCGTGGTGGCGGTTGAACTTTGGGGGGAGCAGCTCAGGGACAAGAAGGTATGCTTCTGGACCGACAATAGTAGTGTGGTGCATTGCATCAACGGTTTGTCTTCCTCTTCGCTGCCGGTTCTGGCCCTACTCCGTCACCTGGTGCTCAGGTGCCTGGAGTATAATATCTGGTTCAGATCTCGTCATGTCCCCGGTGTTGATAACGTTATCGCTGACTTACTGTCTCGTTTTCGTTTCCAGGAGTTCCGGAATCTTTGCCCCGGGGCGGATCAGGAAGGCCTGCCTTGCCCGAGATCCCTATGGACCCTGGTGTCGGGAATTTGATGCCCCTCATTGCTGCTTCGGTGACTCCGGCTACCTGGTCCAATCATGGTAAGGCGTGGAATGCCTGGTTGGGGGTGGCGGGTGACAGGGACGTGACTTCCTGTGGGAAGGTCCGCTTTCAGGTTACGGTAGATTATCTCTTGTCTTTGGAGCTTTCTGGATGTTCCGCTGCGGTGGCCCAACGCCGCATGGGGGGAGTTGGTTTTCACCTAAAGCTTCGGGGTTGGCAGGATTGCACGAAACATTTCGGTATCTTGCAAGCATTAAAGGGTTGGCGGAAAGTGCACGGGAAAAAGGACGGTAGGCGTCCAGTTTCCTTTGCCTTGCTGAATTCCCTTATCGGGGCGACGCTTATGGTATGTTCCTCTCCTTACGAGGGCCTTCTTTTTTCTACGGCGTTTTGCCTGGCTTTTTCGTAGCGTTACGGGTAAGCGAACTAGTGGCGTCCTCGGCCACGGGTCCCGGGGGCCTTTTTAGGGAGGACGTCCTACTGACTAACGGGGTGGTACAGGTCCGGGTGAGAAAGTCCAAAACAGACCAGCTGGGTAAAGGTTCTTGGCTACGCCTTGGGGCGGTTGGGGGCACGCTTTGTCCAGTTGCCATGGTAACCGAGTTACTGAAGGTGAGTCCTGTTGGGGAAAAGTTTTTGGTGCATGCTTCGGGGGCCCCCCTTACACGGTACCAGTTCAGTGCGATTTTTAAACGCTGCCTTGTGGCTGCCGGGTTTTCAGCGAGGGATTTTGGCACACATTCGTTCAGAATTGGTGCGGCTACGGAAGCGGCTAGGGCCGGGCTAGCGATGGGTGACATTCAAAGAATTGGTAGGTTGAAGTCGGGATGCTATGCAGGCTATGTTCGCCCGAAATTGTTGCTATAATGGTTTTTCCCCTTTTTCAGGTCCTCGTGCGCCGGTGGTGCACATTCTGGGCCATTCATATATCCATCGGGCCGCGCAGAGGGCCATTTGTCAGCCGGGCGGCAGGTCCCTGGGATTTCCAGTGGAGGTTCATTGGAGAGGTATTGGGGGGCTCTCCTGGTCTCGGATATTGATGGAAGCCTTTCAGATCGCCGGCGTATCTCGGACGCCGGTGGTGTTGGTAATCCATGCAGGAGGGAACGACATTCGCTCCCTGCGGGTTCCGGAGATCATTACCCTGATGAGAATAGATTTGGAGAGATTGGTGTTTCTTTTTTCAGAAATCATGTTGGTCTGGTCTGAGATCATCCCTCGGGTCACCTGGCAGGAGGATAGGGATGCAGCTGCAATTGAGAGGGCTCGCAGGACAATTAATGCACGCATGTCCCGGTACGTCAGGGCCAGATCAGGGGTAGTTGTGAGGCACAGGCAGCTAGAAGGGGACAATAGGCGGCTCATGGGTCAGGATGGGGTCCATCTTAATGATATCGGGCTCGATATCTTTTTGTCTGGCCTCCAGGACGGGATTGAACAGGCCCTTTACATTCTGGGTGGGGGTCGGAGCCCAGTTTGAGGGGCTGTGCTCCTCCTGTGGCAGTAATATTAATAAAGGAAAGGGGGAAGGCTATTATGCCCGTCGGTTTATGCCGGCGGCTGGCTGGTTGCTTCCCCCCTGTGGTTATTTACCATGAGATGGTATTAAAGGTTAAACAGATGTTGTTTATGTTTAACAAATAAAGCTGTGGCCGACCCCTACGTCCATTCAAGGATAACATGTGTTGAGTCTTTATTTATGGTTAAAGGGGTGAGACGAGAACATGGGTACGGGTAAGTGGTTTGTTCGGGTAGTCCAACTTAAACAACATAAACACATGAGAAGAGGCTGAAGGTAAGCTTTTTATTCTGCAGTGAACCATGTTCTCTTTTCTATCTCCTATGTCTACATACTTCCTCCTTAAACTTGTGGTCTGATTCTGCTTTTGCCTGAAGAGGAACGGCCCATCTATGGCAGGCTGCAAGCTGCCCGCTCTATACTTCCTTAACCTCTTGACCACTGGGCACTTAAACCCCCTTCCTCACCAGACCAATTTTCAGCTTTCGGTGCTCTCACAATTTGAATGACAATTACTCAGTCATACAACATTGTACCAATCTGAAATTTTTGTCCTTTTTTTCACACAAATAGAGCTTTCTGTTGGTGGTATTTGATCACCTCTGGGTTTTTTATTTTTTGCGCTATAAAAGAAAAACGACTGAAAATTCTGTAAAAAAAAATAAATAAATCTAGTTTCTGTCATATTAGCAGGTTATTTCTCACACACAGCATATGCATACCACAAATTACACCCCAAAACACATTCTGCTATTCCTCCCGAGTATGGCGATACCACATGTGTGCGACTTTTACAAAGCGTGGCCACATAGAGAGGCCCAACATGCAGGGAGCACCATCAGGCGTTCTAAAAGCGGTGGTTCACCCTTAGAGGGCACTTTTTAGCCTTAGATTCCTGCTCGTTTTGTCTAGGGGAATCGACTATTTGTTTTAAAATATGAGCATTACTTACCCGTTTACGAGATGCATCCTCTCCGTCGCTTCCAGGTATGGGCTGCGGGAATGGGCGTTCCTTCTTGATTGACAGTCTTCCGAGAGGCTTCCGACGGTCGCATCCATCGCGTCACGATTTTCCGAAAGTAGTCGAACGTCGGTGCGCAGGCGCAGTATAGAGCCGCACCGACGTTCGGTTTCTTTCGGATACGAGTGACGCGATGGATGCGACCGTCGGAAGCCTCTCGGAAGACTGTCAATCAAGAAGGAACGCCTGCTCCCGAAGACCCATACCCGGAAGCGACGGAAGAAGATGCATCTCGAAAACGGGTAAGTACGGATCATATTTTAATACAAATAGCTGATTCCCCTAGACCAAACGAGCAGGAATCTAAGGGGAAAAGGGGAAAAATTTTATAAATGGGTGAACTCCCGCTTAAAGCACCCAGGCCAATTCTGACATTTCTCTCCTACATGTAAAAATCATAATTTATTTGCTAGAAAATTACATTGAACCCCCAAACATTATATATGCTTCTTTAGCAAAGACCCTAGAGAATACAATGGCGGCCATCACAACTTTTTATCTCGCATGGTATTTTCGCAGAAATTTTTTGAACGCGTGTTTTTAAAAAAAAAAATGTTTTGTGCTTAAAAAAAAAAAAAAAACAGTAAAGTTAGCCCAATTTTTTTTCATAATGTGAAAGATGAAGTTACACAGAGTAAATAGATACCCAACATGTCAAACTTCAAAATTGCTCACACTCATTGAATGGCGCCAAACTTTGCTACTTAAAAATCCCCATAGGCGACGCTTTAACCAGTTCCCGACCTCCGCATGTAAATGTACGTCCACAATATGGCACGTACAGGCACATGGGCGTTAATGTACGTCCTTGCCCTTACCAGGTTCGGGGGTCCGATCGGGACCCCCTCCGGTACATGCGAAGGTCGGAAGCGATCCGGGATGAGGGGGCGGCTATTGGTTTCCAGCCACCCCCTCTCGATCTCCCCGGCGAATCGGCTTCCTCCTGAGCCCGCCCTGCCTGTGTAACTGTAAACACAGGCAGGGAGGAAGTGACGTTTTCTCCCCTCTGACGGTCTTTTCGTCCGGTTCCAGAGGAGAGAAGCACCAACACAACACTGACACAGCACACATAGGTACATAACCCCCCCCCCCCGATCACCCCCTGTCACAGTGTCACTGATTGCAGTGATCATTTATTTTCTGATCACTGCATTTAGTGTCAGTGTGACAGAAAAAAGTGTTAGGGCAGTTAGGTTTAGGCCCCTTTAGGTCCAGGGTAGCCCCCTACCCCCCCCAATAAAGGTTTAACCCCTGATTGCCCCTAGAGTTAACCCTTTCACCCCCTATTGCCAGTGTCACTAAGCGATCGGTTTCTGATCGCTGTATTAGTGTCACTGTTGCCGCTAGGCAGTTAGTTTTTTTTTTAGGTTCGCCGCCAGGTTTATATAGCGTTAGGTACCCCCATAAATAAAGGTTTTAACCCCTGATTGCCCCTAGAGTTAACCCTTTCACCACTGATCACTGTATAAGTGTCACTGGTGACGCGGTTAGCCAGTTAGTTATTTAGTTATTTTAGGTTCGCCGCCAGGTTTTTAGAAAACGTCAGGTACCCCCATATATTACCTAATAAAGGTTTTAACCCCCTGATTGCCCCCTAGTTAACCCTTTCACCAGTGATCACCGTATAAGTGTTACGGTTGACGCTGGTTGGTTAGTTTGCTGTTTATAGCATCAGGGCACCCGCCGTATATAACCCAATAAAGGTTTAACCCCCTGATCACCCGGCGGGTGATATAAATTAAATTTTAGCGTCAGTCAGGGTCTGCGTCGCCCCAGGCAGCGTTAGGTTAGTGCCAGTACCGCTTACACCCACTCGCAAAGCATACACCCCCCTTAGTGGTATAGTATCTGAACGGATCGATACCTGATCTGATCAGATCTATACTAGCGTACCCAGCAGTTTAGGGTACCCAAAAACGCATTGTTAGCGGAATCAGCCCAGATACCCGCTAGCACCTACGTTTTCCCCCTCTGCCCAGCCCAACCCACCCAAGTGCAGTATCGATCGATCACTGTCACTTACAAAACACAACACATAACTGCAGTGTTCGCAGAGACAGGCCTGATCCCTGCGATCGCTTACAGTTTTTTTTTAAGCATTTTCTACGTTTGCTTTCCTACAGATCAGGTGCTTTTTTTACCTGTGAATCCTTACCATTGTACCACTAAATTTAGAGCTCAAAATGGCAAAGCGGATGTACAATGATAAGCAGGCCTACGAGTTCATGAGCATGACAGATAGTGAAGAGGAGGAGGTCACGCATCTGTCAGAATCTGGCTCAGAATACGAACCCGTTTACGACAGCGGCTCCATGTCAGATAGCTCTCACGACGAAGTTGAGGTCCCTGCTAAGGCCAGGCGTACCCTAACCCGTTCTGATGTTGTTGAGCAGCAAGAACCGCAGGACTCTTGTATGGAGCAGAGAGCCAGTACTAGCGCCGCCATTCCTTCTGGTGGATTGGCAAGCACCAGCGGCCTAGTACACCCTAGTCGTTCATCCAGCACTGCAGTAAGACGTGGTGACGTGGCGAGTCCCATAAGTGCAGTTCAAGCTGGCGATGTGGCAAGCATAAGTAGTGTCCCGCTGCCACCAAGAAGAAGACAGAGACAGGCCCGTCGTGCCCATAGTGCCCTTCCTGTAGAATTTGCCTATCCTGATTGGGTCCCCACCACTTCTGCAGAACCCGTACTTCCCCCATTCACTGGCCAACCCGGTATTCAGGTGGATACAGCGAATTTTATGCCACTTGATTTTTATTTGCTGTATTTCACGGAAGATCTCTATAGATCTATTGAGGACCAGACTAATTTATATGCTGGTTCCTACATCGCCGCTAACCCCCAGTCTCTCCTTGCCAAAGAATGGAAACCTCTTGAGGTTTCCGAATTTAAGACCTTTCTGGGCCTTACCCTCAACATGGGCATACACAAATTTCCGGAATTGCGGATGTATTGGTCCACACATCCCATTCACAATATGCCCATATTCTCTGCTCACAGGAAACGATACGAGGCGATCCTGCGGTTCCTGCATTTCAGTGACAATGCACTTTGTCGTTCACGTGGAGACCCTGAATTTGACCGGCTCTACAAAATTCGGCCCCTCATAAACCATTTCAACGAACGTTATGCAGCCTTGTTTAATCCCCAGCAGGTTGTATGCGTTGATGAGTCCCTGGTTAAATTTGCTGGCCGCTTGTCTTTCAAACAGTACCTTCCCAGCAAGCGTGCCAGATACGGGGTCAAGCTCTATAAGCTTTGTGACAGGGCCACAGGCTACACATGGAGCTTTAGGGTTTATGAGGGCAAAAATAGTCAGGTAGAGCCGGAAGGATGCCCATATTACATGGGGAGCGCTGGCAAGATCGTTTGGGACTTGGTGTCACTCTTATTCGGAAAGGGGTACCATTTGTATGTGGACAATTTTTACAGCAGCGTGCCACTTTTTAGTCACTTATTTGATCAACAGATTGGAGCATGTGGCACCGTGCGACCTAATCGCCGGGGCTTCCCCCAGCGGCTTGTAGATGCCCGTATTAGGCTGGGGGCGAGAGCCTGCTGCAGATGTAAAAATTTGCTCGCTGTGAAGTGGCGGGACAATAGGAATGTTTTCGTTCTTACCACCCTTCACGCAGACACGACAGTCCAAATTCGTACGGCGACTGGTGTTGTGGAGAAACCCCTCTGTGTCCACGAATATAACCTTAATATGGGAGGGGTGGACCTCAACGACCAGTTGATGGCGCCGTATCATATTGCCCGTAAGACGAGACGCTGGTACAAAAAAGTGTCTCTACATTTATTTCAATTGACTCTACTGAATGCTTTTGTCTTATACAAAGCTTCAGGACACACTTTATCCTTCCTTCAATTCCAGGAGGATATGATCACAGAACTCCTGTATCCAGGCGGTACTGTACCTCACCAGCCCCTACCAAATGCAGTAAGCCGACTGCATGAGAGGCATTTTACGTATGTCCTCGAGCGTACCCCTAACCAACGAGCCCCCCAAAGAAAATGTCGTGTCTGTACCAAGCGCGTATTTAGCCGTGACACCCGTTTCTTTTGTCCCAAATGTCCTGCCGATCCTGGTCTTTGTGTTGGTGAATGTTTTGAACGCTTCCACACACATGTTAATTATTAGCGTAGGGTGAAACATTTCACAGGCTAGGCACACTCACACAGGGTCTCCCAAGATGCCATCGCATTTTGAGAGACCCAAACTTGGAACCGAAAAGTTGAAGTTACAGTTCACAGTTACAAAAAAAAGTGTTAAAAAAAAAAAAAAAGGAAAAAATAAAAACACAAAAACAAAATATAAAATAAAAAAAACAAAAATAGTTGTCGTTTTATTGTTCTCTCCCTCTCTATTCTCTCTCTATTGTTCTGCTCTTTTTTACTGTATTCTATTCTGCAAAGTTTTATTGTTATGTTTTTTCATGCTTGCTTTTCAGGTATGTAATTTACTTTACTGTTTTCAGGTACGCCATTCAGCTGTTGCGCGGACTTATTTATCTTGACAGCAACAGAATTTGCTCCCACGATATATAAAGCCCGTGACTCCAGTGCTGTAGGAGGTGATTTCACCACCACAGTTAAAAAAAGAGCATATATGCCGAAGCATGGGGGCATTAGGGGCGGAGGAGCGATTTTGCTCCTAATGCCGTGTATATACGGTCGACATTCCTACGGAGGCTTGCCCGTGGAAAAGTCTGACCGTGTGTACGCGGCATAACTTTTTATGCCGCGTACATACGGTCAAAATTCCGACGGAGGGAGGCTTGCCCGTGGAAAAGTCCGACCGTGTGTACGCGGCATAACTTTTTTGCGGGAGGATGCCCCCATGCTTCGGCATATATATATTTTAGGCACAGGTTGCGTTAAATGTTTTATTTTTTACTATGTGTTTTTTTTTGGTATTTGCTTTGCAGGTATGGTATGATCTTACTGTTATACTGTAATGTTACTTTGTTTTAATGTTAACCATCATTTGCTTAGCAGGTACGCCATTCAGTTGCAGCACGGATTTATTTAGCGTGACAGCAACAATGTTTGCTCCCACGATATATAAAGCCGCGACTCCAACGCTGCAGGAGGTGATTTCACCACCACAGTTAAAAAAAGAGCATATATGCCGAAGCATGGGGGCATTAGGGGCGGAGGAGCGATTTTGCTCCTAATGCCGCGTACATACGGTTGACATTCTTACGGAGGCTTTCCCGTGGAAAAGTCTGACCATGTGTACACGGCATAGAAAAGTCCGACCGTGTGTACGCGGCATAGAAAAGTCCGACCGTGTGTACGCGGCATAACTTTTTTGCGGGAGGATGCCCCCATGCTTCGGTATATATAAATGGTGCATGTATGCCCATCATTAGAAGTGGGTGGATGAAGGGAGGTATTCTAATGGTGGGCATACCCACCGATCAATCTTTTTTTCATTCAGCCAACAGGCTGCATGAAAAAAAAAAAAGGTTACAATACATGTCCAACAAGAACCATCAACGTACTGGTATGTTGCTGGACTTTGAATGGTTATACCAGAATGATGCCTGCGGGTTTAGGCATCATCTTGGTATCATTCTTTTCAGCCAGGGGTCAGCTTTCATGTAAAAGCAGTCCTAGCAGCTAATTAGCCTCTAGACTGCTTTTACATTCAGTAGGAGGGAATGTCCCCCCCCGGATATAAACAGCGCCATTGGGAAAATGGGAAAGCATTTTATCACACCATTCTTGGTGTGGTCAGATGCTTTAAGGGCAGAGGAAAGATCTAGGGTCTAATAGACCCCATTTTTTTTAAAAAGAGTACCTGTCACTAACTATTGCTATCATAAGGGATATTTACATTCCCTGAGATAACAATAAAAATGGTAAAAAAATAATAAAATGGAAGGAACAGTTTACAAATAAAATAAAAAAAGCGAAATAAATATATAAAAAAAAAACAAAAAAAAAAACATCCCTGCGTTGGTCTGGAGTCATATGTAAACAGCAATTGCACCATGCATGTAAGGTATCACCGCGAAGGGCAGATCGAGGGCAGTCATTTTAGCAGTAGACTTACTCTGTAAATCTAATGTGGTAACCTGTAAAGACTTTTAAAGGCTTTTAAAAATGTATGTAGTTTGTCGCCACTACGCGTTTGTGCGCAATTTTAAAGTATGTCGTGTTTGGTATCCATGTACTCGGCCTAAGATCGTCATTTTTATTTCATCAATAATTTGGGCAATATAGTGTGTTTTAGTGCTTTAAAATAAAAAAAAGTGTATTTTTTTCCCAAAAAATGCGTTTGAAAAAACGCTGCACAAATACTGTGTGGGAAAAAAAATTGCAACACCCACCATTTTAATCTGTAGGGCCTTTGCTTTAAAAAAATATATAATGTTTGGGGGTTCAACTTAACTTTCTTGCAAAAAAAAATATGTTTTTATGTAAACAAACAGTGTCAGAAAGGGCTTTTTCTTCAAGTGGTTAGAAGAGTGGGTGATGTGCGACATAAGCTTCTAAATGTTGTGCATAAAATGCCAGGACAATTCAAAACCCCCCCCCAAATGACCCCATTTTGGAAAGTAGACACCCCAAGCTATTTGCTGAGAGGCATCGCGAGTCCATGGAATATTTTATATTTTGACTCAAGTTGTGGGAAAAAAAAAATATATATATATATATTTTTTTTTTGCTCAAAGTTGTCACTAAATGATATATTGCTCACACATGCCATGGTTATATATGGAATTACACCCCAAAATACATTCTGCTGCTTCTCCTGAGTACGGGGCTACCACATGTGTGAGACTTTTTGGGAGCCTAGCTGCGTACGGGACCCCGAAAACCAAGCACCGCCTTCAGGCTTTCTAAGGGTGTAAATTTTTGATTTCACTCCTCACTACCTATCACAGTTTCGAAGGCCATAAAATGCCAAAATAGCACAAAAACCCCCCAAATGACCCCATTTTGGAAAGTAGACACCCAAAGCTATTTGCTGAGAGGCATGTCGAGTCCATGGAATATTTTATATTTTGACACAAGTTGCGGGAATATGACAAACTGATTTTTTTTTGCACAAAGTTACATAGTTAGTAAGGTTGAAAAAAGACACAAGTCCATCCAGTTCAACCACAAAAAATAAAAAAAACAAAATAAAAAACACAGTAGAATCCTATACACCCAACTCCATACCCACAGTTGATCCAGAGGAAGGCAAAAAACCCCAGCAGAGCATGATCCAATTTGCTACAGCAGGGGAAAAAATTCCTTCCTGATCCCCCGAGAGGCAATCGGATTTACCCTGGATCAAGGCGGTGATTGGTTTTCGGGGTCCCGTACGCGGCTAGGCTCCCAAAAAGTCCCACACATGTGGTATCTCCGTACTCAGGAGAAGCAGCAGAATGTATTTTGAGGTGTAATTCCACATATGCCCATGGCATGTTTGAGCAAAAAAAAAAAATATTCCATGGACTCAATATGCCTCTCGGCAAATAGCTTGGGATGTCTTCTTTCCAAAATGGGGTCATTTGGGGGGGTTGTGTGCCATATGTGATAGGTAGTGAGGAGTGAAATCAAAAATGTATGCCCTTAGAAATCTTGAAGGTGGTGCTTGGTTTTCGGGGTCCCGTATGCGGCTAGGCTCCCAAAAAGTCCCACACATGTGGTATCCCCATACTCAGGAGAAGCAGCAGAATGTATTTTGGGGTGCAATTCCACATATAACCATGGCATGTGTGAGCAATATATCATTTAGTGACAACTTTGTGCAAAACAAATCAGTTTGTCATATTCCCGCAACTTGTGTCAAAATATTAAATATTCCATGGACTCGACATGCCTCTCAACAAATAGCTTGGGGTGTCTACTTTCCAAAATGGGGTCATTTGGGGGGGTTTTGTGCTATTTTGGCATTTTATGGCCTTCGAAACCTTGATAGGTAGTGAGGAGTGAAATCAAAAATTTGTGCCCTTAGAAATGCTGAAGGCGGTGCTTGGTTTTTGGGGCCCCGTATGCGGCTAGGCTCCCAAAAAGTCCCACACATGTGGTATCCCCGTACTCAGGAGAAGCAGCTGAATGTATTTTGGGGTGCAATTCCACATATAACCATGGCATGTGTGAGCAATATATCATTTAGTGACAACTTTTTGTAAACATTTTTTTTTTTTTTTTTTCGTCATTATTCAATCACTTGGGACAAAAAAAAAAATATTCAATGGACTCAACATGCCTCTCAGCAGTTTCCTTGGGGTGTCTACTTTCCAAAATGGGGTCATTTGGGGGGGTTTTGTACTGCCCTGCCATTTTAGCACCTCAAGAAATGAGATAGGCAGTCATAAAATAAAAGCTGTGTAAATTCCAGAAAATGTACCCTAGTTTGTAGACGCTATAACTTTTGCGAAAACCAATAAATATACGCTTATTGCGATTTTTTTTACTAAAGACATGTGGCTGAATACATTTTGGCCTAAATGTTTGACTAAAATTTAGTTTATTCAATATTTTTTACTTTTTGTTATAAGAAAAATCATTTTTTTTCAAAATTTACGGTCTTTTTCCGTTTATATCACAAAAAAAAAATCGCAGAGGCAATCAAATACCATCAAAAGAAAGCTCTATTTGTGGGAAGAAAAGGATGCAAGTTTCGTTTCGGTACAACATTGCATGACCGCGCAATTACCAGTTAAAGCAGCGCAGTGACAAATTGTAAAAACACCTTGGGTCTTTAGACAGCGTATTGGTCCGGGGCTTAAGTGGTTAATTACTTTTATTGGTTACATGTTTTTAGTTACAGAGGAGGTCTAGGGCCAAAATGATTGGTCTCGCTCTAATGTTCACAGAGACACCTCACATGTGTGGTTTGAACACCGTTTTCATATGTGGGCGGGACTTACGTATGCGTTCGCTTCTGCATGCGAGCACACGGGGAGTATTTGGGTATTGCAGAGTATTGGGGGTATTGCAGAGTATGAGGGGTATTGCAGAGTATGGAGGGTATTGCAGAGTATGGGGGTATTGCAGAGTATCGCGCAGGGTATTGGGGTATTGCAGAGTATTGGGGTATTGAAGAGTATTGGGGTATTGCAGAGTATTGGGGTATTGCAGCGTATCGTGCAGGGTATTGCAGAGTATTGGGGTATTGCAGAGTATCGCGCAGGGTATTACAGAGTATTGGGGTATTGCAGCGTATCGTGCAGAGTATTGGTGTATTGCAGAGTATTGGGATATTGCAGAGTATCGCGCAGGGTATTGCAGAGTATTGGGGTATTGCAGAGTATCGCGCAGGGTATTGCAGAGTATTGGGGTATTGCAGGGTATCGCGCAGGGTATTGCAGAGTATTGGGGTATTGCAGAGTATCGCGCAGGGTATTGCAGAGTATTGGGGTATTGCAGAGTATTGTGCAGGGTATTGCAGATTATAGGGGTATTGCAGAGTATTGCAGAATATTGGGGTATTGCAGAGTATTGCACAGGGATAGCTGAGCTGGGATGGATGGATGGCTGGATCTGTGACTGCAGTTGTCACAGATCCAGCCGTCAGTGCTGCTGCTGACACCCGCTCCCGCCCCCCCTCCTCTCACACTGTACCGATCGGTACAGAGAGGAGAAGGAGGAACCAGCGTCATCACATGACGCCGGTTTGTTTACAAGTGCGGAGCGATCACGGCGGCGATCATGTGCGGAGCGATAGCGGCGATTTACCGCGATCTGTGATGCGCCGGGTCTTCTAGACCCGGCGTCACAGATGATTCCGGGAGCGCGCCCCAGGGGGCGCGCGAGTGAAGGATTCTGGGAGGACGTCCCAGGGACGTCCTCCCAGAATAACTCCACCGCGCTGTAGCAGTAAAATGTCTATGGCGCGGTGGGGTAGTGGTTAATAACTCCTGCACTGTCAGCACCCAAGAGGGATTTCCCAGGGAGAATGCTGGGTAAGTGCATTTTGCACAGGGTTTGAAGAACAATTTCTGGAAAAATGCCAAATGTAGCAAGAACTATGTCAAGGGAAAAGAAAAATGCTGTTTTTCATTTGTACTATTTAAAATAATAGCAATGCTCCACATTAAATCCCATCCCCAGCCAAATTGGGGTTTTAGGCTTTAGAAAGTTAAAAAAAATGTTTTTGTCTGAGATCTAGATGGGAAGATTGTCCCTCACTTCCCGTCCCTGTGATATCCAAAGAAGAATGGTTTGTAGGCAGGGTCATTCTGTTATTCCTTTAAAGCGGTTGTACACCGCGGATGTTGTAGACATAAAAAAAAAAAACACCTGCAAGGCAATGGCATAATGTGCTAGTATGTATCGCCAAAGCTAGGTAAACCCAAATATATGCCAAATGCAGCATTGAAGGTGCGAACAAGCGGAGCTTCCCCTTTTTGGCGGAGCTCCGCTTTAAGACTGACAATCCTCTTTTAAATCCTTTCAGGAATGTAATGATTTTATTTCCTTCCTTCCTCACTATATACAGTGAGGAAGAAAGTATTTGATCCCCTGCTGATTTTGTACGTTTTCCCACTGACAAAAAAATGATCAGTCTATAATTTTAATGGTAGGTTTATTTTAACCACTTGAGACCCGCGCTGTAGACGAAAGACGTCCACAGCGCGGCTCTCAACTACCGGGTGGACGTCCCTGGACGTCCTTTTATTTGCATTCCCCGCGCGCTGCTGGGGGCGCGCAGCGGGGAAAAACTGTGCCTGGCGCATTGCTGTGCCTGGCGCAGTGACAGCAGGGACGTGGAGCTCTGTGTGTAAACACAGAGCGCCATATCCTGTCAGAGAGAGAGAAGACCGATGCTGTGTCCCTTGTACATAGGGACACAGATCGGTCACCTACCACAGTCAGTCCCCTCCACACACAGTAAGAACCCATGGAATACATTTAACCCCTTCCTCACCCCCTAGTGTTAACCCCTTCCCTGCCAGTCACATTTATACAGTAATCAATGCATTTTCTTAGCACTGATAAATGTGAATGGTCCCAAAATAGTGTCAAAAGTGTCCGATATGTCTACCGCAATATCGCAGGCCTGACAAAAAAAATCGCCATTACTAGTAAAAAAATCGCCATTACTAGTAAAAAATAAAAAATAAATCATAAATCTATCCCCTATTTTGTAGGCGCTATAACTTTTGCGCAAACCATACAATAAACGCTTATTGCGATTTTTTTTAACAAAAGTATGTAAAAGAATACGTATCGGCCTAAACTGAGGAAAAATTATTATTTTTAAAAAAAAATTGGGATATTATTATAACAAAAAGTAAAAAATATTGTGTTTTTTTTTCTAAATTTTTGGTAATTTTTTGTTTATAGCGCAAAAAATTTAAATCGCAGAGATGATCAAATACCACCAAAAGAAAGCTCTATTTGTGGGGAAAAAAATGATAAAAATATAATTTGGGTACAGTGTTATATGACCGCGCAATTGTTATTTAAATGCATCAGCGCTGAAAGCTGAAAATTGGTCTGAGCAGGAAGGGGGTTTAAGTGCCCAGTAATTAAGTGGTTAATAGTGGAAGACAGAGAACCAACAAACAAAATCCATAAAAACGCATTTCAAAAAAGTTATAAATTGATTTGCATTTTCATAAATGAAATAAGTACCGTATTTATCGGCGTATAACGCGCACCGGCGTATAACGCGCACCCTAATTTTAGGAGGGAAGTTTTAGGAAAAAAACTTTCAACAGCCCCTTTTATATTCCAAAGCCCCCTGCACATTACATACAGATCCCAGCACATTACACATAGATCACATCCCAGCACATTACATATAGATCACATCCCAGCACATTACATATAGATCACATCCCAGCACTTAGATCACATCCCAGCACATTACATATAGATCACATCCCAGCACTTAGATCACATCCCAGCACATTACATATAGATCACATCCCAGCACTTAGATCACATCCCAGCACATTACATATAGCCCCCAATCCTGTGGGAAAAAAAGATTTTTTGTTGTTTTGTACTTACAGTTTTGATGTCTTGCGCGGCGTCCATCTGCGGCCTCGTCGGGTCCGGCGTCCTTCTGCGGCCTCGTCGGGTGTCCTCTTCGGCGGGTCCGGCGTCCGTCTTCGGCGGGTCGGGCGTCCATCTTCGGCGGGTCCGGTGTCCATCTTCGGCGGGTCCGGCGTCCATCTTCGGCGGGTCCGGCGTCCTTCGGCGGCGTCCTCCCGCTCGTTTCCCGCCACGACTTTGAATACTGCGCCCGCATATAGCGAGTGCAGTACACTCGTGAATCTTCGGTCAGGCTCGGGCGCCTCTCGCACTGACGTCCTGTACGCTCAGGACGTCAGGACGTCAGTACGAGAGGCGCCGAGACTGGCCGAAGATTCACGAGTGTACTGCGCTCGCTATATGCGGGCGCAGTATTCAAACTCATGGCGGGAAAGCGGGTATCGGCGTATACTGCGCACCCACGATTTTGCCCTGATTTTTAGGGCAAAATAGTGCGCGGTATACGCTGATAAATACGGTATTTGTATTTCCCAAAACATGACTTAGTTCTTGGTGGCAAAACCCTTGTTGGCAATCACAGAGGTCAGATGTTTCTTGTAGTTGTGTGCAAACCTGGTGGCCAACGTAGGAGGGATTTTGTCCCACTCCTCTTTGCAGATCCTCTCCAAGTTATTAAGGTTTCAAGGCTGATGTTTGGCAACTCGAAACCTCAGCTCCCTCAACATATTTTCTTTTTTTTTTTACAAATTCTTTATTTATATAAAGGGTGGTAGAGAATACATAATTACATCACATTTCATTCTTACAGATCCATTCTTTTTTTTTTTGTACATTTTTTTTGTAAATTACATTTTATGTTGACTTGGAATTCCTCCATCTTTACATAGGCAATCACCATTTATACTCTTATAATATTATATAATGCTATATATTCCCTATGCAGGCGGACTTCCCTCTCCCGTTCTGTCATCCATCTTTTTCTTCCCTTCCTCTGAATTTACAAATCGGTCCCATACAGACCATGTCTATTCATATTGTTCCTTTCTATTTTGAGCCGAATGTACCAAGTCTTCCAAGGCCGCGATCTCTCTGACTTTATTAAGCCACCTTACAATAGAGGGTGGTCTAGGATCTCTACAGCACCTTGTGACACATGCCTTAGCAGCATTTACCAAATGGCACAACACCGACTTTCTATATGTCTGTACCGGGATCTGTGTGCAATAAAGTAAAAAAAAAGCGGGGTCATCTGGTATTGAGAAGTTCTTCTGAACCTCTAGCTAATATTTCCTGATCTCAACACAGGACCAGAAAATATGAAGTTCCTTTCTCTTTTCCACACCGCCAACATCGATCTGAAGCCTCAGCCGAAAATGTACATAGCCTCACCGGGGTATAGTACCATCGGGTCACCAATTTGTAATTTAATTCCTGTGTTCGCGTACATATTGACGTATTTAACCACTTGAGCCCCGGGTCATTGTAAAATGACGTCTTCACGGTGGCTCTGAAATTCCAACAGGACGTCTATTGACGTCCTGGATTCCTCCGGCCACTGGGGGGCGCGCGAGCGTGTCCCCGAAATGCCGATGCGCGTGCCTGGCAGTCGCGATGTCCGCCAGGTACCCGCGATCGGTAATGACAGAGCAGGGACGTGGAGCTCTGTGTGTAAACACAGAGCTCCACGTCCTGTCAGGGGAGAGAGGAGACCGATCTGTCTCCCTTGTACATAGGGACACAGATCAGTCACCTCCCCCAGTCACCCCCCTCCACACACAGAACACAATACAGGTACACATGTAACCCCTTCCTCACACCCTAGTGTTAACCCCTTCAATGCCAGTCACATTTATACAGTAATTAGTGCATATTTATAGCACTGATTACTGTATAAATGTGAATGGCGCCAAAAATGTGTCAAAAGTGTCCGATGTGTCCGCCATAATGTCGCAGTCCCAATAAAAAAAATCGCAGATCGCCGCCATTACTAGTAAAAAAATAAATAATAAAAAAAAAAAATAATTCTGTCCCATATTTTGTAAGCGCTTATTGCGATTTTTTTTTTTTTACCAAAAATATGTAGAAGAATACGTATCGACCTAAACTGAGAAAAAAAAATTTTTGGGAAAAAAAAATTGGGCTATTTATTATAGCAACAAGTAAAAAATATAGGGAAGGTCCAACCAGGTTGCCGGAGCAGGGAGAAAAAGGGGGGCCATTGTGAAGCATATTCTTCAGGGTAATTCTCCCTGCTTGTTTAATGTGTGTGTGTTAGAGGGAAGGTGATTTCAGGTGTGACTCACTCCCCTGCTAACAGGCTGATTGAAATGTTAATGACCCTTCCTCAGCCAGTCCTACTTCAAAGGATAATTGATCTATTGTGTTGTGTGAAGGAGACCTGTGTTTACTGTTTACTGTGATTAGAAGTGGCTCATGTTAATTATTCTGATTGCTTCATTGTAGTAATTACCTTCACTGATGTCATTATCTAAAGAAATGTTTTCAGGGTCGACTCCAAAGTGTCTGCCTATAATCTGTATAGGAGCCCCCACTGTGTGTGAAAAGGGGGTGGACAGTTCATTGTTCTGTGATTGAGGATTTAGCTTGTAAACTGCATATATACCAGCAGCAAGCTACACCAGTCCACTACCCTTCCTAAATGGGCTGCTTGGTAGTACTCCCCCATAGCGCTTAGGCAGCACCAAAAGTCCTCTACTGATCCTAGGTCGTTTCTTCGCCCAAATAAATTTTGTAAAGAGAGTGCCCATCTGGCGAAAGAAAGTTGCTGGGTTCTTGCCTACGGCCACATCATCCTGAAAGCGCCTGGTCTTGGGGGACTAAGCAGGGTCGGGCCTGGTTAGTACCTGAAAGGGAGACCGCCTGGGAATACCAGGTGCTGTAGGCTTTTTTTGGAGCCCTTGTATTTTTTTCCCCATCTTAAAGTCTTGTCCTTGGCCTTCACCCAAGCTGTCCTCAAGAGAGTTAAAGCGGAGGTTCACCCTCAAAATGAACTTTCCAGCATCCTTAAAGCGGAAGTAAACCCATCAATTTAACAGTTTGAAAAAGCAGTTACATTCCTGGCATGCCAGGAATGCTAACTGTCACATTGGTTGTGCTCTCAACCAAACTGTCAAACCATCCAATGGCTGGTGTCATAACTGATCACATGTGCAGCATCATGGCAGTTGAAGATTAAACAGAGGCCAAGACGCGCCTTAGCAGCCGTCAATCAACTCCTCTTTGCTTAGAAACGCCCATTCCCCGCAGGATTCCCCGCTCGGAGCCGGAAAAAAAGGGCTCATATAACGATAAGTACAAGTAAAAAAAAAAAAACAGCATACTGCAGATGTTAGCAGTATGCTACAGCTAATGTCAAAAAGTGGATTTTTGGGTGAACCTCCGCGTTAAGGCCAGCTTCGGTGCTCATCTACGGTCACATCACCCTGACAGCGCCCAATCTCTTTTGATCTCGGAGGCTAAGCCGGGTCGGGCCTGGTTAGTACCTGGATGGGAGACCGCCTGGGAGTACCAGGTGCTGTAGGCTTTTTTTGGAGTCCTTGTATTTTTTTTGCCTTCTCCAAGTCTTCTCCCAAGCTGTCCTTAAGAGAGTTGAGGCCAAATATGGTGCTCGCCTACGGCCACATCACCCTGAAAGAGCCCAATCTCGTCTGATCTCGGAGGCTGAGCAGGGTCGGGACTGCTTAGTACCTGGATGGGAGACTGCTTGGGAATACCAGGTGCTGTAGGCTTTTTTTGGAGTCCTTGTATTTTTTTGGGCCTTCCCATGGTCTTCACCTTGCCAATGTCAAGAGAGTTGAGGCCAACAATGGTGCTTGCCTACGGCCACATCACCCTGAAAGCGCCCGATCTCGTCTGATCTTGGAGGCTAAGCAGGGTTCGGGCCTGGTTAGTACCTGGATGGGAGACCGCCTGGGAATACCAGGTGCTGTAGGCTTTTTTTGGAGTCCTTGTATTTTTTTTGCCTTCTCCAAGTCTTCTCCCAAGCTGTCCTCAAGAGAGTTGAGGCCAACTATGGTGCTCGCCTACGGCCACATCACCCTGAAAGCACCTCATCTCGTCTGATCTCGGAGGATAAGCAGAGTCGGGCCTGGTTAGTACCTGGATGGAAGACTGCCTGGGAATACCAGGTGCTGTAGGCTTACTTTGGAGTCCAAGTCTTCTCCCAAGCTGTCCTCAAGAGAGGAGGCCAACTATGGTGCTCGCCTACAGCCACATCACCCTGAGAGCGCCCAATCTCCTCTGATCTCGGAGGCTAAGCAGGGTCAGGCCTGGTTAGTACTTGGATGGGAGACTGCCTGGAAATACCAGGAGCTGTAGGCTTTTTTTGGAGTCCTTGGATTTTATTGGGCCTTATTGGAGCGCATACAGTGACCGCACGATGACATCATCGTGCGGCGCTGTGTGCGTTCCACCGTGGAACGTGGAAGTGCGCCACAACTTACGGCGGTATCCTTTGAATCAGTGCTTATCATAACATGTTATCATTATCATATTAATAAATAACTATTTATTTCATCTTATACTGTTTAAAAATATAAAGTGTGAAAAATTACAGCTAATAAATGCAAGCCAGCACTGAGGATGAATTCATAAAAATTTCCCAAAATGCATAAATGAAGTAAAAGAGTGCGGCGCAAACAAAATGATTATAACAATAAATTAATTAATTTATTGTTATAATCATTTTGTTTGCGCCGCACTCTTTTACTTCATTTATATCTTATACTGTTTACCTGATTACATTGCTGTTCAAAGCCCCACGGGGGAAATTTCCCATTTTTCAAGTATCTATCGGGGTATGCAGCACCCGCATCTCTCCCTTATGTGTCTTTTCCTTGCTCCCATTGTTTTTGGGTGGTTAAACACCCCTCCCCCCTGACACCTGAGAGATGATGGCTATTAGTTTAAGTGTGATGGTAGTCCACAGTTTATCCACCTCCCCTGTGTACACCATTTGCCCCTGATGAGCAACGCTCGGGATGAATGGCCAAATCTCATGTCAGGTTTATACCTGATTTTTGAGTAGGGAGATGAGACATACTTTTTAGCTCCTCTCCTTGATGCATCAGGTACAATCAAAAGATTTTTCTGAACCATGGCATCTTACATTTAGATCAATGAATATAATTACACAGAAAGGAAGTGGATTCATTGTATCAACACACCACTTTGATGCCTATCACCAGAAAAAATGGTCATCACTGCAATACTTTGTATATGACCCTAACAGGTTTAAAAGTTCATTCTATGTTACCATGTTTATAGTTTTTTGATTGTTTATTTCATTACTTAATTACATTTATGTACCCAGGTTAACACACTCCGTGAGACTGTGGTTCTTCTGGTCCCCCCAGTTGGATCCCGACCTTTTTGGACTTCACGACAGGGTGGGGAGGCGGGATCACCCACCCGCATCTCCTTTTCATGCTTCGCCTTCATGGCCGTTCATTCTGGCCATTGGGGCGAGCACCATCCTGCCGGCGACATCCCCAGATCACCTCCGGATGTAGGCGGTGAGGTGCGCATGCGCGAGATCTTCGGCGTGCTCACACTACCGCTGCTTCACGCACGTTGTGTTTCGAAGGTGACGACAGTTGTCGGGGCTCACGCCCTCTTGGGACGCCGAGGGAGCCACACGTGGAGGAAGGATAGGCGGCACCTGCATCCTATTAGTCAATAGCCATTGGCGCACTATTTAAATACATGGCTACAAGAGGATCACTACATGATCCCTATGCAGACCCAGGCTGGTTAGCCAGCACACACATATACATGGCTCCATGTGATTATATAAGAATATGTTATATATTATTATTCTGTTCTAGATTTGATTTAATTCAAATTGCAACCTTTGTTTATTATTTCTTGATTATCCCTTTTACACATTGTATCCCACAGTCTTCACCTGTCCAGCTCCTTGTTAGCTGGCTAATATCACATATAATCAACACAGCGTCCAACTTTAACACTTACCACACACACTGCACTGCATCCTCTCACCATCACATTTCCTCACATGTTAGATCTGTCTCCCTAGAGAGTTTTTTTTCGTTTTCTTTTACTTTTCCTTCTTTCTTTCTTCTCTTTTTTTTTGCACTTTATACATTCATACCCTATCACTTTTGTGTTATTTCACATTTACACCATCACATGCATTAGGCAACATTGTCATGCCTCATGTTTATATATTTTTTACACCAGCATATTTAATTCACTGTATTTAGCAGATTCATAGATACCTTACCCATCACAATTCACTTTATAATTACATCCATCCGTTTATCATTCTACCCTTTTTAAATAATTTGATTGTTTTTGACCTCCATATATATATATATATATATATATATATATATATATATATATATATATATACACACACACACATTCTTATACATTTGGGATTACACTGCAGGTGCCGGTCCTTGTTTCTTCGCCTCCGGGAGCACCAGTGTGTGGCTCCTTGCAAGCCCACTTTTTTCCGGGTTTCCTGTTTCTCTGTGGGGTTGGGAATCACTACGGGACTCTCCGGATGGTGTACCTGGATCACTCTTCTGGCTATGAGATCATCTATCTCTTTCTTTAGTGGTAATTATCAGTGTTTCTTTTTATAAAAATTCATTTAATGCATGTCTTGATATGCCTCAAGTTGCATATACTTTCTTTTCTATATATTTACAGCAAACTTTCCCCCTGAAGATGACCATAAAGGTCGAAACGCGTCAGTATTCGTCATGCTATAATATTTTCTGTATAACTGTCAACATTGGTGTTTTCACCCTGCACTATTGAACATCATGTTGTATGATATAGCCAGTATCCTTTGCTTTTTAATCATAACATGTTATCATTATCATATTAACCACTTGACCACTGGGCACTTAAACCCCCTTCCTAACCAGACCAATTTTCAGCTTTCGGTGCTCTCACAATTTGAATGACAATTACTCAGTCATACAACATTGTACCCATTTGAAATTTTTGTCCTTTTTTCACACAAATAGAGCTTTCTTTTGGTGGTATTTGATCACTTCTGGGTTTTTTATTTTTTGCGCTATAAAAGAAAAACGACAGAAAATTCTGTAAAAAAAAACAAAAAAAAACTTGTTTCTGTCATATTAGCAGGTTATTTCTCACACACAGCATATGCATACCACGTATTACACCCCAAAACACATTCTGCTATTCCTCCCGAGTATGGCGATACCCCATGTGTGAGACTTTTACACAGTGTGGCCACATACAGAGGCCCAACATGCAGGGAGCACCATCAGGCGTTCTGGAGCACCCAAGCCAATACTGACATTTCTCTCCTACATCATCATTTATTTGCTAGAAAATTGCATAGAAACCCAAAACATTATATATATGCTTCTTTAGCAAAGACCCTAGAGAATACAATGGCAGCCGTTACAACTTTTTATCTCGCATGGTATTTTCACAGAAATTTTTTGAACGCGTGTTTTAAAAAAAAAACGGTTTTGTGCTTAAAAAAAAAAAAACAGTAAAGTTAGCCCAATTTTTTTTCATAATGTGAAAGATGAAGTTACGCCAAGTAAAAAGATACCCAACATGTCACACTTCAAAATTGCACACGCTCGTGAAATGGCGCCAAACTTCGCTACTTAAAAATCCCCATAGGCGACGCTTTAATTACTTTTACTGGTTACATGTTTTTAGTTACGGAGAAGGTCTAGGGCCAAAATGATTGCTCTCGCTCTAACGTTCACAGAGATACCTCACATGTGTAGCTTGAACACCGTTTTCATATGTGGGCGGGACTTACGTATGCGTTCGCTTCTGCATACGAGCACACGGGGACAGGGGCGCTTTAAAAAAAAAAAAAAAAAATTATTGTTCATTTTACTTTATTTACTTGATTTTGACACTTTTTTCCCCAAAAATATATTTTTTTATCACTTTTATTCCTATTATAAGGAATGTAAACATCCCTTGTAATAGGAATATAGCATGACAGGTCCTCTTTACAGTGAAATATGGGGTCAATAAGACCCCACATCTCACCTTTAGGCTGGGAAGACTGAAAAACAATATATCCTGGCTTCGATCGTAGCGGTGAGTCTGTAAAAGCACCGGAGGGTGGCAGGAGGGGGGGACGTATTGCGGAGTATTTGGGTATTGCAAAGTATTTGGGTATTGCAAAGTATTGGGGTATTGCAGAGTATTGGGGTATTGCAGAGTATTGGGGGTATTGCAGAGTATTGGTGGTATTACAGAGTATTGGGGTATTGCAGAGTATTGGGGTATTGCAGAGTATTTGGGCATTGCAGAGTATCGCGCAGGGTATTGCAGGGTATTGGGGTATTGCAGAGTATCGCGCAGGGTATTGGGGTATTGCAGAGTATCGCGCAGGGTATTGCAGAGTATCGCGCAGGGTATTGGGGTATTGCAGAGTATTGGGGTATTGCAGAGTATTGCGCAGGGTATTGCAGAGTATTGGGGTATTGCAGAGTATTGTGCAGGGTATTGCAGGGTATTGGGGTATTGCAGAGTATCGCGCAGGGTATTGGGGTATTGCAGAGTATTGCGCAGGGTATTGCAGGGTATTGGGGTATTCAGAGTATCGCGCAGGGTATTGGGGTATTGCAGAGTATCGCGCAGGGTATTGGGGTATTGCAGAGTTTCGCGCAGGGTATTGCAGAGTATTGGGGTTTTGCAGAGTATTGGGGTATTGCAGAGTATTGCGCAGGGTATTGGGGTATTGCAGAGTATCGCGCAGGGTATTGGGGTATTGCAGAGTATTGGGGTATTGCAGAGTATTGCACAGGGTATTGCAGAGTATTGCGCAGGGTATTGCAGAGTATTGGGGTATTGCAGAGTATTGCTGGGATGGATGGCTGGATCTGTGACTGCAGTTGTCACAGATCCAGCCACAGCGCTGCTGCTGACACCCGCTCTCCCCCCCTCTCCTCTCCTCTCACGCTGTACCGAACGGTACAGAGAGGAGAGGGAGGAACCGGCGTCATCAAATGACGCCGGTTTGTTTACAAGTGATCGCTCCATCATTTGACGGAGCGATCACGTGGTAAACGGCCGCTATCAGCGGCAATTTACCGTGATCCGTGATCCGTGAGCACGGACACTTCCGCGAGCGCGCCCCAGGGGACGTGCAAACGCGGAAGTGCACGAGGACGTCCCAGGGACGTCGTGCCACAGTAACTCGACCGCGCTGTAGCAGTATTTTTGCTATAGCGCGGTCGGCAAGTGGTTAATAAATAACTATTTATTTTATCTTATACTGTTTACCTGATTAGATTGCTGTTCAAAGCCCCACGGGGGAAATTTCCCATTTTTCAAGTACCTGGATGGGAGACCACCTGGGAATACCAGGTGCTGTAGGCTTTCTTTGGAGTCCTTGAATTTTTTTGCCTTCTCCAAGTCTTCTCCCAAGCTGTCCTCAAGAGAGGAGGCCAACTATGGTGCTCGCCTACAGCCACATCACCCTGAAAGCGCCCAATCTCGTCTGATCTCGGAGGCTAAGCAGGGTCGGGCCTGGTTAGTACCTGGATGGGAGACCGCCTGGGAATACCAGGTGCTGTAGGCTTTTTTTGGAGTCCTTGTATTTTTTGGGCCTTCCCGTGTTCTTCGCCTAGCCAATGTCAAGAGGGTTGAGGCCAGCTATGGTGCTCGCCTATGGCCACATCACCCTGAAAGTGCCCGATCTCGTCTGATCTCGGAGGCTAAGCAGGGTCAGGCCTGGTTAGTACCTGGATGGGAGACCGCCTGGGAATACCAGGTACTGTAGCCTTTTTTGAAGTCCTTGTATTTTTTTTGCCTTCTCCAAGTCTTCTCCCAAGCTGTCTTTAAGAGAGTTGAGGCCAACCATGGTGCTCGCTGTAACAGGCGCTCCTCGCGCCTGTTAATATACGTTCCGGCGTGGAGCGCATACAGTGACCGCACAATGACGTCATCGTGCGGTGCCGTGTGCGTTCCACCGTGGAACGCGGAAGTGCGCCACAACTTACGGCAGTATCCTTTGAATCAGTGCTTATGCACTGCACCTGCCTTGATGCTATAAACAGAGCAGTGTGCTGATTGCACACCGTTCTATTATTGTAGCTCGGCCACGCTACAAACAATGGTGCCATCGCTCCCCATGTTGCAACAACTGACCAGCCTGCAACTTCTGCATTTAATGCTGCTACATTAATTGCTACAGACTGCCATTGACAGGGACAACCTTGAAACCTTCCTTGCTGACTCCCTACACCACGGAATCCCTTGTTGCTACACTGAAGCCCTGCAAACATCTAAGTAGCAATAGTGTCACTTGTAGTTCTATAGACAGATCTGCTGCATACTTTCCACCTAAAACAATTGCTGTTATTTATTATGGCTTGTGGCTAGGGTTGTCCCGATACCACTTTTTTAGGACTGAGTACAAGTACCGATACTTTTTTTCAAGTAGTCGCCGATACCGAATACCGATACTTTTTTTTAAATGTGTCCCCAAATGCAGCCATTGTCCCCCCCATATACAGCCATTGTCCCCCCACATATATGCAGCCATTGTCTCCCCCATATCCAGCCATTGTCCCCCCACATATATGCAGCCATTGTCTCCCCCATATCCAGCCATTGTCTCCCATATACAGCCATTGTCCCCCCCATATACAGCCATTGTCCCCCCCATATACAGCCATTGTCCCCCATATGCAGCCATCGTCTCCCCCATATACAGCCATTGTCTCCCATATGCAGCCATTGTCTCCCCCATATGCAGCCATTGTCTCCCCCATATGCAGCCATTGTCTCCCATATGCAGACATTGTCCCCCATATACAGCCATCGTCTCCCCCATATGCAGACATTGTCCCCCATATGCAGACATTGTCCCCCATATGCAGCCATTGTCCCCCATATGCAGACATTGTCCCCCCCATATACAGCCATTGTCCCCCATATACAGCCATTGTCCCCCATATACAGCCATTGTCCCCCATATACAGCCATTGTCCCCCATATGCAGCCATTGTCCCCCATATGCAGACATTGTCCCCCCCATATACAGCCATTGTCTCCCATATGCAGCCACCGTCTCCCCCATATACAGCCATTGTCCCCCATATACAGCCATTGTCCCCCATATACAGCCATTGTCTCCCATATACAGCCATTGTCCCCCATATGCAGACATTGTCCCCAATATACAGCCATTGTCCCCCATATGCAGACAGTGTCCCCCCCATATACAGCCATTGTCTCCCATATGCAGCCACCGTCTCCCCCATATACAGCCATTGTCCCCCATATACAGCCATTGTCTCCCATATACAGCCATTGTCCCCCATATAGAGCCATTGTCCCCCATATGCAGACAGTGTCCCCCCCCATATACAGCCATTGTCTCCCATATGCAGCCATCGTCTCCCCCATATACAGCCATTGTCCCCCATATGCAGACATTGTCCCCCATATGCAGACAGTGTCCCCCCCATATACAGCCATTGTCTCCCATATGCAGACATCGTCCCCCATATGCAGCCATCGTCCCCCATATGCAGCGATCGTCTCCCCCATATCCAGCGATGTCCCCCTTACCTGTGTCTCGCTGCCGCCGAGCGCCGACTGGTAATACGCGCGGGAACATAACAGCTAAAGCTGTAATGATTCGCGCTACGTATAGACACTCCCCCTTGCTCGGGATTGGACAGTTCACCCGAGCAAGGGGGAGTGTCTATGCGCGATGCGAATCATTACAGCTATTCAAAGCTGTAATGTTCCCGTGCGTATTACACAGTCGGCGGCAGCGGGGATGTCGGCGGATCGCGGCGGATTGCGGCTTCGGTGGTGGCGGTCGGCGGCGGTGCGGCGGTGCGGCGGCGGGAGGCGACGGGGGTGGCAAGTATTCTATTTGTGTATCGGGGCGGGGTATCGGCGTCTGAGTACCACCGAAAAAACTCGGAATCGGTCCCGATACCGATACTAGTATCGGTATCGGGACAACCCTACTTGTGGCTATTAACATACTACTTGGGATAGACTGTTGTGCCTATGTACTTTTAAGGAATATCTTAAAAGGACATCTACACTCAAATTACCTGAGCTATATTTGCCTCTTATCTTCAACTATTAGTTGTCTCTACAACTCCTATTTACTACCTGTACTCTCAAATTACCTGAGCTATATTTGCCTCTCATATGCAACTATTAGTTGTCTCTACAACTCCTATTTACTACGTGCTTGACATAAGTACTATTTGCTTATGGGCCTTGCCCTAACTTGCTGAACATGTTCGCTCTAACTTTTCTTTGCTATGGGTTCATGGTATTTCATACCAACTCCCTTAGTGGCCTAATGCATCTCGATATGTTTAAGTAGTATGATGTAGAGAACCCCAAACTCCTGTTTGCGTTGAGTGACGCCTGGGATCCCGTACTGATAATCACTTGCATATAGAAGTGCATTGAAATCTTTAAGGCCTTGTACACACGACCGGACAGTCCGCTGAAAACAGTCCGCCGGACCGTTTTCAGCGGACATGTCCGGTCGGAGATTTCTGTCTGATGGTTGTACACACCATCAGACAGAAATTAGAGACAATCCGCGCGGACAGACCGCGCGGTGACGAGTCCGCGCTGTCGCTGCGACGATGACGCGGCAACGTGCGCGACGCAGGAAGGTCAATGCTTCCACGCATGCGTCAAAGTCATTTGACGCATGCGAGGGATGGCGGGCGCTCGGACATGTACGGTAAGTCTGTACAGACGACCGAACATGTCCGGCGGACAGGATTCCAGCGGGCATGTTTCTAAACATGTTTAGAAATATTTGCCCACTCGAAAAAGGCCCGGCGGGCAAATTGACACTGGAATCCTGTCCGCTCGGCTGTACAGACGACCGAACATGTCTGCTGAAACTGGTCCGCGGACCAGTTTCAGCAGACATGTTCGGTCGTGTGTATGGGGCCTAAGTGTATGCTATAGTTTTAAACGCTAAGCTCTGGTCGCATGCTGTAATGCGTTCATCCTTAGTAGCTCAACGCCTTTCTTTATATGAGAGAGAGATGGATGTAGAGAACTCCCAAACTCCTGTTTGCGTGGAGTGACGCCTGGGGTCCAATACTGAGTTCTCACATAAAGAAGTGCATTGAAATCCTTGCTAACCGCAGTTGTGGTTCACTCCGTTCACCAGTGCTGTTACACTCGCCTATGGCCACATCACCCTGAAAGTGCCCGATCTTGTCTGATCTCGGAGGCAAGCAGGGTCGCGCCTGGTTAGTACCTGGATGGGAGACCGCCTGGGAATACCATGTGCTGTAAGCTTTTTTTAGAGTCCTTGTATTTTTTGGGCATTCCCATGGTCTTCGCCTTGCCAATGTCAAGAGAGTTGAGGCCAGCTATGGTGCTCGGTTACAGCCACATCACCCTGAAAGCGTCTGATCCCGGAGGCTAAGCAGGGTCGGGCCTGGTTAGTACCTGGATGGGAGACCGCCTGGGAATACTAGGTGCTGTAGGCTTTTTTTGGAGCCCTTGTATTTTTTTGGGCCTTCCTATGGTCTTCGCCTTGCCAATGTCAAGAGAGTTGAGGCCAGCTATGGTGCTTGCCTACGGCCACATCAACCTGAAAGCGCCCGATCTCGTCTGAACTCAGAGGCTAAGCAGGGTTGGGCCTGGATGGGAGACCGCCTGGGAATACCAGGTGCTGTAGGCTTTTTTTGGAGTCCTTGTATTTTTTGGGCCTTCCCATGGTCTTCTCCCAAGCTGTCCTCAAGAGAGTTGTGGCCGACCCAGCGCATAGCTAAGGACTGCTCACGCTCGATGGCCGGACTGGGGAGACTACAAGGATCTAGAATATCCAGCCTGTCACCCAGCCGGCAGTTGATAGAAAAATCACAAAAATAAAATAAATAAAAATGAAAAATCTCCTCAGGACTCTGGGCCCAAAGGGAGCCATGAACTTCTCTGCTAGGCAGAAAAAAATCTGAGCTGCATGCTGAGGGGTTATGACCGGAGGGACCGCCCCCTGGGCGGGGCTGTTCAACTCTGTTAAAGTTACATGTTTTAAGATAACTAACATGTTCTGCCATAACCCAAATGTCAAGATTTAAGGAGCTGTGTCTGTCCATGGACGAAAAGAGAAACAGGTCCATTGCTTGATGAATATTGAGAGTCCATGAATTCCTTGTATAGTGATATATTGTCCATTCAGCGTTTCTCCCCCACTAGCCAGAAATTTCTCCTGTTATTCACATGCAAATGAGTATCTCCGGCAATATCTGAAAGACAAAAAAACTCTCCAACAAAAACTCAGTAGCAAGGTCCTTAAACATTGTTTGAAGTTAAAACAAAGTACTATTTACACATTTACAGTTGAAGCTAATTCACCCCCACTGCTAGAGAAGTGTCATTTGCATTCAAAAACAGATCTAGAGAATGTTCATCTCCCAATATCCCTATTCCTCCGGTATCCTGTAATCTCCTGAATTGTATGAATTATCATACTCAATGTTCAGGTGGTCATATTTCTGTTTTAACTATGAAAAAGGTATCCAGGTCTTTATTCTTACTATTTTCAGCTATGTTTCCTATGTGGCTAAATCAATTTTGACAGCTAGCTCATTTGACTTTCTCCATAAATGATCTGTTCTCAATAATATGTCTTTTATCATGAGGATTTGGGGTAACTAATAAAATATTTTGTTTGATATCTTCATGCAAAGCATCTAGAACCATACTCGTATGTATCAAGCCTCCACGCTCAAATGCAAGATTATTACCGACCAATAATTCCATAATAGTTGCTATCCTGTGTGACAATTCATAGGAAGTTTCACTTTGCATTTATTTTCAAAGGCTTCATTACAAGCTGAACTTCACCTGCATTATTATTATTGTTGTTGTAAACTGTGCTGGTCACAGTGGATGCGGCTGGCAATGAATTACTGTATTTGCTGGCGTATAAGACTACCTTTTACACTAAAAAAAACTGGCCAAAAATCAGGGGTCGTCTTATACGCCGGGTCAGCTGCTCGGATGCCTGCTGGATGTGCGATAATACTGTATGTAGCTTTGGCTACATACAGTATATACCGGTTAGGCAATCCCGGTGAGCGTTGTATTCAAATGAATACAGAGCCTGCTCGGATTGGAGTAAAAACCTCTGCTAATCTGAGCAGGCTACATACAGAAGCCTGCTCGGATTGGCTTTGAGAGTCAAAGAGGCGTGGGCTGATAATGTTACAGCCTCTGCCAATCCAAGCAGGCTTTGTATTCATTAATAGAATACATTGCTCGCTGTGATTGGCTCCAGCTCCAGCAAGAAGAATATGGCTCCAGAAGGAAGAAATATGAAGCGTCAGAAGCCTCGGAAGGGGGCCGTCTTATACGGTGAGTACAGGCAAAAAATCTTTAAAAAACTGTCAAATTAGGGGGTCGTCTTATACGCCCGGTCGCCTTATATATCTGATTTAATATGAGGTTCTGTTTCATTTGATAGAAAGTTTATGTTTGTATTTTGCTGCAGATTGCTTAATCCAAGATTTGATGCATATCTGCATTCCTGAGATCTCTTCTCTAATTCCATAATTCTTAATTTTAATCTCTTTTTTCTCTGATAACTCATCACAACGTTTACATTTCTCAAGCAAAGCTCCCCAATGGTAACTGTATGCAATTTTAAATTTACAGTCTCAGTGTCCGATTGGTTTTGTAACCTCTGACAAACCTTATTGCTATTATCAATTGCATTCTGTAAATGGCCCATTTCCTCAACGTTACCCTTCAAAGAACTTTCCATTGTTAAACAGCAAGATAACAAGCCCTGCACAATACAACCTTTTCTTTTACTTTCTGAAATTTTGCTATCAAAAACATTTTTCTCTAAAAATTCCTTCATCATAGTCCACGTCTGCTTAAATTGTTCTGGAATTTCATAAGGACTGTCATGACGTTTAATACATTTTAATACCCATGTGTTAACTTTATCAGAACTGACACTAGCTTCACACTGAGTAAGCATTTTGGACTACCGTATATTATTAATAATATGAAATAATAATTTTTACTTACCGCATTTGAGGCTCCACCTTCCCAGTTCTGGTCTTCTGGTACACAACACAGTCCTTTTTTTTGTTGTTGTTTCCAGTCTCCAGAGAATAGTTCTGGGTTTCCAAACTACACTCTCTATTGTCACAACCAGACTTTAGAGTCACAGCACAGCTTTTGGGTCTCCATCAGACTTCTGTCCACCTCACAGGATTGTTGTCACCACCGATTTGTGTTACTAAGTCCTGAAAATGCTCTTCTGGTCACTTGAACGGCACCAATGTAGTGATATAGTATAGTGTCCGTTAGATAATTAATATTTAGTTATTATAATGATGATATAAGTTATTTTCCAGCAGCAACCCGAGTTCTCCAGAGAGAGACAATTTATTTTGACTTCCAACACAGAACAAAGTCCACAGATGATACAAATCCAACAGAGTAAAATAATTCAACAGAGTTAAATAATTCAGAGTCCCATTTTTCCAAGATCAATTCTAGACCTGTGGTGCCTTCATATCCATACAGAGTGACTAGACTGACTGAATGTCAGCTTGAATGTCCTCTCAAAAACTGGTCTCACACTGGGGGTGGGTTATTCTAGATCAACCAAATGTTTTCCTGTAAATACCCCCTCAAGTCTAATTACCATCAATAAATACTTCCTTAAGTATGTACCCTTTGAACTGTTCAATTAGGTTAACAGGCCAGAACACACACACCTAGGATCAAAGGGTCTTCAGCTGTCCCTTTGATATGTGAAAATTCAGTTGGCTCGGACAACCCAACCATTGTCAACTGCATTTCTTGTCTGCTCAATATTGTACTGTTGTTCTCTTTGTAAGATTTCCCCTCACTTACTGATCCTGTGACAACACTAATGCCGCGTACACACAATCGGTTCGTCTGATGAAAACAGTCTGATGGACCGTTTTCATCAGACGAACCGATTGTGTGTGGGCCCCATCGGTTTTTTATCCATCGGTGAAGAAAATAGGAACTTGTTTTAAAATTATCTAATGGTTAAAAAACAGATAGAAAAAAACGATCGTCTGTGGGCACGTCCATCGGTTAAAAATCCATGCATGCTCAGAATCAAGTCGACGCATGCTTGGAAGCATTGAACTTAATTTTTCTCATCACGCCGTTGTGTTTTACGTCACCGCGTTCTGACACGATCGGTTTTTTAACTGATGGTTTGTAGGCAAGACTGATGAAAGTCAGCTTCATCAGATATCTGATGAAAAAATCCATCAGACCGTTTTCATCGGATGACATTTTGGATTCCCCCTCACTTTCTGTCTCCATGATAAAAACCATTAAGACTATTTGTCTGGATGAATCATCTCGGGGGAAACGAACAGCAATAAAAAAAACAACAACCCGGCAGAGGTTCTACTAACTTTTCCCTACTCTATGCAAAACAAAAAGGTTTGGCTTTACATACACTTAGTGCAGAACTCCAGCCAAAGAGTAGACTACAAATGAAGAGTCCTTTAAGGCCCCGTACTCACGACCAAACATGTCTGCTGAAACTGGTCCGCAGGCCAGTTTCAGCAGACATGTTTGGTCGTGTGTGGGCGCGAGCGGGCCGAATTCCAGCAAACATTTGCCCGCCGGGCCTTTTCCCAGCGGACAAATATTCCTGGACTTGTTTTAAAACAGTCCGCTGGAATCCTGCCCGCTCGGACATGTACGGTCGTCAGTACAGACCTACCGTACATGTCCAGGCGCCCGCCGTCCCTCGCATGCGTCGAATGACTTCGACGCATGCGTGGAAGCATTTTAAAGGCGGGCCGCCCACGTCGCTGCGTCATTGTCGCGGCGACACCGCGTCATCGACGCGGCGACACCGCGGACACGCCCCGCGCATTGTTTACGCGCGGACTTCTGTACGATGGTGTGTACAACCATCGTACAGAAGCCCTCTGGCAGACATGTATGGTGAAAACGGTCCGACGGACCGCTTTCACCATACATGTTTGGTCGTGAGTACCCGGCCTACAAGATAAAATATTTTTTCTGACAGTAGATGTCCTCATTTTTCTCCCCAGCATCATTCAAGCCACTTCCTCAGAGTCCAGGTTATCCTGGACCCTCCCCCCATCCTTTTACTGGTCAGTGAGAAGTGAAGCAGCATAGTGATGAGCTCATCTCCCTGACCCTCTGTCTTCTATCAACAACTTTGTCAGAGGATCTTATCCTTTCCTTTGACCACTTAAGCCCCGGACCATATTGCTGGTCTAAGACCAGGCCACTTTTTGCGATTCGGCACTGCGTCGCTTTAACTGACGTCGTGCGACGTGGCTCCCAAACAAAATTGCCGTCCTTTTTTTCCCACAAATAGAGCTTTCTTTTGGTGGTATTTGATCACCTCTGCGGTTTTTAGTTTTTGCGCTATAAACAAAAAGAATTTTGAAAAAAATGAATATTTCTTTACTTTTTGCTATAATAAATATCCCCCAAAAATATATAAAAAAAATGTTTTTTATTCAGTTTAGGCCGATATGTATTCTACATCTTTTTCGTAAAAAAAAAATCGCAATAAGCGTTTGATTGGTTTGCGCAAAAGTTATAGCGTTTACAAAATAGGGGATAGTTTTATATAATTTTTATTAATATTTTTTTTTTACTAGTAATGGCGGAGATCAGCGATTTTTATCGGTACTGCGACATTATGGCGGACACTTCGAACACATTTGACACATTTTTGGGACCATTGGCATTTTTATAGCGATGAGTGCTATAAAAATGCATTGATTACTATAAGAATGCCACTGGCAGGGAAGGGGTTAACACTAGGGGGCGAGAAAGGGGTTGTGAAGGATATGTCAGTGTAAATCTCCCTGCTTGGTTAAATTGTGGGTTAGAGGTAAAATGGATTCATGTGTTACAAGCTATTGACATGTTAATGACCCGTCTGCAGCTAGCTCCTTATTTCAAAGGGATGTTAAACCTGTTTACTGTGATTAGAGGTGACTCATGTTATGTATTCTGATTGCTTCATTATGCGGTGCCAGGCTGCCCAGCTAATGTGTTCTGTACACCTTGTAATTAACTTCCCTGATGTCATTATTTAAAGAAAATGTGTCTCAGGTCGGCTTCGAATTGTCTGGCTATATTCTGTATGAGAAACTCCAGAGTGGGTGAAAAGGGGGTGGAGCTCCCATTGTTCCTTGATTAAGGATTTAGCTTGTAAAACTGTATTTATAACCAGCAGCAAGCTGCCAATAAATCAGTCTTGGTTCCAGCATTCAGTCTTGACTCATGTATGATGATCCTGTGATGTTCTTGTATGGAGAGGAAGGAATGCTTGACGGGGATATCATACCGATACCGTCACAATTGGTTGGCAGCAGCGGGATCTTCCCTTCTACTCTCCCTTACACCAGGACTCCAAGCAGACACTGGGAACAGTGAATGGAAGGCTGCTACACCCTGCTTAAAAGAACTACTGGAAGTTCGTGGAAGGATTGCTAGCAACAAAACCAAGCGGGTCATCATAGCAGAATTAATGGAGATGGACCAGGAGGACGGGATTGCAGCAATGCCAGCAGTACAAGAGATGGAGACACCAGTGATTCAGGAGGAGTCACCAACCAACAAGCTAATGAGAGAGAAGCTAGCGTGGTTCGGCCCGAACCCAACGCCGCATGTGGTGCTGAAAGTGATGGACCTGTTAGCGAAGGAGGATAAACACATAAGAGACGCAGAACTACAGGAGGCTAAACAAATAAGAGACGCAGAACTACAGGAGGATAAACAAATAAGAGACGCAGAGCTACAGAAGGATAAACAAATAAGAGATGCAGAGCTACAGTTAAAACTGGCAGCAGTCCAACAAGCAGCCGCACATTCTCCAAACAGTGAGTACAGCACAGCAGACACAAGGAAGATTCCGTTTAGCACTTTTAAAGCTTTTGATGAAAAGGACTGTGAGATTGATAACTACCTGGCAGATTTTGAGCGACAATGTAACCTGCACCGAATAGCTAGAGGAGACTGGGTTGCAATATTGTCAGGCAAACTGTCAGGCAAAGCTTCTGATGCTTTCCGGACCGTGCCAGATCAGGATATCCATAGCTACGCCAGGGTTAAAGAAGTGCTCCTGGCTCGTTATGCAGTAACCCCAGAGTCCCACCGACAGAAGTTCAAGGACTCACGCAAAACCACGAAAGACTCTTACGCGGAATGGGCATGCCAGTTGTCCCTGTCGGCCTCTAACTGGGTTAACAGCAGCCAGGCCACCACCGCAGAGGACATTTTGCAACTAATGCTCCTGGAGCAATTTTACAATCACATCCAGACGGACGTCAAAGATTGGGTGAGAGATCGCAGGCCCATGACTCTACCAGAGGCCGCGAAGTTGGCGGATGAATATGCGGATACTCGCAAGACAAACCAGGTCACACCACGGGTACAACCTCCACGACCAACGGCGCCCTCACACCCACCAGCCGCTAGATACCAACCGCCTAACAGACCGATGACATCGAGCCCTCGCTATCCACGCCAGAAGGACAACGAACAACGCTGCTTCCGGTGCAAACAGTTGGGTCACTTCAAGCAGAATTGCCCCCTGAATGACAACACCAGATCAAATTGGTCTCAACCTGGGTACCGCCCACCAGCAGCAGCCCATTGTGTAGACTCGGCTTGGGATCCCCAGGAGCTGGGTCAGGAAGAACCATTGGGCACCCCTTACGAAGCCCTCATGGTACAATCTGTTATTACGGACAACGGGGAACACCATTGTCAGCTGGTCATGGGCGACAGCCATGAGCCGGAGGGGCCCTGGAGGGAGCTGGGCAGAAAGAGGCACCGCCAGCTACCCTCCAAGAAGAAGAGGTCCTGGAAGTCATATAACCAGCGGACCTGGGAGGAGAAGAAGCGACTGGAGGAGATGGAATCGCAGCGGGCTCCCCAGATGCGGGCCGAGATGTTCGCCAAGGGCCCACCGGTGGCCCCTTACACCACCACCCAGTTCCTGATGATGAAGGACCACGTGGAAAGCCTGCAGGACATGAGCAAGCAGGAGCTGATCCGTGAATACATGGAGCTGGAGGAGTGCATAAGCCGCATGGAGGAGGAGAACAACCACCTGAGGTCACAGCAGGCTGACCCCCCAGGCTCCATGAACTGGAGATGGAGCTGGAGAAGCTCCAAGAGGAGAACCGGCGGCTGCGGAGGGAGCAGGGGGTGGCTGACCTTATGGGGCTCTGATTCCCCTCCCCCCCGGACTCTGAGCACCAGTGCTACAGCATTTCAACAAATATAACTTTTCCTTTTTATGAATCTCCTGTGATTGTCACTTCAGAGCCATAACCTGCCCCTCCCATAGCGGGACACCTAGACGGCGGCGCACAGACCCATTCGCCGTCTTCACACTGACTTCTGGTGACTCTGCAGATCGCACAAAGACTTGGGGACTGACCGGTGTGTGATCTGACGACCCGGTGGCATACCTGAGTCGGAAGCAGTTACCAATGGAGGTCAGTCACGCCAAACGGAGTTAACCTCGGACTAAAAGCTCTGAACCCGTCAACCCTACTGGACCAGGGAAGGTCCAACCGGGTTTGCCGGAGCAGGGAGAAAAAGGGGGGCCATTGTGAAGGATATGTCAGTGTAAATCTCCCTGCTTGGTTAAATTGTGGGTTAGAGGTAAAATGGATTCATGTGTTACAAGCTATTGACATGTTAATGACCCGTCTGCAGCTAGCTCCTTATTTCAAAGGGATGTTAAACCTGTTTACTGTGATTAGAGGTGACTCATGTTATGTATTCTGATTGCTTCATTATGCGGTGCCAGGCTGCCCAGCTAATGTGTTCTGTACACCTTGTAATTAACTTCCCTGATGTCATTATTTAAAGAAAATGTGTCTCAGGTCGGCTCCGAATTGTCTGGCTATATTCTGTATGAGAAACTCCAGAGTGGGTGAAAAGGGGGTGGAGCTCCCATTGTTCCTTGATTAAGGATTTAGCTTGTAAAACTGTATTTATAACCAGCAGCAAGCTGCCAATAAATCAGTCTTGGTTCCAGCATTCAGTCTTGACTCATGTGTGATGATCCTGTGATGTTCTTGTATGGAGAGGAGGGAATGCTTGACGGGGATATCATACCGATACCGTCACAGGGGTTAAGTATGTTCCCTGGGTGTGTTCTAACTGAAGGGGGGGTGGACTGACTTGGGGAAATGACTGATCGCTGTTCATGCATTGTTTGAACAGACAATCAGGCATTTCTCCCCCTGACATGACCGGGAGCTGTGTGTTTACACACACAGATCCTGGTTCTCGCTCTGTAACGAGCGATCGCGGGTGCCCGGCGGTGATCACGCCTGCCGGGCACACGCGTCGGCGTCAGGGGCGAGCGGGGGGGCGTGCATGCGCACCCCTATTGGCTGCTCGGCAAGATCACGTATAGCTATGTGATCTCGTCCAGCAGAGCCGACCTGCCGCCGTATAACGGCGGCTGGTCGGCAAGCAGTTAAACATCCAAAACAAAAAAGGTTTTGGCTATACATACAGTTGTGTTAAAAAAAAGTGAGTAAAGCTCAAAATCCTTGCAATTGCTTTTATTTCCATACACGCAAATGAATTGGGAGCACTGCACAATCTATGCCAAATCAAAACATTAAAAAAATAAAAACAGTTTAAAATTTATTACTACTTTACAGAAAGTGAAATAAGCTTTTCCCACTAAAAACCTTAGTTATATGAAAAGAAAACCCTAATTTAGTGTGCATCAAACGTAAGGTGATAATACGGATACACCGGTATTAGGTGTGCCACTGCCCCGATAATGTAGAATTGAACTAAGGACTAGTGAGTTGGGCTTTGAAGGCACACGATACAAAAATTATAGAAAACTAGAAAAATTTATTATAGGTACAGAAATATCATAGAAACCGTTATGAATAAAAAATCACAAAGTGAAGTTCAATTGACAACTGGTTGACCACACACGGTTCACATTCATTGTATAGTTCTAACATAAAAAGCTTAAGATAAAAAGCATAATTATAAAAACGTTATATCACAAGTGACTAGATGGTTGTCCAGAGGACTAGGAGGATTTGCTCGACATGTTGCGCGCTTATGGAATTAGCGCTTCCTCAGGAGCATAGATATTTCATTCTAATAAAACATATACAAGAAACAACATCAGTCTACAGGTATATGTATATCACAAAAAAAACATTACATTTTAAGAAATTTTAAGAAAAACAATAAAAATGATTACATCAAAAATACATATAGATGTACACCCATGCTACAGAAGTTGCATAGTGGACAGTCAGATAAAGAACTATAAACATGTTATCTCAATGCAGCAATGCGCAACAGAGCAGACAGAGAGAGGGCCCTCCCCCTGAGACTTCCATGTAGGGAGGGGGAATTCCATAAGAAAAAGAAGGAAAGAAAGAAAGAAAGAAAGAAAGAAAGAAAGAAAGAAAGAAAGAAAGAAAGAAAGAAAGAAAGAAGGAGACTGAAAGGGGAAAGGGAAGATATCATATCATTTGTGGGTTCTTATATTGAAGGTATGTACACAAAATAGAAATTGAGTGATGAAACAATAAAGAAGGTCCTAGAAAAGTTGAATATAACTTACAAGGGGTATCCCGCGTTGGTGGTAATCAACGAGCGGTCTCTTATTAGCCTATCACTGATTGTAATTCACAAGGAAATTTGTCTCAACCAGATAGGGGAGTGTAATCTGTGGATAGTATTATGAAAGTATAGATCATAATTTCCAGTATACCAATGTCAAAAATAATTTCATAAAAACAAAAGGGGGAAGCGGCTTACCATAAGAATGCAGGACTAAATTGCATGCGGTGGTATGGCAGTTGATTGCTGGTAAGCAATGAACAATGAACCTAATCCAGGTATATATTCACACACTCAGCTAATGCATACAGTGTATTAAACCGGACATGAAAGAACAGATGGGTAAATCTGTCTGAATAATCGCCTACCTAACTGACCTTAGTCCATGGATATGGAAAGGATAATAGGTGGAGGCGTTAAAGTCCTAAGGATACAAAAAATATATAGTAAGGCAGGGGTAAACATAAGTTGAGGTGATAAATACAGAAGCTACAATTCTGTAGCAAAGTATTTGCCCACAGATTGTAGATATCCTGGAAATAGCCTTACTTTAATATTGCAGTACAGTGTATAGCTGAGTGTATCCCTGGTATCAGAGTAGCGCCAGTACACTGAACGACTGCTTACCTGGTCCACTACAGGCTGGTTAGTGACAGGTGGAGTGGGAGGAACCCCACGTGCATATCGGCGTCTCCGTCGCACCAATAGTGACGTCATTTGGATTCGCCCAAATCACAGCGATGTAGCTGTGTCCCTGCATAGCCCCGACTGACCAATCAGCCAGGTCTGCAGAGCGTGCGCAGCCACGTCCGTAGCGTGCATGTGCACAAATGGGCACGGCGTAACGTCGTCTCTCTGGGTAGGATCCTCCCACCAGCGACGCGCGCCTCCGCACAGCGTGCACAGAGGCAGTGACAGGCCAAACCAGGACCCAAACAAAACAAGGCTCGCAAGTCAATCCTTACGAGGGAGGGGCGGGACCAGCAAACCTCCAGCGCGCTTCCCTATGCAGGGCTGTACCGTACCAATCAGATATGAAAAAAAAGGGTAGAAAAACCCCTATTGGAAGAAAGCATAAGAAACAGCGTTGGACAGTAAAGAAAACCTCCACCCCAAATTGGAGCCAGATGAGTGCGGATATCGCACAGCAATCTCAATGCTCTGCCACACATTGATGCATAAAGATAAATAAAAGATGCAGTCATTCAAGAATTTTTAACTGCAAAATGTACATACTTTAAACAAGATACATCAATAAAGAAAATTTAAATTTTAAAGCGCAGCATTTCATATGTTGCAACTAAGCAACATTATGAGTACAATTTTATTTAATATAAATATTGAAGTCCATCTATAAACATTAGGATCTGATCATTGAGGTTCATTATATATGGATAAATCGATCTGTCATAAGTATATATCCTGGTTTAAGGAGAGGGGGGGGGGGAAGAAGAAGGGAAACACAGTCATATATAGATGGATAGATCATGGTTGGGATCTTCAACAAACTCCGAGTACAACTCATGTAGTATACGTGGGGGTAATGCGAGGGAGAGGAGGTGAGGGGAAAGCAACGTTCCCCAATATTTAAATGATTTGTGTTGTTAATACACTTCCCTATGAGCGACGCACGGAACAATGTAGAAAATATATTACAGAGATTAGAAATACAATAAAGTTAAATTAAAATTAAAATTGTGTTACGAGAGCCGGGAATAGAGCTCAGTGTGTATACATTATGATATAACCAAAGTGCACTGTGAAAAAAAGGGTTGTAAAGTGAACTATAGCCAAGACTGCATATATTTATACAGCTTTTGGCTCATGATAAATAATAATGGTGCATAAGTTGATCGTGTCATAAATAAGTTACTATTAACTAGTGATTACCACATACATAGTGATCAATCCTCGGTTTCACATAGGATAAAGCCGACGTGAAACGGTATTAGATGCCTTGGAGTGACGTAAGGGGGTGTCAAGATAGAGATAAAAAATAAAGTAAATTATATAATTGTTAACCGCGCGTCACACGGAAAGGAGCTCCTGTGTGTTGGAGCTTTTTAAAAACCTAAAGGAAGGGTTTGTACGATTGTGTTTCGTTCAAACCCGGGGATTGAGTTGCGTTGAGTCTCTCAATCCAGATAGTTTCCTTTTGAATCAAAACAATAAAATTCTTCACCACCAGAGTGATCTTTTTGTTTTTGATCCTATGTTTCCAATGTGTTCCAATTCTTCAGGATGTCTGCCTGATGAGAACGGGCATGAAATCTGGCCCACTGTACTGAAGGAATTGCCGCTGTCAGTAGATCTAGAGCGGACATTGCTTGTCTCACAGAGATCTCTGAGTCGCATTGAAGTGCTTTCAGAGCTGACTGCATTTTTCTATCTTCTCTTGGGGAAAAAATATTCTCTGTTCTACTGAGTATTTCGTACCCCAAAAACCTCACCCTTTGGGATGGTAGAAGATTGGAATTTTGAAGGTTGAGAAGCCAACCCAGACCCTTAAGGTGTGCTTGGGTTATTTCTAGATTGACCTCCACCTGATCTCTTGAATCTGCGAACAGCAGCAGATCGTCCAAGTAAGGTACTATTGGGATTCCCTCCAGCCTCAAGGGTTCCAAAGCCTCTACCATCACTTTCGTGATTACTCTGGGAGAAGAGGAAAGGCCGAAGGGCAGGGCCCGAAACTGCAGGTGCCAGACCTCCCCTCCTCCCAGATTGACTGCTAGCCGCAGAAATGTTTGTGACTGGGGTGCTATTGGAACATGGAGATATGCATCTCTCAGGCCGATCGATGCCATCTGACAGGGTGGTGGCGCTGCAATGGTGAGTAGATCACCGGGTGGTGGTCAAAATCCCTGTTAAAAAACAGGTGTTGGGTAATCAATATAAGGTAAACCCAATGGAATGGATTCCCTTTGCTGTAGCACACCCCTGAGATGGATGTGGGCCTTGACAGATTACCCGTTAATAATGTCAATAGGGATGCGCTGCCACAAGTTGATGGCAGTATATCACGGTGTGGGTGCGTACCTGAGACAGTAGTGTACCAAAACACAGTGAATTAAAATATTATCTGTACGAAATAAAAAGAACAAAACTAGAAAAACCAGCATGAGTGTAGGTCAGGACCCTGTGCAGGCGTTTCCGATCCCTGTGCTGGGTGCTCAATAGGGTGGGTGGGAAAAAACAACAGTGTCCTCCTACAACACAAGTAATCCAAAAACCGTCCTGGTTTAGGTGAATTAATGTGCATGGAAGAAAATTTTTTTTTTTAAACAACACAATTCAGATAGAAAACATAAACCAAAAAATTAAAGAGATATATATAGCAAGTCCCCGATTGCGTGAGAGCTGCGATAGGAGTAACAAACCCCCAAATAAAAAAATATATATATGTGCAATGGTCAAAACAGGATACTGTGCAGGTAGGCAGCTATATAGCTGCAATGTACGATGGTCTTGCCTAACACTAAGATTGAAAATGACAATCTCTTAGATACATACACAGTTCATCGTTCACAACTAAATCCAAGAGAAACCAGCATTAGTAACAATATAAATATTAAGGATTGTATTAGTCCCAGTGGAAAATATGTAGTTGAGTTCAAATTCCTCAAGCAATTTCTGGATGCGAGTTAACCAATTAAAAAATGGTGACTTTAGTGACGATCTGCTAGACTCCAGCAATGGTGACAGTTGTGCTTCCCCTTTGGTATCCCTACTCACCAGATGTCGTCATCCCCCAGGGGGCAAAAAGCAATTCAGGTGGTGGTACCTTGGCGTCTGATGGTGTGCGGTCTTATGTTGTTGGCCTTCAACGAATCCTTGGATATCAGGGACACGGGGTCTTTGGATGTAGATTTCAGACTCCAGCACTGATGTCACTCAATGAGTAAAAAGCATAAAAAAAAGGGAATCCACATAGCGTAGTATGTAATATTTTGGATTAACCAAAAATGAAATTTATTGTAAAAAAGTTGTTTTAAAAAATTAGTTGTACACTCCACAGGAAGTCCCAAACAAATGAGAGTCTTCCGTACAATACACAATTAAAAACAAAAACAAAAGACTGTAAAAGTCATACCAAGCAAGGAAAGCCTGCTAATCTGGCTGCCTGTCCCGCACTAGCTGTGCAAAGAAAGAGCTGCCGACACCGCCGTGCGTGAGTAGAATCGCGTTCATTCTGAATTTTTTTTATTTTATGGACAGGTTGAGAATCTTCAAATTAAGGATCAGGCAAAACTTTCCGGAAGGTTTTTGACCAGAAAAATTTGTGAATAAAACCCTTTCCCCACTTGGGAAATAACTTCCTGTTGCATCAGCTTCTTGCAAAAGAGACTTCGGGCCATATTCTCGTAGATCGGCGCATATTTAGCCAGGCGTAGCGCATCTCAGATGCGCTACGCCGGCTTAACTTGGACAGAGCTGTCCCATATTCCCAGACCACATGCGTCCTACGATGCGCTCGCGTAACTTAAATGTGTCGTCGGAAGCAGGCGCAAGTGACGGTAGGAGGGATGTGGGCGTGAAGCATTCCAATGAACCGTGACCCCATGCAAATGATGTCCAGACCGAACGGAGCATGCACCGGACGTGCCCGCTGAGTTGGGCCGGCCCAGTGCATAAAAGTGTCACCACATGCGCCCAACGAGTGCAAAGTGACTCCATTTCTTTCTGTTGGTGGTGTGAGATCTTGGAGCGTTCACTTTGCAATGCCTGGACCCAGGAAGGAGAGAAGGAAGAAGAATTTCACACAAGATGAGAGGGCCATCATAGTCTCTGCTATGGAGAGATATGATTCTCATCTCCATGGTGCAGACAGTGGCAGCACCAGCAAAACCAAAAAGGACGAGATCCTTCGTAAAATTGCTGCCCAGGTCAATGCCTTAGGCCATGAGGCCAGGACCCCCCAGGACATTATGAAAAAGATGAATGACCTGCGTGGTGTGGTCAGGAATAAGATGGCCACCATTGCTAAGCATGCCAGGGGCACTGGAGGGGGGCCACCCTGTACTATCAGGCTCTCAGAAGAGGAGGAAGTCATTGCCCGCTGCCTTCGGAGGGAGCAGGTGGAGGGCCTGAAGGGCCTGGAGTGAGCCGCCCATGAGGACAGGTAAGTGTGTTTTATCTTCTATCTGGTGTGTAGCATGTTTGGGGGGGGGGGGACATGTGAGAAGTGTGTGGGTCCACCAACATGTGAATGTTTTGTGTCATCCACAGGTGTGCAGGAGGTAGCTGGGCCATCTGATGCTGCCAGTGGCCGTCACACACCATCACCCCATGAGCAGCCTGCTTCTGTGGCTGACCCCCTGGGAAGCCAACAGGCCTTGGTGGAGGGGAGTGGGCAGTCCTCCGCGCAGGAGGTGGTTGAGGAGCAGGTCGTCCAGGAGGAGGTGGTGGCAGGTCGTCCAGGAGCATGTGGTGGCAGGACCATCACAAAGCCACCGCATCTCCAGCCCCTCAGGGTCCTCCAACACCCTCTCCAGTCCCTCCCGTCCCATCCCCCTCATCTCCAGCCCCTCAAGGTCCTCCCCCTATGCAAGGGCCCCAGCCACTCCTGTCCCCAGGAGGGCGACCCACAGGACAAGGGGTGTGGCAGAAATGCTGCATTAAAATCTGGCCAGGCAGCAGGACCAGCAAAGCCGCCATATGGGGGAAATTGTGGTGGAGTTGAGGCGCCTGTCCAACAGTCTGTCCTCCTCGGGAGCAGTACCAGATACTCTACAAGATGTGGCTGGAAACAGCGCAGCCACAATCACCAGCCTGGGTGAGCTGCAGAATACAACGGCAGAACTTGTGGGGGAGGTCAGGTGCCTGCGAGTGGCTGTTCAGGCCCAGAGTGCTTCCCAGGAGGCCCTGCTCACCCGCATAGCGGTGGCTTTGGAGGGCAGCCAGGCAGGGACCTGGGGATGCTCCTCCAACACCTGGGGATGCTCCTCCACCTGGGGATGTTCCTCCACCTGGGGATGTTCCTCCACCTGATGCCCCGGCTCCCCCCAGGCAAGTGAGGGCCAGGAAACTGGGCACCAGGCGTAGCCCACGCCGGGGCAAGTGATTTTTCTTTGGATTTTATATTTGCTCTGGTTAAGAGTTTATTTTTTTTGTGCTCTGGTTAAGAGTTTATTTTTTTTGTGCTCTGGTTAAGAGTTTATTTTTTTTTGGGTGCTGCGCACAGGCAGTCGTGCAGAGTACAGTGTGAATGGTGTGTGAATGTGGGGGGGTGACACTCCTGCCAGTAAGGGGTGTCACCCTCGGGCGCTGGGGATAAGTTCTCCCCAGGTCCGTATAAATGGTGTATGAATGGAGCAGCAACGCCTTGACGCGGCGTTGCTGCTCCTTAGTACCGTGCGGTGTACTTCGGTCTAATACAATGTGATGTGCATGTGGGGGGGGGGTGTGCTAGGGACCACAGTGGTGTGCATGCGTGCATTCTCATTTGCCATGTTTAATGTGTGTTTTTAACGTTCAAAGATTCGTTCACGAGACATCTCCTGACTGCTGTACCATCAGCAGATGGGGTACCCTCGGTTAGGGGGGGAATGTCGGGTTCGGGGGTCAGGTCATCACGTAGGTCAATCTGCAGGCCCTTTCTCACTGCAAAGTTGTGCAGCACGCAACATGCAGCGATGATCTGGCACACAAAGTTTGGGGAATACAACAGGGTACCCCCAGTCTTATCCAGGCATCGAAAACGGGACTTAAGGAGGCCAAATGTGCGTTCCACCACTCCACGGGTACGTGCATGTGCTTCATTATATCTTCTCTCTCCTGGGGTTTGTGGATTCCGGAATGGGGTCATCAGATGGGGTCCAAGTGCATAATGCGAGTCACCTGGAAGGGAAAAGACAGGAGGATGTTAGTCATGCATGTGCCCCTCGTGATGTCTGCATCATGGGGGGGGACAGTCATACCTGACACCCATGTCACTCACCAACCAGCCAGCTGTCCCCATACACGTTCTGTTCAAATTGTCTTGGGATGTCGCTTTGACGGAATATAAAGCTGTCATGGCTGGATCCTGGGTGTTTGGCACGGACGTGCCATATGAGGCCATGGGCATCCACTATGACCTGGACATTGATGGAATGCCAATGCTTCCTGTTGCGATATATGTGCTCTGTCTCATGGGGGGGCTGTAGTGCCACATGGGTACAATCAATGGCCCCCACGGTGCGTGGGAATCCGTCAATTAGGCAGAAATCTGTCATTGCCTGTAGCCGCAGGTCCTCCTGGGTCGGTCTGATGATGTGGTGGGACATGCGTCTCAGGATTGCAGGGACAACCTGGTGCACACATCTGCTCATGCTGGTTTGTGATATCCCAGACACGTCTCCACTTGTTCTTTGAAAAGAACCAGTGGCCAGGAAATGCAGTGTTGCCAGGACCTTGACCAGTGGCTGCACTGCATGTGAGCGTTGTGTTGGGCTGGTGATGTCATCCTGCAGGGTTCTGGTAATTTCCAGAATGGCATCAGGGCTGAATCTGAATCGGCAATACACCTCCAAATCACCCATGCCAAAGAGGCTAATGCGCTGTGGGTATATCCTCTGATGTGCCCTCCTACGTGCCCTCCTCCTTCTACGCGCCTCTTCCTCTGCCTCTGCACACACTAGTAGTGCTAAGACCACGCCTGCCCCTGGCATGTTGGCATACGAATGTGTTGTCCTATAAGTGTGGTTGCTCAGCTCGTCCGGGATTGTGCTGCTGTATTTGCTTTCAAGCTGACTTACTCAGGTCTGGAGCAAAGTTAACCGAGCTTTATGAGGGGTAACTTTCAGCCGGCCATTCGTCTTACGTGCACAGCGCGTAGCCTAAGCCGATCGCGCGTAGGTTCGGGAATAAGCGCATCTACATCATTTACATATTTGAATATTAATTCTATGGCAGCGTAGGATGCCATCAGCGGAAACTTAAACTAGTTAAGACGGACGGGAGAAGCCTTGTTTTTGGCGGATCTGGTTCTGTGACTACGGCGCTTAGATAGGACGGCGCATCTTTACACTTACGCCGCGCATCTCCATATACGCCGGCGGAACTTCTTTGAGAATATGGCCCAGTATCTCCAGGGCTTTTTTTACCGGTCCCTTGGTAGATTTGTGATGTAAAATCGATTTGGATGTATCTGTGAAAATTCTAGTTGATACCCCTGTCTGATTAGGCTCAGAACGAAAGGACTTCTTGTTGTTTTTTCCCCCAAGCTGGAAGGAAGTCCTGTAGTCTCCCGCCTACTGGGAGATGGTCACTGTTTTTTAGGAGTTTGCTAGGGAGGTCTAAAGAGCACCCCTCCCCTGCCTCTTCTTCTCTGAGTATTCCAGGTCTTTTTCTGTGCTTGGTCTCTTTCCTTATGGGTTTGCTGAAAAGGACGAATATTTTTCCTTTGTGCTGCACCACTTTCTTCTTCTGTGGGAAAGCTTTTATCTTATCTGCTGTTCTGTCAAGGACATACTCTAGTTCCTGGCCCAAACATGAGGTTTGGGCCAGGAACTGAAAAGGTAATTCCACACAATTTTACTTTAGAGTCCCCTGACCGGTTGCGGGGGCGGAGTCACCTAACATGGCGCCGTAGGAGAGCGGCGTGCTCGGTCCTTCTCCTGCTCTCCCCATGGGACTGATTATGACCGGATGAACGAAGCTGACCTAAGCTAAGAAGGAGCCATGAAGGAGCTGGACGGTTCTCACTAATCTACGCTCAGTTCGGCAATAAGGTGTTTGCTGGTGTGCAGCTCCTGGATCCCGTGTGCGGCACGTTCTGGCTTGCCTGATCCTGTCCTGTCTGATCCCGGTCGGGCTGGCGGTGTCTTGCGCCCTGTGCCGGCGCGAGACGAAGGGAGGGAGGCTGCTGTTGGCTGATTTGATTCCCGAGCGGGATATCCGAGCGGGGGGTGACCTTACCTGCACCCAGCTGTGTCCGGCGTTTGGCCCCAGGTGGAGGAGGAGGTCGGCTCTCCCGTGCTGTGGCGTGCTGTGAGTGGCGGGGATCGTCAGAAGTGGACACCGTTAAGCCGACAGCAGAGCAGGTGCCTCGGGATCTCGGGCTGCAGAGAGTGGAGAGCTGCGGAGGGGTGCCTGGGACCAACAAGTGTCATCAAGGGCCATCAGGAGGGACAGTACTGGAGAAGGAAAATTGACTCGGTGGTGACACCTGGAGGAGCCCACCGGTAATAACAGCAGCTATAAAGAATACAGCAAGAGAGGTGAACAGCAAAGAAGCTGGTAAGACTGTTTCAATTTATTTATCCATGTCCTCCCATGTATGCTGTTAGCTGCGTGCTGTTAAGTTGAAGTAATCTGTGCGCAGAGTAAGCGGAAAAAACTTTTGCCGAACTTAGCAAACACAGAAGAGGAAAGGGGAGGACATTAAGTAAGACTGTTTCAATTTATTTATCCATGTCCTCCCATGTATGCTGTTAGCTGCGTGCTGCTAAGTTGAAGTAATCTGTGCGCAGAGTAAGCGGAAAAAACTTTGGCCGAACTTAGCAAACACAGAAGAGGAAAGTGGAGGACATTGGCTATCTGGCCCCCCTCTGATTCATTCTTTATTTTTCTTCTGGAGGGGACTGTATACATTAAGGGGAGCAGTACATAAGGGAGGTGTACTCTGAGCACCATAGGAAGCCCCCGGATAAAGTCTATTTTTTTTATACCCTATTCACTCAAATCAATTGACTGTTACCTGACGGTATTGAACTGTTTAAATTGCCGCAACAATACAGTTAAGGAGAATGGTGAAGAAGGCCCCTAAAGGTAATACAATTACATCTTATCTAGTGGCTGAAGGTTCTGGTCAGGGGGCGGAGAGCCCGAGGAAAAAAGGGACTGTAACTTCCCCAGTTAAAAATACTACTGACCCAGAAGTACATCACGCCCTGGAAGGGATTCCGGGAATGAATAAAGATAAGGGTAAAAACGGGAAAACACTGGGAGGCAAAGGGGCAAGCAAGGACCAAAAATCCCCAGAGAAACAGCAACAATCTGACTGCCCCCCTGAAGGGTCACAAGCCCCTACCAAGCAGGATATGACAGATATGATGGAGATGATACTAAGCCTAGAACGAACAGTAAAAGGGGAGATGGGCGCAACAAGGAAAGACATACAGAGTGTGTTACAGAGGGTAGAGGGAATAGAAGAGCAACTGGAAGAGCATAAAAATGCAATTAATGAACTGAGAGGCCGTGTAGATAATGATTGGATTGAGATTAGAAACACACGATATAGACTGGAAGACCAAGAGAACCGCAGTAGGAGGAAGAACTTGCGGGTAAGGGGCCTCCCAGAAGAGGTAAAGGATGGAGAACTTGGCGGGACATTGCGAGAGATATTTAACAAAGTGCTTAAACGAGAGCCAACTGCCCAGATGCATTTTGTAAGGGTCCATAGAATACAAGGGCCGTATAAGGCCCAGAGGGACTTACCAAGGGACACCATAGTAAGATTTCAGGACTTTGATCAGAAAGAGCTGGTGTCCCAAAGTACAAGAAACTCAGTTTCATTGGACTATAAAGGCTCACCGTTACTTATATTTTCAGATCTATCCCCTGAAACTTTAGCTCGTAAAAGGGCGCTAAAACCAGTGACGAATCAGCTCCGGGAAAAAAATATTATCTATAGATGGGGGTTCCCTGCTTGCTTGTCAGCTAAAAATCAGGGGGTGTCGGCGATTATCCGATTCCCCGAGGATGTAGAGGAATTCTGCGGTAAACTTTGTATACAGCACATTAAGGTGGATAACTGGGAAAGAAGACCCTCTGGGTGGAAGAGGTGGAAGGATCAAGACTGGAACAGAATGTAGCGCTCAGGAATTGGGACATGAACCATAGGAGGCTGAGGAATCCGGGAGACAGCTCTCCCCTGATGTTTTTTTTTGGGGGGTGCTCTTTCTGCTGATTCTCTTTTTTCTTTTTGGAGTGTGTCCTTTTTGCTGACTTTTTTTTTTCTCCTTTTGTTTTTTTTTGTTTTTTCCTTTGGTTGGCGTAAGCTTCTAGCGTAAGCTTATATGTCTCTATGCTGGGTTTCTCCCCTGGGTTCTTGCCCTCCTGTGCTCCCCCCTCCCCCCCCTCCTAAGGGGGGGGGGGGGGGGGGGATTGGCGGGGGGGGCGGGCATGTATGAGGGACCAGGGGTTGAATGGGTCCGGTCAGGCCTATGGGGGGGGGGGGGTGCGGAGTAAGTATGTTCCACCCCTCGGCCTGGGGGATACCCCTAATTTGGGGGGCTGAAACCGGTTGAGGGGGGGACATGATACAGGCCCCCAGTAAGGCCCGCTCGGCAAGCCGCCTGGATGGGCGTAGATCGAGGGAGCCTAAATATTGTTGTACAATGTGTTCGGGGTTTGGGTAGGGAGGAGGGAGGGGGGTATATGTGGTATATGTGGTCTCTAGAAAGTATGTTTTTTAGGTCTTTTGGATTATGTTGGTTAGTATTGGTGGCCCTAGAACTGATCGGGAGTGTCTTCTATTTCCTGCAGGAGTCGGATTTAAGATATGAAAAGAAAAGATAGAAAATGGCGGCATTAAAAATTGCTACGTACAATGTGCGGGGTCTGAACAACCCAAATAAGCGATATCAGATACTGCAGGAGGTGAAGAGACTGTCGATCAATATAGTGTTTCTACAAGAAACCCATTTAAAAATAACATCCAAGACAAGATTGAAATCAAAAGATTTCCCTACTTGGTATCATAGTTATTCCCCAAATAAAAAATCAAAAGGTACTGCAATTGGGTTTGATAGAAATACACACTTTATCCCTGAAGCCATAGAAATGGACCCTGAGGGTAGATATCTATTTATAAAAGGTTCTATGTTCAATCTGAAATATACACTAGCAAATGTGTACTGCCCTAATGTGCGATCGGCAGTGTTTCTGAAGAAGATCCTGAACAAATTAGAGGGATTTAGAGAGGGCAAGGTGATCCTTTCGGGAGATTTTAATTTTGTCTTTGATCCATTTTTGGATACCCAACCGGTATCACTGAGATCGGAGGGAAAATACCTTAGGGCTATCAAACAGAAATTCCATCAAATGCAATTAGTTGAAGCCTGGAGAATTCTACATCCAAGAGAGAAAGATTTTACATATTTTTCATCAGTTCATAAGTCATACTCAAGAATCGACCATATCATTCTAGATCATTAGAGGGATTGAGAAGTGTAGATATAAAATCTATAACGTTGTCAGATCATGCTCCAGTGGTGATGTCTCTAGATGTGGGGGAGGTCCCGCTGGAGCAGAAAATATGGAAAATAGATGAATCTCTCCTAAATAACACCAAGATAGCTGATGATCTGGAAAGAGATATGTGCCTATTCTTTCAGGAAAATGACATAGAAAACGTTGCCCCCTCGACCCTATGGGAAACACACAAGGTTTTCATGAGAGGGAGGCTGATTGCAGAAAAAGTTAAAAGAAAAAAAATCAGGCAGGCACAGAAGCAAGGGCTACTAGAGGAAATTTGGAGCTTAGAACAGTTACATAAAAAATCACAGGCAGACGAGGTCTATATAATATTGAGTAAGAAGAGAGAAGATCTATGTAACTTGTTAGAGCTGGAAACAAAATGGGTATTTAATAAAATGAACAATAATTTCTACGCTTTGGGGAATAAACCAGGGAGATTTCTGGCTAGGACTATTAAGCCACGAAACTCACAAAATTTTATTTTAAAAATAAAAGATAAAAAGGGAGAACTGAGACACTCTACGAAGGAAATAACCAGTATATTTCAGGTGTATTACCAAAATTTATTTAAGGTCAATCAAGAACAGGGCATAATAGACATCCAGAATAAGAGAACGAAGATTAAACAATATCTAGAAAAGGTAAAGCTCCCGGGCCTATCGGATGAAAATAATTGGCGGTTTAGAGGGGGAAATTACAAAAGATGAAATAAGTCAAACTATAAAGAGCATTAAGATGGGAAAAAGTCCTGGCCCAGATGGGTATACATCAGCCTATTATAAAAGATTTAAAGAGACTCTGGGGCCCTTCTTCCAGAAGTATATGAATTCCATCGGGGGAGGTATGAGGATACGGGAGGAGGCCCTAGGGGCTCACATAACCCTGATCGGAAAAGAAGATAAGGATCCCTCACTATGTGCAAGTTATAGGCCCATATCCCTGATCAATGTGGATATAAAAATTTACTCAAAAATCCTGGCTGAGAGAATAAGACCACTCTTGCCTGAATTGATAGAGAATGACCAGGCAGGATTTGTACCGGGGAGGGAAACGAGGGACAATATTCTGAGGGCCCTGTTCTTGATACAAAAGGCTAAAAAAAGTAAGAAATCAACACTGTTTTTGTCATTGGACGCCGAAAAGGCATTCGACAGGGTGGACTGGGAATTTTTACTAGCCACCCTGTCGTATGTCGGAATGGGCCCAAATATGCTTAGGTGGATAGGGGCATTATACTCCTGTCCCTCGGCCCAGGTCAGGGTAAATGGCACCCTGTCAGATAAATTCCCACTGTACAACGGGACCCGTCAGGGATGCCCGCTTTCCCCTCTCTTATTTGTCCTGACATTGGAACCGTTGATGGAGACAATAAGAAGGAATCAGGGAATAGAGGGGATAGAAGCGGGGGGGAAGGAGCATAAGATCTCTGCGTTCGCGGATGACATGCTGTTGTATGTATCTAACCCGAGGGAAACACTTCCAAGGATAATGGCCGAATATGAAAGATACGGGGAGATCTCAAATTTAAGAATCAATCAAGAGAAAACAGAGATTTTGAGTATTATGGTAGGTCACGGAGAACGCAGAGATCTAGAAGCTCTATATCCATTTAGATGGAAGCAGAGGAGAATGAGATACTTGGGGGTACTCCTATCTACTATTGATAGGTACATATATGAAGATAACTATATACTCCTATTAAATAAAATAAGATCAGAGCTAAAAGGTTACAACATAAGTAGAGTGTCCTGGTTAGGAAGGGTAAACACAATAAAGATGATGATATTACCTAAAGCTTTATATATTTTCCAAACCCTCCCGATAGGAATCCCAGAAGTTTTTTTTAGAATTTTAGGAAGGATAATTGGGGGATTCATATGGAGAGGGAGGAAACCCCGTATAGCGGTAGAAACTTTGAACAGACCCAGACAGGAAGGAGGACTCCTATTGCCCAATTTTAAACGGTACTATGAGGCCTCAGTAATGAGGAGGATGACGGATTGGTTCATGAGTGAGGGAAGGGAGAAAAAGAAATGGGTGGAAGTAGAAGAAAGTTTAAGTACTAATAAACTAGGAGAAAGAATATGGGTACCGAAACGGTATAGGGGGCTGCCCCAAGATATTCCAATAATCACAAAAGAAACATATAAAATCTATGATAGAATTTGTAAAAGGGAGGAATGGCCATACAATAGTCCATTGATGCCTCTCACGGGGACAGAGTACTTTGAGCCAGGCAGAGAAGGAGGGATATATCTGAAGTGGGGAACTTCAGAAACATTAAAATTGATGGATGTGATGAAAGGTGAGGGTCTATGTTCCCTGTCAGAACTACGGGAAAGATATGGAGTATTCTCAGGAGACACTTGGAGATATAGGCAAATTAAACATTTTTTAAATACCCTGCCGAAACCATTACGAGCCCCAAGTGATTTAAACCAATGGGAAAAATGTACTCTCAGGGGAGGAATTGGAAAGCAGGGACTTTCTAACATCTATAAGATCCTGACACCTAATGGTAAGCTGGAGGCATTCAAAATGGTTGAAAAATGGGAAGCAGAATTGAACCAGACAATCTGTATAAAAAAAAAAAGGAAGATACTTGAATATGTCTATTCTACGTCAATGGACGCTAAGATCAAGGAAATGAATTATAGACTTCTCTGTAAATGGTACTATGTTCCAACAAAAATGCACAAGATAGACAGAGGGATATCACCCCTCTGCTGGAGAGAGTGCGGGAGGGAAGGGTCTCACGCTCATATATGGTGGCAGTGCCCCCTGATCCAGGAATACTGGAAGGAGGTACTGGCGCAGATAAAGGAGATCAGTGGATATGAGGTGAAACAAGATCCCTGGGAATGCCTTTTCCATAATTCGGAAATGACCAAAAAAAAATATAGAGGGTCTATAGTCCCGCATTTACTAAACGGAGCTAAGATACTTATTCCTAGGAGCTGGAAGAAAAAAGAGGTACCAACTATAGAGGAATGGTTCCGTGAAATAGACAGAATTAGAAGGATGGAGGAAATGTGGGCATTTCATGGTAACTTTAGGAGGGGACAGGAGGAGATGTGGGAGGGATGGAGGAGGTTTAGGAAGGGGGGGAGGGAGGAGTTGGGGGCGTAGATATAGGAGATACCCCCTGATTACCCTCCCCCTTCCCCACCTATCTTTAATATTTTCTTTTTTTTTTTTCTTTCTCACGGGGGGAGGTGGTTAGGAGAAGGCGTATCCCCCCCCCCCCTAGAGTTAAGAAGGTCTAGCACTTACATATACACAGTGGGTAGGTCTGACTGCCTTCAGTGGTTTGAGGTGGAGGTTAACTGTGTTTTGTTTTTCTTTTTTTTTTATTACCACTAAGAGATGATGTAGGGAGCAGATGGACTCTCAGGAGAGTTATATATATATAAGGGGAAGTTTATCTTTTTCCTTTCCCCTTTCTTCCTTTTTTTTTTATTCTTTTATTTTTTTATCACAAAGGTTGGAGGTAAGGGGCAAGTATAGCCCCCTTAGAGTTAAGAAAGTCTAGCACAAATATAAATATGATGGGAAGGTTTAATTGCCTCCCTCGGTGTTGTGTGGTGGAGGTCACAATATAATAGAATCCTTCAAGTTTAAAATAGGAAGGTCATTATGAAAAATTCTTTATCCCACTTTTTTTTTTTTTTTTTTGCCACTCATTTACTCCTTGATTTCTTTTTAATGGGAAAGGGAGGAGTGGGAGGATGAAGTCCTTTAAACTCACTTTAGCCCTCGAAAGGGAGTCACTACCTAGAAATATAAATTATAATAGAAATAAACAGTGCACTTGGGTGGGTCTGATTATATAGTCACAGTTAGGAAGGGGATGAGGTGTGTCCCCCCTTTTTTTTTTTTCTCCTCCTTCTATCTCTCTCTCTCTTCTCTCTCTCCCTTCTCCATTACCCTTCCTCCCACCCTTTCTACCTATATACATTTTATTAGTACGTACCCCAGAGAGGGCCAAGGAGCGGGAGAAGATGAAGTACCTTGTCTTCAGGTTTGAAAAATAAGGGCCACCAGAGAGTTACTTACATAAGGTTTATTAGGAGACCATGTATGTATGTGTTGTTATATGTATGTCAAATTATAAATGTAAGATTGTGTATGTTAAGTCTTTGTTGGAAAAAAATATTTAATAAAAATTTTATTGGAAAAAAATAGAGTCCCCTGACCATGTTTTTAGCCAGATGGCTCTTCTCGCTAAGTTAACCAGCGCTGAGGATCTGGCCGTCATCCTGATGGATTCTGCTGAAGCTTCTGCCATATATTTGACCGCTTTTAGCAAAGTGGGTAAGGACTCCAGTAGATCCTTCCTGGAAGTGCCTGCTATCACATGGTTTTTAAGTTGCTCCAACCAACACTCCATGTTCATGGCAACAACCGTGGCAGCCATTGCGGGTTTCAGATTGGATAGTGTCGAGTACCAAGCTTTATTCAGTAGTCCATCTGCCCATTTGTCCATAGCATCCTTAAGGACGCCCATATCCTCGAAAGCTAGATCAGTCTTTCTAGATACTTGGGAGAAGGCGGCATCTATTTTGTTTTTTTTTTTTGTTCCAAACCAACTCTTTTTTTTCCTCAAAAGGAAATCTTCTTTTGAGGGCTTTGGAGAAAAACTGTCCTTTTTGTGGCTCCCTCCACTCTTTAATGGTATCTGTAAGAATCTTGTGGACTGGAAAGACTATGTCGAACTTCCTCCAGCCCCGATACATTTTGTCATGTACCGACAACTGGGATTTTTCCTCTTGAATTTCCAGAGTGGTATATATGGCTTTAAGCAATTCGTCCACCTCTTCTAGTGAAAGTTTGTACCTAGAGGATTTCGCCTCTTCTTCCTCCTCCTCCTCCTCCTACTCAATCCGCAATGCAAGATCTGCACAGTGGTTTTGGAATCCCTCTGTACTCTCGAACTTAGCTGTGGTTTTCTGAAACAACAGTAAACGGAAAAATCCAGAGGTCTTATTTTTAGGGTTAAATAAATCACCTAATAAGAGAACAAACAGTACCCTTAGCATACACCCTATGTGTCCCAGAGTCTCACTCCTTGCTGAACTGCTTTTAGAGCATTAACACTATAGCAGACAGCTGAAGGTTTTAACTACACACACACAAAATAAACACCCAGTGAAAAAAAGGAAAGAGGCACCACTGTACCGTTCCTACCTGGACAGGAACCTGGGCGCCTGCATCCGCCATCGCTGCTGACGGTTCAGCTTCCTCTATTATGGACTGCCGCCATTGGGTTTTTAAATATCTTCCTTTCCTCTGCTCAGCTCCTCCTATGAGTGGAAGGAAGTCCCGGCCAGATGACCCGCCTCTTCTTCCTGCGTTCCAGCAGCTGGAACCAATCGCTGCTATGCCCCACCGGAAGTCTCCGCCCACCGGAACTGACGTCACCCGCCATCCGTGATTTGGCGCCGCCATGCAGAGACCTGGCATGGACGCTCAGTGAGCACAACCACGGTCCCCCGAACACCCTGGGCGGATGACCCCCAGCCGACCATTACTCTTATGAGCGGGCGAAGGAAGAGACACCGGAGCGTCCCCCTCACGTGGGGGGAAGGAGCTGGGTTGGTCTGGAAGAAAAACAGATGAAGGTACTGCCAAAACCCCCTCCTGGAGAGAGCGCAGTCCTTCTGGTTCCCCAGCATTGCTTCCACCATGGCGGAGAAAACACTAAAAACTGAAGGCATGGTGAAAGCAGTGTTTCCTGTGAAGAGGTGGAGCTACGCTCTCTCCAAGGTGCTGTCCTGAAAGGCGAAGGGAGAAAAAGTGTCTGCATTTTTCTTTATCAACTCAAACATTATTATTATTATTAAGGCACTTATATAGTGCCATCAATTTACGCAGCGTTTTTAAATGTACATTCACATCAGTCCCTACCCTCAAGGAGCTTACAATCTAAAGTCCCTAACTCACATTCATATACTAGGGCCAATTTAGGCAGAAGCCAATTAACCTACCAGCATGTCTTTGGAGTATTTACTGTATAACCTAAAAAATGCTTGAAAATGTAGCTTCCCTGTGAATCACTGAATTAATATTTAGTTGTATAAGCACCGTTTCTGAGAACTGCTTCATATCCATGGGCGTCCGCTCATAGGGTTAAGGGGGGGCGAGTGACCCCCCTGGAATCGACAAGGGTCTGCCATGCTTGCATCTGTAGCTGCATCTGACTCTCCCTGTGTTTGTGTGAGTCGGCTCCACAGTGTCACAGAGCTTACAGAGCTCTTTACTGACACCTCTGGCCGTTTCCTGTATGTGCGCCCTCGTGTTTGCTTTGCTGCCTGTAATGTATTTTCAAATGGACATGTGGAAACAGGACTTGGGAGAAGGAAGACCACCGTGACCTTACAAGTGGGGGCTGTGAGTACAAGTGAAGGGAGGAGGCTGTTTGTGTACAGGGGGGGACTGACATATATACAGATGAGGGGGGGCAGCTGAGTGCATACAGGTATGATCAGTGAAGGGGGGGGTGCCAGATATAGGAAAGATCATATCATATGCCCTGTATACAGCTATATACACCCATCTTTCTTCCTGTATTCCTCCATCATCACTAAATGCAGATATACATCTGTCCTGTATATAGAGTTGTATATACCCACCTTCCTTTATATACCAATACCATCCACCCCTTCTATATACATATACTGTACACCCTCTGTACTGTACATTTGATCAGCACAGTGAGGCTGCATATCATGGGTACATGCCTGCGCTTTATAGGATAATGACTAAGCCCCTCCCCTCCCTGACATTGTCAAAGAAGCGGAGCATAGGTGATCACAAAATGATGCCCCCCCCTGGAAAAATTTCAGCGGACGCCCATGTTCATATCTGTGTTGTCTCCATATCTGTATGGAGTCGACCAACTTCTGGCACCTGTGAACAGGTATTCCAGCCAAGGACGATTGAACTACATTCCGCAAGTCCTTTGCATTTCTTGATTTTACCTCAGAAACAGCATTTTTGATGTCATCCCACAAGTTTTCTATTGGATTAAAGGTCCGGGGATTTGGCTGCCATTCAAGAACGTTAACCTTGTTGGTCTAGAACCAAGATGCTGCTCACTTACTAGTGTATGTGGGGTCGGTGTCTTGTTGAAAAAACTATTTCCAGGGCATTTCCTCTTCGGCATAATTCAAGTATTCAAACTGATCCAGGATCCCTGGTATGCAATAAATAGGCCCAACACCATAGTATGAGAAACATCCCCATATATTACAATGCTTGTGCCACCATGCTTCACAGAGAACTGTGGCTTGAATTCAGTGTTTGGGTGTCATCTGATAAAAAGGTCTGTGGCCCCTAGACCCAAAAATAACAATCTTGCTTTCATTAGTCCACAAAATGTTGCGCCATTTCACTTTAGGCAAGTCAATGTGTTCATTGGGAAATTGTAACCTCATCAGCACAACGGGACTTTGCAGGGGCTTCTTGCCGATAGGTTGGCTTTACATAGGCATCTTCTAATTGTTACAGTACAAAGGTAACTTCAGACCTTCTTTGCCATTTTGGCTAGTCTTCAATCTATTCGAATGGTAGTTTTCCATTTTCTTTCACATCTTTCTGGTTTTGGTTGCCATTTGAAAGCATTTTAGCAGAGCAGCCTATCAGTTTCTGAACATATATGTTTTCCCCCCTCCAATCAACTTTTTCAAAATATCAAAAGTACGCTGCTCTTCTGAACAATGTCTGGAATGACCCATTTCACTTAGATTTTCAAAGAGAAATGCACCATACCTAGCATGTACAACATTTGCTGCCCTCTTCCTTAACTATTTCAATACTGGGCATTTTCACCCCCTTCCTGCCCAGGCCAGTTTTTAGCGCTGTAACATTTGAATGACAAATTGCGGGGATCATGCAACACTGTACCCAAATTAAAAAAAAATCCCCACAAATAGAGCTTTTTTTTGGTGGTATTTGAGCACCTCTGCTGTTTATTTTTTTGTGCTATAAATAAAAAAAACAATATTTTTTACTTTTTGCTATAATAAATATCAATAACATTTTATTTCTCAGTTAAGGCAGATGTGTTCAACATATTTTTGGTAAAAAAATAAGCGTATATTGCGCAAAAGTTATAGCGCCTACAAAAAAGGTTATTGGATTTATGGCATTTTTTATTCTTTACTACTAGTAATAGCAGTGATCTATGATTTTTATCATGATTGACATTGTGGCGGACACATATGACACTATTTTGGGCAGGGCTGTGGAGTCGGAGTCGAGGTCGGGGGAAATTTTGGGTACCTGGAGTCGGAGTCGGCAAACAATGCACCGACTCCGACTAAATTTAGATTGGAATTAAAAAAAAAAAAAAGCAAGTTTAAATGTCCCAATTCACAAAAAGTTATAATTAATGACTTCTCTACTGTAAGAATAAAGACCAATGCATGCAGTGCCTCACGTAACCGCAAAACGAACACGTTAAGTGACCGTGAAGAAGCATGCTTTTCATGTGCTTCACTATATGGCACGCAACGCACAATTAGGAGCTGCAATACTTATACTTTCCATAGTGTTGTGTTCTGCTTTTACAGGGAACGCATGTTAGAGAACCAGTAAGTGTCCAAATAAAAAAATTCCAACAGGAGTTTTATAAAGCACTAAAAGAAGTTGAAAAGTATGATCGCTCATCAAAACTTACTGTTGAAGAAGCCACCCTTGTTTATCCAGAGATCGTTAGTGATGTGGCCAGAATAGTTACTGCAATGCCACCCACCTAAGTCAGTGTCGAAAGATTATTTTCAGCCCTAAAAATAATAAAGTCTGACTTAAGAGCCTCTATGAAAGAGGATCTGGCAGAGGTAATTCTCTTCCTTAGAACTCTACATTGAATTGATTTGCATTTGCTACGCCTATAACTACATTTCAAGATTAATATAAACCATTTCTAGGTTTTGCAGATTTTGTTTTTGGTTCATTATAGATAAGCTTTGTTTTTGTTCTAAAACAACCAAATAATGTGGTTTGTATTTTTGAACTGGTAAAGATCCTGTTCCTGATGTTTATGCCTGCTGCTACTATCCAGTCACTTGATTGTTTTCATTGTGTTTGTCTTTTGCTTAAACTGTGCAATACAGTAGACTGTTGGCTTCCCAGCCAGTAGTCCTGTGGTAGGCTGCGTTTCTTTCCCTCAAGGAATGTATAAAATACATTCGCATATTAATACAGAGGAGTCGGAGTCACATAAAACTGAGGAGTCGGAACATTTATCTACCGACTCCACAGCCCTGATTTTGGGACCACCGACAGTGATCAGTGCTATAAATATGCACTAATTACTGTATAACTGGGGCGATCAATGAGTTAAATGTGTTACCTAGAGAGTGATTCTAACTGTGGGGGGAAGGGACTGATAGGTGTTCCTATATACTAGGAACACACGATCTGTCTCCTCTCCCCTGACAGGAAGTGAATCTGTGCGTTCACACACAAATCCACATTTCTGCTCTGTCACAAGCAATCACGGGTGCCTGGTGGACTTCGCAGCCGCCGGGCACGCGCATCGGCGACGCAGCTGCCACGAGCCCCCTAAACACCCGAGGACGTCATATGATGCCTGCCCAGGATGGGAGATCCCGTCTATGGACGTCATATGACTATGGGTGGGGAAGGAAGTGGTTAAATAAAGGCCACTTGTGCGACACCTGTTATTTCACAGACTGAATGACCTCACTAATTGAAGTTCACACAACTATAATTTTGAACACCCCTTTAGATTTATGATTTAATTACACAGAATCAGCAGCATGCATTTCATGACTGTTGGTTTTCCCATTACTTTACTAGTAAATTATTTGCTATGTAAAAATTTATACCAAACACCAGTGATTGATTTGGTTAGTGATGTTGAACTGCTATTATTTGTAACACAATTGTACACTTTTATTTTTTAATAACGGGAAATATTTACCACATAAGCAATTCAACAAAAGATGCCTGCTGACCATTTGGCTGTTATAATCACTGCTCCTTCCCCTACCTGCTGATTGAACAGTGAATAAACGGCATCACCCTCCTGCATGTATGATCTAAACAGAATGTACAGCGTAAATGTATGGCTCTGACTACTAGTCCTCCCCTTTCCACAGTGCTGCTGTGCAGGGGAACTGAGGAAGTTAAGGTAGGGACAGATTAGAAAATTGAAGAGAAGAGGCTGGGACAGCCACACTCCAAAAACATTATTTTATTAAAACTGGTCACAGAACATCACACGCCACAGCAAACAATCAGGAAAAGGCTAACGCGTTTCGCACTGTGCTTCAGTGCTTATTCAAGCTATGAATAAGCACTGAAGCACAGTGCGAAACACGTTAGCCTTTTCCTGATTGTTTGCTGTGGCATGTGATGTTGTGTGACCAGTTTTAATAAAAAGGAACGTTTTTGGAGTGCGGCTGTCCCAGCTTCTTCTCTTCAATTTTGCATTAATTGCATTGCCGGTACCCACGGTTTGGATCCAGTGAGTAAAAGTTCCTTGGTTCATCTGAGCGGTTACTTTTCTTCTCATGTAGGGACAGATGGGGTAGATATAAATCATCGATTAAAAAAAATAATTAACTTTTATCAAATTTAATTTTAATAAAATGCTTTTGCAGTAAAAATCTAGCTAAAGATAGTTTTCTATTTAAGACACATTAATAATGTAGTTTATTCAGCATGAAATTGAGCTTAGTAATGTAGCATGAGGCTGTATATTCTGCAATATTTAAATTTTTGCTTAACTCAATTAATTAATCCAAGCTGAGATAACATGCACTACATTGATGCATTCACACATCACAGTGACCATGAGATAAAAGTTCAGGAATATTCCTTTAGCCTATTGTTTTGAAAATCTATGTACAAACAGTATAATTGAATCGGTTCCGATATTGCCATTTTACTAACCCGACAGCTTATTATTCTAAATAGGAAACCTTTATTTTGTTTGCAAATATTAAAAGGATTCTAAGTACCAGAAAGAAGTCTTTACATTGAAAGAGCACCTGTCATTTCAGATCCATCATGGCAACGCCTGTCAGCGGGCATCCACTCACCTGCTGCATTGCACTTGATAAATCTGTTATGACGTGCCAAAAAATCTTCAGGTTCTCCTGCTTTCATAAAATGCAGGATATACTCATTGGGGGATTTGACTAATCCTCGGGCCTAAAATGTCCCTCAACTTGTTGTGTCATATCCGCATCACCAGCAGTCCCCATTAAAGTGAATGTGACCGTTGGTGAGTAAACTGGCCAGAGAAGCTTCTTAAAAAAAAAAAAAAAGGGAAAAAATAAATTGATTTAATCAAGTCGATTTAAATCAACGATTTACATCAAATCCACCCTGGGACAGATTCTGGGATTTAAACTAGATGAGTCAACCCCTTTTCACTGCCAGAGCCATTTTTGCACACAATAAAGTAATAATTTTAGGCCTGAGGATTAGTCAAATCCCCCAATGAGTATATCCTGCATTTTATGAAAGCAGGAGAACCTGACGATTTTTTGGCACGCTATAACAGATTTATCAAGTGCAATTTTTGATTAATACACTAACATTAACTGCAGTGCACACAAATGCAATTTTTGGTAAAATATAAAAGATCAGGTGGCATTGTATAAATAGATACCCAACATGTCATACCTTTAAATTGCATGCCCATGAAACTTAGGTACCCAAAATGTTCACTTTAAATGAGACATCAGGGATCTTTTGGGCCCTGATGTCTCCCCTGCATGCCACCAAAGCTGACAGAGCTCAGTTTGCACTCCATTATCATTTTCCTTGACCACAGCGGCCAGGGAAAGTGACAGCAGAAACCAGAAGTGAAAAATTCACCACTTACAGGTTCTTACTAGCAAAGCTGTAGGCAGCTATATAAAAGCACCTTTTAAGTATTGGACTTTTGACATCAGTCGCCCATAACCCCCTGCACAGCAGTACCTGGAGTTCAGCTTTAATTTTGTATTTACCATGTTCCCTGGCATAATACAAATGCAATGGGAATCATATTTTTTGTATTTCAAATAAGGAAATCACTTAAAAAGGTTTTCAGCTATACACATTTGTCCAGCAACTAAAAGAATCAGCCAGTCAACCCCTGCAGCATTCGTGTTAGAATGCTTCATAAAAGCTCCTGTTTATGTTGGCCATGAATAAGTAAATTAAGCCTGGGACATATATCCTGGACTTTCAGGAGACCTCCCACCTTTTGGTATGCTGTAGCCAGTAATTTATCAGTCGGCAGCTAAAAAAACATACAGGTTCAAGTCACTGAAGGGGCAGGGACAGGCTGAACAGTAACAAGGCTGCAGACAAACATCAAACAAGTTGTGTGTAATTCATTGTATATTTCCTTACAGCTTCACTTAGCAAAAACATATAAACTAAAATCTGCCAGGCGAGGTACTAGAATATAATTTTAAAACATCACAGAACATGGAATTCCGCTTGGAGTTCTTCCTCTCCAATGCAGAGACGTGAAGACTGCAAACCGGTCTTGGATTTATCTGCATATGCGATCCTGATGAGTCAGCATGTGACCATTTTAAGGCTTTTAAAGGATTTGGAGTCCAAAGACCATTGAAGTCTCTCTCAGCTGGTAGCAGATGTCTTTTTTCCTGCAGCCTTTGAAGGTGCCGATTTTTTCTGTGACAGCTTCTTTCCAGCCTGGGACATCATAAGAGTGTCTCTCTTCTCAATATTTCGTAACTGCTTCTTGCGGGCTCGCTTCAGCTTCGCTGGGTTGCGTATCTGAATGGTAAAGAAGAAAAATCATTTGTCTTTAATAAGCAGTAGTTAAAGGGGTTGTAAAGGTAAAGGTTTTCTCACCTTAATGCATTCTATGCATTAAGGTGAAAAAACATCAACAATAACGCCCCCCCCCCCCCTGTTATACTTACCTGACCCTTCGAAAGTCCCGTGCTCGCCCTCGACATCCTCTTCGCTGTTGATTGACTACAGTGGATGGATTGAAAGCAGAGCAGCCATTGGCTGGCGCTGCGGTCAATCACATCCAATGACACGGCGCCGAGGGATACATTCGGCAGCTATGGCCGCCGCTGTATCAGGGAGCGCGCCCGCAATAACTCAACACCATGTGAGCTTGCTCGCATGAAGGTGTTGAGTCCTTGCGGGGGGGGGGGGGAAATAAATAGCATAAATCAGTGTAGCGCAGCAAAAAAAGTCACCATCTAAATCAAACTAGTGAAAAAAAGAATTTTAAATAAAATATGATGCAAAAAGTCAGAATAAATTCTCTGAATAGTTCAGCACTCTATCCCGTGACTAGTGAAAGAAACGGTGTCAACCCTCTATCAGATACATTTCCTGCTCACCTCTGTGTAAAGATAAAAAGCCCAATATCTATTCCTCTTGGTGGCTAGCCATAGCCAACAGATCCAGATTAAGCCAGACCCCCTACTCTCAGATGGAAATCTTGAGACACTAGCTAAACATTATTTTTACAGAAACTGCACAGAAATGATCACCTAAGACACTAGCCAAAAAAAATAAAAAAAAACACACACTGAAGCTAGTCCTAGCTGGAAGGGGTCATGCCTGGGCAGTGAATGACTGCCTATTTTTTCCCAGTGTCCAATCACCTGAATGTGGCAGCATAATTTATCATATTGTGAAGACACCAGTACTATAAAGAAAACATAACCAAGTGCCGTTTTCAATTACTCAATTAAAGCGGTGGTTCACCTGGAAAAAAAAAAAAAAAAAAGCCAGCAGCTACAAATACAGCAGCTGCTGACTTTTAAAAAATGGACACTTACCTGTCCAGGTCGCCCGCCGAAGTTCGGCTTCCCCCGCCGCCATCCTTGGTGAGGGAAACGGGAAGTGAAGCGCTGCGACTTCACTGCCCGGTTCTCTACTAAGCATGTGCGAGTCGTGCTGCGCTGTTCCCACTAGTCCCCGTTGTGTTCTGGGAGCCGAGTGTTTCCCAGAACACAACGGGGGGAGGGGTGTTGACGCAGAGGGGCCGGAATATATTGCATCTTACCAGTTATTGGATGTGGTAGCTGTATTATAGATTTTCTTTCAGGCTTTTTGTTCTTTCACTTATTGATTCTGCAAATAACACTCTGACCTGGAGTGACAACACTCTTTGTACTGTATCTTTGGATGAGCAGCACTGCCACCCAAGGACAGAAAATGTGTTATGACTACAGAACATTTTCCCCTATATTAAATTTCCAGAGGGGGGCTTCTGTAGAGAACTAGGAACAATGCTAACTTAACAGTCCGTGCGTACAGGATTTTACAAACTCAACAGATTTCTAGCAGAATCCAAAGGTGAACTCCAAAAACTACCCCTAGCCCCCTCCTCCCCTTAGCCAAGTTCAAGCTACCACAACCCAGTCAGTCATTTAAATGAGCCACAAACTCAGAAAATTCTGTGTAGCATCATAATAAAAACAATGGTGAGCAGTGGTGCAGGTAAAGTGGCCCTGGAACCACCCAAGTGTAGCAGACCTAGGGGGCAGGGAGGCTTTTCAAGCTAGTTCATCCTCATTTTATGAGAGGTGAATGTACCCCTTAACATAATTATATCGCTCACAGCGATTAGATGATCAGGAACCACGAGCTGTTAGTGTGAAACCTGTGGCTCTCAAACATTTCAATCTCAAAATTAGGACCCTGAACAAAATGAATTGACATTTCCCAGATGCAGAGAATTTTTTTCTAAGTGTTTGAGGGTTAATAAAAGCAATCGCAGCACATATAATCTATTCATGGGACTGTCAATACTATCCAAATGACTCAACAAAAACATGACTGACACCCCCCCTGAATCCTCCTCAACGTGCAAACACCATCAATGTTAGGCACAGACACAGCCTGGCAATCTGATAAACTCTGGGGGAATAAATTGTACTCTTCGAAAATTAAAAGGATAAGTCCACCCCAACGCTAAAAAAAAACCAAAAAAATAAATAAAAAAAAAATAATAAAAAAAAAAAATCGCTACATCTACAGACATCCATGATATAAGCCTAACCTATATAGCCCTGTAAAGAAGAAATCAATATACATACCTTTCCTGAAGCCGATCAGGTCTCCAGCGGCAGGAGCTCTGCAGAGGACACAGCCGACAACGGTTTGGAAATAAATGGGGAGTGATGTCACCCACAGACCAACGGAAGGCCTGTGGCAAGTCTGTGGGTGACATCACTCCCCATTTATTTCCAAACCGTTGTCGGCTGTGTCCTCTACACCCACCTCCACAACGAAGCCAACTGACAGCTCAGCATGGGATTGAGTCCGATTGGCTTAAAAAAAATGTGTACCGATTTCTTCTTTACAGCGTTAGATAGGTTAGTGTTAGATTGTGGATGTAGAGATTTTAGCATTAGAGTACACCAATCCTTTAAGACATTGCAGGGACACGTTGGATGAAATACGCAGGGTAGAGCTGAGGGGGCGATTATCTGTTATATGCTTTTATCTTGTCTTTGTATTTGAGTATATGCCTTAAAGCGGTGGTTCCCCCTTAAAAACAACTTTTTTTTATTCCACTGCCCCCCCACATTCCATCACGATTAAGGCTCTTAATATTTTTTTCCTGCTGTACATACCTTAGTACAGCATATTCACCCGTGCATCCGGGTTGCGAGTCCCGCGGGAGTGGGCATTCCTCACATGCTGTTGATTGACGTTTTCCCCAAAAACAAGCTCTCCCCCCGTCGCGTAAGCCGCGTCACGGTTGGCGAAAGGAGCCGAACGGCGAGTCGGCGCTATACTGCGCATGCGCATTGCCGTTCGGCTCCTTTCGCCAATCGTGATGCGGCTTACGCGACGGGGGAGAGCTCGTTTTTGGGCAAAACGTCAATCAACAGCCTGTGAGGAACGCCCACTCCCGCGGGACTGGCAACCCGGATGCACGGGTGAATATGCTGTACTAAGGTATGTACAGCAGGAAAAAATATTAAGAGCCTTAATTGTGATGGAATGTGGGGGGGCAGTGGAATTAAAAAAAAAGTTGTTTTTAAGGGGGAACCACCGCTTTAAAGGATCACTAAAGGAATTTTTTTTTTTTTTAGCCAAATAGCTTCCTTTACCTTACTGCAGTACTGGTTTCACGTCCTCATTGCTCGTTTTTGCTTTGATGTTGCTGTAAAACTGCTCTGATCTCCACACTTCCTGGTTGCCTGTTTCCTTATAACCACAGTACTGGGAGCTTTTCACGATGGTCTAAGCTGTCATTACTGTGTGTCTAAAACTTAACAGAACCAATCAGATTAATTTTAAAAACAAAACACTGCCCTGGATTTTTGTTTTTGTTCTGTGGGTCTCTTTACTTCACAGAAACATGAAACCAGTTTAAAAACGAAAGAGAAACTGTAGGCACATTATATGATTGAATTTAATCTATTTTTAAAAGGAATCCGTTAACTTGTATGTTTCTATACCCTGTAAACAGTCATTTCAGCAAAAAAAAAATGTTTCCTTTAGTGACCCTTTAACCATTACTAAATCATATTGGAACATACTTCATTATTGGTATTCTCCTTTGCTCTTCTCTTTTTTGTGAGAGTGACACTGTGACACCAAAAAAAGAGTGCTATGCCATTTTTGCTATCCTGGATTTAGTGTGGTTACCATCTATCCAGTTGGCATTTGTCCCTAAAGTGTTGTTAGACTTCTCTACATTTGAGGCGAGAATTTCTGGTAAGTAGCTGTGTGGATCTGTGGCAGCAGGTGGATATCCTCTCTCTCAGAAGATGCCTGACAAATTTGGGACACACTATTAAAATGTAGTCGGTAGCACAGAAGAGTTTCCTCCAAAAGTACTCCAGGAGCAGGCAGAGTGCTGTAATGATCTAGATCTTCAACCTGGCAGGCTCCTCCATGTGCGCATGGAGGAGCCTGCCAGGTTGAAGATCTAGATCATTACAGCACTCTGCCTGCTCCTGGAGTACTTTTGGAGGAAACTCTTCTGTGCTACCGACTACATTTTAATAGAGCTTTAATACAGCTTTGTCAAATAATCAGACCGGTCTCTTGGTTCCTGCCAACAAGACCTGATGATACCGAGGATCCAATGGTACCCTTTCGTGGCGGAACGGCTGACGTTTCTGGGGCGCACCCCTTTCTTCAGAGCCTGAAAGTACTTCACCATGGAGCATCTTTGTTCTTCCCTTTTTTTTTTCCTAATCATATGAGCGTTCATTTCTCATTCATTGGAGTTTGAAGCTGCCGATTTGATTCTCCCCTCCTTTTCACCTGCTGGATATTAGTCTGCTTGAGAGGACTATAAATTTCTCTGGGCTCAACTGACCGCTGTAACAAACGGTCAGTGGATCTGGTAAGCAGATTGGATTTTTACCACACTGGTGTTTTCTTTTGGTGGAAGATTATCAACTTCGTTTTTTCACTATTGGACACTTTATGGACTGTTATATATATTTTTATTATCACTTTCATTTTTATCACTTCATTATATTGAATATTCATTTTTTTGGTATTCATCTTTTCATTTTGTTCACACATTTTTGAAATTTCACATATTAATTAGCGCTGTACCTTCTTTTTGTATATAACATTTGAACAGCCAGGCCATTAAAAGCAACAGAAAAAAAGCTTTATACTTTGGAGGACTTATTTTGTTGTTGCGTGTACAGTGTTCGGTGTTTGCCCCTTTCTTTATCTCATTCTAACTGGGTGCGAAGCTAAAAAGTGTCAAACGATTAAAACTTTTTTTTGTTTCAGTCCTGCTCAGCCATCTTCTGCACCTGTAAGCTACAAAAGTGTTATGCAAATGCAGCTTTCCACCAAAAAGACTTACCACTTGCACAATTTCTGCTTTGCGTTCATTTTCCTGACGGCGTCTCAAATTCTCCTCTCGCCTCATCCTTTTATCCTGCACAAAAACAAGAGAAGTGTCAACCACCCAAAAACTCAACTTCAGGTAAACCACTAAACACACAGGTCAAATACATATATGGGAGCCGTTTAACCTGCCAACGGATTGTATTTCTATTTATCCAGTTTTGGGACTATATCAAGAGACTTGATATTTCTCTGCTGCCGTCCCTTCCTGGTTCTTGCAGCACCCGCTATCCTCAATGATGCGCGGCGTCATCTGCAAGTACCATTTAGAGATAGCCAGACCCCGATGAAATTATGGGAGCATCCCAAGAGGTTGGGTGATTTCTCATCTGGGAGAGAATGATGGAAGTGAGGGGCCACTGATATCAAAGTAAAAAAAGAAAATTAAAAAACAAAAGCTACCTATGGAAGAATCATGAGATGCCGGGATAAAAACATACAACTGCTGTCTTTTAATCCGAAAGTCCCTTGAATTCTCTAAACATGCACATTTTCTTCACTGTATTAGAACACAGACCCCCCCTCACCACAGTAACCCCTTTTATAACAGACACACCAGATCTAATACGGATAATCTCTTCCCTGTATTAGAACTCAGACACCCTGTCCACAGTGCTGAAGTCAACCCAAAGAAAGGCAGTAGATGACTATTCTCAGGCTTTCATAAAGTCTGTTTGCATAGAAAGTTCAGTGCATGGTTTTCCCCTAAAAACCCCCATTTTTCTTGTAAGAAATGTATTAATCAGAAGAGAAGGACTTACTTCTTTTGCTTGTTTTTTTTCATCTTTTAACTGTTGGGCTAAACTTTTGAGCAACTTCTTTTCCTGACGATCTTTCATTTTCAGCTCCCAGGATGTGCGGAGGGGGCGGTCTTTTACCATTTCAGAGAACCTAGGTAATAACAAAGAAATGCTTTACAACAAATGACAAAAATAATGTAATTTGCTTCAGGTTAGGACTTATAAGACAGCATCAAACACATTCACTTAGATGTGAGATGAGAGTTAACAGCCGCTAATGCTAGTCTGAGGCGCGGTTCACATATGTGTGAATTGGATGCAGTTTTCATTGCATCCAATTCACATGACATAAGAGTGTGACCGGCTCTCAATGGAACCATTTCACACATGTACGGGGCGAATTACAAAAGGGTCCTGTGCGTTTTTGGGTCTGGTTCAGGTGCGAATTCAGGAAAAAATTTGGACCGAAACGCACCAGACCCCATGCTGGAAAGGGCAGGCGCACATATGTAAACCCGGCCTCAGAAGCCGAGTCGCTCACCTGCCTCTCTGCAAAACTGCATTCTCCCACAATGCAGCACATTCTGTGAATGGGTTGTGGAAATCCTGTCGTTTAAAACGCCTGCAGAAGACTTAGGGCTCTTTCACACAGGCGGACTCCACCAGCGGATTGGACTGCTCAGCAGGGAATCTGTCCACTGATCCCCACTGAGCAGGCAGATGAAAGGTCCATGTCCACTCTGCTTATGCAGAGTGGACACAGTCCACTTACCTCTATAGACGATTGGATGTAAAAGGGACCACCCTGCCCATTTACATCAGACTGCATCCGATGTTGGCAGGTGTAAGCGATGCGTTTTATAGAGGGCAATGGATGGTCCGATCGGGTCCGCCTGAAAGACTAACAGGTGGATCCGATTGGTCCCCGAGTGAAAGGGGCCTTATGGATAAAGTTGGTGGCAGTTGTCCACAGAGACTTGAGACATTGTGGCTATAACATCCAGCCAAAATCCCTAATGTATATCTGACCCTAAATGAATCTTATTTAGGTTGTTAAAGCACTGTGCATCATAAACAATTGCCATGTTTTTTTCCATAAAATATTGTTTTCTTTTTCCATCCTCAGCACTTCTGACCTCCTGTAGCAGCTTCCTATGTAAAAACTCACTCCAGCATCCACTACAAATCATTGCTTTGAATTAGCTTCTTGGTAGTGACAACACTAGAACATGCTTGTGCAATGTGTGACAGTATTGCCGCTTGCAGCCTCCATCGGGGTTGCATGTGACAGGGTGATAACAATGGAGCACAACAGAAAAAGAGTGCTGTCACACTAACAGGAAGAGCCTGGACATAGGCCTTCATGGCAGGCTCACTGGGTGTTTTACTGAAAGCTGCATATTTAAAGATGAACTCTATTACTTTAATCACCTCCCGCCCCCTCTATAGCCAAAAGATGGCTACAGCGCAGACTCACATTGTCGGGAGGACGTCTTCCTATGATCACACTGCCTGTGTGCCCCCTGCGGCATGCAATGGCAGACATCTGATTGCTGTGTCCTCCGGACACAGCTGATCACTAATTTGGGTAAAGAGCCAATCACAGTGGCTCTTTACCATGTGACCAGCTGTGTCCAATCACAGCTGACTACAGTGTTTGCTGGTTATCAACTGTCCTCTCCTCACGCAATGTCAGCGAGAGCAAATATTCAGCAAATCCACACTGATAATCAGGGCACAGATCAGTGCCCCAATTATCAGTGCAGCCTGTCAGAGAAGGGGAGGTGCAGAAGTGAGCACTATGTTTAGTGCACAGAGGGGGAAGTCACTTGAGCACCAGATGTCACTTATTGCAGGGGTCCACAACCCCCAGGCCGTGGCCTTTCTGCAGCCAGGCCGCGAAGGCTGCACGGTCAGATGTGTGGCAGGGAGCAGAAAGGGGACATCTCTCACTGCCCGCCCTGCATAACCGCTCTCCTGCCCTCATTTGGAACCCACTGCTGCATGGAGGCCTGCCTCTGTGCTCAATGGACCAGTGCTACCACCAATGCAGTGACCGTTCACATCTGGGAGCAGGCAACGTGGCAAGTGACAATCCACACCTGGTAGCACAAGCTGCATTTGAAGGCAGGCGACATGGCAAAAGTGACAATCCGCATCTCTATCGGCACCTGTCAAGGGTGCCTTTTATCACCACTCCTTTTTGCTATCACCTTAGAGCCATTTCTTTGTAAGGTCAGGCAAAATCCGGATATTAGATGGTGGTGGGGCACTTAGGGGGATTACATCTGGCTTCAAAGGTAAGGGGGGAAAACTCTGAGGATGGGTTGGAGTAGGAGGGGTGAGAAATAATAGTTTTAAGTGTGGGTTCAATAATAGACACTGCTCTCACCTCTTCTTGTTTTCCTTCCACACACGTCCAGATTTTGGCTTGCCCCGGGGGATAGTATTAGCGATTCTTTTAATTTTGGGGGCAACCTTCAACTTGTTTTGTCTGGTCTGGACCTTCACTGGTGTCTCTGCCTCAGATAGGATTGTGCGGCAAGAGGAAACCCCCTTCTGGTCATCTGAGGTCTTGTTATCTATCCCTTCCAGTTTCTTCTCACAATGATTCCCATTCAGCTCTTCCTCCATCTGCTCAACATTCTCCACCTTGTCCTTCTTCTCCACTCCCTCCTGAGACTTCCTTATCTTCTCCACCTTGTCCTTCTCCTCCACTCCCTCCTCAGACTTCCTCGTCTTCTCTACCTTGTTCTCATCTTCTATCCCCTCCACCTCTGCCCCGCCATGTTCTTCTGCTTTGTCTTCCTCCTGATGGGTTCCCCTTCTTCTACTTCTCCTCGAAGGAGTAGCTGTAGCTTTACACGTCCCCTCCATTGCAGTAAAGACTTTTCCGCTCACTTGTCCCTCTGCGCTCGCCGTAAACTACAGCAGCTACACGTGGTTATTAGACATGTGCCTCTAGCGGCGCGAGGTAATGACGCCAAGACACGTACGAAACGGGATAGAGCGTCGCCTCCTAGGAAACGATGGGCGCTTTCTGAGCGCCATATTGGTACACCCGGAAGTCACTTTATGCGAAGCTTGTGTTCTGATTTGTTTTTACTTGGGTTCCTAGGATTAGTGGATCAGGCTGATAAAAGTGAGCTTTGCCTTTTACAAGGGGCTCGAGACATGTAGAACGTTCAACAGTATTTTATTGTGTGTGTGTGTGTATATATATCAATCTTTTTTTTTTTTTTTTAAGTGGAACTAAACCCACACACCACTCTTATGTGTCAATGGGCAACTAGTGCTTTTATGCTGAGAGTGCCCTCCCAGCACAGAGACTGAGCTGTCAGAAACAACTTTTAGTTCACACTAACAATTGGTAGCCACCAGGACTGGGCGCTCTTGATTATATCCTGTGACTCAATTCAATTAAGGGGTTGTAAAGCTTCGTGTTTTTTCACCTTAACTACTTGAGGCCTGCGCTATAGCCGAAAGACGGCTTCAGCGCGGACCTGAAAATCCAGGAGGACGTCATTTGACGTCCTCCCCTTTACTCGTTCCCCGCGCGCACTCCCGAGCGCACAGGGGGGAAATTCTGTGCTGGCCGTGTCCTTTGGACACAGCCAATCACAGATCGCCGTGAACGGCCAATCGGAGTGGCCGTTTGGTATGCGATCTGTGTGGCCAATGAGAGATGATCTCAAATGTAAACATATGAGATCATCTCTCATTGGCGGCTCACACAGAGACAGCGTCCTGTCAGGGAGAGAGGAGACCGATCTGTGTCCCTTCTACATAGCGACACAGATCGGTCACCTCCCCCAGTCAGTCCCCTTCCCCCACAGTTAGAACACTATTCAGGGTACACATTTAACCCCTTCCTCTCCCCCTAGTGTTAACCCATTCAATGCCAGTCACATTTATACAGTAATTAGTGCATATTTATAGCACTGATCGCGGTATAAATGTGAATGGTGCCAAAAATATGTCAAAAGTGTCCGATGTGTCCGCCATAATGTCGCAGTCCCAATAAAAATCACAGATCGCCGCCATTATTAGTAAAAAAAAATAATAATAATAATAATAAATCTGTTCCCTATTTTGTAGGTGCTATAACTTTTGCGCCAACCAGTCGCTTATTGCAATTTTTTTTTTTATCAGAAATATGTAGAAGAATACGTATCGGCCTAGACTGAGAAACAAAATATGTTTTTTTTTTTTTTTTTTTAAATTGGGCTATTTATTAATTGCAACAAGTAAAAAATATTGTATTTTTTTTTTCAAAATTGTCGCTCTTTTTTGTTTATAGCGCAAAAAATAAAAACCGCAGAGGTGATCAAATACCACCAAAAGAAATCTCTACTTGTGGGGAAAAAAGGACGTCAATTTTGTTTGGGAGCCACGTCGCTGGGCAGGAGGGGGGAATATGTGCCCAGTAAGCAAGTGGTTAAAGTGGAGGTTCACCGGAATTTTTTTTTTAAAGCCAGCAGCTACAAATACTGCAGCTGCTGACTTTTAAAAAATGGACACTTACCTGACCAGGTCGCCTGCGACGTCGACAGTCGAAGCCGAGCTACCGCTCGGCTCTTGGCTTCCCCCGCTGCCATCCTCCGTAAGGGGGTTGGGAAGTGAAGCGCTGTGGGGTTCACTGCCTGGGTTCCCTACTGCGCATGCGCAAGTTGTGCTGCGCCATCCTCACTGGTCCCTGCTGTGTTCTGGGAGCCGTGTGTTTCCCAGAACACAATGGGGGGGTGACGCGAAGAGCAAATATCTGCTCCCCCCTGAAAGGTGCCAAATGTGACACCGGAGGGGGGGTTCTGAAAGCGGAGATTCACTTTTGGGTGAACCTCCGCTTTAATGCATCCTATGCATTAAGGTGAAAAAACACCTTGCACTCTCTGCCCCCATTTTACTTACCTAAGCCCCGAATCTCTGTGGGCACGATCCCGCGTTGCTTTCCCCCAGCTCTTCATTGGATAATTGATAGCAGCGCAGCCATTGGCTCCCCCTGCTGTAAATCACACAATGATGCGGCGCGGTGGGGGGCTGGGCTGAGTGATACACTATCACACGGGAGCACGCCCACAAGCTAACCCCCTTGGGAGAGTGCTTCCCAGAGGGGGGGTTAGCTCTTGCGGGGAGGAGCCAAGACAGCTGCCAAGGGACCCCAGAAGATGAGGACCGAGGCCACTCTGTGCAAAACAAACTGCACAGTGGAGGTATGGTATTTTTCTTATTTAAAAAACCTTTACAACCCCTTTAACTCCACCACGTCAGAAGATTACGGTGGCAAAGGTGGGTGTAGCTTAATGCAATGGGACAGGATTTACTCCAGAAACCCTGAAAGCACATATTACCATTATTCCGAAGGAGGATAGGGACCCATCAATATGTGGCAGCTATCGCCCCATTTCATTATTGAATGTAGATCTTAAGTTATTTACAAAAATACTAGCCACACATATACAACCACATTTGACTACATTAGTACACCCAGACCAGGTAGGCTTCATTCCAACGCGGGAGGCCCGTGATAATACCATTAAAATGTTGAATCTAGTCCACTCAGCCGGTCATTCTAAAACATCTACTGTGTTGCTGGGAACAAATGCCGAAAAGGCATTCGATTGGGTAAATTGGTCCTTTATGTTTTCAGTCCTATGGTATGTGGGGGTAGGGGAGAGGATGGTAGGGTGGATATCAAGCATATACACAAGGCCGGAGGCACAAATAAAAGCAAATGGAGTTCTATCTGAACATTTCTCTATCTCTAACGGCACCGTCAAGGGTACCACTCCTTTTTGCTATCCCCTTAGAGCCATTTCTTTGTAAGGTCAGGCAAAATCCGGATATTAAGGGATTAATAACCGGATATTTACATCATAAAGTATCCTCATACGCGGATGATATTTTATTCTGCCTTACTAAACCTGTTATATCTATGCTGAACCTACTAAGAAAATTGGACCAATATGGTGCATTGTCCAATTTAAAAATTAACATGTCCAAGTCAGAGGCAATGGGTGTATTTATGACCAGTGTTGCCAACCGTCAGTATTTTTACGGACAGTTCGTAAAAACGGGCACTTTTTCCCCCCGTTCGTAAATGTCCGTTGTTGCGTAAATGTGCCAGTAAAAATAGCAGAGATCGGTTCGGCTTGGAACTGCACATGGAGATTGGAGGCAGGGGGTGATTAGAGGCAGGGGGTGATGGTGGCTGCGGTGGCACCACAGAGGGGGATGGAGGCAGGGGGAGATTGGAGGCAGGGGGTGTTAGTGGAAGGGGGTGATTGGGGGCAGGGGGTGTTGGTGGCACTGCAGAGGGGGATGGTGGCACCGCAGAGGGTGGGGAATTGAGACAGGGGTTGTTGGTGGCACCGCAGAGGGGGATAGAGGCAGGGGACTAGGGTGACCACGTGTCCCGGTTTGCCCGGGATCGTCCCGCAATTTACATTTTTGTCCCGTGTCCCGGGAGCCTTCAAACCGGGACAATAGAGGGTCCCGGAATCAACTGCCTGCCAGTCTGCCACAGTGCCACACTCACTGCCGCTGCTGCCACAGTGCCGCAATCATTCTAAATCACTGGTTGCTAGGGACGCCCCGCTTGGCGTGTAGCAACCAGTGACGTCACCCGTGTCCCGCTCTCCCTGACGCTCCGACTCCACCCCCACCTCCTCCTCCTCCAGCGGCCAGCCGCGGTTCTTGCAGCAGAGAGAGCAGCAGCATAGTTAGGGCAGGCACTGGCAGAGACAGTGAGTCACTCACCGTCACCGACCAAGACCTCCTCCTCCCCCGCTCCAGGCCTCGGTTGCTCAGCTGCTGCAGCTGCTGGACTCGATCCGCTGTCCGTGACCGAGTCCGACCGGCTCCCGGCCGCAAGTCCCGACTCCCGCCCACTGCCTGGATCATCTCTCTCCGTCACACTTGCAGTCTTGCACATCTGCCGGTCTGACCTCCTCCAGCAGGACCAGGGCCCAGACAGGCTTCTCCCGGCTCCCGCCCGAGCGGCCCTATTCACTGCCTCCTCAAGTCCTGACTCCTGACTGAGATTGGAACCAAAATAGAAGACGCTGGCTGAAGACTACCCTGCTCCACCACTACCACTCCATCTCCATTATATGATATCAAAAGGTGAGCAAATAGGGGCAATTAACAGTGACACTGGCTGCCAGCATCTGATGGGGCACAGTAGCGACAATTTATGGGCACACTGGCATTTGATGGGGCACAGTAGCGACAATTCATGGGCACACTGGCATTTGAGGCACAATAGCGACAATTCATGGGCACACTGGCAGCATCTGATGGGGGCACAGTAGCGACAATTCATGAGCACACTGGCATTTGATGGGGCACAATAGCGACAATTCATGGGCACACTGGCATTTGAGGCACAATAGCGACAATTCATGGGCACACTGGCAGCATCTGATGGGGGCACAATAGCGACAATTCATGGGCACACTGGCATTTGATGGGGCACAATAGCGACAATTCATGGGCACACTGGCAGCATCTGATGGGGGCACAGTAGCGACAATTTATGGGCACACTGGCATTTGAGGCACAATAGCGACAATTCATGGGCACACTGGCAGCATCTGATGGGGGCACAGTAGCGACAATTCATGGGCACACTGGCATTTAATGGGGCACAATAGCGACAATTCATGGGCACGCTGGCAGCATCTGATGGGGGCACAGTAGCGACAATTCATGGGCACACTGGCATTTGATGGGGCACAGTAGCGACAATTTATGGGGACACTGGCATTTGATGGGGCACAATAGCGACAATTCATGGGCACACTGGCATTTGATGGGGCACAATAGCGACAATTCATGGGCACACTGGCAGCATCTGATGGGGGCACAGTAGCGACAATTTATGGGCACACTGGCATTTGAGGCACAATAGCGACAATTCATGGGCACACTGGCAGCATCTGATGGAGGCACAGTAGCGACAATTCATGGGCACACTGGCATTTAATGGGGCACAATAGCGACAATTCATGGGCACGCTGGCAGCATCTGATGGGGGCACAGTAGCGACAATTCATGGGCACACTGGCATTTGATGGGGCACAGTAGCGACAATTTATGGGGACACTGGCATTTGATGGGGCACAGTAGCGACAATTCATGGGCACACTGGCATTTGATGGGGCACAATAGCGACAATTCATGGGCACACTGGCAGCATCTGATGGGGGCACAGTAGCGACAATTCATGGGCACACTGGCATTTGATGGGGCACAATAGCGACAATTCATGGGCACACTGGCAGCATCTGATGGGGGCACAGTAGCGACAATTCATGGGCACACTGGCAGCATCTGATCTGATGGGCACAGTAGCGGCAATTGATAGGCACACTGGCAGCATCTGATGAGGCACAGTTTGCGACAATTCATGGGCACACTGGCAGCATCTGATGGGGCACAGTAGCATCAATTGATCGGCACACTTGCAGCATCTTATGGGGCACACTGGCGGCAATTGATCAGCACAGTGTCAGCAATTGATGGGTACAGTTGGCTGTGTTTGATGGCACAGTGGCTGCAATTGATTTTTTTTACGTTTGTTTACACCCCCCTCCCCCCCCAAAAAAAAATTTGAGCACCAGCCGCCACTGCTGTCCCCCACTTGTCAGCCCCATGTATTGCTTTCCCCCATTTGTTGTCAGATTCATGTATTACTGTCACAGTAATACATGAAGCTGACAAGTGGGGGTCGGGAGGACAGTAATACATGTAGCTGACAAGTGGGAAATTTTAAGGTGATACAGGGGAACAACAACTGAGGGGACAGTAATAAAGAAGAAGGTGACACAAGGGGGGGACAGTAATGAAGGAGAAGGTGACACAAGTTGGGGACAGTAATGAAGGTGACACAAGTGGGGGGCAGTAATGAAGAAGAAGAAGAAGGTGACACACGTGGGGGACAGTAATAAAGAAGGTGACACACGTGGGGGACAGTAATAAAGAAGGTGACACATGTTGGGGACAGTAATGAAGAAGGTGACACAAGTTGGGGACAGTAATGAAGGTGACACAAGTGGGGGGCAGTAATGAAGAAGAAGGTGACACAAGTTGGGGACAGTAATGAAGAAGGTGACACATGTTGGGGACAGTAATGAAGAAGGTGACACATGTTGGGGACAGTAATGAAGAAGGTGACATATGTTGGGGACAGTAATGAAGAAGGTGACACAAGTGGGGGGCAGTAGTGAAGAAGAAGGTGACACACGTGGGGGACAGTAATGAAGAAGGTGACACATGTTGGGGACAGTAATGAAGAAGGTGACACATGTTGGGGACAGTAATGAAGAAGGTGACACATGTTGGGGACAGTAATGAAGAAGATGACACAAGTTGGGGACAGTAATGAAGGAGAAGGTGACACAAGCAGGGGACAGTAATGAAGGAGAAGGTGACACAAGCAGGGGACAGTAATGAAGGTGACACAAGTGGGGGGCAGTAATGAAGAAGAAGAAGGTGACACACGTGGGGGACAGTAATAAAGAAGGTGACACATGTTGGGGACAGTAATAAAGAAGGTGACACAAGTTGGGGACAGTAATGAAGGTGACACAAGCAGGGGACAGTAATGAAGGAGAAGGTGACACAAGTTGGGGACAGTAATGAAGGTGACACAAGTGGGGGGCAGTAATGAAGAAGAAGAAGGTGACACACGTGGGGGACAGTAATAAAGAAGGTGACACATGTTGGGGACAGTAATAAAGAAGGTGACACAAGTTGGGGACAGTAATGAAGGTGACACAAGCAGGGGACAGTAATGAAGGAGAAGGTGACACAAGTTGGGGACAGTAATGAAGGTGACACAAGTGGGGGGCAGTAATGAAGAAGAAGAAGAAGATGACACACGTTGGGGACAGTAATAAAGAAGGTGACACATGTTGGGGACAGTAATAAAGAAGGTGACACATGTTGGGGACAGTAATAAAGAAGGTGACACAAGTTGGGGACAGTAATGAAGGTGACAGAAGCAGGGGACAGTAATGAAGGAGAAGGTGACACAAGTTGGGGACAGTAATGAAGGTGACACAAGTGGGGGGCAGTAATGAAGAAGAAGAAGAAGAAGAAGAAGAAGGTGACACACGTGGGGGACAGTAATAAAGAAGGTGACACATGTTGGGGACAGTAATAAAGAAGGTGACACAAGTTGGGGACAGTAATGAAGGCGAAGGTGACACAAGCAGGGGACAGTAATGAAGGAGGTGACACATGTTGGGGACAGTAATAAAGAAGGTGACACAAGTTGGGGACAGTAATGAAGGAGAAGGTGACACAAGCAGGGGACAGTAATGAAGGAGAAGGTGACACAAGTTGGGGACAGTAATGAAGGTGACACAAGTGGGGGGCAGTAATGAAGAAGAAGAAGAAGGTGACACACGTGGGGGACAGTAATAAAGAAGGTGACACATGTTGGGGACAGTAATGAAGAAGATGACACAAGTTGGGGACAGTAATGAAGGAGAAGGTGACACAAGTTGGGGACAGTAATGAAGGAGAAGGTGACACAAGTTGGGGACAGTAATGAAGGAGAAGGTGACACAAGCAGGGGACAGTAATGAAGGAGAAGGTGACACAAGTTGGGGACAGTAATGAAGGTGACACAAGTGGGGGGCAGTAATGAAGAAAAAGAAGGTGACACACGTGGGGGACAGTAATAAAGAAGGTGACACATGTTGGGGACAGTAATGAAGAAGATGACACAAGTTGGGGACAGTGATGAAGGAGAAGGTGACACAAGTTGGGGACAGTAATGAAGGAGAAGGTGACACAAGCAGGGGACAGTAATGAAGCTAACAAGTGAGGGGATATGAAGGTAACACAGGGGAACAACTAAGGCCCCTTTCATCTGAGCGGAAGCCGCAGTGGTGGTATATCGACGCTAAAAATAGCGGCGCTATACCGCCGGGATTGTCGCGGGAATCGGCCACTAGCGGTGCGGTATTAATCCCCGCTAGCGGCCGATAAAGGGTTAATACCGCCCGCAATGCGCCTCAATAGAGGCGCATTGCAGGCGGTATTGCCGCGGTTTCCCATTGATTTCAATAGGAAGGAGTGGTGAAGGAGCGTATACACGCCACTCCTCTCACCGCTCCAAAGATGCTGCCAGCGCATCGCCTCAGTGTGAAAGCCCTCCGGCTTTCACATTGAGGTTGCTGGGCAGGAGTTTTTCAGGCGGTATAGCAGCGCTATTTTTAGCGCTGTACCGCCTGAAAAACTCCTCAATGTGAAAGGGGCCTAAGAGAACAGTAATGAAGGTGACACAGGGAACAGAGGGGACGCTAATAAAGGTGACACACATGGAACTGAGAGGACATTGATGAAGGAGACAGAGACACCTGAGGGGACACTAATAAAGGAGACACACAGAGAACTGAGGGGACACTAAACAGGGTGAATTTGTTTTAGATTAAATCAAATTTAAATTCAAATACCAAGCATGACAATGCTGACCTCATTTTGAGAGTGCTAGCAGCCTGGCTGTCATGTTAAGCTTGATGCTTAAACTACTTTATAAATCACTCACACAAAACACATACGCAGATAAAAATGCTTGCTTTATTGCTTTATGCTCCCGTCCTGACAGATTTCGTCGGTGAATCTCCAAAACTAGTTGCCCGCCGGGCCAAAAGTATCGGAGACATATTAATACGATCAGAATTTACTAAAGAACCTGAAACCACATGGTTATCTAATTATCCAAGGTCACTCGGTATGTTCCCCTGTAACCGATGCCAGGTTTGTCCCTACGTGGACAGAACATCAAGTTTTACTGATGCCCATGGTAAAGGATCGTATGAAATCAGGAGCTTAATAAACTGCTCGACAGCGCGTGTCATTTATCTCATTACATGCCCATGTCCCAAAATCTATGTGGGAAAAACTAAACGACCCTTGCGTGTACGTCTGGGCGAACACCTAAGGGAAATAAACGAAAAAGTGAAAGAACCTGAAAAACCTCTCGCCAGGCACTTTGCACAGTGCCACAATAGGTGCTCGGATGGCCTGACGGTTAAAGGCATATATGCCCTTAAACTTTCTAACCGTCGAGGCGACTTTGATCGTGTCCTATTACAAAAAGAGAAATGGTGGGTATACCATTTAAAATCCTTGGTGCCCGTAGGATTAAACACAGAACTCAACTTGCAGGTCTTCCTAGACCCCTGATTAATGAATTCCATCCCTAACCGACGGTGGCTCCACACCACTGTTGATAATGGACCCCAACTTAAATCACTGTAAAATATGCCCCTCTGAACATGCTCACCCACCCCTTCCTATATTCATTGTATATAATCTATTTATTTATTTCCACTCCTGACCTCTACATCCATTCTTTATGCAAACCCAACAACAAGTATCCCAATATATATTCTTCTGGACTGCTGACTTTGGGTTTTCTGAAAAATGAAAAACTATCATCGCAATAAGCCATATATGCTTTTTTTCACTATAAGGATGTTCCCTTTCCTTTGTATTTTATAATTTTTCTTCCCTTGTTATGTCTTCCCTTCCCCTCTCCCCTCCCTCATTTTTTTGTCTATCCCAGTGTATGTTCCCCTACCCCTTCCCTATGTCTTTTTCTTTTTCTTTTTCTCCAACCATCCATAGATGAGAAACATAGCCAAAATGGACTGATCTGGAGATGTATCTCTTCATTTAGAATGATGGCCTTTTCCCTCCGGAACAAGTTACAGAAAAGAGAAAAGAAATCTCAATAAATGGCCCCGAAGAGCAACACAAGCTGCCCACCACGGCTGCAACAGGACAGCTGTACTTCCCTTTTTTCCCGATTGGTGATGGGCGTTGACAAGCGGTTTGCATAAATTAAAGCACCGCTGCCTGCGCCTAACACGTCCAAGACGAAGCTACGCCAGTGCGCATGGCGAAACGCGTTGACGTCACCTAAACAACGTGATCACGTGACCCCGGAAGTTTGTCCGGCCGGACGGAGGACGGAAGCCTACGGGCATCCGCATCGGATGGATGGTCTTGGTCGACCTGTAAGTGGCGCCTGATGTCGGGAGCCATCAAACGGCACAGAGGAGACCTGAAGTGGATTACTATCAAGGGATGAACGCACCTCACAGAACCTGGTACGGCATGTCACTGATGTGACAACTGCACATCGCAACTAACCAGCCAGCAATAAGTAGAGCACCAGAGTGGATCTGACAAAAGGCCGCATCTCATGGATGGACTTATCCCACTAACTCCACAAGCAGCGGACTGGTAATGTATATGCCTCCCTTCCCTGGGACGGCCAGTCATGTCATTTCTCAACACTCTTACCAGCTGCTATTTTTGAGTCTGGTGTTTGGTTAACTACATTAATACGGGTTGGACTTCTTTCTGTGCATGAATGATCCCGTTTCTCCTCTGCTGGCACACCAATTTCTATTGCCTAGTACATGTTCATTTCTCTGGACCAACCACGGGTTTGTTTACATATACTAACCAATACTAGGCAATTCATCAGTGCTCTCCTAAATGTCACATTGACAAATGATCAATATCCAGTTGTTCAATACAATTCTTTTTTCACTAATTATTATAATTTAATTTCAATTATTGTCAAAACTTCTGAATACTGAACTCTTTGTGAACTAACAAACCATCAAGCGCAAAGTCGACCAACAATATGTGCATGATTCGTGCATATCCACCCCAACTCACCTAACCCTCCCACCTCCTGTCCTCCACCATGCCAGTGTTCAGCCCCATCATTTATTATTGACACTTTATTGATCTTGCAGAGTGGATAAACATTGCATTTCTGCTTCTATCCTGCTATTTGATTACTGCACTAAAATTCATATACTTTTGAGTGCCAATACATGATCGGTCTGAACACCACGTGTCCGGATCACGTTTCTTGTTAAATGTTTGTCTCTGTCTTGTCCATTAATTTTTAGTGTTTATCTGAATTTTTAAGGTAGCCACATTCAATTTATCTTTATGGCAACCTAGTACCCATTATGTAACTTGTAACATTTAACGCCTATTTTTCATATTTTTGATACCAATAAATTTATTAAAATGTATCTTTGTCCTTACCATTGATCACTACAGTGTTGCCTAAAGTAATCCCTTTGAGCCTCATTGGCTGATTTCCTCCCTTTCACTCCATTCCCCCATTCTTTCTTCTAAATTTCCCTTACCCCGTTTTCATCCTATTTACTTTGTTATTACAGTTATTGATTACAGCAACACAACCCATTTGGGTATTAGATCAGTTTAGAGAATCTACATTATTCTCTATACATATTAGTGGATATTTTGCACTCATCCCTTCCCAGTCCTTTCCCCCTTTTTTTCATACATTATGTTATTTGACCCCTATGGTCTTTTCTAGCAAATCCACAAAACTTTCAATATAGGCATTAACCAACAAATTTCTTTCCATTTTTTCTCCTGGATTGGATATGGCCTTTGTGTTAGGTGATGAGATAGATCAGGAGATCCAAACAGCTTTCAATAGCGAAACGCCACAAACCCTCGATCAAAACGAGGAAATAAAAAACAAATTTAAAGACCACAAAAAATTGCTACTTAAACATTTAAATAGGAAATGGGACGTAACCTCCCTCGAAACATACATATCCCAACGGATTATTCCAAGAGGTCTAAGAGAGCGAGTAATCCCAGCTGAACATCTACACACAGAAACCTTCCTTCCTAAATGGAAGGAACTCTGTATTGAGCATGGTCTCAAACTAATGGGATTAATAGTTGAAGAGGAAAAATTACAGTTAGAGATAATACAACGGGACATCACGGCCAGTGCTGAAGGTTTAGAGGCACTAAAAGATCAGGAAGAATTTGAAAAACAAAACACTCAACTTAAAAAAGACATAGACAAAGCCCAACTCAATTTAAAAATAACAAAACAGGGGAAATACAAGCGTGACCTTACAGATTTCGAAAAAAACGAGATCTTTGATCTCACTATCCCCCGTGGAAGAAGTAAGTCACGAGGACGAACTTCACGACCACAATCAAGGCAACGCCGTAATAAAACACACGGCGACCCTGAAGACGACCCCATAAAATCGGTTATTTTTTTAGATCCAGAGGGAGGGGCACAGGACACTGCTCCAAACCTCTCCCCAAAATCAGTTCCCAGGAAATCTCGCCCCCTAAAAACATCACAGGAACGTACCTACACCAGGAGTCAAAAGAAAAACTGATATCAGACTCCTCCCAACAATCGGGGGAAAACTTGGTTGATCTTAAGGTTATTAACTTCACAGATTTTAACCTGACTACAGACCATCTTAGCCTGCTTCAGAAGGGCATGTCTTTTTCTCCGGTGTCCAATATGGACGAGTTCACCGTTTTCAAAGACATTGCCTTGTTCTTACGAAAAGTCTTCTTTCGATCATTGTATATTAGAAATGATCTGACGGAAAGAACTACTGAAATTCTCAGTTCGGAAGATCAACGTATCCTTGACATTTTGAATTCTCTCTTAGAAGAGAATTCGACCCCAAATACTGAACCACTGGCTACAGTACGACGGGCTAACCTTAAAATAAAGTCACTTAAAATGCCCCCCATCTCTAAAAATAGGTGGTTACACCTCTTTTTGGACATGGTCCAAGTGGACCTGGAAAAAATAGACTGGTCACACAAGACTAAGGACAATCTTACTAGTAGCGAGCGCACGGCACTAAGAGAACTCCAGAACAACAACAGTATCGTAATAAAAAACAGCGACAAGGGGGGCAATGTCGTCCTTCTTAAATTGGATCAATATGAATGTGAGGCCAAACGTCTGCTAAGCGACGCTTCAACCTATAAAAAACTGGACGTAAATCCCTTACCAAGGATAGTTGACACACTGAACCACAAATTGAAGCTAGCTAAAGATGAGGGGCTACTTACCATGAAAGAATACAACTACCTCATAGTAACCGACTACAATATACCCACGTTCTATATCATACCAAAAGTCCATAAAAGCCTGAATAATCCCCCAGGCAGACCTATCGTGTCTGCCTGTCATGGACCCCTTGAGAGAGTAGGCAAATACCTGGACCTACTCCTCAAGGAATTGGTCACTGATTTAGAGTCATTCGTTCAAGACACACAGCATGTACTAGCGAAATTAAATGAGCTCGACAAGTTTCAGGAAACAGATGATATATTGCTCGTGGGTATAGATGTAGAGTCCCTATATACCTCTATCCCGCATGAAATTGGTATCAAAGCGGTTGAAACCTTCCTCGAATCTGCATACCCAGCCTCAGGACACCAAAACGAATTTATTGTGGAATTACTCCATTTTGCATTGCATAACAATAACTTTCAATTTTTGAACTCTTATTACCATCAAATAAGAGGGACATCAATGGGAGCAGCCTGGGCACCAGCCTACGCCTGCCTTCACTTAGGCCACTGGGAAAAGGAAGAGGTCTACACGTCCGAGATGTACCGCCGGCACGTACGCACGTGGTGGCGGTACATCGACGACGTCTTGATGATCTGGCAGGGATCAGTTGAACTTTTGGAACTTTTTTTGCTGAAACTAAACACTAATACACGCAATATACATTTAACATATACCTATGATGCGGAGAAACTGTCCTTCCTGGATCTACAAATAACACTAAAAAATAAAAAATTACATACATGCACTTATCGTAAAGATACTGCAGCAAACAACTTACTTTATGCCACTAGCCACCATCCTAATTGGCTGAAAAATGGGATCCCGGTGGGTCAGTTTCTCCGTATCAAAAGGAATTGCTCAAATCCAGAGGACTACAGGCGCGAAAGTCAAGAATTATATTCACGTTTTCGTGAACGTGGATATTCCCACGGACAAATTAAAAAAGCTCGAAAAAGGGCGGCGATACGAGACCGCCTGGACCTCCTTACCAAAAAGAGAACCATCGACAAAATCTCCCATGAGACGGTAGAGCCTATCAGAATCATTACCACATACGGGTCCCAATGGGACAATGTCCGTAAGGTCCTCGAAAAACATTGGGGTATCTTACGAAATGCTCCCGTCCTGACAGATTTTGTCGGTGAATCTCCAAAACTAGTTGCCCGCCGGGCCAAAAGTATCGGAGACATATTAATACGATCAGAATTTACTAAAGAACCTGAAACCACATGGTTATCTAATTATCCAAGGTCACTCGGTATGTTCCCCTGTAACCGATGCCAGGTTTGTCCCTACGTGGACAGAACATCAAGTTTTACTGATGCCCATGGTAAAGGATCGTATGAAATCAGGAGCTTAATAAACTGCTCGACAGCGCGTGTCATTTATCTCATTACATGCCCATGTCCCAAAATCTATGTGGGAAAAACTAAACGACCCTTGCGTGTACGTCTGGGTGAACACCTAAGGGAAATAAACGAAAAAGTGAAAGAACCTGAAAAACCTCTCGCCAGGCACTTTGCACAGTGCCACAATAGGTGCTCGGATGGCCTGACGGTTAAAGGCATATATGCCCTTAAACTTTCTAACCGTCGAGGCGACTTTGATCGTGTCCTATTACAAAAAGAGAAATGGTGGGTATACTATTTAAAATCCTTGGTGCCCGTAGGATTAAACACAGAACTCAACTTGCAGGTCTTCCTAGACCCCTGATTAATGAATTCCATCCCTAACCGACGGTGGCTCCACACCACTGTTGATAATGGACCCCAACTTAAATCACTGTAAAATATGCCCCTCTGAACATGCTCACCCACCCCTTCCTATATTCATTGTATATAATCTATTTATTTATTTCCACTCCTGACCTCTACATCCATTCTTTATGCAAACCCAACAACAAGTATCCCAATATATATTCTTCTGGACTGCTGACTTTGGGTTTTCTGAAAAATGAAAAACTATCATCGCAATAAGCCATATATGCTTTTTTCACTATAAGGATGTTCCCTTTCCTTTGTATTTTATAATTTTTCTTCCCTTGTTATGTCTTCCCTTCCCCTCTCCCCTCCCTCATTTTTTTGTCTATCCCAGTGTATGTTCCCCTACCCCTTCCCTATGTCTTTTTCTTTTTCTTTTTCTCCAACCATCCATAGATGAGAAACATAGCCAAAATGGACTGATCTGGAGATGTATCTCTTCATTTAGAATGATGGCCTTTTCCCTCCGGAACAAGTTACAGAAAAGAGAAAAGAAATCTCAATAAATGGCCCCGAAGAGCAACACAAGCTGCCCACCACGGCTGCAACAGGACAGCTGTACTTCCCTTTTTTCCCGATTGGTGATGGGCGTTGACAAGCGGTTTGCATAAATTAAAGCACCGCTGCCTGCGCCTAACACGTCCAAGACGAAGCTACGCCAGTGCGCATGGCGAAACGCGTTGACGTCACCTAAACAACGTGATCACGTGACCCCGGAAGTTTGTCCGGCCGGACGGAGGACGGAAGCCTACGGGCATCCGCATCGGATGGATGGTCTTGGTCGACCTGTAAGTGGCGCCTGATGTCGGGAGCCGTCAAACGGCACAGAGGAGACCTGAAGTGGATTACTATCAAGGGATGAACGCACCTCACAGAACCTGGTACGGCATGTCACTGATGTGACAACTGCACATCGCAACTAACCAGCCAGCAATAAGTAGAGCACCAGAGTGGATCTGACAAAAGGCCGCATCTCATGGATGGACTTATCCCACTAACTCCACAAGCAGCGGACTGGTAATGTATATGCCTCCCTTCCCTGGGACGGCCAGTCATGTCATTTCTCAACACTCTTACCAGCTGCTATTTTTGAGTCTGGTGTTTGGTTAACTACATTAATACGGGTTGGACTTCTTTCTGTGCATGAATGATCCCGTTTCTCCTCTGCTGGCACACCAATTTCTATTGCCTAGTACATGTTCATTTCTCTGGACCAACCACGGGTTTGTTTACATATACTAACCAATACTAGGCAATTCATCAGTGCTCTCCTAAATGTCACATTGACAAATGATCAATATCCAGTTGTTCAATACAATTCTTTTTTCACTAATTATTATAATTTAATTTCAATTATTGTCAAAACTTCTGAATACTGAACTCTTTGTGAACTAACAAACCATCAAGCGCAAAGTCGACCAACAATATGTGCATGATTCGTGCATATCCACCCCAACTCACCTAACCCTCCCACCTCCTGTCCTCCACCATGCCAGTGTTCAGCCCCATCATTTATTATTGACACTTTATTGATCTTGCAGAGTGGATAAACATTGCATTTCTGCTTCTATCCTACTATTTGATTACTGCACTAAAATTCATATACTTTTGAGTGCCAATACATGATCGGTCTGAACACCACGTGTCCGGATCACGTTTCTTGTTAAATGTTTGTCTCTGTCTTGTCCATTAATTTTTAGTGTTTATCTGAATTTTTAAGGTAGCCACATTCAATTTATCTTTATGGCAACCTAGTACCCATTATGTAACTTGTAACATTTAACGCCTATTTTTCATATTTTTGATACAAATAAATTTATTAAAATGTATCTTTGTCCTTACCATTGATCACTACAGTGTTGCCTAAAGTAATCCCTTTGAGCCTCATTGGCTGATTTCCTCCCTTTCACTCCATTCCCCCATTCTTTCTTCTAAATTTCCCTTACCCCGTTTTCATCCTATTTACTTTGTTATTGCTTTATTTGTTGCATACTTGTCAGTGCCTGAATGTTTCAAGGCCAGAGAATCACCATGCTAGACTAACAGCTTTTTCAGGAGGAGAGGTCAGCAATGGCAGACCATGTGTTTCTCTCATGACAATTTTATAAAAGACTGAGCACCTTCCGTATTTCTCTCTCTTTATATATGTCTCTCGAGAAGATCTTACCAGCTGGCAGATAAGTACAGAGGAGATTTCGGTCGACAGGAGCAATTGCCAATATTCCACCTGGGGTGGTCGTGTGTTATCTGCTTATCTACAGGTCAGTACAGGTAATTGGCAATTAAACATATTGCCATGTCTCTTGTTAAAAAAAAAAAAAAAAACATATTACCATTATTGGCGATGGAAAACTGACCTATTTGTCAAATTATTTAAAGTGAGCCGCCGGTAACAGCACATCTAACTGAAGCAACAGCACAACGTGCCATTGCTTCAGTGTGCATATGCCGATCACTTTGGCACATGCACACACAGGGGGATAGCTCCTAAACTGTACAGGTTTAGGAGATATCCAGGGTAGCTACATGTAAGCCTTAATATAGGCTTACATGTAGCATAAAGTTATAAAAATGGGTTTACAACCACTTTAAGAGCATGCTGAAAAATTTCAGTTGTTGAAAAACATTTTGACTTTTTTTTCTTCTTATAAAAATTCCTGTTAAAAATTATGTTTAAAATATTTTCTTGTCCATGAGATTTTACTATCCATTAAATAACTGTCAGGCCCCGTACACACGATAGAATCCATCCGCTGAAAAATCCCAGCAAATGGGTTTCAGCGGATAGATCCTATGGTGTGTACACTCCAGCGGATCTGTTTCCGCGGATATTTCTCCCCTGGGATGGATTCCAGCAGATCGAATATTTGCTGACATGCCAAACAAATCCATCTGCTGGAATCCATCCCAACGGATGGATCCGCTGGTCTGTATAGACTCACCGGATCCATCCGTCCGAAGGGATCCCCCGCATGCGTCGTAATGATTCGACGCATGCGTGGAATTCCTTATATGACAGCGTCGCGCACGTCGCCGCGTCATAATCGCGGCGACGGCGCGACACGTCATCGCCAGAGTATTTCGGCGCGGATTTCAATGCGATGGTGAGTACACTCCATCGCATTAAAATCTGCTGAAATCCTCGAGAGGATTTATCCGCGGAAACGGTCCGCTGGACCGTATCCGCGGATAAATCCTCCCGTGTGTATGGGGCCTTACTGTCAGATCCTGCGTCACATAATATTTGTAGTGTAAAGATGAACATTTCAGCATTACTGTCACTGTGGGCTACACATAACTGCACTGATGCCTCATGGTTAAAAAGTTTCTTTCCACATTTTCCAAAAACGTGTGAAAAAAAATGACATGTTCAAAAGACTCGTCATGTCTCATAGAATATATGTTGGGGTGTTTTCTTTTCAAAATGTTTTTTTTTTTTTGTGGGCATTTCCATTGTCCTGGTGCTCCAGGGCCTTCCAAAGTGTAATAGGTAGTTAGGAAATTAGGTGCTCCCTGCATGTTGGGCCTCTTTATGTGGCCAGGCTGTGTAAAAGTCTCATATATGTGATATCGCCATACTCAGGACAAGTAGCAGAATGTATTTTGAGGTGTAGTTGCAAGTATGCATATGCTGTGTTAGAGAAATAACCCGTGAATATGACAATTGGGTGAAAACAAAAAAAATCTTTATTTTGCAATCAAAAAATGACAACTTGAAAAAACTGACCGTGCCTCTTACTAAATACCTTGTAATGTCTACTTTCCAAAAAGGGGTCATGTGGGGGGTATTTGTACAGTCCTGGCTTGTTAAGCCTTATACACACTATGAAAAAATCTGACAAACGATCGGCCGGTTTTCATCAATGTTTTACAGCAAGTCGGAACCGAGGATAGAAATAATGCATGGAAATTCTCGTGTTATTTGTTGTTTCTGATCATGCGCAGTCTTTTGTATCTGCTATTTCTCATGCGAAAATGGTCCATTCTGTTCCCATACGAGAAATTTTGGCGATTTTCTTTGTGTGCCATTAGTGTCTCAAGAAATGAGATAGGCCATCAGTACATCAGGTGAGATCAATTTTCAATGAAAGACTAGCTTGTAGAGTTTTATGGCTGTGGAGCTCTGTGGCATGTTGATAAATACTTTGTATTACAAGTTGGCTTGCCCATTTCATACATTACTATAGGATAATTCACACATCGTGCAACTGGTGCTAAGATGGATAGCAGTGGGGATGAACAGGGGCCATCGACTTCTAAATCAAAGAAGATAAAGCGATTGTGCCGTTTTCGAGACTTATGGAAAACTACGTATTCATGCATTACAGCAGTGACTGGTAACTATCATAGAGCATATTGTACTCTGTGTAGGCGGGAGTTTGGAATAGGTAATGGTGGTGAAGGTGATATCAAAAACCACATATCTAGCGAAAGTCACAAAAATGCCAATCGGGCTGCAAAACAAAGTGGGATGCTTTCCAAATTCATGATTCCCTCTAAGGATATGGCAATGCAAGATGACATAATAGCAGCTGAAATATCAATGGTTTACCATTCCGTGTGCCACAGTCATTCATATAGATCTTTGGACTGCACCATGAAACTACTTCCTGTTATATTTCAGGATTCTGCTAAAGCCACTAAGATGTCATGTGGTCGTACAAAAGCTGAAGCCATTGTAACAAATGTGCTGGCTCCTTACAGTGTGGAAATGGTAGTCAAAGATTTAAAAAACAATTATGCTTATTTTAGTGTTGGATCAGATGCATCTAACCATGGACACACCAAACTTTTCCCCTTAGTTCTGCGTTACTTTCAGCCCTCCAAAGGAGTTGTAACAAGCTTGTTGGATTTTTATGAAGGTGAGGAAAGTGCTGCTGCAATTTCAGAGAAAATTTTACATGTGATTACAACAAATGGCTTATCTGTGGATATGTTGTCTGCATATTCTGCTGACAATGCAAGTGTGAACTTTGGTAAGCATAACGGTGTGTACCAGAAGCTTCATGCTGCAAATCAGCGGATATTGCCAGCTGGCTGCCCTGCTCACATACTTCACAATACAGCTAAAAAAGCTTCAGATGTCTTAAATTTTGATGTGGAAAGTCTAATTTTGAAATTATACAATTATTTTTCAATATCAGCCAAGAGAGTTGCCACACTAAAAGAAATGTTTGACTTTGTTGACCTTGAGTGGTCGGAACTTCTTCGCCATGTACCAACAAGATGGTTGTCTCTTTATCCAGCAATCGAGAGAGTTTTAAAAAATTGGCCAGCTGTAAAAGCTTGCTTCCAAAGTATTGGTGAGGACAAAACACCTAAAGTAATATGGCAATTTATTGTGGATGAAGACGGTGAGACCACAGAACTGGACACGCCATCAGTTCCTGAGTTATATCTGCATTTTTTACATAACTGCTTGCCTATTTTTCACACAGCCATATTAAAACTGGAGAGAAATTACTTGATTGCAGTTGATGTATATGAGATCATGACATCAGTCAAGAACAAACTAAGCCAACGACAGATAGATCATTTTTTTGGATATCTAGTTGGGAAATCTTTGAAAAAACTACCTCATCTGCAAGCAAAAAAAATTGAATCCGAATTCCTAAAATTTTATCAAAGAGCTGTTCAGTATTTAGAACAGTGGTTTGATTTTTCAGACAAAAACTATGGGCCAGATCCACAAAAGAGATACGCCAACTTAACTAGATTTTTCTAATTTTACACGGCGTGTATCTTTGCGCCCGATCCTCAAAACGAGAAGCGCCTGAAATTCCGGCTTTTCCGTCCTACCTATAATAATTACACCGGCGCATTCTCGGGCGCAAATTACGCTAGGCACGCCGCTTTATTTGATAGGCAAAGATGCAAATGAGGGAGATAGGGCGATCCACAGAATTAAGTGTGTGCGCCGTAGATTACGCCCTGTGCGCACCTGTTAGTTTCCCGGTGGGAATTTACACTTTATAAAAGCAGCCCTAATTTTACACATGCCGTCTGAATGTCTGCTGAAGCAACACCATTGCTGAAGAGCTCAGCACACACACACTTTCAGGACTAAAATCTGTCTGCCAAAATGCCAGGACCATCAATGATCCTAGCTGCATTAGTGTCTATAGAGGCACAAAGAAGGAGGAGGGCACAGAGGAGGAGGAGGAGGGCACAGGAGAGGGTATACCGCCCACGCCAAGATTTGTTTGGCATGCCTGCTTCTGAAGTATTCCGCAACTACAGATTTACCCGTGAGGCCATCCTGGAATTAACAACAATACTTCAGGATGATCTTACCAGCCCAACACAACGCTCCCATGCACTGCAGCCACTCACCAAAGTACTGGCAACTTTGCATTTTCTTGCCACTGGCTCATTCCAACGCACAAGTGGAGGCGTGGCTGGGATGGCACAATCCTCCATCAGCAGGTGTGTGCACCAAGTGGTCCCTGCAATCCTGTGGCGCATGGGAAATCAGTTTCAAAAACCCACCCAGGAGGACCAGCGTTTAAAGACCATGACAGACTTCTATCACATTGCCAGATTTCCACGCACCATCGGGGCCATTGATTGTACCCATGTGGCACTACAACCACCCCATGATACTGAGCACATGTTCCGGAATCGTAAAGGCTGGCATTCCATAAATGTGCAAGTGATCGTAGATGCCCATGGCCTCATCTGGCACGTCTGTGCTAAATTTCCGGGATCCTGCCATGATAGTTATATTTACCGGCAGACCCAGATCTCCAGAGATTTGGACCAGAACATGTATGGAGACAGCTGGCTGATTGGTGAGTGACATGTGTGTCAGGTATGTCCCCCCCATGATGCTGACATCACAAGGGGCACATGCATGACTAATATCCTCCTGTCTTTTCCCTTACAGGTGACTCAGGATATGCCTTGGGACCTCACATGATGACCCCATTCAGGAACCCCCAAACCACAGGAGAGCAACGCTACAACCAGGCGCACATACCTACCCGGGGAGTGGTTGAACGTACATTTGGGCTTATGAAGTCCCGCTTCAGATGCCTGGATAAGTCTGGGGGTACACTGCTGTATTCCCCTGACTTTGTGTGCCAAATAATTGGGGCATGTTGTATACTCCACAACTTTGCCCTCAGAAGGGGACTGCATATTGACTTATGTGATGACCTGACCCCTGACCCAGGCAATACCCCCCCAACCAACTCTACCCGGTCTGCTGAGGGCACAGCAGCCAGGAGACGCCTTGCAGAAGGCATTTTTTCCCAGTAAACGTACATGATTAATGTCACAATAAGAATGTATCTTTTCCCTGTAAATGCACATCAATAAAGTCACAATGATAATGCATGAATGCACACCACTGTGGTTCCTAGCACAGACACATCACATGCACATCGAATTGGATTAGATACAAGTCCCCCCCCCCTTTGGGACTTGGGAGCAGTAACGCCACGCCACGGCTCCAATTATGTCACTGTGCATTCATACACCATTCAGGAACCTGGGATTGCACTTCTCCCTGGTCCTGGGGATCCCTACTCCACCAAAACTGAGGGTGACACCCTTAATTTCTCAGGAATGCCACCCCCCCACATTCACACATCATTCACACACATAAATCAAATCATAAGTACAGAAGACCAAATTAAATAATAAAAAAAAAAAAATGCATAAACAAAAAAACAAAAGTATCCCAGCAAATTAATTAGCGGCGGCGATTGCTACGCCTTGGCTGGGCAGGGGCACGGGCAGGGGCACGGGCAGGGGCACGGCCACGGCCACGCCGTCGCGGAGGATGTCCATTGGGGGGGGTGAGCTGGGGAAGGAGGAGCCTCCTGGGGGGGGTGAGCTGGGGAAGGAGGAGCCTCCTGGGGGGGGGTGAGCTGGGGAAGGAGGAGCAGCCGCATTGGCCTGGCCAGACCTAGTATTGTCCTGCACAGCCTGGGTCAGGGCACTCAGCTCATGGGCCACGCGTGTTGTGGCAGTCTGTATGTCGTTCAAACATGTAATGACCGCCGTTGAGTTGGTGGCCACATCACCGAGTGCCTCCATCATTTCACCCTGGCTGTGCTCCATCTGCGTAATTTGTGAGTATTTTCCCAAGCGTGCGGGTCTGCCGGGCATTGTCCTTCACCACACTGGCCGACAGACGCTCGCCCACAGCCACGGTCTCCTGGGTTGGCCCCCTGGCTGCCGCTGAGTCTTGCGGGCCTGGAGGAGGGGAGAGAGTGACCCTGGTGACTGGAGGCCTGTTGGGGGAGAAGTGGGAGGGGCTACCCCTGATGGTGGCCTGACTGGTGCCAGCCTCAGGGGTAGCCTCAGGGGAAGACTCAAAGGTCATCATATCAGTGGCCAGGAGGACTTCCCGGCCAATCTGCATATTTTCTTCCTCCTCCCCCTCATCATCCTCCTCCCACTCATCCTCCTCCCCCTCAACCTCCTCCCCCTCAACCTCCTCATGAGTGGAGGTTTGGCCAATCCCCTCCCCTGGGGAATCCTGCCCTTCTTGGGACTCATCATCAGCCTGTCTTGGGGGTGGTGCTGCAGCCTGGCCCGATGGGCCTGCAACCTCCTGGCCTGCAACCTCCTGGCGTGCAACCTCCTGGCGTGTAACCTCCTGGCCTGCAACCTCCTGGCCATCTGTGGAGGACACAAAACAATCACATGTTTGAGGAACCACACACTTGGCACATCTTCCCTTCCCCCACCCACACATGCTAATCAACAGAGAATAAACAAAAAAACGTACCTGTCCTCCTAGGAACATCTGACGTATAGCCAGGCAGGCCCACCACCTGCTGTGGGTGGAAACACTGGGCCACTGCCCATTCCTCCTCCGTCAGTCTGACTGGGCAGGGTCCCCCTCCTCCAGTGCCCCTGGTATGGGCGTCGATCCTTGCCATCTTATTCCGGACGACGCTCCTCAGATCATTTATTTTTTTCTGTATGCCAGCGGGGGTCCTGGTCTCCCCCCCCCGCCGCATTGATCTGGTCGGTGATTTTTTTTATAAGCTGCCTCCTCCTGGCCGGGGTGGTGTTCTGGCTCTCAGGGCCATGCAGAAATCGCCCATATTTCACAATGCCCCGAGCAAGAATTTGCTTCTCTCCCAGGGTGAAATTAAGCTTCCTGCGTTTGGGGGGCATCACATACACCACCCAGCAACAACAAACACACCCGACAAACAATCTACAATACACACCCAAAAACCTGACAAAAATATATACCACAAAAAACTAACCAAAATCTAAACACACAAGGACACAGCTAATAGTAATTCAAAAACAAACACGCACCAACAAACAAACAAAAAACAAAAACCAAAAAACAATCAGCAAAAACACTAATAAACAAATTAAATAAAGACACTTCGCAAAAACAAACAACAACTAGACTCTCCAACTCCTCAAACACTTTTCTCACAAACACAACTTACCAACACACAAACAAACAGAGCAGAAGCAAATTGCTCATGGAAGGGGAACAATGGGATATACTTTTGCAAGGGAAGTGTGTGTGTGTGGTGCTTTTTACACACAGGGCGATCCTCAAACTAAGTACACTTGGCCTTTTACCTATCTCACTGATTGCGCCGAGACCAGTTCTGCACATGCCCAGTGAGGTCCCGATTCGTGCGCGCATGCGCAGTACGGCCGGCGCCTCATTTGCATGGGGTCACGGCTCATTACAATGAAGCACGCTCACTTCCTTCCCACTTGCAAAAACCCCGCCTTACGCCTCTGAATTTAAGTTACGCTGGCGCAAATTTAGACGCAAATGCGCTGTGGATACGGCACTTACGACACCAACTTAGGGCAACGTAACTTAAATGACATAAGTTAGGACAAACTAAATTTGCACCGCTGGCTGAGGATCTGGCCCAATTTGTCTAAAATTCAATGCTTGAATTTGAAGGAGAACCTTACATTTGACAATCTGGTGGCATCAGTTGAAGCTCTGAATTTAGACTCTGTTTCAATAGACGACCTTTATGAAGAATATACTTGTGTTTGTCCACACTTTCAAAAGTTTTTGACCAGTACTGAAGCGGATAATGATCTGAACACAGATGTTAAATGGTCAACAATATTCATGAAGGCTGGACCTGAAAAACTGCCAAACCTCTTGAAAGTGGTTTCATTCATCATTAGCATCCCTTGCTCAAATGCAGCAGTTGAAAGGGTCTTCAGCATGATGGGAATGTGCTGGTCTGACACAAGAAACAGATGCAGCATTGATCTAATAAAATCTGAACTTCAGGTTAAAATCAATTTTGACATGGGCTGTCAATCTTTTTACAGCTTCGTAAAAAAATAAATAAAAAACTCTTGCAATGTGCAAGAAGTTATAAGAAATACACTTTTAGACAGTGTTGAAAACAAAAGATACTGAGCTGGTGTCCAACATGGAAAGATTTGGTTATGGTCATATTGCCATGTGAGCTGAATTAGACACATTAGCATTAATATTTCAGAAATATTATACAGTATTTACTACTATAGTTGACTGTTTTGTTAATAATATATTTTCAAGAATATATTTATAGTAATATATCTGTTTTTTACACATTAAGAAATATGTGGATTTGTTTGTGTTTTTTTTATATATGGTTACTAGTTTATACCTAGTTTCTAAAAGTTCTTGCTCATTAAAAAAAAAAAAAAACAATAAAAAAATCTGTTAATTTATTGCAACTTGTTCTGTTTGTTTTTTCTATTTCTTATTTCTATTTTCTTAAGAGATGTCTAACACATTAAAAATATGACCTGTTTTAGGTAGCCAGTGATTGTGTGCAGGACACAATCACAAATTACTGAACAATGCACAGGCAGTTATGTTTATAGCAATCTCAAGCATAACTTCGATGCAATGAACTTGCCAGCGTAAGTACAAAGTACGCCACTGTCACTAAGAGACTTAATTAAAAAAAAAAAAATCAAAAATCATATTTTTTGGGGGGTGGACATGGGTGCGGGGGGGCCGGGGCGGGTGTCCCTGAATGGCAGTTTGGAAATGTGGTCACCCTAAATGGAGGCAGGGGGTGATTGGAGGCAGGGGGTGATTGAAGGCAGAGGGAGATTGGAGACAGGGGAGATTGGAGGCAGAGGGAGATTGGAGGCAGGGGGATTGGAGGCAGGGGGAGATTGGAGGCAGGGGGAGATTGGAGACGGGGGAGATTGTGGCACCGCAGAGGGGGATGGAAGCAGGGGGTGTTGGTGGCAGAGGGGGTGATGTGACTAAATAATTTGCCCTTATTATATCGAAAATAACAAAAATATGTTTTTCTACCTTAATATCTACCTTAAATCACATTGCTATTTGCCTAGTGTACTTGTTTGTAGCCTAAATACTGAAATTTGCACCTAAAAATGTAATTTAGTAACTTTTGTGAAATGCCAGTAAAAACGTGGCTGCGCCAGTAAATTTCGGGTGTCGTGCCAGTAAATTTCAATCTGGTAGGTTGGCAACACTGTATATGACTACGACTCAGATTAACGCTTTCAAAATGAATTTTAATGTTGGAGGTGTCAGGAGGAAAGAGGGACTCTACTCCACGTTTTTTGGTCTTGCCCAAAACTGAAATACTTCTAGAGGGAGGTACGGCAGGTAGCACAGAAATTTACTGAGTATAACCTCCCAGAAGATCCAGCCTTATTTTTGTTACATGTCTCAAACATACCCGGGGAAAACATATAGTAAATACATTTTGCGCCATCTTATCAATACTGCTAGATCAGTGCTTTAAGTGGGCCGGAACGCGGCGGTACTCAGTACCGCCACTTCCAAAAATGGCCCTGGAGAGTACCAGCACCTCTCCGTGCGCCCAGTACGTGGGTTTCCGGTACCGGAACGCAGCGGAGAGCTAGCTACAGCATTGTAGTGGCTGGCCGGCGCTGGGCGAATTACATCGCGCACCGTCTCTCTCCTCCATAATGTCATTGGCTGGGCCGGCCATCAGCTAGTGGAGGGGGGCGGGCCGTGTGCAGAGTACGGCTTGAGCCGTACGTGCAGGCGCAGGCAGGGAGTTGACCTCACGTTAGGTGACGTCAACTCCTTTCCGCGCGCCTGTGAGGAGCGATCAGTGCGGCGTGGTGAATGTGAGCGGGTGACTGGCCCTCCTAGGAGTCAGGACGGTGCAGCAAAGTGAAAAACACCGGACTTTGCTTTGGATCTGAACTTCTGAAGTACAGAGTACTGGTGAGTGTTTTGTTGCTACCTATGGCTGCTCACAGACTGATATGTATACACTTCTCCTATCAATTTATCATGGCTCGTTTCAGACAGCCATGCAGACTTGCCCTGTTATTTTCCTTTTATGTTTATTTTAAACCGTCTTGAAAAGTAGGAAGATGTTCATTGTATGATTATTGTTGCAAGCTTGCACATGGACTGCTCAGAGTGACTGATGAATAACATCCATTATTCTATCTATCTATAGCTGCTATGGTTTGCAATATATTGGTGCATTTTCTGCTAAAACTACATAAACCATCTGATGATGTCAGAAACTAAAAAAAGAGAAGATAAAATGGGCACAAAGCATGACAAGGGACAGACACCACAGAAAATAGATAGAATAATGGATGTTATTCATCAGTCACTCTGAGCAGTCCATGTGCAAGCTCACAGACTGATATGTATACACTTCTCCTATCTATTTTCTGTGGTGTCTGTCCCTTGTCATGCTTTGTGTCCATTGTATCTTCTCTTTTTTTAGTTTCTGACATCATCAGCTGGTTTATGTAATTTTAGCAGAAAATGCACCAATATATTGCAAACCATAGCTGCTATGGTTTGCAATATATTGGTGCATTTTCTGCTAAAATTACATAAACCAGCTGATGATGTCAGAAACTAAAAAAAGAGAAGATAAAATGGGCACAAAGCATGACAAGGGACAGACACCACAGAAAATAGATAGAATAATGGATGTTATTCATCAGTCACTCTGAGCAGTCCATGTGCAAGCTCACAGACTGATATGTATACACTTCTCCTATCTATTTTCTGTGGTGTCTGTCCCTTGTCATGCTTTGTGCCCATTTTATCTTCTCTTTTTTTAGTTTCTGACATGTTTCGTCTAAGAGAGGGTTTGTAAAATATATATATTTTCATGTTCAGTATTGGGGGGGGGGGGAGCACCGGCGCCTAATAGAGTACCGGCACCTCTTTTGGCCCACTTAAAGCACTGTGCTAGATCATGTATCGTACAGCAGTGGAGAGATACAAGCCCCCCCACAATTCTTACATGGGTCACACACACGAATTGAAGAGGTTAATAGGATGGAGTGTTTGTTATTATCGGCTCAAAATCGAAAGGAGACATATTTTGAAACTTGGGGACAATGGAATACATTTAAATTCTCGGAGGAAGGGAGTTCCCTCTTTGCTCCTGAGAGTATTTGAAAAAGAGAGGAGTGGGGGGCCCTTAGGGGTGCCCTCACTTCTCTGGATAATGAAATAGTAAACTCACCTTTACCTCAGTACATTTCCCCTTCAACTCCGACTCCCCGTACCCTATCAGGGTCTTTTTTTTCTTCTCCTTTTCTCTTTCTATAATTTTTCTCTCTCTTTTTTCTTTTTTTTAGGAATTCTTTCCCTCATGTGGCTTTTTACTTTATCCTTCTTCCTCTTCATATGTCGAGATTTTTCTCGTTTTCAGCGGTTCACCGCTGTAGTGGCCTGATGGTCTGATGTGTGTACACACCATCAGTTCAAAATCCGATCGGGTCAGAACGCGGTGACGTAAAACACACGACGTGCTGAAAAAAACGAAGTTCAATGCTTCCAAGCATGCGTCGACTTGATTCTGAGCATGCGCGGGTTTTGAACCGATGCTTTTCTGTACTAACCTTCGGTTTGGTCCGATCGGGCAGTGGTCCATCGGTTCGGTTTTGAAGCACGTTTTAAAATTTTGGACCGAAGGAAAACAGGCCTATACACACGGTCGGTTTGGTCCGATGAAACTGAACTTCGGTTCATTCTCATCGGTTCGGTCCGACCGTGTGTACGGGGCCTTAGTAAAGTATGTTGTCAGGGCATACAATAGAAGCAGGTTTAATGGAAGACAGAATGGGGACTATCCCAAATAACTAGTTATTGTTTTTTCTGTGGATGTATTTAAAGCGGGGGTTCACCCTAAAAAAAAAATTCTAACATTACATCCAGCTCACTACCGACATTGTCAGTATGCCGTTTTTTTTTGCTGTACACATGTACAAGCTATTTTCTTAGCCGGCTTCCGGGTAGTGCCTCCCGCGGGAGTGGGCGTTCCTATGCCGCAGTTAGTGATTGACATGATGACAAACACTAACCCCCCCCCCGTCGCATAAGGAGCGCCACGAGTTGCCGAAAGAAGCCGAACGTCGAGTCAGCGCTATACGGCGCCTGCGCACCGTCGTTCGGCATTCTTTCGGCAACTCGTGACGCTCCTTATGCGACGGGGGGTAGTGTTTGTCATCATGTCAATCACTAACTGCTGCATAGGAACGCCCACTCCCGCGGGATTCACTACCCGGAAGCCGGCTAAGAAAATAGCTTTACAAGGTATGTACAGCAAAAAAAAAAAAAATCGGCATACTGACAATGTCGGTAGTGAGCTGGATGTAATGTTAGAAATTAGTTTTTAGGGTGAACCCCCACTTTAAGATAGGAGTGATGCTGTTAATTTTGAATGGATTCGTTGGAGCTCATATGATTGATGGATGGATTAATTAAATGAAAAAAAAAAAAAAAGTAGCATGCAAGGTGTAGCATGCACGGATGGGGATTTTCACAGAAGAGGAATCAGCACAAGGGACACACCCTACTGACTGTAAATTATGTCCTTTGTGATGATTTTTATGTTTTTTTAGGTACATTTGGGCTTTAACCCTCCTGGCGGTATTCCTGAGTGTGGCTCGGGGTGAGATTTTTATGCTATGATCAGTAACCCTGAACCACACTCGGGTTTGCCTCGCTGGATGCAGAAAGAGGTTACTTACCTTTCCCTGCGATCCAGCGATGTATTTCCCCAGTGCACGGCAGCCGGATGTCCGCCCGATGCACTGTGTTCCCCTGATTCCCTTCCCTGTGAGCGTAGCGGATTTACTGTACCTGTGTCTGTAAACTGCACAGCGATCATAGCAAGGCGCGACTCTACATCAAAATCGCTATGCGACCTGCTGCAAAACAGCGACAGCGATACGGAATCACTTGCGGAGGAGCTGAGTGACAGCGACGCGTGGGAAAGTTCATCATCAGACGCAGAAAGTGAGTTGAGCGACGATCCTGCGACTGTGCCCAGCGATGCACGGACTTGGTGCGCAATTGATTGCGGTACAGAGCACGTAGCGCCCCCAAGATTTCCATTTACAGGAGCACCGCGGATAAAAGTGGACGTTGAGGATGACAATCCCTTGGAATACCTCCAACTTTTTTTGACCGCTGAAGTGATTGCCAAAATAGTTTTGGAGACGAATCGCTACCAGGAACAACAAGCTGCTACCCATCAGCGATTTTCAAGGTGCAGAAAATGGGAGCCTGTAACCAGCGACGACATCTGGAAGTTTATGGGCCTCATAATTTTACAGGGAGTGGTGGGGAAACCCCTGCAAAAATGGTATTGGACAACCAATAAATTATTGGCCACACCTTTTTTTTAAACAGTCATGTCAGAGTACAGCTTTTCATTGATCATGAAGTATTTGCACTTTGAAAATAATGAGGACTTTGATGAGAGTTCTCATCCAGCTCCAAAGCTGAAAAAAATTTGGGAGGTTTACCAGATTATTTTGCAGAATTTCCAGCGGACCTATATTCCTGAGCGAGACATTACCATCGATGGAAGTCTCATGGCCTACAAAGATAGGCTCAGCTGGATACAGTTCATCGCATCAAAGCGTGCTCGCTTTGGCATACAATCATTTATGCTATGTGAATCCAGCTCTGGATATATCTGGAACTCAGTCCTGTACACTAAAAAAAAGGGACCAAATTCTGCCAGCGATTCAGCGGTTTTGGGATGGCAACCACTTCAGTTATTTCCTTGATAGAACCCTTGCTGAACCAGGGCTACTGTGCCACCACAGACAATTTTTATACCTCCCCAGAACTGTACGAGTTCCTTATCCAAAATAAGACGGACGCTTATGGGACCGTGAGGCCTAACCGGCGTGACATGCCGTCAGCATTTTCCAACAAAAAGCTTTGAAGTAGCTGCATGGCAAAAAGGGAAAATGTTGGCACTGAAGTGGCGGGACAAAAAAGACGTGTCCCTTATGAGCACAGCCCATAACACCTCGACCGTCATGGTACATACCAAAGGTGGAAAGGATGTTATGAAGCCACAGGTTGTGTTGGACTACAACCACACGATGGGAGGTGTGGACAGAGCTGACCAGACCATGACCTTTTACCCAGCGATGAGGAAGCAGCAGAAAAAGTACTATAAAAAAAAATTCCGACATCTTTTCGAACAATGCCTCTGGAATTCCTTAATTCTGATGAAAAAAAAAGTGACAGGTCTATGGTCCATGCGGACTTTGTGTGGAAGGTGGCAGAACTAATCTTTCTGAAGCACCAAACGCCAACGGCGGTAAACCGATCTGGACGTCGGGCTGCTGGTGTTGTGAACCCTGAACGACTGACTGGTCGTCATTTTTTGGACCACATTCCACCCACTGAAAAAAAAACAGCACCCACAAGGATGTGTGTGGTTTGCTGCTCCAAACGCAACGACAACGGAAGAAAAATCCGTAAAGAAACGCGTTTCTATTGTCCCGACTGCGACGTTGGACTTTGCGCTGTACCTTGCTTTAAAAATTTTCATACCCGAGACGTTTACTGAATAATGATTTTGCACCCTTGTTTGACCCCCCATAAAATCAGAGTTTTCTGAATATATTATTTGTTAAGATAGGTGAGTTATTCCCATAGCTTTTTTTCTCAGGAACTCAACCACGACCCTATTCAGTTTTCACAAACAGTAGAAGGGTCTTAAAGGGGCATTAAATACCAGGATTGCATTACATACAGAATTTAGAGTTTAGGGGGTTACACACAGTGTAGAGCTGTCACTTGTAAATACAGAAACCAGACTTCTGTGTTTACAAGTGATTGTGGTGAGCAGGCACCAAAGGGTCTGAGCCAGAGGTGGGGGAACTGAGTTCCGCCAAGTTCCCCCTGAAAAAAGGCCCTGGTTATTCCTAAGAATTGCAGGCCTGCAATCTAAAATGCCAAATTTTTCCATGCAAAATAATGGTACCGCTTTCAAACAAGCTAGGTAGGTTGGCACAGCAGGTTGGGGAAGGGGTTGAGGTGCAGCTAGATGTGAATCATATTCTTGAAAATCTACAACATGCTCATATTGATGCTACTGCCTCATTGTCTGAGATAATGAGACAGAAGTTCACCGGACTGATAACGGGCCACCGTGTTACACCCCCGAGTCCATCATAATCTGATGGTTTTTGAGTCTGAACAACCTCAAATGATTGATACTGGTGGGTGCTGGAGAAAGGAAGGGGTGGTGTTATGTCAAGGGAAACAGGATAGGATCATGAGACAACAATGCTGGCACAAGGAAGGGTCATGTCTCAGGGGTGCCGAGGAATTGTCCCAACCTTATGTAAAATACTTGGGGCAAGGGTATTGGTGCTGGTATCAAATGTCCAATGATGCTCTATATTCTGCATACGGGTTGAACTGTACTCAACGGGGTACATTACCTCAGGGAGTCTACTGTACATCTTCCCCAGTCCTGGGAATAGATATAGCCGAGACACAAGGACGTACCCCTGTTACCCCAGAGAAAAGGCTTGATATCAAACCTGACACCCCCATACATCTACAGAAACTTCCTCTGGGATTTGGGGCTGAGTTAAAGGCTTGGCTGGTAGATTTTGAACAACAGGATGAAATATTAAATGTGCTGAGAGATGCTGAGAAAGAAGCCACTATACGACTCACCCATGATCAAAATAAGTTGATCCAAGTATCCCACGCTTTAGAGGCAGACGCTAGGATTTCATGGTGGGAGAGTATATTTGGGTATAGTCCTAATGCTTCAGCTTTCCTAAACATTTTGCTCCGCCCTGTTGTTGTTCTAATCTGTGTAGCTTTATTGCTCTCCCTGATGCATTACTGTGCATTACTATCAGGAGAATGAACGCCAAAACTATGAGAATGTGCACCTCAACGAGGTATCTTCTCTCAAGGAACAGAAAAGCCACTAACTCAGAAACAAATTTCTGAAGAAGCCTGTTCCAATCCAGACCAATACCAATGTACCGGTTTTAATACTCCTAGTTTAAATTTTTATCAAGTTCGTGTAATTTTTTTTTGTCATTTTTTATTTCCATTTTTTATTCATTTTTTTTTCACTGTTCCTTTTTATACGTTTTTAAAATTTTTGTAAAAGTTATTTTTTATTCATTTTTTTCTCTCTCGGTTTTATTTAAATTATTATTAATTTTTTTAATCAATTTTCTCATTTCTCATTTTTTTATTTTTGTCAGTTTTATTTTTTATTCTTTTTTATTTTTTTTCTCTCATTTTTCTCCCTGAAGTGTTATGGTTATAATTTTTTTACTTTTAATTTTTTTTAAGTTTTTTTCATTATTATTATTTTTTTCTCTCTCATTCCATTCAGGTGAGAAAAGTTCCAAAAGCTTTGAACTTTGTCCACCTGAAGGGGGGAGTAGTGCATAGACCTGGAAGGAAAAAATAAATAATGCATTCGACTTGTACATTGTTAAGTGACCATGATCATGTTCACCTGTTGATCACCAATAGGGCAGAAGAGTCTATTTTTTTTTTTTTTTTAAGAGAGGACCCTAGAACTATATTTTTTCCTGTTGATCTAGGAATAAGCCTCTTCAATTTGTAATAATAAAGTGCGGTCAGGTTTACCCAAATTCTACAAATTTAAATCATCTCTCTCTCGTTATTGTACCTGACCAGCAAAAATACCACCAATTACTAGTAGGAGAGAGGAGTAGTTTTTAACAGAACAGTGGCCCAGATTCAAGAAGCACTTGCGCCCGCGCAACCATAGTTGCGCGGCGCAAGTGCTTACTTGCTCCGGTGTAACGAGTGCTCCTGATTCAGGAACCTCGTTACACCGAATGCAGCCTAGGATGTGACAAACATAAGCCTCCTTATGCCTTCACATCCCAGGCTGCATTCTTGCGTTGGCCGCTAGGGGGCGCGGCCTTTGTGATCGGCGTGTAGTATGCAAATTGCATACTACCACTGATTCACAAAAGTTGCGCGGGCCCTGCGTACGCAAGGTACGGAGTTTCCGTACGGCGCCTTTAGCATAAGGTTGCTCCTGCTAATAGCAGGCGCAGCCAATGCTAAAGTATAGCTGCACCTCCCGCTCGCGACGTTTAAATTTCACGTCGTTTACGTAAGTGAACCGTGAATGGCGCTGGACGCCATTCACGTTCACTTACAAGCAAATGACGTCCTTGCGACGTCATTTGCCGCAATGCACGTCGGGAAAGTTTCCCGACGGAGCATGCGTTGTTCGCTCGGCGCGGGAGCGCGCCTAATTTAAATGATTCCCGCCCCCGGCGGGATCATTTACATTAGGCAGCCTTGCGCCCGGCTGCTTAGCATATTGCCCGCGCAATTTACGGAGCAACTGCTCCGTGAATCGCGGGCAAAGCGCAATATTTGCGTGGGCGCAGAAAAAAAAATTTGCTCTTTGCCCACGCAAATATTGCGCGATTCTACTTGAATCTGGGCCAATATATATATATATATATATATATATATATATATATATATATATATATATATATATTTTTTTTTCTTCTTGCTGTCAGCTAAAGCTGGCAGGGCAACTAGGTATTAGTTTTTTTTGGATACCGATTCAATGCTCTTTAACAATCTAAAGTGGAATGTAAACTGGAGATCTTGGTTGGAGCAGCATTGAATCTGTAGTTTTTATTTTTTTATGTTTATTATTTTTTTTTCTATTTTCCTTATTCTTCTTCATTACTCACCTCTCTTCCTTTCCTCCTTTAATATTATGCTCATTAAGTTTTTATTTTTGGCTTCTACCATACATCTTCTCAGGATAATGTAACTAGGACATCAGACATATCATTTTGTTTTTAAGGCGCGTGAGCATTCCTGCCCGCCAGTGCCATATAGTACACCCATTTGACCAAAGTATCCCTGGACATCCAGGTTTTCATGTCTTAAAGTAATTCTACCTCCCCTAGTCTACCTACGGCTTTATAGTCATAAAAGCCACCCACTGCTCCTGTCTGACATTCCTCCAGTAACTGTACACTGAAGTTCTCCTTTCTCCTTTTATATTCATACATGACTGTCCGGAGGCCCACTCAACCATCACCTGAAGAAGCAACAACAACCAAGTCATTCTTTTTGAGACAAACTTGCCACGAAGAAGACTCTCCTGAACTTTCCTTTATCATGCTGAAAAAGTACTGTCTCGCGGTCCGATCCAATTGTGACAATCATAACACCATATTTCCAGGATACAGGACTAAATATGTAAGGATCCCGCCATCAATGTTGGAGTTCCACTCCTCCAATGCAGAGGGGTGATGAAACATTGCAGTACACACACTCATGGTTCGGATCTGAAGTCTCAAAGGCACCAGGACTGTCTCAAGTCTACATTGATGAGTTACGGCGAGTTCAAGAAATGAAGAAGCCGCAGTGGTGGTGGGGGAAGGGTCAGGGATTCTGGACCGTTGTGAGGGGGTACCGGATCCTTGAAGGAGGACATAAGTTCAAGAATGAACTTCAGGGGGGACTGTGGTGGAAAGTTTGAACTTCATATTTTATACCAGTGCAAAAGATGAATGTATGTTTTACTGGACTTCAAGTTTGTGATCTGACAAAATGGAAGGGCTCAGCTGTCCTTTACATTAGCCAAATGGTCCTTTTGAAGCTGGACAGGCTCACAGCAGGAGCCCTTTGCTTACTGGTGTGACTACACATCAAAGGTTGGCTTGACACATCAAACAGAGGTTTTTGGCATACTAGAAACATTTCTTTAAGGCTTGAAAATGCAACCAATCCGATACTGATTGATACTCGGGACCAATGAATTTCTGAGTTTGAGATTCAACCAATCTGGTTGTAAGTAATTTTACACCAATAGCATCCTAAGGATTTTGAAGCCTGGAGGAAGGGGGGTAGAGGAGGCCAGGGGACCTTAAAGGTCAGAGAGAAAGCTCTCAGAGCTCTCTCTTGCCCTGAACATGTGGACCTAACAGACTGGTGACGTATCCTCTCTCCTTCCCCCTCTCCCTCCCTCTCTCTCATTCGCCCTCTCCCTCCCTCTCTATCTATCTATCTATCTATCTATCTATCTATCTATCTATCTATCTATCTATCTATCTATCTATCTATCTATCTATCTATCTTTCTATCTATCTATCTATCTATCTATCTATCTATCTATCTATCTATCTATCTATCTATCTATCTATCTATCTATCTATCTATATATCTATCTATCTATCTATCTCTATGCCCCTCTCTCTCTCTCTCTCTCTCTCTCTCTCTCTCCCCCCTCTCTCTATCTCTCACTTCCTAAGCTTAATCTCTGTAACTTTTCCTTTCCTATGACTTGTCATTTCTTACTGATGTATCCAGTTTAGCCATGTTTGTATAATTGTGTGCCTTGGATATCATCTTGGTTTTAAAGGTGTTATAGGTTATGTTATGCTTGTAAATATTGTAGTAATACCAGTTTCTTCTCTGTATCAATAAATGTAATATTTTTCTCTTTTTCGCAGCGCTATTCTTTGTTTTTAATTTTATATAGACAAAAAGGTTATCATTGCTTATTTTAATTATTTACGTGCGATATTAATATTTCGATGAATCGCTGATTTTTAATTATGTACGTGCGTTATTAATAATTCTATGACAGCACCTAAAATCTGAAAGAATCATACCGCCAGGGAGGTTAAGCAAGAGACTAAACAGAGTTGGAAGTGCGAGGAGATATTGGTTAACATTAGCCTTTCCTTCTGCTTTAATTTATCACATATTTAGATGCATTTAATATACATTGTCAATGACTATTGACTTGAATGGGAAAGCACACTAAATATTCAACATGCAGAACTTTTTTTTTTAATACACTGCAACACCTTTATGGGAAGAATGGAATTTTATGTTACATATTACATATTTACAAAGTAGGTGAGGTCGAAAAAATACACAAGTCCATCAAGTCCAACCTATGTGTGTGATTATATGTTAGTATTACATTGTATAACCCTGTATGTTGTGGTCGTTCAGGTGCTTACCTAATAGTTTCTTGAAACTATCGATGCCACCCTGCTGAGACCACTGCCTGTGGAAGGGAATTTCACATCCTTGTCACTCTTACAGTAAAGAACCCTCTACGTAGTTTAAGGTTAAACCTCTTTTCTTCTCATTTTGATGCGTGACCACGTGTCTTGTTAAACTCCCTTCCGCAACAAAGTTTTATCCCCATTGTGGGGTCACCAGTATGGTATGTGCAAACAAATTCTTTGCACTGGTAATAAGGCAGTCAATTGTTTAGGGAGAATACACCAACCTTATGATCTATTTCCTAATAATGACATCAGCAACAATTTCCATTTTTACCACCCAGTGCAAGACTGACAAAGTGGAAACTCTAAGGTCCCGTACACACGACCAAACATGTCCGATGAAACTGGTCCGCGGAAGCCATGTTCGGTCGTTTGTATGGCCTATCGGACCGTTTTCCAGCGCACAAAAGTTTCTTAGCATGCTTAGAAACTTGTCCGCTGGAAACCTGTCCGTTGGACATGTCCGCTGGTTAGTACGTCTAACCAGCGGACCAAAATCCCGCGCATGAGTCGAATTGATTCGACGCATGCGTGGAAGCATTGAACTTCCTGGTTTGCGCACGTCGCCGCATCACCGTCACGTCACCGCGTTCTCTGTCCACGGGGATTTTGGTCTGATGGTGTGTACACACATCAGACCAAAATATCCCAGGAGACATGTCCGATGAAATGGTCCGCGGACCAATTTCATCGGACATGTCTCCTCGTGTGTACAGGGCCTTAATGAAAAAAACAACAACACCCAAAAATGTACCTGTGGCCTTATTAAAAGCTTGAATAGACACAAGTGTTATGTGTACCAAATAATGATCCACAGCAACCAATCAGAATAAACTTTACTGACATCAAACCATTACAAGATGACTCTGAATTGGTCAGTCTGGGGTTTGCATTTGGTTCTGTGTGAACAAGCTCCTATTGTACAGGGATGGCAATGACATGGATCACACTTTTTGCAGGACATAAAAATATACCAAACTTTGGTATAAGGCCTTTATTATACAAGATTATTATATAACAAATACAATGTAAAAGTACAATAATATACATTATTTCTTCAGTACATATGTTCTTCTTATAAATTTGCCTAAAGGTTGATGTGTATAGTGAGCATAATGCTGACGCCAAACAGGAACTTTACTTTCGCTCCACCACACCTACTGTAACTAAAATAGTATCAAAGCCCAGCACTAGCCAAAACGTTTTTTATTTCGCTTTGGATAGAGTGGAGGAAAGGGCACAGCCATTGACATTTTTACCATTTTTATTACCTTAATTGGGACATTTACCCTTACTTTCTGTCCCGGTGACTGTTAGTCAGTGGGACAGGATGTGATTGTAGATTTCTTCAATGACAACACAGCAAAAAAAATAAATGTTTCTTGTAGGTTGGTATTTGGCGTGGGGAAGGGTTAGGAAATCTGTGGGGTTTCTTTATTTGTCTGTACTTTAATTTCACAGTAAACAGGGATAGCCACAGGAATAAAAAGGTAAAATCAGCACAGTGAGGTCACAGACAGCGATAAACCTCTAACCCTGCCCCACTCCAGGGGTGTTGCTAGATCCCTGCATGTAGAGTATGTACCCTAGGTCTCAAGATAGGTGCTGTGGGTTTGCTGCCGGTACTGTTCCACAGACCGTTATCCCCCTTGACTAATAATGTTAGGGGTGTTCTGACTACTAATGCTGGGGTATTCTCATCAAGTTTGACTTGTTGCGCCTTCAGTTGTTTTTCCTGGACACCATTTTTATTTGGTCCGATATAGTGGCCAGGTCGGAATGGCGTTTGGCTCGCTCGGCGGAGGGTATCAACAGGGCCAGGGTCAAGGTCAACAAGGCGGTGGCCAAATTTTTCATTCGTAATGGGGGCTTAGCCGTGCGTCATCGGGATTTGGAGGAGACGTGGCGTTTTTTTGCGTCCGGATGGCGTTCATCTGAATGCCATAGGCATTGACCTGTGGCAGCTAGGCTTACAGGATGGTATTCAGCGGGCCCTCCGTCTTTGGGGGGCGACACGTCCGTAAAGTGTCACGTTCGTGTGCTGTGGCGGGAGGTCTATGGGGTCTTTGAAGGCGGTGTCGAGAAAATAATGGAGGTTTAGGGGGGTTGGGCCAATCTGGAGTTATGGGTGTCCCTTCCCTTACAAACCAGACAATGGGAACAATGTTTTTTCCGTAGGTGGTTGTATCTGAAGGAGGTCAATTGTAATTGTCCCTGAGCTGGCGTAATATACGGCGTGGGGCCTTTGGTTAATGGGGTGTACAGATACAACTATTTATGTAAATAATTGTCCTTCAAAGATCTCTAGACCAGGATGGTTTAAAAACTCTGTTTATTTTTTTTGTAACGGTTTATGTAAGATGTATGGTATGCATTAAATTGTATGTGAAAATGTTTGTATTGTATTGTTGTTTTGTAATAAACAAATGGCTGCTATTGGCCATTCGACTCCAAAAAGGAGTGTGTGTCGATTGGTCAATTTTTAGAGTTTAAGGATGTTTTTTTTTGTTGCTTGTAACCTTTTGGGGAAATTCGGAGCCTCGGTAATCTGCACATCCATTAGTCAAGAAAGGCCCGTAGCAGAAGTGCAACTAGGAGGAGGGCCGGCATGACTAAGGGGGGCAGTGAGGCGGAGTAGGTAGAATTATGGTGTAGGGGGAGTTTTTTCTTAGTTGCTGGGACATGTTGTTTTGGGTTAGGGCAGTCGGAGCTTGTGGCCGAAGAGGGAACAACAAATTTGCCGCCCACCCTCCCCTTTTTTGGTTTTCAGTTATTGTTTTACTTCTTTGTGCCTTTTTTGTGGTTTTGGGTTTCCGGGGTTTATGCTATTGGTATGGGTGGAATTTTCGTTTCTTGCGTTCTTAAGTCGTAGCAGCGGGAGGTCTATGGGGTCTTTGAAGGCGGTGTCGAGAAAATAATGGAGGTTTAGGGGGGTTGGGCCCATCTGGAGGTATGGGTGTCCCTTCCCTTACTAACCAGACAATGGGAACAATGGTTTTTCGGTAGGTGGTTGTATCTGAAGGAGGTAAATTGTAATTGTCCCTGAGCTGCCTTAACGCCCGCCGCACGACTATATACATCCGCAAAATGGCACGGACAGGCAGATAGCCGTATATATACGTCCCTGCCTTCTAGCGGGTGGGGGGTCCGATCAGGACCCCCCCGCTGCGTGCGGCGGGCGGATTGCCTCGGGGAGTGATCCGGGACGACGGCGCAGCTATTCGTTTATAGCCGATCCGTCGCGATCGCTCCCCGAAGCTGAAGAACGGGGAGAGCCGTATGTAAACACGGCTTCCCCGTGCTTCACTGTGGCGGCGTATCGATCGAGTGATCCTTTTTATAAGGGAGACTCGATCGATGACGTCAGTCCTACAGCCACACCCCCCTAGAGTTGTAAACACACACTAGGTGAACCCTAACTCCTACAGCGCCCCCTGTGGTTAACTCCCAAACTGCAACTGTAATTTTCACAATAAACAATGCAATTTAAATGCATTTTTTGCTGTGAAAATTACAATGGTCCCAAAAATGTGTCAAAATTGTCCGAAGTGTCCGCCATAATGTCGCAGTCATGAAAAAAATCGCTGATCGCCGCCATTAGTAGTAAAAAAATTTTTTTTATAAAAATGCAATAAAACGATCCCCTATTTTGTAAACGCTATACATTTTGCGCAAACCAATCGATAAACGCTTATTGCGATTTTTTTTACCAAAAATAGGTAGAAGACTACGTATCGGCCTAAACTGAGGAAAAAAAAATGTATATATGTTTTTGGGGGATATTTATTATAGCAAAAAGTAAAAAATATTGAATTTTTTTCAAAATTGTCGCTCTATTTTTGTTTATAGCGCAAAAAATAAAAACCGCAGAGGTGATCAAATACCACCAAAAAAAAGCTCTATTTGTGGGTAAAAAAGGACGCCAACTTTGTTTGGGAGCCACGTCGCACGACCGCGCAATTGTCTGTTAAAGCAACGCAGTGCCGAATCGCAAAACCTGGCCTGGGCATTTAGCTGCAAAATGGTCCGGGGCTTAAGTGGTTAATATACGGCGTGGGGCCTTTGGTTAATGGGGTGTACAGATACAACTATTTATGTAAATAATTGTCCTTCAAAGATCTCTAGACCAGGATGGTTTAAAAACTCAGTTTATTTTTGTTGTAACGGTTTATGTAAGATGTATGATATGCATTAAATTGTATGTGAAAATGTTTGTATTGTATTGTTGTTTTGTAATAAACAAATGGCTGCTATGGCCATTCGACTCCAAAAAGGAGTGTGTGTTGAGTGGTCAATTTTTAGAGTTTAAGGATGGGTTTTTTTTGTTGCTTGTAACCTTTTGGGGAAATTCGGAGCCTCGGTCATCTGCATATCCATTAGTCAAGGATGTGATTGTAGATTTCTTCAATGACAACACAGCAACAAAAAAAAAATGTTGCTTGTAGGTTGGTATTTGGCGTGGGGAAGGGTTAGGAAATCCGTGGGGTTTCTTTATTTGTCTGTACTTTAATTTCACAGTAAACAGGGATAGCCACAGGAATAAAAAGGCAAAATCAGCACCGTGAGGTCACAGACAGCGATAAAAGATGACAGAACCTCTAACCCTGCCCCACTCCAGGGGTGTGGCTAGATCCCTGCATGTAGAGTATGTACCCTAGGTCTCAAGATAGGTGCTATGGGTTTGCTGCCGGTACTGTTCCACAGACTGTTATCCCCCTTGACTAATAATGTTAGGGGTGTTCTGACTACTAGGGCCACTGATAGGGGGGGACCACCAGCCCTCCTGTAGGGGGCCCGAGCACACGGGGGGCCCAAGAGCAGTAGAAATCGGTGTGGTTGGGTGGAGGGCCAATTACAGAAATATGCCATGTGCGGCTCTCTGCAGCAGTTCCAGTTTCAGCTGCTACAGAGAGAGACACAGACACAGGGCATCGTTCCTGCAATTGCTTCCCCCGCACCAATCCCCATCAATGTTCTGCTCACTTCTGATCCCCCCCCCCCAGTATGCCCCACTGTCACTGTGCTGCCCCCCCTCCCATGGCACTGCCAGCTTCCATGTCTTGTAAATAAATAAATTGTAAAAATAATAATAATAAAACATTTTTTAATTGTATACATTTAAAAAAAAAAAATGCATTTAAATAAAAAAAAAATTAAGAAAACAATTAAAAAAGGGTTAATTCACACAGGTTCTATTTTATGTTTGTGTCTGCTAATAATTATTTTAGTATATTTTTTGTGAAAATATTGGGCCGGATTCAGAAAGAGATACGACGGCGTATCTCCTGATATGCCGTCGTATCTCTGAGTTCGGCCGGATGTATCTATGCGACTGATTCAGAGAATCAGTTACGCATAGATATCCCTAAGATCCGCCAGGTGTAAGTGTCAACAGAAATTTAAATAAAACATGCCCCCTACATCCCCATTTGAATTACGCGGCCTTACGCCGCAACACATACGTTACGCCGCTGTAACTAAGGATGCAAGTTCTTTCTGAATAAAGAACTCACGCCCAAAGTTAGAGCGGTGTAACGTATCGGAGATACGTTACGCCGGCCGGACAGATACGCTGAGGTATCTGAATCCGGCCCATTGTTTTGATATATTGGGGGGCCCTGCCAGGTAGGCTGTACAGGGCCCTGTGATTTCTAACAGCAGCCCTGCTGACTACTAATGGTGGGGCATTCTTCTACCAACTGACCAACACCATAAGGGAAATTCTTCCCACTGGTCACCAATCTGAGGGGCAGTACATTACATACTGCTGCCCACTGTACACTGTGTTGTGCAATACATACTCCTAACTGCTTTACCCTGTATGCTGTGATGCACATAATCTTGACCCCCCCCCACACTCTGTAAGCTGTTTATTAGGTAACATACTCCTGACCCCTGTACTTTATATACAGTACTATATTGCAGTAGCGTCTGGTGCTCCGTTGCCCGCCAGGCCCCCCGCCAGCCCTGCACTTAACCTATCCTGGTCGCGGCTTCCCTCTTGCGTCTTCTCCCGAGTCCACGTGGACGCTTCTCCTGGCTAATCAGGACTTAGGACTCGTGGCCAATCAGGTCTCAGAACCCACTTTTTGATTGTCCGGAAGGAGAAACAGGAAGACTTTGGCCAATATTAATTTGCTAATGTCACACAGCTGGGTGGGCTCGGGGGACAGTGCTCTCTGCGCCCTGAGCCCACCCTTTTTGAAGCAAATTTGAGCATCTAAACATGCATTTCTAAAAAAAAAAAAAAAAACATTGGAATCCATGCGTCCGGTGCTCTGCATATAGATTAGGGGCCGAGCGCATGGATTAGGGGGATGGCGCCACTGCTATATTGTATGTTACATGTATCTGACCAGTGGTGGCCTGTCCATTGGGGCCGCCACTTCCTAATCTATACATCTGGCCCCCTAATCTACATACATTGTGCCAGACATATGGATTCCAACCCTCCCCCTGCGGGCCAGGGCCCCATACAGGAGGGCTGGGGGTACCCCCTTATCCACAGCTCTGGTCAGGCATAAGCATTGAGAATTTAATGTGTGCTCATCATTAGAGAATTATGTAGGTAGACCTCTTCTTTTGAGAATGTTAGCTCCCTGGCTGTCAAGCTGGTAACTTTTTCTGAAGTCAGTTAATGACCTAGAACAAACATGGAGGTGTAGCAGGTACTTCTCCAGACTGATCTAATCTATGATGGAAGAACAGTCTGCTGCAGCAGTGTGGGCTTTTTCACCCCCCCCCTTTCTCTCTTCAAACACAGACACTCAGTACTGCTTGTTTGGAAACTCCCTATTGGAGGTTGTCTGTAAACTCCCTATTGGAAGAGCCTGAGCCAATCATGAGACAACAGCAAAGGACTGTGGGAGAGGAAAAAAAGCCAGAGGAACTAGGCCAGAGACTCTTTTTGCCTGCACCCCATCAGGAGAGCATCTGCATTCAATGTGTGTGTGGAATCGCGGCCTACCAACTCCAGCCCAGAGGAACAGATTGTTCATGCAGCTCCAGCCCAGAGGAACAGATTGTTCATGCAGCTCCAGCCCAGAGGAACAGACTGTCCATGCTAAAGAAGGACACCCTGCAACAGCTCAAGAATTGAATGCCACTGTGACACACCTGCATCTAAGATCGATCGATCGATCAGGGGAGGACCGCTGACTGTGTACAGCATTTGGTGAGGGGGCTTTGCCCAGAAACCTTTAAAGCTTTTTATAGAATACCACATCCAATTATTGTCCACAGAGCTCCTACATTGCCGGTGAAGATAATAAAACGCAAAGCTTTGCCTCCAGGACATTACCACGGTTGTTCTTAAAGGGGACACACCACGGGTATTGATATAATTTCACTGTGTGGGTACTGGAGGTATTGTAGGCCGGCCTGGGGTTCCCCTTTAGCCACAGCATCCCACACACACCAAAAGTTATTGGGGAGTCTATTTAATCTGTACATATTGTTACCTATTGCTTTTGTTGTTTGCATAGTGTTCCTGACTGTTTTCTTTAACCACTTAAGACCCGGACCAAAATGCAGCTAAAGGACCTTGCCCCTTTTTGCGATTCGGCACTGTGTCGCTTTATTTATTTATTTATTTTTTTCTTTTTTTCCTTCCACATCAGACTCCGCTCACACATGACAGCGAGACTTGCTCACGGTTCGACCGCCCATAACGTCTCTCTAGTGGCTTTTCGCATCATGCGTGTTTTTTTTTTTTTTTTTATTACATTGGTTTTTTTCCTTTTAGTATTTTATGCTCTTTTCTTCTTTTTTTTTTTTTTATATGTTTATATTCCTTTTTTTTGTACAGTTACAAATTTGTCATTTTTGAACCAATAATTATACTTTTTCCATTTAACAAGTCTTACTCAATATAGTGACGTGACTAGTCTTTTTTTTTTTTTTTTTTTCCTTCCCCTTCCCCCCCCTCCCTGGATCTGTGTGCCATGCAATCTTCTTTTTGTTTTCTCACCTATCAGCTTCTGACATTCCTTGAACGAATTTTTCCGCCAATTTAAAAACTTTCCATTTCTCCCAAACCACTCTGGCCCAGATTCAGGTAGATTTGCCCATTAGTTGCACATGTGAAGAGCAGCTGATTTGCTCTGCGCTGGGGCAAATTGGAAAGATTGCCACCTGATTCAGGATTCCTTTTGTCTGCTAACTTGCTCCTTTGTAAGGCAAAAATCAGGGCCTAAGGCAGCGCAAGTAAAAGTGGGTGTGCCCTATGCAAATGATCTTTTTTCCACTCAGCAGTGGTTTGCGCCTATTTTCAGGGCAAATTCTGCCCAGCTGCTTGCACTGAGCAAATAAATAGGGGCAGACCTGCGCAGGTCCTGTGCAAAATTACATCCTGCTTTTCCCACCCCCCCCCTGAGCAAGGTAATTTTGCCCTTTTTGCTGATATGGCACCTCCTCATAAAAAAAAAAAGAAGAAAAGCTAATTTTATAGCTTCAGAGATGGAGATACTTCTTGCGGCACTCACGCGCCATAGTGATGTGCTGTATGGTGCCCAGCGGCAGCACTCCACTGTAGCCCAAAGGAGGGCTATCTATGATGGCATTACCCTGGACATAAATGCCCTGGGTAATGAAGAAAGGACGTGGGGGGACATTCAAAAGAAGTCCGGGATAAGCTTGTGCTTATCCGCAAGCATACGAGTGGCACGGGAGGAGGACCACCCTGCAAGATCCGTCTAAATCCTGATGAGGAGGTGATCGCGCAAAGTCTAGCGCTGGAGCAGGTGGAGGGAGTCCCAGGCTACGACTCCACTGTTGGGGACTTGGGGACTGGTAAGTTTGTTTTTTTTCATATTTGCTGTGTATCATGGGAGGGGGTAGAAGTGAACATATGAGGGGGTAGAAGGGAACATGTAACAAGTTTTTGTTTCTCATATCTGCTGTGTATCATGGGAGGGGGTAGAAGTGAACATATGAGGGGGTAGAAGGGAACATCTAACAAGTTTTTGTTTCTCATATTCGCTGTGTATCATGGGAGGGGGTAGAAGGGAACATGTGATAAGTGTGTTGCTCCAGCAACATTTTTGTTTTGTGTCATCCACAGATGTTGATGATGAGGCTGGGCTGGCCCGTCGTCGGCTGTAGGGCGACCCACGCCACCCCCAGAACATCATGGGGTGCAGTCAGGCCCTCTGCAGATCCTGGGCATGTTGGTGGAGGAGGATATCGGCCAGAGTCCATCTAGGGAGGAGGGAGTGGTGGAGGAGGCCGTTATCCTCAATCTGGAGGAAGCAGTGTCCCTCCAGGAGGATGCCACCATCCCTGACCGACCCACCACCCCCCCGACCATAACATCATCCCCCTCCAGGGCAAGCCCCTCCAGTGTCCCTCCCTCCAGTGTCACTCCCTTCTGTGTGACCCCCTCCCCTTCTGCTCCCTCAGTTCGTGCCCCAGCCTCTCCTCCAAGGAAGGCTCTTTCTAAAACTAGGGGGTGTACCCTCCAGCCTCCGTGAGGGTCTGCAGGAGGAGCAGGCCCGGCAGACCCACCATATAGGGGAGATGGTGGGAGACCTGAGGCGGGTGGCGGACAGCCTGGCATCATCCTCCTCCTCTGTCCAGCAGGCCCTCACCCACCATGCTGACCGGGGGGACCGACAGAATAAGACCCTGGAGGATGTTAGTGGCAACTGCGCAGCCATTGTGACCTGTCTGGTTGAACAGCAGGATGCCACTGCATTATTAACTTCGGAGGTGAGCAGGTTGGCAGGTGCGGTGGAGGCCAACACTGCTGCTGTGCGGGAGGAGGGGAGACTTACCCGACGGCAGTTGAGGATCACCACCACATGGCAGATGAGGATGTTGGGACAGACCAACACCGTTCTCAACCGCCTGGCCAACGCCATAGAGGGCTTGCAGGCACCACCTGCCAGGAGAGATGAAGTAGGGGTTGATGCTCCCCCCCCTCCATCCCCACCCCATGCTCCACCACGGCGTCTGAGGAGCCAGAGCCGGGGCACCCTTGGGCCAAGGATGTCCAAAAGAAAAAAATAATTTATGACCATTTTTTTTTTTTTTGGTGGCTCAGATTATGAGCTTGTTTTTTGGTTATGCTCAGATTTTGAGTTTTTTTTTTTTTATTGATGCTCAGATTATGAGCTTTTTTTTATTTTGTAGCTGCCCCTGGCATGTTGGCACACAGATGTGAGGTCCAGAAAGTGTGGGTGCTCTGCTTGTTCGTCCGTCTTGGTGCTGCTGTAGTTGCTCTCCAGCTGACCTGTGGCCATCTGTTGCTAACTTGCCCCTGCTTTTATAAAGTGCAAATTTGGTCTAATCGGTGGTGACTCCACCGATTAGACCAACGGTCTTGTGATCGATCTGATTTGTGGGGTTTGTCCCAAATGTCCTGTATTTTTTGTATCATCATAATTTGTTAAATAAATATTTATACTATTTTTTACATTGTTGTATATCAGTGCCTCGAAAATCCCAAACAACTCCCCCTCCTCCCTTGATCTACAGTCAATCAACTAGGCCGCAAGCAGCCTTTGTTTGAGTTATTTGATCAGGTCATACCAATTATAATCAATAGGGATGCTGGCACATTTTACTGATATTGTTATCTAAATCTAAAAGAGGCAATACTCGCACTTTTTTTTTTTTTTTTTTTTTTTCTTTCTTACCACCTCAGCTTTTACCAAATTCTAGAGACCAGCTCATGATTTGATGCTTCTTACGTCTCAGTTTGTGGTTTGCATCATGTGTGGTATATATTCAGTGCATATTTTTTATTTTTTTTTTCACCTTTGAATTATTAGTGTACTTAACTGTATATGTAACAGCCACCCGCTGGGGCCGTGAAGTCCTAGCCCCACTTCCTTAGCCCTCCACGTCCCAGCTGACCGTGAGGTCCTGACCCCACTTCCTTAGCCCTCTACGTCCCAGCTGGACTGAGCGGGACACATTACCATATAGCCAACTTTATAAATTATTTACACCCCCCCCTCCCCCTCATGGCTCCCAGGAATCTCATAACTTTTCCCTCGAGTACAAGAACAGTCTCAAACGTTCATCTGAGAATAAAAATATATAGATATGAATCGCTTTAGGAAATGACCATAGAAGGGATAGATATAGTTTCTACTATAAAACTACTAACATACAACTCGTTAGTAGCATACCCTGACTCTCTCAGCATAACTCCATGTTTTTTTGTAATCCCTCCATTTTTCCCATTTCGCCCTATGTTCACCGATCGTCTCTAGGTGACTATCCTTTAACTCTTCCAACCTATACGTTTCCTCCACTTCGTCTATCCAATTCCAGACGTGTGGGCATTCCATCTCCTGCCACTTTTTGGGTATAAGTTTCTTAGCAGCGTTTAAAAGGTGAGGAAGTAAAGACTGCTTGTATTTTTTAACCCCCTCTTGGCTGCAATGAAAGAGCACCACCCAGGGGTCTTTCTTTAATTCTTCGCCCGTAATAGTTTTAATTTGACTCAGAATTATGTCCCAATAGGCTTGTATTTTTGGGCATAACCACCAAAGATGGGCCATTGTGCCTCTTTCTGAGCAACCCCGCCAACACTCTGCGGTCTGACCCGCTTTAAATTTGTTTGCTTTCTCCGGGGTGATATACCACCCGGAGATACACTTATAATTTGTTTCGGCAGTTCGTATATCGATTGCTGATGAATGGGTTAGGTGCATAATCCTATTATAACTATTTGTCCCTCTTGTGATTCCTAACTCTCTTTCCCATTTATCTATGAAAGGTGCTTCACTCCGTGAACCTATCTTTACCAATATCCCATATAATTTAGTGATAGTGCCCTTTGAATTTTTAGATTTGCAAATCTTCTCAAGTGGGGTTAGCTCCGTCTCCGTCCGTAATGGGCGGGGGAGGTGCCGCACGAAGTGATGCAACTGGGAATAATGCCACCTATCCAGATTCCATAAATCCGTTTTGGATCTCAAATCTTCATAGGACATTATCTCTCCATCTTTAATAATATCCCCTAAGTGAACAGTGTCTACCTTAATCCAATTCCCTCCAATTTTATTTTCGCCTGGAGCAAAGTACGGGTTTTCTTTTAGATTCATTAATGGGGAATTAAATTTCCCTTCTAATTGTGTCAAAGTCCTGTCCCACATTCTTAAAGTGTCCCGTGTTAAATCATGTATTTTGTGATCTAGTGCTCTGTGTTGTGCAGGGATCCAGATAATATTTTTCAAATATTTACTTGTTAGTGCTTTCTCAATTTGCACCCACCTTTTATCAGTCCTATCCCGTGCCCATTCTACCGCGCGAGCTAAAACCGCCGCCTTATAGTAACTTTTAATGTCCGGGACTGCCAGACCGCCGAGTGGCTTGCCCTGTTTTAGGGTGGAGAGGGATATTCTGTGCTTCTTATTTTTCCAGACATAGTTTAGTAGCAAGGTATTAAGGATTCTCAAAAATTGCTGAGGGAGGGCTATGGGAACTAATAGAAATTTATAAAGAATTTTTGGGACTACAACCATCTTCAGCATATTGATGCGTCCGATCCATGATATGGGTTTGTTAATCGTTCTTTTTAATTCGCTCTTGATCTCATTTAGTAAGGGAACATAATTTATTTTATACATCTTCTGCTCTGTGTTGGCCAGTTTGATACCTAGGTACTTTAGTTCTTTGGTCCAGGGGAATGCGCAGATTTCCTTGACACGACACACCTCCCTTTTGTTTAAATTAATATTCAAAATTTCAGATTTAGTTACATTGATTTTAAAGTTTGAGATCGCACCATATTGTTGCAAAACTTTAGAGAGCTTTGGAATAGAATGGGCCGGATTGGTTAAGAAAAACAAAATATCGTCGGCAAAAGCCGATAATTTATGTTCCTCCCCTTCTACTCTAACTCCGTTAATGTCAGGGTCGTTACGTATGGTAGACAGCAGCGGCTCTAAAGATAGAATGAAAAGGAGGGGGGACAGGGGACAGCCTTGTCTTGTCCCATTTTTCATCTCGAATGGGTCAGATAGTGTACCATTAATTTTTATTTTTGCAGTGGGATGGTGATAAAGTGCTTTAATCCACCGGGACATCCTGTTTCCTAATCCCATGGCATTAAGAGTCTCCATCATGAGCCCCCAGTCTACCCTGTCAAAAGCTTTTTCAGCATCTACTGACAGGAATAGTCCTGGGGGCTCATTCTGCCTTATGGTCTGAAGCAGGAGAATTGCCCTTAGACTGTTGTCTTTGCCCTCTCTGTTGGGCACAAAGCCTACCTGGTCGGGGTGTACCAAGGAGTGCATAACCCCTTTCAGGCGCCCCGCAAGAATTTTGGCAAAAAGCTTAATATCTGTATTTAACAGAGAGATAGGTCTGTATCCCGAACAGAGAGAGCTATCTTTCCCTTCTTTCAAAATTATTGCGACCACTGCCGCAGTAGCTTCGCTGCTGGTTTCAAATTCAGACCCTAACCCATTAAAATATTTGCACATCCTCGGTATCAAAATGTTGCTATATCTCTTATAATACAGGGAGGAAAACCCATCCGGCCCCGGGCTTTTTCCGCCAGTGGTGGTATTTAGAGCTATTTTTATTTCTTCTTCAGTTATGGGGCGGTCCATGTTGGAACTTTCCATCTCCTCTAATCTAGGGAGTCCTGCCCTGTCAAGGAAATCTCGGGTCTTTCCCTCCCTCTCCCCTGCCTGCCACCCTGGATGTTTTAATGTGTATAGTTCCTCATAATATTTTTTGAATGTTTCCACAATTTCTCTGGTTGCGTTGACCATGGTCCCGTCTTTCCTTTTAATTTTTTCAATGTAATTTCTAGCTTTCTTTTTTTGAGCCATTTTAGCTAAGAGCTTGCTTGGTTTGTTACCCCAAAGGTATCCCTCTTTGGAAATACAGTTTAATATATTTCTCGCTTCCTGTTCCATGATCTCCTTGAGAGCGTCTCTTTTTATAATTAGATTATGATAAATCTCTTTTGATCCCTGCGCTTTGTGTTTGCATTCTAGGGACTCTATATCTTTGATCAGGGTGTTTGCTTTACTTTTCCTCTCTTTTTTTTTTTTAACGCCCTCCGCAATTAGAATTCCTCTGATATAAGCTTTGTGCATCTCCCAAAGGGTTGCGCTGGTAATCCCTTCCGTTTCATTAATAAGAAAAAATTGTTTTAGTTCCGCCTCCACCCTACTTGCCCCTCCTTCATCGCATATCAGGCTATCATCTAGGCGCCACAACGGCCGCTGTCTCTTTTGTATAGATAATTTAATTTTCATGGAGATTGGTGCATGATCTGACACAGTCATAATACCTATGTCCGTCTCCGTTATAGAGTCCAGCAGCCTATGATCCGCCAGGATGTAGTCAATTCTGGAGTATGTTCCGTGGGGAGGAGAGTAAAACGTGTAATCATGTTCATTTGGATGGAAAATCCGCCAGGCATCAACTAGTTGGCAGTCATGAATCTTTCGTTTAATTCTTTGTAAGTGCACATTTCTTGTCTCCTTCCCACGGAACGTGCTATCTTCTTTCGGATCGAAGACGAAATTCAAATCACCCATCAGGATTATATACCCCTCGGCGAAATCATTCAATTTTCCCAGAATTTTCCCTAAGTATTGGGTTTGGTGTACATTTGGGGCTTAGATATTTGCTAAGGTATAGACTATGTTATCGATCCTTACCCTAAGAAATATAAATCTCCCTTCTGGGTCTGTCATCCTTGCCTCAAGGGTGAACCCGAACCCCCTTGTAAACCCAATTGCCACGCCCCTAGCGCGTTTTGAGATGGAGTCCCCATAAAACCAAGTGGGGTATGCAGGGGAAAAAAGCTTGATATTCGCGTCTCTGGTTAAATGGGATTCCTGGATAAAGACAACGTCCGCTCTAAGTTGTTCAATCTCGGCAAGGACCTTTAGTCTTTTAACGACTGAGTTTAATACAATACTCGCACTTTCTATTGCTTCTATGGTAGTTATATCTAAGGCGTGATTTTAAACTGCACCTATCATTTGTGATTTGTCAATCCTTTTACCCAAATCGCTTTCCCATTTTTCTAAAAAGGGCAATGTTTCCTCCGTTAATATTCCATATGCCTTTGATATACCATGTATCAGAGGCTTATCTGTATTGCATATTTTTTCTATTGGGTATAGTGTTTTATCTTCCCTAATCAGCTGTGGTAATGTGCTCACAAAGTGATTTAACTTTCATTCACTCATCCGTTGCTCCCCTTCTCCCATTTTTATATCCTGTCTTGCTTTAATTTTTCCCCGTGTGACAATATCTTTTAATTTTTTCTCACCCAGTTGCTTTCCAAAACGTGTTCCATTGCCTGGTGGGAAAAAATTTGTGCCTGCTAATGGGATTAATGGGGAGTTATACTCCCATTTTTCCCGTCTAAATACTGTGTCCCATATTTTAAAAACATTCTTTGTTATACTATGTGTGTTTGTGCCCAGTTTCCTCGTCTTCGGTGGTATCCAAACATTTCTGTCTAATTGTGTCATACTTAATATGTCTTCCATACGTACCCATTTTTTTTTGGTGTGTGTGTTTGTCCATTCTACTAACCTGGCTAAATTTACGGCAAAATAATATCTTTTTATGTCGGGGAGCCCCAACCCACCTCCTTTTTTTTTCATGCTCAGCAGTGAATAGCTTATTCTAGCCTTTTTACCTGCCCATATGTATTTCAAAATTACTGTTTTAATTACCTTAAAAAAACTTTGCGGTATTTTTATTGGGAGCATTTGAAGTTTATATGTTATCTTCGGTAGTATCATCATTTTAAACGCATTAATCTTACCGATCCAGGAGATGTGTTTTCTTTGCGAGATTTTTCAGGTCTTGGTTAATGTCATTAATTAAGGGGACAAAGTTGGCCAAGTAAAGTTTTTCAACTGTTGGTGTGATCTTTATTCCTAAATATGTTATAGCTTCTTTTTCCCATGTAAATGGGAAATCTTTCTGCAGTTCTTCTGCTTCTTTTTTATCTATCCCCAAATTCAGGATTACTGGGCCTGATTCCCAAAAGAGATACGCAGGCGGAACTGCTGTTCAGCCTGCTTATCTCTGTGCCTAACTTTGGAAACGATCCTCAAAAGGCTTTTTCCAAAGTTAGGCAGAAAATCTGACATGTGTAAGACACTTATACGGTCAGATCTTAGGATGCAGTACCGCATCCGCCACTGGGGGCATTTCTCATTGAAATGCCGCTTTGAGTATGCAAATGAGGACTTAAGCAGATCCACAACGCTTTTCAGCACTGTGATTTCTGCGTAAGTTCCGATTTTGCTTGCGCAAAACTAGGGCTGGTTTTACAATGTGGAAAGTTAGTCACACCTTGTAAAGGCCCATTCAAGCGACGGCATTTGGTATGCATTCCTGAGGGAGAACTCCACGGCAATTTTTAAATTCAAAACCGGCATGGGTTCCCCCCCAGGAGCATACCAGGCCCTTAGGTCTGGTATGGGTTGTAAGGAGACCCCCCCACGCCGAAAATTCGTGCTCCGGCAGGTACCCACGTGGTGGGTGCCTACCCACGTGCACCCACCACGTGGGTACCTACCGGAGCATGATGGGACGGTGAGGCCTATATAAATGGGATGCAAGGCGCGCTTCTATCATTACAGTGACAAGAGGCGACGAGTCAACATCGGAAGAGGGGAGAAGAAGAACCTGACGTCACAGAAGACCGCGTTGGCTGCCTGCTAGTAATTGAGCTAACACACGAAGATAGCAGGCAGCCAGCGCTGAAGAAGAAGGCACCGGACAGCTGCAGAAGAACCGGGGTTCGCCGAGTCAACAGCGGAGAGCGGCGAAGATAGAAGAAGACCCCCGGAGAGCGGAGAAGAAACCCCCCCCCCCCGGAGAGCGGAGAAGACCCCCGGAGAGCGGAAGAAGAAGCCCCCCCTGGTATTAGAGCTAATAAAGAAGACAGGGGGGGCCTCCGGAGCAGAATAATAAATTATTTTAAAAACCCTTGTGTTGTGTGTTTAATAACTTTAACTTTTTGCCTCCAGGTGAATGGGTAGGGGTACGATGTACCCCATATCCATTCACTTAGGGTGGGGGGCCGGTATCTGGGGGCCCCCTTATTTGAGGGGACTCCGAGATTCCGATAAGCCCCCCGCCCGCAGACCCCGACAACCAACGGCAAGGGTTGTCGGGAAGAGGTCCTGTCCTCATCAACATGGGGACAGGGTGCTCTGGGGTGGGGGGGCCCGCAGTGCGCCCCCCTGCCCCAGAGCACCCAACCCCTCCATGTTGAGGGCATGCGGCCTGGCACGGCTCAGGAGGGGGGGGGGGGCGCTCGCTCGTCCCCACTCCCTTTCCTGACCGGCCGGGTAGCGTGCTTTGGATACGGGTCTGGTATGGATTGTAGGGGGACCCCCTACGTCGAATTTTCGGCGTGGGGGGGGTCTCCTTACAACCCATACCAGACCTAAGGGCCTGGTATGCTCCTGGGGGGGGAACCCATGCCGGTTTTTTCTTTGAAAATTGGCATGGAGTTCTCCCTCTCAGGAATGCATGCTGAGCGACGCTGTCATTTTTTTTTATAATTATTTGTTTTCCCGTCGCGTATATTTTTTTTCACCCGTCGCAACTTTAGTGTCCCGTCGCAATCCACAAAGCCCGGCGTCAATTACGTTCGCGCGCTGCACGTCGGGAAAATGACGTCACACGCATTCGCAGTACGGCCGGTGCGGGAGCGCGCCTCATTTAAATTTTAAACGCCCCCCGGAGAGGAGGACCGCCTTGCGACGGAGGCACTTAAGTTACACGGCCTGAAATTTCTAGGTAAGTGCTTTGTGGATCAGGCACTTAGGTAGAAATTTTAAGTCAGTGTAACTTAACTGCTGAAAGTTAAGTTAGGCAGCTTTTTTGGGAATCAGGCCCACTGTTTTTATCGGGTTTATTTTAAAGTTGGAAAGTTCACCGTATCTTTTTATTTCCTTTATGACGTTAGGGAGGGAAACTCTAGGTTTGGTCAAATATAGGAGTATGTCGTCTGCGTACGCCGCCACCTTGTGTTCATCGTCTCCCACTCTCACCCCCCCATGTCCGGGTTTTCCCGGATTTTTGCTAACAACGGTTCCAGTGCTATTACATATAGGAGGGGTGAGAGCGGGCACCCCTGTCTGGTTCCGTTTTTCATTTCAAACACAGACGACATACTCCCATTGACCTTCACCCTTGCCGTCGGGTGGCTATATAAATTCTTTACCCATTTCATGAACTTTGGTCCCAGGCCTATATTTTGTAAAGCTTCCATCATAAACCCCCAGTCGACTCTGTCAAATGCTTTTTCAGCATCTAAAGACATGAGTACGACTGGGGGTTTCTTTTTTGGATCTTGTTGTAATAACAGCAGGGTCCTTATGCTATTATCTCTCCCTTCTCTGCCTGTTACAAAGCCTGCCTGATCTGTATTTATTAATTCCGGCATTAAACTTTTTATCCTAGTTGCTAATATTTTCGCATATACCTTCAGGTCTGCATTTAACAATGCTATTGGTCGATAGTTGGAACACAAAGTTCCATCTTTTCCTGTTTTAGAGATAATAGAAATATTTGCAAGCAGAGATTCTTTTCTTATTTCCTCTTCCTCTCCTATTTTATTAAAGAAGTTACACATCTCTGGGACCAGAAGTTCTTTAAATTTTTTATAATATTTAATCCGCAAGCCGTCAGGGCCTGGACTCTTACCACCCAGTGTTTCCTGGAAGGCTCTGTAGATCTCATCCTGAGTTATTGGGGCCTCCAAGGATTCAATATCGTTTTGAGATATTTTAGGTACATTCACTTCTTTTAAGTATTCCTTAATTTTCCTTTTTCTAATATTTTCTTGCTCTTGAGTTTCGTTGATTCTTATTGAGTATAATGTGCTATAAAAAGTCTGAAAGGCTTCCGCCATTTCATAAGGCCGTCTTGATTTTTTATTTTTTCTATGTATTTTTTTTCCTGAGGCCCCATACACACGGGAGGATTTATCCGCGGATACGGTCCAGCGGACCGTTTCCGCGGATAAATCCTCTCAAGGATTTCAGCAGATTTTAATGCGATGGAGTGTACTCACCATCGCATTGAAATCCGCGCCGAAATCCTCTGGCGATGACGTGTCGCGCCGTCGCCGCGATTATGACGTGGCGACGTGCGCGACGCTGTCATATAAGGAATTCCACGCATGCGTTGAATCATTGCGACGCATGCGGGGATCCCTTCGGACGGATGGATTTGGTGAGTCTGTACAGACCAGCGGATCCATCCGTGGGATCCGATTCCAGCGGATAGATATTCTGTGCATGTCGACAAATATCTATCTGCTGGAATTCGGAAATATCCGCGGATAAATATCCGCCGGAGTGTACACACCATAGAATCTATCCGCTGAAACCCATTCGATGGGATTTATCTGCGGATAGATTCTATGGTGTGTATGGGGCCTCAGATATTCTGGCTAAATATTTCCCTGGTTTGTTCCCCCATTTATACCTCTCTTTTCTGACATTTTTGAATATGTTCCTTGTGTTATATTCTAAAATCCCTTCCGGAAGGATTTTATAAAGAATATATATATTCTTGTTAATATGAATGAATGCGAGACTGTTTGAGCTAGTGATTTTCTTATGTAATCCGCTGGATTCGAGATATGAAACTCCAAAAACGTATAAGTTTGAATATGAAATATATATATGTTCATTTGAAGTGTTTAATGTTGTAAGAAAAGAATTGTATTTGTTTGAAATGTGTTCTCCTATTGAAGTATTTCATATGACTGTTTCTAAGCTGTATAGCTACCCCCCATGTCTAATGTCAGTGATTGATTATGTTCAAGAACTAGGCCACATCCTGTTTAGACTGTGCTGTGAAATGTGTCTGCATATCATTCCCCTTTTCTTACCTAAACAAGCCATTTCCTCTTGAGATCTACAGAATATTTAGACTAGGTTCTCAGGAACCATTTCCTATAGAGACTATAGAGTGTCTAGATGCAAACCAGATGTTGTATTCATATTTCATTATAAGTCACACCCTTTGGGAGGGTATATTTCTGAGCGCGAAATTCAGACAAAGAAATGTCTTTGATATATAAACTCAAGGTCTGATAGCTTGCGGAGCTCTTTCCTATCCAGCCACCATCAAGAGGAAGCACACACTCACAGACATCTTGCAAGCATACAGAAACAAGTCTTGAAGCACACATCTCATTCATTTGAAATTCTTATTTTTTTTAACTCTTATTTGAAGCTATTGATACATTGAAACTGTTCTTGTACTTATGTTAAGTGTGTACATTAAACACACGTTTTTTTATTCACGAATATGTCTCATGATCGATTTAATAGCAGTAAGTGTGCTATTTAAATATAAGCCAAGTTATCAACTTTATTTCATTGGCTAGCCAGCCATTCGATGAACGATTTTCAAATTTTATACCACTTTCTCAAAGTGCTATCGGAGGGCAGAGAAGTAGAGTATTGAGTAATTTTTGAAACGTTTGACGAGAACCTAGAAGTCAACAATCAGCCAGTCGCTCATTTTTTCGCAGTTTTTTTACAACTGTCCCTTATATCGAAAGGGGGAACATGTTAGTACTGAGAGAGACTACGGAAAGAGTTTGACGAGAGCCTAGAAGTATCGATTTATCGTGAATGACCTGGAGATTCGTAGAACACGGAAGACTTCTTATTCGGTGAGTAAAATCATGGAATGTTTTAAATGTTCAGCTAATGAATGTCAAGGTTTATCAAAACAGATTTGTTATTCTGTTTTATGGAAGTCGTTATATTTGCAATGTTTAGAATCTAATCTGGCTATTGATGCAGAGAGATTCTCGTTAGCTAAAACTAAAAGGAAATTAAGTAATGTAATGAAACTAGTTACAGATTTTAATTCAATGATTTCTGAGGTAACAGAAATACATTCAGAGGACACTTCGGGTAATGCAGGCAATATGCAAACACATGAGAATGTATCTACTGCAGCTAGTTGTTTAAATTGTGGAACTGTATGTAATTATGTTGAGCGGAGTGAAAAAACGCAGTCAGATATGGTATTAACAGAATTTGCTCAGTCCTCAGATAAAATGGAGGAGATACCACATGCAGGGAAACAGGATAATATTATTGCAGCAGACATTACTAAAAACACAGTGAATGTTTTTGAAAGCATTTCAGGCAATAGTGACAAGGAATGTGTTACGTTTGTTCATTCTAAGAAGCAATGTGTTTATCCATCGTCATATGCACAGAGAAAGCAAGTTTTCAAATGTTCTTTATGTCGCAGGAAAGGTCATATGGCAAAATATTGTTGGTCAGTGAGTGACAGGAAGTCACATAATTTCAAAACGTCTCCAATGCGTTATGAAGTTTACTCTGTAAGATGGAGTAATCATAGGAGGTATAATTTTCAAGTTAGACAAGAAGAACAATATTATTTAAAGTACAATAAGCCATTTGTTACTTCTAATGTCACGCTGGGAGGAAACAATAGATATGTTCCTTAGTGAGCGGCATGGAATTTATGATTTTTGGTTATGACTTTTTGGCTATGATTTTTGGTATTGCATAAGGTTTATTGAATAAGGTTTTGACGTAAGTTCGACAGATTTCATGTTGGGAATCAGAAAGTTGAATATTTTATTTTTCCGGCAGAATTGCAGACAATTCTGAAAGAAGAGATTTTAAGTGGAATATATGTAACGTCTAGCTCATGAAAAGTGAAGTGAAATTTTAAGGAATATTAATTGGTTTAGAAAAAGAGACAGAATTTATTGTTTCTTTACTTGTATAGTGTAGTGGATGTGCATTGTGCAGTAAATGTAACAGATCATATTGAAGTTTTTTTAAGACATGAAGGGAATTGATTTTAATGATAAAAGAATACGTATTAATAAGGAAGAAATTTATATATGTGTATGTAGTGTTATTTGTTTCAAACATTGAGTACAAGATATATTATTCTTATCTCAGCTATTAACAATCTATCCTTGTGATTTAAATTTCGCGGGGTTTTGCTGCTGAAGCTTTCCTTTGTAAAAAAAGGTGGGGGCCAAGTTGGAGGAGGTTGTTTCTTTGGATGCAGACATGCTGACAGCCTGATAGGAATCACACACACACATTATTGAAAAATCTCTCACACAAGCACGCACTCAAGGAAGTTGATTAAGTTTGAAACACATACACATACGCACAATATATATATATATATATATATATATATTTATACTATCTTTATTAGTATTTTGAAGTTTCTATTTAAGAGACTTTAGCAAAGGAAGTAGGTTTTACATGGTGAAATGGTGATTCAACCTGAATTGGTATAATTGTTGCAAGGAAAACAAACACACAGATACCCTAATTTGCTGAAGAACAGAAAAAGGAATTTTTGTTCCTCTACAGGTTGATTCGACATCTTCTATGGTTCATGAGAACGTTGATGTTGCGTCATGACTTTCAATGGGTTTTTGTGTCTTGTTATACCTCAACACCTTTAGGGAATTCACTAAATTCATTCATGAGAGTTTAGGTCACTTTGGTAAAAGAAAAACTGTTTGATTTTCTTATAGTAAAGTTTTATTGGGACAAAATGGAATACACAGCAGACAGTGTAATTTAATCTTGTTTGTTTTGAGATGAAGTTTCAGAAGTACAGCGTTTTCTGTAACACTGTGAATTTACTGACAGGAAGGAAAATGTCATTTGGTTTTTCAATGATTTTTTTTTTTTTTGTCTACGATGCACAGAGGGGCAATAGAGAAAACATAATGATTAATGGTGGAAGTTCAAAGACCTCTCAATTCAGTGGAATATGCACGTAGACAACAAAAATATGGATATACATTGATTAGTGGAAATGGTATATTATGAGATGATAATGTTATTTTATGAGATAAAAATTTATATTTTGAGATAAATGATACTGCTTTTCTTTTTTCTAGGAATGATTTTTACAAAAATTGATCAAAGAAGGAAAGATGACTACAAAAGAGATGAAAAATCTTAAAGAAAGAAAGTTGATCATCATCGTCATCGTCACAGGATTCATTTTTTCTCTATTGACATTTCTATCAGTGGTAAAATATATCACAAACTGTTCCAGCCATGTAGAGGTTAACAGGATTGAACATTTTCTCAACAAAGACATTATAGTAATAAGAAACAAAAGAAATGTGGACAATGATATTAATGTAGATAACAAATTGGATAGGTTTAGATATACCAATGTCAATACAGCTGATGATTTGATTGGGTATATAGCTGTGGGACAGGGGTATGAGCATTGTATGGAATTATATTTCATTCATAGTAATGAGGTGGAAATCAAAGTTAAAATAGAGTCGAAAACAAGTTTTGTTAAAATGCAAGGATTTTATAGGGTTAATAATTTAACCAAGATTTTTGAATGTAATATACTGAAAAGAGCTTTTTGGACATTATTTGTAAAAGGTAATGATTCAACAATTTGGTCTGGAGATGTCAATAATGATGTGATAAGCTCTGGGAAAATATTTTATCCAGTAGAACAGGATTATTACCTTTTTCAAAGTTTTGTACAAATATTAAATCCAAAACATTTAAAAATAATTGGAGATAAAAAGGGAGACATTGTAAGAAAATTGGATTTTAGAGTGATAAGGAAGTTTGCTCAATTACGAGTCAAAATTAGCATTACTGTGGTAGATATTATTGTTCCAGAGATAAAAGTGTCACCACAGTCTTTAAAAGTCATTGAAGGTGAAGATGGATTGAATTTGATGTGTAGTACTCAAATATATTTACCTCAAAATTCATTGTTAACTTGGAAAAGAAATGGTGAATTTCTGGGTAGTTTTTTCCACAGTACAACTAATATAATTCACAAAGGAATTTTTGGTAATGTGAATTGGATCAATGATAAATTTATTTATCATCAATCAGGTGTATCTTTAAATGATACTGGTATATATGAGTGTTGCATATTAATAGAAGGCTATCCCTTGAAATGTGCTAATGCAAGTATAATTGTCATGTCCCCAAGGAAAAGATGTGTTGGTAAAAACAGTGTTTTTGCTAATCCCTTCCAGATTAACCATTTACAATCCAGAGCTCTATTGAGAGAGGGAACATTCGTCATTATATTGTGGAATTTTAATATTTCAGAATGGAAAATTTCTACAAGGTTTCCACAATGTCAAAGACATTTGGTTAATATGGAATTGGGTATTGAAAGATGGTTTGGAATCAATGGTCATAACAGAAATAGACGTGGTATTGTCGAAGGAGCCCTAGGGGGCATAGGTATAATTGGCAGCATTGCAAATAGTATGGATATTAACACGTTAAAATCTGATCTTGAGTCAGCAGGTTTAGTGGGAAGTAAAGGTTTTAAGATCCAAAGAAACTTAAATCAGATATTAGAAGATATGGTTATTAAAACAGCCAATGTAATGGGTCCATCCATACTACATCTTCAGAATATTATTCTCAATTTAATGACTAGTGAAGAACATTCACATATTGCCAGATTATGTTTAGAAATTCAAACAGAATATTCCACTAATTTTAAAATAATTGCACAAGCTTTTCAGAGTGGAGTTACCCCTCTTGGTATATTGCAGAATTTACCCAGAGAATATGCATATGCAAGAAATCATACTGATTTATGGGTAAATAAATGGTTAGGATGTAGTCAGGAGGGATGTTACAGTTCTTCTATGATTCCTATAGCAGGGAGAGAACAAATTTTGGTTCCAATTACTGTTTTGGGATTACCAATTAGTGATACTCAATTATTATTTTATAAATTGCAGTATACAGATTTTGCGCTTAACAAGGATAATTTTGAATTAGAACAATTAGATTTGTCATCATGTTTACAATTTCAGTCTAAAGTTCTTTGTTTACCTAATCAAGATAAAAGTATATTTCATTCTTGTTATCATAATCATACATTATGTTCTGCAAGAATAGAAAAATTTGAAGCTTCTTCTGAATTAACTACTCTTGTAGATAAAAGGAAGGTTTGTTTTCAGATCATGACAGATACGGAAAGGGTTCAGACTTTCTTTTCCTCTTGCACAAACACAGAAAACCTAAAACGGGGATTGTATTGTGTAGAAGGTGATTTAAGGGCCATAAATGTAAATGGTATAAGAACTAATTTATCTCATCTATCATTGAGAAATGTTAGTGTTAGTCCGGCACTATATAATTTGTCTCAAATAGATGAGTTTCCGTGGAGAGAATGGGTTAACGTAATTCAAAAGGATCAAGGTTTATTAATGGCTCTAGCTAAAGAACTCAGGAATGCAGAGATATCGTTTAAACATGAGCAAGGGAATTTGCAAGAGGTAGTTCATCAATGGTCTACTTTAGCAGGTTCTAGCTGGTGGCATCAATTTAAAAATAGTATATCTATTTGGCGAAAAACTTCAATTACTTCCGCAGCAGGAAATATTTTATCACATCCTATAGTTATTATTTTTATTATTATTATGTTATGCATTATATATCAATTATTTTTAATGTTTAGAATGAAAAAACTGTGTAAGCAAATCAGAAATGAAATCAAGAAAGGTGATGATATGTTGCAAAATAAGCTTAAAAGGAGATTAGGTTTTGGAGTTGCAAACTCGATGACAGGTGAGAATGCATTTGGAGTTATTAGATCAAAGTCAGAGTGCTTGTGACATAGATGTGTGTATAAATGATTAGGAAATATGATCATTATTCATATTTCAGAGGGGAATGTTATATTCTAAAATCCCTTCCGGAAGGATTTTATAAAGAATATATATATTCTTGTTAATATGAATGAATGCGAGACTGTTTGAGCTAGTGATTTTCTTATGTAATCCGCTGGATTCGAGATATGAAACTCCAAAAACGTATAAGTTTGAATATGAAATATATATATGTTCATTTGAAGTGTTTAATGTTGTAAGAAAAGAATTGTATTTGTTTGAAATGTGTTCTCCTATTGAAGTATTTCATATGACTGTTTCTAAGCTGTATAGCTACCCCCCATGTCTAATGTCAGTGATTGATTATGTTCAAGAACTAGGCCACATCCTGTTTAGACTGTGCTGTGAAATGTGTCTGCATATCATTCCCCTTTTCTTACCTAAACAAGCCATTTCCTCTTGAGATCTACAGAATATTTAGACTAGGTTCTCAGGAACCATTTCCTATAGAGACTATAGAGCGGGGATAAGCAATTAGCGGACCTCCAGCTGTTGCCAAACTACAAGTCCCATCATGCCTCTGCCTCTGGGTGTCATGCTTGATGCTGTCAGAGTCTCGCTATGCCTCATGGGACTTGTAGTTTGGCAACATCTGGAGGTCCGCTAATTGCTTATCCCTGCTATAGAGTGTCTAGATGCAAACCAGATGTTGTATTCATATTTCATTATAAGTCACACCCTTTGGGAGGGTATATTTCTGAGCGCGAAATTCAGACAAAGAAATGTCTTTGATATATAAACTCAAGGTCTGATAGCTTGCGGAGCTCTTTCCTATCCAGCCACCATCAAGAGGAAGCACACACTCACAGACATCTTGCAAGCATACAGAAACAAGTCTTGAAGCACACATCTCATTCATTTGAAATTCTTATTTTTTTGAACTCTTATTTGAAGCTATTGATACATTGAAACTGTTCTTGTATTTATGTTAAGTGTGTACATTAAACACACGTTTTTTTATTCACGAATCTGTCTCACGATCGATTTAATAGCAGTAAGTGTGCTATTTAAATATAAGCCAAGTTATCAACTTTATTTCACCTTGTTTCAACCTTCATCAACTCTCTGAGCTGGGCCCTCTTTATCACTATTTCTTGATATACTTCGTTTTCTTCTCGCTCTTTATGCGTTTGCTCCAGTTCAAATAACTCAGTTGTTAATTTTTTCATGTTTAATTTTCTTATCTTTTTTTTCCCTGCTCCTATTGAAATTAGTTTCCCTCTAATGTATGCCTTATGGGCCTCCCATACAGTAGCCACCCTTACTTCAGATGTGTTATTAAAAGTGAAATATTGTTCCAAGTCAATTCTTAAGCCCCATACACACCATCAGATTATCTGCAGATTTTTGTCTTCAGATTTACCAAAACCATATAATATGAGGTCAAACCTTCAGAGTTTCAATTTGTATGCAATCAGGCAGGCCCTTGTACTACATGGTTTTGGTAAATCTGAAGACAAAAATCTGCAGATAATCTGATGGTGTGTATGGGGCTTTACTGTGTTGTTTACCTCTGTGTCCTCTATGAGTTCTTCGTTTAAATTCCACGTTCCTTTTCTTTGCTCTATCTCTTTGAATCTTATTTTCACTATGACCGGAGCGTGATCTGAAATTGTAGTTACCCCTATTGAAGTTTTAACTACATCTTCCAATAACTCGTGGTCTACCATTATATAATCCAGTCTTGAGTATGTTCTGTGCACAGAAGAGTAATATGTATAGTCCTTTTTGTTTGGATATGTAATCCTCCAAGGATCTATTAAACAGTGGCTGTGCATTTTTTTCCCTAATATTCTAAGCTGTTTTATATTTCGCCTCTGTGCACCGGACGTACTATCAAGATGATAGTCCATTGAAAGATTGAGGTCTCCTGCTAGTATTACATGACCTAGTATGAAATCCATTAAAGCGTTCAAGATCCCCCTCAGATATTTATGTGGTTGTCTGTTTGGGCAGTATATGTTTGCGAGCCTATATTTTTTCCCTTGGAGTACCCCTCTTAGAAACAAATAGCGACCATCTGGGTCGACTTTCCTATCTTCTACTGTAAAAGAGATGTTCTTCCCTATTCCTATGGCGACCCCCTTAGCTCTCTTCTTTGGAGAGTCCCCGTAGTACCAAGTGGGAACTGCCCGAGAATACAGTCTAACATTAGAGTCCAATGTTATATGTGTCTCTTGCAGAAAAACTATTTCAGCGGAGTACCTTTCAACCTCTCTTAATACCATATGCCTTTTTTTCCGGGCAACTGAGACCTCTTACATTATGTGTTAAGAAATTTATATTTGTCATATCTTTCTCTTTTTTTTTATCTTTCTCAGGTAGGTATGTTTTTTCCTGTTGCATGACACACAGATCTGAGTCCCTTTCCCCTCCCTCCTAATCTTCCCCTCCCCCTCCCCCCCAGACCCCTCCTCCCTTCTCCTCCCCCCCCCTCCCCTCCAATCGTACCTTGCCCCTTTGGTCTTCATGTGGGGCTTTCTCCCCCCTCCCCCTCCCCTCCTCCCCCCTGGTCAATCCTTGACCCTATGGTTATTTGGAGCTTTTTTTTTTCTATTTGGCGCTTTTGGCGCTCTTTTGCTCCTCTGGCTAAGGTGGAGTTCTATTTTAGCCGGTCTCCTATCCCTCAATACTAGGGAACTGGTGAAGGAGTACTCTCCGGGTCCCCCCTCTCCCTTATCCCCCGCTGGTTGCTTACTATATTGGCCCCTCCTCTCTTTCTAATATTGGATTACAAATTTTCCTTATTATTTCTGGCAAGTCCTCAGCTTGTGTTGTATCTGGAACTCAGCGTATTCTAATATTCTTCCTTCTGTCTCTATTTTCCTGATCTTCTAATCTATACGCCTGTTCTCGTTGATTCATTTTTAATGCTTTTATTTCATCTTCTAATTTTATAACTGAGGTTACATTAGAGTCAACTTTTTTCTCTACTTCTTCCACTCTTTCCAATATATGCCCCATATTTTTCTCCATTCTTTCCATTTGCGATTTGAGTGATCTTTCTAAGGCGGCGAACATTCCTTCAATTTCCATTTTTGTTGGTAGAAGTGTCATGTCCTGCGTTTCTTCCTTGTTACCCTGTTCTAGTTCACTTCCTCCGTCCTGGTCAGTTCTAGTCTCTAAGAATGTTTCTGAGAGTGTTTCTAAATCTGCCAGTGTATTGGTAGCCCCTTTTTTCTTGTCCTTTTTCTTATCTTTTTCTGCCTGGCCTCCTCTACCAGTTAGTGTTTTTTCAACGGGCTGGCTATCTCCATTTGTCCCATGTGTCACAAATTTACACATCGGGCCTGGGCTTTGGCTTAACCGGGGGACCTTTGGGATTGCCCCACCTTTCGCTCCCTTTCCCCTCGTGGTCATCTTTCACCCCTCTTGATTTTACAATAGTCTTATTTACCCGTGCTTCTTACCGTGCCCGGGATGTGACTACCAAAGATTTATAGACATTTTATAGTGATTTCGTTTTAGACCTGAGGGGGCGTGCCAGCCTATATGTACACCCTTTCTCTCTCTTTTTTTTTCCTTCTTTCCTTCTCTCCTCTTCCCCCTCCCTTCTCCTCCCTCTTCTGTCGCAGTATATAAAAAAAATAAAAAAATAAAACGCACAGCGAAATAATACACAAAAAAAAAAAAGGGGGGGAGAGAAGAGGACAAACAGAAAAGAGCTCCAAGTGGCTTTTCTTTTATATGAAGTTACAGGGCCGGCAGGGAAGTTCTGGGAATAGTAACCCAAGAGGATCCCGCCGGGTTTGTCACTCGAATAGGCCTCCTGCCGGCAAAGCACTTTTGTAGCTGAATTGAACTACGTTTTTACCAAAGCTTATCAGAGCATTCTCCTTATCTTAATACTGTTCACTGCCAAGGCCTGGGTGCATTTCCTTTAAGGGGGTATAGCTGTGAGCCATGCGGCTTTACATCCAGCTGGCAGGCTTTCAAGCGTATTTCTCAAAAAATCTTGAGTACCACACACATAAACTTCCGATATGCAATTCAGCTGATAAAGTTGCCTATAGCATTTATGCGCGAGTGTCCACTGCTGCCTGTTTATGTACAGTCTGTCTGTAGCTTTCTTTAAAATTTCTGTCAGGTTTCTCTTTGATTTTTACTCTTAGATACTTTTATTCAGCATGCTCTCCCTTTTGGTGTTTTCTTGTGACACAGGTTAAGGTTGCTATGATATTTCTGCTCTTACGATTGAGTTGGAGATATTCGGGGCACACAGATGCTGACCCCTCTTATTTTATATCAAAGTATAGTATGAACTAAGAAAAACATCACAGTCTTCCCGTGGGGTTCCACGGGTGCTCCACATGTATTCAAAAGAGATCTCACTGTGTCTTTACTTAATTATCCAAATAGAAAAGAAAAGATAGCAAGGGAGGGAGCCGCCAACAAACAATATGGTTACTCACACTGGGAGTAATCTTAATAAGCACATATCCCTTATGTCACTTATTACTTGTCTTCATTCCAGTCCCGTAAGAATTGTTAACTCCTCTATTGCAAGTGTCACATTAATATTTTTTTCATTAGTTCATGAAAAAGCGTTGTACTCACCACTCTGATGAATGCAGTGTACTCACCAGTCTGTTGGTTTTCAAAAGACCAAGAAGAAACTGCTGTAATACATTTTTGATCTTACCCTCCTGTTGGTAATACTCGTGGAGCCAGTAACATACACACTCTTCTCTCTTTTGGTTAGCTTAGGATACTTAGGCTGCAAGGCTGCGAGGTGCTCGATCTCCCTCTCGTCAGCCTCCGCTCCCCATGTGGGGACGGTGCTGGCACCCACACGCCACGGCCCGCCACAACACAGTGCAGCCGCCCGCACACTCCGCAGAACGGGAGGGGGCACAGAGCGCCGACTCGCCTCGCTGCAGCCCCTCCCGCTCTGTACGTCGAGACTATCCGAGCGCCGTCCTCGCTACGCTACACGCCACCACCACCGCTCAGCAGGGAGAGCCGTACGTGCTGCGGGTTAAGAGGAACTCAGGCAGACCTGACCGGGGAGAGGGGGGTGAAGTTACGGCACAGGAACAGCATCTCCGAGCCGTGGGGGGGGGTGATCAAGCGGGGAGAGGTCCGGGCCCTTCACTTCACTTCACATCTCCAAAATCAGCGCAGGGTTGGAGAGCAAGGGCTCCCGTCTAGCTGCTTCTCCGCTCCGACCGCGCCATTCCAAGACTCCTCCCTCTGGCACTGCGTCGCTTTAAATGACAATTGCACGGTCGTGCGACGTGGCTCCCAAACAAAATAAATTGGCGTCCTTTTTTTCCCCACAAATAGAGCTTTCTTTTGGTGGTATTTGATCACCTCTGCGGTTTTTATTTTTTGCGCTATAAACAAAAATAGTGCGACAATTTTGAAAAAAATTCTATATTTTTTACTTTTTGCTATAATTAATATCCCCCAAAAATATATAAAAAAAAATGTTTTCCTCAGTTTAGGCCGATACGTATTCTTCTACCTATTTTTGGTAAAAAAAATCGCAATAAGCGTTTATCGGTTGGTTTGCGCAAAATGTATAACGTTTACAAAATAGGGGATAGTTTTATTGCATTTTTATTAATTTTTTTACTACTAATTTGCCGCGATCAGCGATTTTTTTTGTGACTGCGACATTATGGCGGACACTTCAGACAATTTTGACACATTTTTGGGACCATTGTCATTTTCACAGCAAAAAATGCATTTAAAATGCATTGTTTACACACAGCTGTCCCCGTTCTTCAGCTCCGGGGACCGATAGCAGGACTCCAGCGGGGATCGGGTCTCGCGGTCCCAGTCACAGAGCTTCGGACCGGGTCGCGGGAGCGTCCCCGCAACCCACGGCTGGGTACTAGTACAGGACGTACCTTTACATACATGTGCCCAGCCGTGCCATTCTGCCACGCTCGAGCCCTTGGCCGCCCACCTGCGGAGGGACTCTGGGGTCAGGGGTATCCAGGTGGATCCCCTGGAGGAAAAACTGTCCTTGTACGCGGACGACTCTCTGCTGTACTTGGCGGACGCCTCTGCATCCCTGCAGAATGCCCTCGCCCACTTTGACAATTTTAGTAAATTTTCGGGGATTCAAATTAATTGGGACAAGTCAATACTCTTCCTGCTCCATCCGTGTGAAGAACTTCGGAGGGGTTGGGTTCAGTCAGTTAGAGGGGTTCCTTGCTAACTTCTTCACAGCAGCACCGGAAGATTCAGTGAGAAAAGAAATGTTTTGTCTTTTTGCTTCCTTTTTGCTGCTACTTCTTTACAATTGAACTTGGACTGCCGCAGTACCAGCGCACTGACCGCTAGGGGCAGTGTTCTGCAACATTCTATTGCAGGACAAAATAAGTAGTAAAGGGTAAATTATGCTCAGCACTTACACTTAAACTTTTGCGGAAATTTTGCGCTTTGCCGGGAGCGTGCAGTTTCAATTTCGAACTTGGAGACTGTGTATAGAAACGTTCTTATTACATTAGGATGTGTATTTTTGCATGCTCTTTTATATTTTTATGCAGGTTTTTCTGGACCCACCTACTATCAACACTGCGGAGAATGGGCAGCATAGATAGATAGGGTTGTGTATGTGTGTATTTTCATATGTTATTTACATTGTCAATATTGTAATTTAATGTTTACAAATGTGTTTCTTCTCTTTTCCTACTTTCTATACTGTTTAGCAAGTATCAGACTGGCATTCAGGCTTGAATGCCTTAGGACACTGGGGACAGTGTCAATTCAAGTGGGGGGAGTATGTAGCGCCCCCTTACTTTCAGTAAAGGCACTACGCTAAAGTTAGTGGGAGAATGAGAGAGATAGTTTGCTCTCATTCTGAATTATGTCAAATTTGGCTGTCGCCAAATCAGGATTGTTCTGTGTGCTAGACTGTGTTCTAGGGATGAGACACCATCCCTGGGCGGCAGGTGGCACCAGAGAGGTCCAGGCGGAGACGCTTTTCCCTAGCAGCCAATTAAAGGAGTTTTCCCTCGCGGGGCATGCTGGTGAGGAGTATTTCGGTGGCGGAAGCCGTTGTTCTGGGTTCTTTGCGGGTTCCTGGTACCGGGTGCGGCACCCACCTTTAGGATGTGCGCACATCGCGGGCCCCACCACTATGGCCCACCTGGCCTGGGGTCGCGCGCAACGCGGAGTTCCTGACTCTGGGCCCTCATGGCCTGAAGCAACTGATGCTACCAGGGGCTCCAGTGACTTACTGGTTTCCCAACTCTACTGAAGAGATCCCAAGCTGCGTGCTGTGCGGTGGGGGATTGGCTCAAGGAGAACCAAGAGGCAGGTTGTCTGAGAAGCTTGAACGAACCATCGGGGATCTGGATGACCGAATACTGACAGATAACCTTAGTACTGTCAGTCGGTGACCCCAAAGTAGATATGTGCATTCCCGTTCGTACGAATGTTATTTTCGTACGAAAATGTTCATTTTCGTACCCGCGGAATAATGTGTACATACGAAAAAATTAAAGCACCAAAATACGAAAACGACGGGATTACGAATGAGCCGCATAACGAACAACCGCAAATACGAAACGAACGATCCGACGAAAATACGACAAAACGAAAACGGCAAAAGAACGAAAATGGCATCTATAACAAAAGATTTGCATTCTGTATTTTGTTTGAATCCTTTTTCTGTTTGTATTTTCAGTCATATGTTCATATGACATCTATAACAAAAGATTTGCATTCTGTATTTTGAATTCCTTTTTTCTGTTCGTATTTTGGATTCAAAATACAGAATGCAAATCTTTTGTTATAGATGTCATTTTCGTTTTTTTGAATGGGCAGTGAGTGTAGTTAGTGAAGCAGCTTCTCTTTTGTGCTGAGTAGTACAGTAAAGCCAAATAAACTTTTCTGTGGATTTTCATCTGACGGGAGATCAGTTGGCCAGACTTTTGAACCCAAAAATGGTTTTCTGATGGAGTTTAAAAACGAACAAATTTTCTGAGAACGAACGGAAAACGATCGTTTTTATGTTTGTTGTTAAAAAAGTCTGACCAAGTGTATGGGGCTTAACAATAGTTAATATGGATGAGCCGCGTGTTGAAAGTGCCGCGAATCCCGCAATATATTTACGAAAGTACAAAATTATGAAAACGTATTTTCAGTCGCATGTTCATATGACATCTATAACAAATTGTTATAGATGTCATATGAAAATACGACTGAAAATACGAACAGAAAAAGGAATTCAAAATACAGAATGCAAATCATTGACGAAAATTCACGAAAATTATTGTCTAACAAGTAACGAACATGAATTAAACAGAATAACGAACCATCCCGCATGTACGAAAATAAAACGGTAACGAAAATACGAAACGATGGGAATTTCGAAAAAATCTTGTCATACGAAAAACGAACGGAAACGAACCTACGGAACGATACGAAACGGAACAAAAAAAAAAAAACGATTTTTTTTCTGTGCACATGTCAACCCCAAAGCACAATTTACTGGGAGGATAAGCTCAACTATTCCGCTCATCCAAGTTCTAGGCCTGTGGCAGAGGCCCCACTTGAGCCAGGCCTGTGGCAGGGGCCTGTTCCTCCCAGCAACCTTAAAGTGACACTTCGGCTGCCAGGCTCGTGGCAGGAGTCTGTCCGGGGGCACTTCACCCACTCTGGCTAGAGTGGCGACGAACTGTATCTACTACTACTGATAGCAGGATTGCTCGTCTCTTATCCAAGCCTGATACTGCAAGGTTCTCTTACTTCATCAACCTTTTCTGTCCTATCTCATGTTGATGTTGGTCGTGTTGGGCCGAGACAATAAAGCATTCAGAAAATCTTATCTGTTGATTGGACATTCGTTTACTGCTCTACTCACTACAATCACCCCAGACAACGATTGAAGGTAACTTAATATGCCGATCCCAAAACAATCAGCGGCTCCTGAGGGGGTAGCGCTACATATAACATAAACAGATAATAGTGTAGCCCCCCCCCCCTATGCACGCACGCAAAGCCTACAAGAACCACAGCATAGCGATACAGTGTAAGTTCACCCACACTGTGCCATGCCATCAAATGCAGCCACTGCGCCATCAATTGCGGCCACTCACTGTGCCCATTAATTGTCACCACTGTGCCATGCCATCAAACGCAGTCACTGTGCCATCAATTGTCACCACTGTGCCATCAATAGTCGCCACTGTGCCCATCAATTGTCACCACTGTGCCATGCCAAACACAGCCACTGTGCCATCAAACGCAGCCACTATGCCATGCCATCAATTGTCACCACTATGCCCATTAATTGTCGCCACTGTGCCCATCAATTTTCACCACTGTGCCCATCAATTGTCACCACTTTGCCATGCCAAACGCAGCCACTGTCTAATCAAACGCAGCCACTGTGCCATGCCATCAATTGTCACCACTGTGCCCATCAATTAAAGCCATTGTGCCCATCTATTGTGCCCATCAATTGTAGCCACTGTGCCCATCAATTGTTGCCACTGTGCCCATGAGCTGCTGGCTCTGATAGGCACTTCCAAAGCCAATCAGCTGCCATTATTCAGATGGCCGGCGCTCACCAGGGGGCCGGCCATCTGAATAGTGGGCGGCAGCGACAATACATGGATTCATGCAATGCATGAATCTATGTATTGTTGATCAGTGGCGGTGCAGGAGAGAGAGGGGGCGGCGTTCCTGCGTCCTCTATGGATGCACCGCCACTGGTAGATATACTGTGTCCACTGTACAAGATGTTTATCCCTTATCCATTATATGCCCAGCCATATGGGTGCTTTAAGATCTCATTGTTTACTGCCATATGATGCTTTCATGTTGGTGTGTACCACAGTGTACGTAACCCTCCTATTTTGGTTGTTCCACTCTGGTTGGTCCACCGCCCAGACATGCGCCAGTCGAGTGCAAAAGTACACCCGTTTGGTTTTTGGTGGTGTAAGTACTTTTGCATTGTGCCATGTCTGCTCCAGCGTCTAGGAGGGATAAGAGCAGGAAGAAGAACTTCTCCCTACAAGAGAGGGCCATTGTGGTCTCGGCCATGGAGAGGTTCGATGCTCGCCTCCATGGGGCAGAGAATTAAACAGAATCCCAAGAGGGATGAGATTCTAATGAAGATCACCACACAGGTCAATGCCCTTGGGAATGAGGTAAGGACCCCCAAGGACATTTAAAAAAAAATGAATGACCTGCGTCGTGTCGTCAAAGATAAGCTTGGCACAATGAGGAAGCATGCCAGGGGCACTGGAGGTGGACCAGCCTCTGCTCTTAGCCTGACTCCTGAGGAGCAGGTGGTTGCCCGGTGCCTTCAGAGGGAGCAAGTGGAGGGAGTGGAGGGCTATGACTCCATTGACCCGGCCTTGAGGACAGGTAAGTGTGTTTTATCTCCTATCTGGTGTGTAGCATGTGAGGGGGTGGAAGGGAACATGTGACATGACTAGTGTAGTCTGATATTGCAACCTTACTATTACCATCCCCATTGTAACCTCCCCCTTTTACCACCCCCATTTTACACCTCTCTTGCCCTCTTACCCAGTAACGACACTGACACAGAAAATTGGAGTAAAATTGGCCACAACAGCCATTTTATTTTGTAACCAAATTTAAATATATATTTAACCAAAATGTGAAATAGGAATTTCCAACAATTCCAACTTTATTATTAACAAATACTTTTTCCAAACTCTTTTATTATTTACACTAGCCCCAATTGGTCTTTGACGGTAACCCCAAATAACCTTTTCTTCACCACCAACACTGCGTTCCATTACCATACCAGGCCTCCAGCCGACCCAGCTCTGAGACACCCCTTTTTAACCTGCAGTGTACTATAACCGTATTACAGCAGACACCGTTCCACTGTAATAACCCCGTAAGGGGGGCCATCCCACCGCCACAGCCCGAAAGGGAAAACCCTTTTCCTTACGGGCCCCTCCACACCCGCAGGGCCCTCTGAATTCCCTCCTGTACTCCCAGGACCCACAAGTCTGTACCCACATCAGTTAGGTGAACACCATCCCTGAGCAGGTACAGCCCCACTTTAAGCTCAAATTCCCTGTGTCAAACCACTAACCCCCCATTTTTTACCACAAACCGCCCTAGCACCTTATTCACTTTCACCCTCCCTTTGTTGACCCGGTCCACTGACCTTGCCATACGCCAAGTGGTTCGCGCGACAATGTCAGACCATACTATCAACATTCTCGGGAAGGATGCCCGCAACGTCAAGACATCCGCCTTGACTGCCATCATCAAGTCCCCTATCGGCCGGATCCCCAGGTCGTTCCCCCCGACGTGCAACAGTAGCACATCCGGAGGTCGGTCGAGCCGAGCATAGCGCTGCACTTGGGACAGCACCCTGCTCCAACCCATCCCAGGGATACCCAACCACCTGACCGTTGCCTCCCGCCTGGAAATCCCCAACTGCCTACCTTCTGGCCTAGCATCTGCTCTCCTGGCACCCCTACAAACATATGAATGCCCCATGATCCACACGAGGCGTGGCTGCACTCCATCTGAAAAACAAAACAAAACAATGACTATCCACACCCTATCCATAATGAAATAATCCAGACTTTTGACCCTGACCCCACACCCGTCATAAATCCAACGCCAAGTGTGGGCGCACATAAGAGCGAAATCTCCTAGATTCCCATCTCCCAATCCGTTTTACTGCTGCTTCATCCAACCCGCACCGGGCCGCCTCGGTCGCCGCCCCAATGCGGAAGGAGTGCGAGGCAAACTTCTTCCAACCCCACCTTCGTCAAACATTTTCTAAATATAGCTGTAAATTGAAACCGTGAAACAAAAAAGACCCGTCCCCATGAATCAAAAACGGGCCCCCCACCCTAGGGCGCACCCTTAAAAATTCCCTTACCGCCCCTACCGGACAAACCTCTGAACCAAGCAGCGGATATAACGATATATCCACCCCCTTTCCCCTCTGATCCGTCTTTGACCGCCGCAGGCGAAAAAACACTTTACCTTCCGCCGACCGAACGTCGTCGACCAATAAACCCCCGGGGACCCGCTTAGAGGGACAGACTAGCTCCCCCACACGAAACGCTCCGAAAAACGCAACCGAAAATACCGCCCGCAACAACCGTACTTCATATTCGGATGAACAAACCTCCCCCAAGACCCCAAAAATACTGCGTAGTACCGAAAATGTCACCGGCCTCCGCGCGTCGCTGCTTTGACGTCCCTTCTTGTATCCTTTTACCGCCTGCTTTACCCAAAACGTCTTTGTAAAGTCCTCCCGACCCTCCAGTTTAAACAAAAAGGCCAGGGCCGCCAGCTTCTTTTCCAGAGAAGACACAGACCCCCTCCTTTCCATGTGTCTAGCCACGAAATATACCACTAACCAGTCCATCTCCACGTCTCCCAGCTCCACCTCCGCCAACCGATTGTAACCAGCCCATTCCGCCCATACCTTTGAGTATGCAGTCCACGTCGGCCCACTCACCGACTTCCTGATCCAGTCTGCTGCAACTCCAAAGCCAGTCCCCACATCCACCCTGGGCAAGGAACCCCTTTCGCATCCGCCCCTGGAGCCAGCTCCCTGAACCTGTCCCACTGGAATCGAGACAGGGCGTCAGCAAGCCTGTTATCCACTCCCGGAATATGCACCGCATACAGAAAAATATTCCATTGAAGACAGCGCAACACCAGGTGGCGCAGCAACCGCACCACCGGAACCGAAGAACCGGAAATACGATTGATGACCTGCACCACCCCCATGTTATCGCAGTTCAATCTGATCTTTAGATCCCTGCATTCTGCACCCCATAGCTCGATCGCCACCACTACTGGGAATAGCTCCAGCAGCACCAGGTTCTTTTCAAAACCCGCCACCACCCAGGACTCCGGCCACGCCTCCGCGCTCCACCGTCCCTTAAAGAAGGCCCCGTAACCTGTGGATCCAGCCGCATCCGTGACCAGGTCTAAATCAAAGTTGCTGACGGGCCCAGACATCCAAATGGCCCTCCCATTGTATGTCTCCAGAAACGTGTCCCACACCTGTAAATCAGCCTTCAACTCCCCTGTCAACCGAATATAGTGCTTTGGTGCACGAACCCCTGCCGTTGCTGCTGACAGCCGTCGGCAGAAAACCCTGCCCATAGGGATGATGCGGCAGGCAAAGTTCAATTTTCCCAATAAGGACTGCAACGTCCGCAACTGAACCTTGTCCCGCCCCACCATCCCCCGAATCTCCATCCGGAGATTCTCCACCTTGTCCCTCGGAAGCCTGCACTCCATCCTCTCAGAATCAATCATGATTCCTAGAAAACTAAATTCCGTGCTCGGACCCTCCGTCTTGTCGGCCGCCAACGGCACACCGAACCTCTCCGCCATGTGCTGCAATGTTGCCAACAAGACTGCGCACACTTTGGATGACGGGGGGCCCACGCACAGGAAGTCATCCAGCTAGTGGATAACAGAATCCACCCCTGCCACATCTCTGACCACCCACTCCAAAAATGAACTAAACGTCTCAAACAGTGCGCACGAAATCGAGCAGCCCATAAGCAAACACCGGTCCACGTAAAACTCATCCTGCCACCGGCAACCCAACAGCCGAAAACTGTCAGGGTGTACCGGCAGCAAGCGAAACGCAGCCTCAATGTCCGACTTAGCCATCAGAGCGCCCCTTCCGTATCGCCGCACCCACCGCACCGCAGCGTCAAATGACGTGTACGATACCGTGCATGCATCTGGGTCTATCGCGTCATTCACCGACCCCCCCTTCGGAAAAAACAAGTGGTGAATGAGGCGATACTTGTTTGGTTCCTTCTTTGGCACCACCCCCAGAGGCGACACTACCAAATCAGGCAGTGGCATCTCCGTGAATAGCCCCGCCATCCTGCCCAGCTCCACTTCCTTCGCCAGTTTTGCCGATACCATTGCAGGATTCTCCAAGGCAGACCGCAGATTCTTCGCCAAGGGTGGCGCCTTCGACAAAGAACTGGGAATGACAAATCCCTCGGAGAACCCCGACGCGGGCAGCCGAGCTGCTGCCCTATCCGGGTACCTATCTAGAAAAGGTCCCATCCTTTCCCCCCTCACTGGCGTTGTCCCCTTTGCTAGCAGCGTCCCCCGCCCGCTTACCCTTCTTAAAGCATCGTGACAGGGGGTGAGCACCCCCGCATCCGGAGCACTCGTGTTTAAAACGACAGGTTCCCCCATACTTGCAGGAACCTTCGTTAAACTGCCAACACACCCCCCATTTTTTTCCGGCCGGCGATCCCGAGGTGGATGTACCTCCGGCCCCACCCTGAAAAAACTGAGTATTAGTCCGGGGCGCGGAAATCATCCGCATCCACAAGCTAATGTCCTTGTGGTCCCAACGCAGTGAAGGGCGAACTGCCCGTCGCTGCCGAAACTGCTCGTCATACCGCAGCCATCCCGTACCCCCATAAACCCGCTGAGCTTCCCCTATGGCGTCCATGTAGCAGAAAAGCGCCGAACAATGCTCCGGGCTCTTCTCCCCAATGACGCTGGCCATGATTGCAAACGCCTGCAGCCAGTTACTAAATGTACGGGGAATCAATCTGTACCTTCTCTTCTCCTCATCGTCCTTTTTTGTACTATGCGGCTTCACCCTGTCTAAATTGAATTTTTCTAAAGGCAACAGGGAAAAAATCTCCACATACTCACCTTTTTCTATCTTTTCCTTGACCTCCTGCTTCAAATGGGACCCCAGCGGACCCTCAAAGCATATATAAATTTCCCCTTTCGCCGAATCAGCCATCCTAACCACATCCACCCTGCCCCCCCGGGCTTGTCACCCCCCGATACGTCTCCTGAACTGCTATCGGGCACCACCCCCTTGTCCCCACCAACCGAGACCGGTGCCCCCACCAGTACGGGAGCCCCCCCAACCAGGGAGCAGCTTGAGGCGGCGTCACCACCCCTCCCCCCAGCAAAGCATTGCACCAGGTCCCTCAGACCTCCTAACAAATCCTGTAGCCCCCCAGAGGAACCCTGGGCGGCAGGCGCTACCCCTGCCACCCTGGGGCCCCCAGACGGCGGCAGCACGTTACCCCCCACAGTACCCACACTTACAGGAGGCCCACCACCCCCCACCCCCAACAGTGAACACAACACAGCAGCAACATCCCCAGAAGTAATATTAGTGGACCTACCAGGCTGACCAGGAGCGCCCCTCAAAGCCGACACCGGAACCTCCACCGCTGGCGAATCCTCTCCCCGATCCTTCTCATCCGATCCCGATGACTCCACCTCCGATCGATCTTCCGAGACCGGCGTTGCCGACGACGTCAGCCCCCCAGGCGCAGAAAGCCTGGAGGCCGAAGACCCCAGACTCACGGCGGGTCGTCCTCTCCCCCTCAACCCGGCCGTGGACGCATCAGACATGCTGCTTTCTCCCAGGGATCTACGAGTCACCTCCCTCTGCTGCTCTGGGGATTCTGGCCTCCTTGCTGTCCTGGAGCCGGTGGTCCCGATCCGGGAGCACCCCCCGGCCGTTCCACTGCTAATCGATCGTTGGGATCCCCCTCTTTTGTTCCCCGCGGTGCCTGAGGGACCCGCTCCTGCTGCTGTGCTTTTCTGCGTGGGCGAGGAACGGGCGCCATTCTGGCCCGATGCCCCGCCCACAGGGCCCAAAACGAGCGGCGGATTCCGTCCACCAGCACCCCCGGCCGAAAGCATGAGAGCGCTTGGCCGGCGGGGGTGACGGGTCCTCTCGGGGGCTCCGACTAGGCCGCTGGGCCCTGGCAGTGGGTGTGGGCAAGTATCTCTCCGGCGCTCGCGACCGCCGCGCACGTGGGGTGGCTGCATCCGCGGCCCGCAACCCCCCGCTTCCTCCAAAATAAGGGCCCCCACCTGCTCCTCGAGCCATCCTGGCTCTCTACTAGCCGCTGCCGAGCGCAGCTTGGCTAAAATCAAGTCAATGTTCTGCATCTTTCAGGTAAAGTAAGAACGCTGTGGGGAAGGGAGAAAAAAACTGTCCTCCTCGCTGATTTTTTCCCGGGCTGTGAACGTGAGCCACCCCGCCCCCTTTATATATCACTCCTCCCCTTCAGACAAAGAACTACAGCCTCCTCCCCTGAGACCACCTTGTGACGGTATTACAATGATATCCCCGTCAACGTTCCCTTCTTCCCATAACGAAAATCACCCCAATATTCCACGAGGAGGAATATTCCTGGAGTCGCCCAGAAAGCCACACATGAGACAAGCTTACTGCTGGAACAACACAGACTTTAATGGTTTTCTTCTCAGCTTTTTATACAGTCCAAGACATTGAAGCAACAATGAAATCTCCACCCCCCCCTAATCACACACTAAGGCTAATTACTAAAACATTCTAGACAGGTCGGCACCGACTGATAATCATCATGTCTAATCACTGCACATTCCTTAAACAGCATAACAACAAACCACCTTCACACCTTTGAGTTTCTTAGGCAGACGTTTCGTCTGCATCCAGTTTGACACCTATTAACACCTCTGAGCATCACTAGGTTGTAGACAGCGTTGTCACACAATTAAAGGCCTTTCAAAAGCTAGCCTTATTTAACATATGAACAGTCTTTACAGAGAGAGATGAATCACACATGAAACACCTGTTACCTCTAACCCACAGCATTAAATTAGCAGGGAGAATTAAACTGGAGCATATATAGGCAATTGCATCACAATGGCCCCCCTTTTTCTCCCTGCTCCGGCAAACCCGGTTGGACCTTTCCTGGTCCAGTAGGGTTGACGGGTTCAGAGCTTTTAGTCCGAGGTTAACTCCGTTTGGCGTGACTGACCTCCCTTGGCAACTGCTTCCGACTTAGGTATGTCACCGGGTCGTCAGATCACACGCCGGTCAGTCCCCAAGTCAGTGTGAAGACGGCGAATGGGTCTGTGCGCCGCCGTCTAGGTGTCCTGCTATGGGAGGGGGCAGGTTATGGCTCTGAAGTGACAATCACAGGAGAGTCATAAAAAGAAAAAGTTATATTTGTTGAAATGCTGTAGCACTGGTGCTCAGAGTCCGGGGGGGGGGATCAGTGCCCCATAGGGTCAGCCACCCTCTGCTCCCTCCGCAGCTGCCGGTTCTCCTCTTTGAGCTTCTTCAGCTCCATCTCCAGTTCATGGAGCCTGGGGGGGTCAGCCTGCTGTGACCTCAGGTGGTTGTTCTCCTCCTCCATGCGGCTTATGCACTCCTCCAGCTCCATGTACTCACGGATCAGCTCCTGCTTGCTCATGTCCTGCAGGCTCTCCACGTGGTCCATCATCATCAGGAACTGGGTGGCGGTGTAAGGGGCCACCGGTGGGCCCTTGGCGAACATCTCGGCCCGCATCTGGGACGCCCGCTGCGACTCCCTCTCCTCCAGTCGCTTCTTCTCCTCCCAGGTCAGCTTGTTATACGGCTTCCAGGACCTCTTCTTCTTGGAGGGTGGCCAGCGGTGCCTCTTTCTGCCCAGCTCCCTCCAGGGCCCCTCCGGCTCAGGGCTGGCGCCCATGACCAGCTGACAATGGTGTTCCCTGTTGTCCGTAATAACAGATTGTACCATGAGGGCTTCGTAAGGGGTGCCCAATGGTTCTTCCCGACCCAGCTCCTGGGGATCCCAAGCCGAGTCTACACAATGGGCTGCTGCTGGTGGGTGGTACCCAGGTTGAGACCAATTTGACCTGGTGTTGTCATTCATGGGGCAATTCTGCTTGAAGTGACCCAGCTGTTTGCACCGGAAGCAGCGTTGTTCGTTGTCCTCCTGGCGTGGATAGCGAGGGCTAGATGTCACCGGTCTGTTAGAAGGTTGGTATCTAGCGGCTGGTGGGTGTGAGGGCGCCGTTGGTCGTGGAGGTTGTTCCTGTGGTGTGACCTGGTTCGTCTTGCGAGTATCCGCATATTCATCCGCCAACTTAGCGGCCTCTGGTAGAGTCGTGGGCCTGCGATCTCTCACCCAGTCTTTGACGTCCGTCTGGATGTGATTGTAAAATTGCTCCAGGAGCATTAGTTGCAAAATGTCCTCTGCAGTGGTGGCCTGGCTGCTGTTAGCCCAGTTAGAGGCCGACAGGGACAACTGGCATGCCCATTCCGCGTAAGAGTCTTTTGTGGTTTTGCGTGAGTCCCTGAACTTCTGTCGGTGGGACTCTGGGGTTACTGCATAACGAGCCAGGAGCACTTCTTTAACCCGGGCGTAGCTATGGATATCCTGATCTGGCACGGTCCGGAAAGCATCAGAAGCTTTGCCTGACAGTTTGCCTGACAATATTGCGACCCACTCTCTTCTAGCTATTCGGTGCAGGTTACATTGTCGCTGAAAATCTGCCAGGTAGTTATCAATCTCACAGTCCTTTTCATCAAAAGCTTTAAAAGCGCTAAACGGAATCTTCCTTGTGTCTGCTGTGCTGTACTCACTGTTTGGAGAATGTGCGGCTGCTTGTTGGACTGCTGCCAGTTTTAACTGTAGCTCTGCGTCTCTTATTTGTTCAGCCTCCTGTAGTTCTGCGTCTCTTATTTGTTTAGCCTCCTCTGCTAACAGGTCCATCACTTTCAGCACCACATCCGCCGTTGGGTTCGGACCGAACCATGCTAGCTTCTCTCTCATTACTTTGTTGGCTGGCGATTCCTCCTCCTGAATCACTGGTGTCTCCATCTCTTGTACTGCTGGCGTTGCTGCAATCCTGTCCTCCTGGTCTAGCTCCATTAATTCTGCTATGATGACCCGCTTGGTTTTGTTGCTAGCAATCCTTCCACGAACTTCCAGTAGTTCTTCCAGTGTCTGCTTGGAATCCGGGTGTAAAGGGGAATAGAAGGGAAAATCCCGCTGCTGCCAACCAGTTGTGACGGTATTACAATGATATCCCCGTCAACGTTCCCTTCTTCCCATAACAAAAATCACCCCAATATTCCACGAGGAGGAATATTCCTGGAGTCGCCCAGAAAGCCACACATGAGACAAGCTTACTGCTGGAACAACACAGACTTTAATGGTTTTCTTCTCAGCTTTTTATACAGTCCAAGACATTGAAGCAACAATGAAATCTCCACCCCCCCTAATCACACACTAAGGCTAATTACTAAAACATTCTAGACAGGTCGGCACCGACTGATAATCATCATGTCTAATCACTGCACATTCCTTAAACAGCATAACAACAAACCACCTTCACACCCTTGAGTTTCTTAGGCAGACGTTTCGTCTGCATCCAGTTTGACACCTATTAACACCTCTGAGCATCACTAGGTTGTAGACAGCGTTGTCACACAATTAAAGGCCTTTCAAAAGCTAGCCTTATTTAACATATGAACAGTCTTTACAGAGAGAGATGAATCACACATGAAAACACCTGTTACCTCTAACCCACAGCATTAAATTAGCAGGGAGAATTAAACTGGAGCATATATAGGCAATTGCATCACACACCTCTTTTTATTAACCCCATAGTTGCCTACCTACACGACCAGTCATGCCCGGCCCTGCATTATTTTTCTTTGTGTTTGTCATTCCGGGCCTCACTAGTGTCTGGGTCCACCAACATGTGAATGTTTTGTGTCATCCACAGATGTGCAGGAGGGAGCGGGGCCATCTGCTGCCGGTGCCCGTCCCACGCCATCATCCCCGGAACATCCTGTACCTCAGCCTGACCCCCTGGGAAGTCAAGAGTCATTGGTGGAGGGGAGTGCCCAGACCTCAACTCAAGAGGTGGTTAAGGAGCATGTGGTCCATATGGATCAGGAGGTGCGCCTCTATTTGGAGGATTCCTCCCTATTGGCTGGGCCATCGCACACTTCCACCCCCATCTCGTCAAGCCCCTCAGGGTCCATCGCCATCAGTTCGAGCCCCTCAGTCTCCATGGCCATAAGAACCAGTCCCTCAAGGGTCTCCCCATATAGAAGGCCCCGAGCCTCTCCTGGCCCCAGGAAGGCTACCAGGAAGACAAGGGGGGTTCCTGAATTCCTGCCGGAAGATTTAATGAGGGAACAGGACCGCCAGAACCGCCATATTGGTAATATTGCCGTGGAGATGCAACGGGTGGCAGACAGCCTGGCCTCCTCGGGCCACATAAATGACGCACTGCTGGATGTCAGTGGCAACAGTGCAACGATGGTCACCTGCCTGGGGGAGCTGCAAGCCACAACGGCAAACCTCGTGGCAGAGGTAAAGTCCCTGGCAGAGGCCGTACAGGGCAATACAGCTAATATTGAGGCGGAGGGAAGGCAGACGCGGCTGGTGCAGGCGGAGACCAATGCCATACTCACCCGCATTGCCGTTGCTTTGGAGGGCAGGCAGCCAGCCAAGGAGAGACCAGGGGATGCTCCTCCACCTGATGCCCCACCCGAAGCTCCCACCAGACAATTAAGGGCCGTGGCCCCAGGCCTGTCCCCTGACAGGGCAAATGATTTTTTTGTTATCCTTATATTTGCTCAGATGATGAGCATTTTTTTTTTGTTTTGCTCAGATGATGAGTTTTTTTTATTTATTCATTACTGCACACGGTGAGGCGTGTAGACTATAGTGTGACTGGTGTGTGAATGTGGGGGTGACACTCCTGACAGTAAGGTTTGTCACCCTGGGTCGTCGGGGAGAAATTATCCCCACGACCGTGTGAATGTGGTATGAATGGACAGCGACATAATTGGGGCCTTTTTTGGCGTTTCTGCTACACAGTCCTGCACGGTGGACTTGGGCTAATCCAATGTGATGTGGATGTGGTGTGTGTAAGCTAGGGACCACAGTGGTGTGCATGCGTGCATTCTCCTTGTGCCATGATGAATGTGTGTGTTTAACGTGCAAAGATGTGTTCCACGAGGCAACTCCTGACTGCTGTTCCCTCAGCAGACGGGGTAGCCTCGGGCAGGGGGGTAATGTCTGGTTTGGGGGTCAGGTCATCACATATGTCAATCTCCAGGCCCTTTCTGATGGCGAAGTTGTGCAACATGCAACATGCACCGATGATCTGGCACACAAAGTTTGGGAAATACAACAGGGTACCCCCGGACTTATCCAGGCATCGGAAACGGGACTTCAGGAGGCCAAATGTGCATTCCACCACTGCACGGGTACGTATGTGTGCATCGTTGTATCTTCTCTCTCCTCTGGTTTCGGGATTCCGGAATGGAGTCATGAAATGGGGCCCAAGTGCATATGCAGAGTCACCTGGAAGGGAAAAGACAGGAGGATGTTAGTCGTGCATGTGCCCCTCGTGATGTCTGCATCATGGGGTCGGACAGTCATGCTTGACTCCCATGTCACTCACCAACCAGCCAGCTGTCCCCGTACACGTTCTGTTTGAATTCTGTTGGGATGTTGCTTTGACGGTATATCTAGCTGGCGTGGCTGGCCCCTGGGTGTTTGGCACGGACGTGCCATATGAGGCATTGGGCATCGGCTATCACCTGTACGTTGATGGAATGCCAGTGCTTACGATTGCGGTATATGTGCTCTGTGGCACGTGGGGGCCGTAGTGCCACATGGGTGCAATCAATGGCCCCCACGGTGCGTGGGTATCCTGCAATTCTGACAAAATCATTCCTTGCCTTCTGCCGCAGATGCTCATGTGTGGGTCTGATGATTTGGTGGGACATGTGCCTGAGGATTGCGGGGACAACCTGGTGCACACATCTGCTCATGGTGGTTTGTGACATCCCAGCCACTACTCCACGCTGGAATGATCCACTGGCGAGAAAATGCAGTGTTGCCAGTACCTTGACCAGTGGCTGCACTGCATGTGAGCATTGTGTCTTGCTGGTGATGTCATCATGCAGGGTTGTGGCTAGTTCCAGGATGGCAGCAGTGCTGAATCTGAAGATGCGATACACCTCCGAATCCCCCATGCCAAAGACATTCATGCGCGTTCGGTATATCCTCTCCTGTGTCCTCCTCCTTCTACGCGCCTCTGAACACACTAGTAGTGCTATGACCATGCCTGCCCCTGGCATGTTGGCATACGGCTGTGTTGTCCTGCAAGTGTGGTTGCTCAGCCCGTCCGTAACAGTGCTGCTGAAGCTGCTCTCCAGCTGACCTGCACACGTCTGGTGCAAAGTTACCCCTGCTTTATGAGGGGTAACTTTAGGCCGGACGTACAGCTTACGCGCAGCGCGCGTAGCCTGCGTCGGGCGCACGTATGTTCGTGAATCGGCGTATCTCCCTAATTTGCATATTTGAATACAAAATCAATGGGGGCGCCAGATGTGTCCAGCGTAAATATGCGCCCACGCTATGCCGGCGTAGGAAAGTTACGTTGGTCGGAAGAAGCCTAATTTCAGGCGTATCTAGTTCTGTGGGTAAGGCGCATAGATATGGCGGCGTATATATACACTTACGCCGCGCATCTCGAGATACGCCGGCGTAACTTCTTTGAGAATCTGGGCCAGTATATCTAATGACATCTAATGAGGAGAGCAAAAAATAAAGATTTACCATAGAAACAATAACCATAGCTTTCTTTCCGTTCTCTTTCTTTACCATCTCATTTCCATCTAAGAGTCCTTTCACACTGAGCCGCTCATAGCGTCGGCGGTAAAACTCCGCTATTTTTACCGCCATAGCTATGGGCGGGTTTGCTAGTGCCCGAGGAAGGGAGGGAGGCATTGCCAGCGGTGTAGCTGCGCTGTCCCATTGATTTCAATGGGCAACAGCGGTGAAGGATTGGTAAACACATCGCTCCTTCTCCGCTCAAAAGATGCGGCTAGCAGGACTTTTTTTTACACTTTTTTTACCGTCCTGCTGGTGCAATGCTCCAGTGTGAAAGCCAGAGGGCTTTCACACTGGAGACAATTGAGCAGCTTCTTAAGAGTGGTTTGCAGGCGCTATTTTTAATATTATAGCGCCTGCAATACGCTCCAGTGTGAAAGGGATCTTATTGCTTCTTTTTTGAATCAGGTAATATATACAAAACAATTACCAATTACCATAGATTTCTTTCCATTTTCTTTACCATCCCATTTCCATCTTATAGCTTTTTGAATCAGGTAATATTTATTAAAGCTTTTTGCAAAAATTTACAAAGCAGAGAAAAGACTCTACAGTAGAGTCTATTGTAGAGTCTTTTCTCTGCTTTGTACATTTTTGCAAAAAGCTTTAATAAATATGACCTGATTCAAAAAAGAAGCTATAAGATGGAAATGGGATGGTAAAGACAATGGAAAGAAATCTATGGTAATTAATTGTTTTGTTTATAATACGTAAGATAATATCCAGGTAGGGTAATATTTATTGTCACTGTCAGCTAACATATTTTTGTAATAACTGTTCTTTTTAACCCCCCTCCCTACAGTACCTTGTGGCAGCCGGGCAGGAGATTCAGTTTGTTGTTGTTCCTGGCTGGCCGGACTGAAAGGAAGTGAGCACAGAGCACTCAGTGTGTGCACTTCCTGTCAGTCCGGCCGGGTACAACAAACTGAATCTCCTGTACCGCATGGGCTGCAGCATAGGACGCGGCGGCTCGGCGGCTCTGCAAGGGTGAAGCTATCTGTGTGATATCCACATCACACAGATGCTTATGCAAAAAATTCTTCCTGCTGCCTGTGCCTCTTCAAGCCGCTGGATGCTGGGCCCCCAGGCCAGCTCGGGGCCCCAAGCAATTGCTTCCTTTGCCTGTCCTGTTGCAACGGGCCTGATTGTAAGGTTTTACATACATTTTAAAGGGACACCTATTAGCAAAAGTATGTAGGCATAGGACACACCCCGTCACGCCCCCTAAGAGGGAAATAAAAAAATAAATACAAATTAGTTAAACCAGGGGCGGACTGACAACTCATGGGGCCCCCGGGCAATAGGAGATTATGGGGCCCCCAGGCAATAGATTATGGGGCCACACAGTATACACACACATACAGTATACATACACAGTATACACACACAGACACACAATAAACACACACAGTATACACATACACACACTGAAAAGGTACTGGAGAGGCGGGGCAGCTATAATTTTGGGATTTTTTTTTTTAAAATACAGATTTTTTACATACTGTCCCTGGTTTTACTGAGGCTGGCAACCCTGATGGGGCCCCCTAGTGGCATGGGGCCCTCGGGCAGTGCCCTAGTGCCCGAATGGTCAGTCCCCCCCTGAGTTAAACCCACAAGTGTTTTATTTTATCACTATTATTACTTTATACTGGCTTTTGAAATTTACATATGCAGCACCACAAAATTAGGTTGAAAATCAAGCTGCTGTGGTTAGTGTCCAAAAGAACAGAAATGTAAACTTTGTTCAGGAACTTATAGGTAAGTATTTGAAAATCAGTGCAGTTGATTGGTTGGCGAATGTCTCCCACACACGGCTTCATTCACACAGGGGTGATTACACCGTACCCCATGCAGGGCCCATACATAACCGCTGTGTTCCAGTATAACATTCGCGTGAATGCCGATGCATTCAGTACTTCACCTATACGGATTACACATTGGGAGCAGCATCTGTGTCCGTGCAACCACTGTGTCCCAACAGTTGGCAATTGTATAAGAAGTACCCCCCCAGTGAGTTTACTATGGGACTTTAGGGGCAACTAATAAATGACAGAATATGAGAAAAATGTAATTTTATTAATATAAAATATGCGGTGCATACATCACAATATATCAAATACATAAAAACAAGAAGCAGAATTGGATCGTGTAAATACAGTTCCCTTAGTATTGAGCCTACGCGTTTCAGGACCGATAGAGTCCTTTCTTCAGGGGCATTCCATATGAAGTATTTTTACTATACAACATTCTATAAAAAAAATATAGTACATAAAAAAAACTGAGAAAAAATAGAACAGAGAAATAGAACAGAGGGGGAAAAAGCATTGTTGAAGCCAAGTCTGGAAAGACATACCGATCCAAAATGGGGTCTGCACTATGCGTACCACCTAATACAGAGGCACAAGCGTATATGGTAAATTTCTCCTAAACCGTGCAAGTTTATGAGATATTTCCAGTACCTACAGGTAAGCCTTATTATAGGCTTAGCTGGGAACATTTGGGAACATCTACTTGTCTAGTTTTTAGAGAAGTAATCTCCTCAGTGCAGACACATGTGACAGTAGGGAGAAGTGCCATGAATAAGCACTGTGAATAAGCTCATTGAACATGGTTAGAGTGATTGAAATCCAACTCCATCTAAAATTTCCTTGAGTGGGGTTGGGTTAGAACCCCTGTAAGGTTTGTTTTTTGCGGTCTGTGCCATATTGGGGGAATTCCTGCCCCTTTCCTGTTCCAGCAAAACTCTGCTGCTCTGAGAGAAAGTGAAGGGAAATAATTGGAAACAGGGACACAAACAGCAGTATAACCTGACTTAGTTTCTGATCCTGTGTTTTTGTTGCTGTCTGCTCAATGAGGGGATTTCCCCTCACTTCCTGTCCAAGTGATGACGGGACAGGAAGTAAGAGTAATCTCCCCAATGGACAGACAGCAGTAATACCTGACAAAGGCTCTAGCCCATGGGTGCTCCACCTGTGGTCCTCCAGCTGTTTTGGAACTACAAGTCCCATCATGCCTCAGCCTTACAGAGTCATGCATGTAACTGTCAGCCTTGCAATGCATCATGCATTGAGCACCCATGCAAGTCTAGCACTTTCCCACTCAAATTAAAATGAAACAAAACAAGTTTTGTCTGAGGTTAAGATTTAGTATAAAGGTCACATTGAAGCTCTATTCTCTTTTCTCAACATATTAGCAGGTGGGGACATTGTCCATCGTCTGCAATCGTCGTTCCCCCTGAGATGGGCATCAAATCTCATCCGCTACCTGGGAGTTGACATCACCCCCGACCCTGCTGACCTGTACTCGGTGAACTTCGCCCCACTACTTCTCCGCCTCAAGATGGATCTCCTCCACTGGCACTCCCTTATGTTGACGTGGTTCGGCCGCTGCAGTGCCCTCAAAATGGGTATTATACTTGCTACAGGCACTCCCTATTCGCCTCCCCCTAGTTTTCTTCAAGCGAGTTGATTCCCTGTTCCGCAATTTTGTTTGGTCCCATCGCAAGCCACTCATTAGGCTCCAACTGCTCCATCTCGCGAAGCGCAGGGCGGAGTTGTCCTCCCAGACATAAGAGCCTATTACAGGGAGACTCACCTAACCAGGTTAGTGGACTGGCACTGCCAATCGGAGGCAAAGCACTGGGTGGCCATGGAGATTAAGGATTCAGGAGACACAGCCAAGAACTGGCCCTGGATCACCCTTCCCCTGCCAAGGGATCTAACTGAGCATCCAACGCTAGGCAGCACACTATCAGTGGCCTGAGATGCCTTCCGTCACTTCTCGGTTTCTCCACTACCTTCCCCAATGGTGCCAGTCCTGGGCAACACAGAATTTCCACCCGGCCTTCAGAACCCTCACTTAAAGCGACTGGCCACAGCCGGCCGGCTTTGCCTATGCGACTTTCTGGGATCTGATGGTCAACTCTACTCTGCAGCCGGGGTGTCTGCTGCAGACCCTTCCCTGGATTTTTGGAGCGGCCTACAGCTGCGTAACTTCCTCTGTAGTTGCCTACGGACCCCGGGCATTTCCTGCCAAATGCAAAGACCTGTTATAAAATCATGACCCGATGGTATAGGGTACCCACTACTCTGCATATTTTCTATCCACAAGTCCCCAGTCGGTGCTGGCGCTGTGGAATTGCAGAGGGAACGATGCTGCACATTTTATGGGACTGTCCCAAACTTCAACCTTTCTGGCTGGAGGTGACCCTCACGATCAAGCATTTAACTGAAGTTTCTCTGAAGGGGAACCCTGCAGCATGCCTGCTCCACCTCTCTGAGTGACCCATCAAGAAATACAAATGCTCCCTCACCATCCAGCTTCTCAATGCTGCCCATGCATGCATCCCACTCTGTTGGAGATCGGAGAACCCGCCGGCAAAATCCCTAAGAGACATGGAGGATCTCACCTTGCATAATAGGGAGGAGTCCTTTCGGGAGACCTGGAGACCCTGGAATCATTTCATTTACACGGACGACTGTCTCCGTGAAGTTGTGCAGCCTGGCTGACCTCTTGGACCTGCCTTGCTCCCTAGTCGGGGGGTGCTACCTTACCTCATCTTTATACACAAATAGTGAAAGATATGGCCTAATTCCACTATCTTGGCGGTATAGGTATTCACAACAGTGCAGGTATAAATCAATATTCATAAACGTTAAACATTGATTAAGCAGCCGCTTAAAATGAAACAAACAATATATAAAGTATAAATTGATAAAATCAAAAAACAGTCTTTATCAAATAATACAGCAGCGCTAGTCGTCACTTGGATCCTGAATGTGACCACTCTTTTTCATGTATACTAATACATAGAAGCAAGAAAAAGTTCTCCAGAAGTAAGAGGGTAATCCAAGGTTCAGTGGGAAAGGTGGGCCAGATCCACAAAAGGGATACGCAGGCGTATATGCTGATACGCCATCGTATCCCTGTTTCTATCTATGCGGCTGATTCATAGAATCAGTTACGCATAGATATTCCTATAATAATAGTTTTACACTGTCGGATCTTAGGATGCAGTACCGCGGCCGCCGCTGGGGGCATTTCTCGGCGAAATTCCGCGTCGGGTATGCAAATTGGCACTTACGGAGATCCACGAAGATTTTTCCCTTCGTTAAGTCTCCGTAAGTGTTAGTTTGCCGTCGCAAAATTAGGGCTGCTTTTACAAAGTGTAAACTTAGTACACCATGTAAAGGTATACCCTTCTTTCCCGCTTCGCTGTCAAATTTTTTTTTAATTTTTTTTTTATTTTTTTTTTTCCCGCGGCATCTCTTTTTTACTCGTCGCGATTCACAAAACTCGGCGCAACGTAACGTAACGCAAAGCACGTCGGGAAAATAGCGTCGGGAGCATGCGCAGTACGTCCGGCGCGGGAGCACGCCTAATTTAAATGGGACTCGCCCCATTAGATTGGGCCCGCCTTGCGCCGGATGGATTTAAGTTACACCGCTGCAAATTTCTAGGTAAGTGCTTTGTGGATTGGGCACTTAGGTAGAAATTTTGCGGCGGTGTAACTTAAATCGGAATATTTAAGTTGCGCCCGCTGTACGTGGATCTGGCCCGGTGTTCCTAAACAAATGTTCAGCTGTCCGCAGCTGGTGACATCACACGTGCAAGATACACCCGTCAAACGTCTCCCGTGCCAGTCTCCCCTCAGGGGGATCTACTCACCAGAAAGTAGAATTAATCAGGCTCTGAACATCAAATCCATCTGGTCATCTCCAACTCCAGGGAACTGCGACCTGACCAGCGTGTTGTGTTCCTAGTCTCCACCAGGTGTCAGGATACACAAAAAAGACTTACTGCAGTCCTGGTTTCATGTCCTCATTGTTAGTTTTTGCTCTAATCCTTCTCTGTTCTGAACACTTCCTGGTTGTCTGTTTCCAGCTAGCCTGTAAACGCCCTTCTCAAGGGGGTCAATACAGGCTCTGCAGAGATACAGATCTGTATGTATTAGTATACATGCAAAAGAGTGGTTACATTCAGGATCCAAGTGACGACTAGCGCTGCTGTATTATTTGATAAAGACTGTTTTTTGATTTTATCAATTTATACTATATATATTGCTTACCTCATCTTTCCCTACTCTACTTTGCTCCATCTGTCTGCAATCTACTATCGTGTCCGGCTGCTTATCTACCTGTTCACTCCCCTTTTTCCCCCATCCATCCTTTTCCCCACCTAATTTTCTCCCCTTTCTTCCCCTAAGTGACACCTGATCCTTATCTTTTCCCCCTTTAGATGTACACCCTCTCCCTAGCTCTCACCCAGTCATAGGCTGTCTTGACCAGATACTGTGAATATCCTAATGTACATAACTTGATTTGCGAATCCCATGTCTGGGTTTGTTAGCCATCAGGATGCTCTGCCTCCTGAACAGTTGTGGAAACTTTTGTATGATATAGCTTCACATACGTTGTTATAGGTTTTGGGTCGTGCAAGCCACTGTCCGAATGCCTCCCAGGCCTCGTATCTAGATATTTTTGATGCAGCACCACCTTGCTGTGCCTTATTTACAGTGTATAGCCGGGATATTTGATACTCTTACCGCAACATGCGACCCCTTTCAACCTATTGCTTGTTTTTTTTTTTTTGCTGATCATGTATCTTTGCTATTTGTATTGATTGTTAATTGGGCTGTCTTTAAAAATAAAGAAATATAAAAAAAAGTACTTAAAGCGGATCTCCCACGCAAAATCGTTTTTTTTTTTTAAATGGTATTTTTAAATGTGTAATAGCACTGCTGTGCTAAACTCACGTTTCCGGTGTCCCCCCGCCGCTCCGCTGTAATATTGTCCCCAATAAATAGTTATATTCTGTGTTTTCCTGCCGTTGCCATCTTAGCTATGGGCGTTGGATTCCCATAGGCAGGCACTTCCTATTCGATCTCGCGCATGCACACTGGCTATGGTGACCGGCGGCGTGAGCAAAGTCGCGCAATGTTTTCTAACAGAGCGGAATATTATAATTAGGGAGCTCTGACACAGGCTCCCAGCAGACACAGCGCGGCACAGGAAACTGGAGAAAACACGTCGGAAACCCGAGGGGGGGCAGACCGGAAGCCTGGCTGATTAATAGGGTTCACGAATACTAAATTTAATGAAAATAGCCGATTCATCATTGTTTCGGAGCAGTATGAATATGGAGCTGCAGTTGAATTGAGGGTGGAGATCCGCTTTAAATCTGGTGTCAGGTTCCTGTGATTTCTTGCCCAGCAGCACTCACATTGAGCGGGAAGGACATATAGGAGTCGCTCAGGTGTGTTGCGATATACATGTACTAACAAGGAACATGCTGAATGAGAGAGATGACCTTCACCAGATGAGAGGACAACCAACACACTAAAGATATCTGTTTATTGCGGAAACAGCATCACTTTCCAGTCACAGGCAGGTGACCAGGCTAAATTGCATAACTGCAGCAGGGAAACATTAGGTCACCAGGCTGGCTGTGCTTTTTGGCAGGGCTGTAAAAATCTCAGAACTGGCTGGAGAGAATTACAAATCCTTTGATGGGTAAAACATTTACCATAGATGTATTTCACCCATGTATTTAGCTGTCTGCATTGAGTTCAGCTAAAGCAAAAGTATAACTGAAGGCATAACTTTTATATTTCGTTTTGGAGAGGGATTAGAATGCTTGTCCATTTTTATTGCTGTCCGTGTCCCCGTTATGGAGATTCGCCACCTCTATTTGTCCTGTTTACCATTATCATTGAAAGTGAATGTAAAAGAAAATCCCAAATTTTGGGTTGTCCCCAGTAAAGTATTAGAGGGGAAATGTTCCTAAGGGGACACTAGTTCTGGTGACCTGGGGGTCTTCAAGGAATTCCTTTAATTTGCAGGGATTTCCTCTCACTTCCTCTTTAGCTATGAGACCTGAAAGTGAAATGAAATCTCCCCAATGGGACACAGATGGTGGGGGAAAAAAACTTATGGGGGTTATAACTCTCCCTTATTCTATTCAAAATGGGAAAAAAAGTTTTGCCTATAATTCTCCTTGGACCTTCTGATTTTACCACAATTGCATTATTTCCTGGATGGCATTATCAGTTCAATGAGTGGTATTACTTGCTGCTGGGAGTTGCCTTTAACATAGTGCAGGATAATATGAGTGGCTTTTTTTCAATGTGCTTCCTGGAGTTAATCTTCTATTCCTCATAAGCAGAAATTCATCTCTATAGAGAGGAAACAAATCATTGACATTTATTATAACAATTATGGCCCGGATTCACAGACAGCGGCGCACATTTATGCCGCCGTAGCGTATCTCCTGTACGCTACGCCGACGCAGCGCAGAGAGGCAAGCACAGAGGCCCGACTTCACAGACAGCGGCGCACATTTATGCCGCCGTAGCGTATCTCCTGTACACTACGCCGACGCAGCGCAGAGAGGCAAGCACAGAATTCACAAAGCACTTGCTCCCAAAACTGCGCTGGGTTTCCTAGGCGTAAGCCGGCGTAGGTGGAAGTAGGCGTGAGCCATGCAAATGAGGCGTGACCCCATGCAAATGATGGGCCGAGCGCCAGACAGGAAAAGGAAAAAAGGAACGGCGCATGCACCGTCCCGTGGATGCATCCCAGTGCGCATGCTCACAATCACGTCGGAACAACTTCCTAAGATACGCCGGATCACTGCCTACAGCGTGAACGTAACCTACGCCCAGCCATATTCACGTATAACGTAAACTACGTAAAATACGCCGGCTTGTGTTCCCTGGTGCAGACCTTTGCATGTCTGCTGCTGGGATACACCTGCTTTATGAGGCTTAACTTTACGCCGGACGTACAACTTACGCAAACCGCGCATAGCATGCGCCGGGCGCACGTACGTTCTTGAATCGCCGGATTTTCAACATTTGCATATTTGAATAGCTGATCTATGTGAGCGCCACCATGCGTCCAGCGTAAATATGCGCCCACTCTACGACGGCGTAGGCAAGTTACGTCGGTGGGGTAAAGCCGATTTTTAGGCGTATCTTAGTTTGTGGGTCGGCGCATAGATGCGATGGCACATATTTGTACTTACGCCGGCGTATCTTGAGATACGTCGGCGCAAGTGCTTTGTGAATCCGGGCCATAGTCTCAACTCCATCTCTTCGCAGGTGTGGTTGGAGGGGATGGCTCGCATGTGGGGTTAGAGGGGATGGCTCGCAGGTGGAGTTGGAGGGGATGGCTCGCAGATGGAGTTGGAGGGGATAACTCGCAGGTGGTGTTGGAGGGGATGGCTCGCAGGTGGAGTTGGAGGGGATGGCTCGCAGGTGGAGTTGGAGGGGATGGCTCGCAGGTGGGGTTGGAGGGGATGGCTCGCAGGTGGAGTTGGAGGGGATGGCTCGCAGGTGCGGTTGGAGGGGATGGCTCACAGGTGGGGTTGGAGGGGATGGCTCGCAGGTGCGGTTGGAGGGGATGGCTCACAGGTGGGGTTGGAGGGGATGGCTCGTAGGTGGGGTTGGATGGGATGGCTCGCAGGTGGAGTTGGAGGGGATGGCTCGCAGGTGGAATTAGAGGGGATGGCTCGCAGGTTAAGTTGGAGGGGATGGCTCGCAGGTGGAGTTGGAGGGGATGGCTCGCAGTTGGAGTTGGAGGGGATGGCTCGCAGGTGAAGTTGAAGGGGATGGCTCGCAGGTGAAGTTGGAGAGGATGGCTCGCAGGTGGAGTTGGATTGCTCTGTTTGATTGCAGTTTACTATCACCATAAATACCAGTTGCATTTCATTAACTTTCCCCTTTTATATAACTATCTACAGTACCCCTATTACTATATACCCTCGTCCCCACTGTGCAACCTTAGGGCAATTTGTAGCCGCCGTGTTTTCGGGCTTGCCCCCCCCCCCCCCCCTCTGGTGCCTCCAGGGGTTTTCTTTTTGGCCGATCCTGTCTCTCGCATGCGTATCCAATCTGTCCACCTACACACACAATCTTTTATATGTATAAATATAAATAACCAATGTTGTTTCTGTATGTTATTTATATATTCTATTTGTCATTGTAGCAAACTTTAATAAGAGGCTTTATGAAGAAGCGCTAAATACGGCGCAAAACATGTCAAGCCACAGCGTTGTATCCACCATCTCACAGACATCAAGTCTATGGTTCCTCAATTTCTTCCAGGATGTATATAATATGTAAACGGTTGGAGGTTATATCTCCGCTAATGTTTCTCCAATATTAATTTCTATTATTTCTATTATTTCATACAAATTCCTGCTGGTCTTGAAGGACTATTACAATGCTGTTAAGTTTGTTGCTGTACAGTTCTTAGCGAACTGAGTTTTTATATGTACACTATTTTTGTAATAAATCTTTTTTAGAAAAAATCCCCCTTTTCTCTTGACTATATCTGTACCAGAGTATAGTGCCTAAAAAGTCCATGACTTGCCCATAGGTCATTTCCTTTTTGAGTTGGAGGGGATGGCTCGTAGGTGGAGTTGGAGGGGATGACTCACAGGTGGAGTTGGAGGGGATGGCTCGCAGGTGGAGTTGGAGGGGATGGCTCGCAGGTGAAATTGGAGGGGATGGCTCACAGGTGTAGTTGGAGGGGATGGCTCGCAGGTGGAGTTGGAGGGGATGGCTCGCAGGTGGATTTGGAGGGGATGGCTCGCAGGTAGAGTTGGAGGGGATGGCTGGCAGGTGGATTTGGAGGGGATAGCTGGCAAGTGGAGTTGGAGGGGATGGCTCGCAGTTGGAGTTGGAGGGGATGGCTCGCAGGTGGAGTTGGAGGGGATGGAGTTGGAGGGGATGGCTCGCAGGTGGAGTTGGAGGGGATGGCTCACAGGTGTAGTTGGAGGGGATGGCTCGCAGGTGGAGTTGGAGGGGATGGCTCGCAGGTGGATTTGGAGGGGATGGCTCGCAGGTAGAGTTCCAACTTTACCTGCGAGCCATCCCCTCCAAATCCACCTGCGAGCCATCCCCTCCAACTCCATGGCTGGCAGGTGGATTTGGAGGGGATGGCTGGCAGGTGGATTTGGAGAGGATAGCTGGCAAGTGGAGTTGGAGGGGATGGCTCGCAGTTGGAGTTGAAGGGGATGGCTCGCAGGTGGAGTTGGAGGGGATGGCTCGCAGTTGGAGTTGGAGGGGATGGCTCGCAGTTGGAGTTCGAGGGGATGGAAATGTGTTGTAAGAGGCTTTAAAAGCAGCTGCATTCTATAAGCATATTTAGGTGCAAGTGTTTTTTTTTTTTTACCAGCAAGCTGTATCCAGTGGATTTCAACACTTTGTCAGACACTATTGTCATGATGCAAGAGATGACCAGTCCAAGCAGAGAGAAGAGCATTAATATAATGTTCGTTGACACCCTCAGTCTCTGTCGACAAAACAGACAAGAATTAAATGGGTATTAAAAAAGACCAAGAGAAGGTAAATCCTAATCAATATTTAAAGGTGAGAGTGGAAGAAAAGGAAAATAGCGAAAAAACAAAAAGGGCCAAGGGAAGTGCAATGGATGAGGAAGGCATCCTGGCAATAAACAGGTGGGATGGTAAAATCTTCTATTTACATGAAGAGTAAGGCCTCTCTCACATGAGTGGACCGATCAGGTCTGCCTGTCCGTTTTTCAGGTGGACCAGATCAGACCATCCATTGTTGTCTATGGCACCTGCATCCAATCCGCCAACAGACGAATTGGGATCCATGCATCATCCGTCTAATGGACCCTTTCTCTTTACCTCTGTCCACCCCATAGAGAACAGCGGGCTGTGTCCATGTTTGCTTGCTGAAAGGCTGAGACGCCTATCAGTCTAGGCACCTGGCGGATCCAGACTTCCGAAGTCGGGATGACGCAGTGAATGGACTGATCCTGGTGATGTCTGCAGAGAACGGATTTCAGAACGCTCTCTGCTAAAAACAGGTCACATGAGTGCAAAAGGAATTGCACTCCTGTAACCCATAGGAGAAGCCCAGCCGAATGAGCCCAGGCTGGACTTCTCCTTTAAGGCCAGGTGCCGATCCATTGGAATAACGAACCAAGGGACATGGTTCAAGAGAACCATGTCCTTTGGGACCTGGACGGTTGCCAAGCCGTTAAAGCCAGTGAAAGAGAAACATGATAATGAACTGTCTGCCTGGCGATTTTCCAAGACTGGAAGGTACACTGCAGGCAAGGCCAGAACATTGGGTTCTGCCTAAGTTAAAATAAGATCTGCTTCTCTTTGAGCTGAGCAAATTGTTGTGCCCCTTTGATGGTTGTTCTAAGCCACAGCCATGGCATTATCTGATTGAATCCTGGTCAGGTGGCCTTGCAGATGAGAGGTCTAGTGTTGGAGGGACAACTGAAAGGACCTGTATTACAGGATGTTATTGGAAGCTGGACTTCCATTGGTGCCTTAGTTCCCAGTACTGAGGCAGTCTCCAGGGCCTTGCCCCAGCTCAACAGGCCAGCGTCCTTAATGAGCTCTATCCACGAAAGGACCTTTGTGATTCAAGCACTGGACTGGAGTTCCACCAACCATGGTTTTACTAGTCAGGCAAATGGGATGATGCAATGCCTCTCCAACTAAGTCAAAATGTTGAATTATAACAGTCTGGAATGAAACTGGGCGTGTAGTACTAGGCTATCATCAAGCCAAATTCCCTCATGCAAAAGCGAATGATGGGTCATCTCCTGGATAGTAAGGTTAGAAATTGGGAGTGAACAGTCAAGAACTTGTCCATAGGGATGAAAACTTTGGACTGTGTCTAGAATTAGGCCCAGATACTCCCAGCAGTGGGTCAGTTCCAGGGCCGGACTTACCATTGGGCTTTTTTTTTTTTTTTAGGGGTCCGGAGGTCCCCAGGGCCCCGGACGGCAACCCCCCCTTTTATTTTTTATTTTTTTATATATTATATATATATATATATATATATATATATATATATATATATTATTATTATTATTATTAAAGGGCCCAGAGGTCTCCAGAGCCCCCAGATGGCAACCCCCCTTTTTTTTTATAAAAAAAATTACATTTGTTTTTATATATATATTTTTTTATTAAAGGGCTCAGAGGTCCCCAGGGGTCTGCTGAAGGGAAGAGAGCCGACACATTTCGTGCACAGGTGAGAGGCACCCCCCCCGCTCAACAACTATGATCCCCCCCCCCCCTCGCTCAACATCTTCGACCCCCCCAATTCTCGGCTCCAGGGGGCCCCTTCAACACTCAAGCCCAGGGGCCCCCACCACCCTAAGTCCTGCCCTGGTCAGTTCTACTTTTTGACTTCTTGAGCTTTATGATCCATCCAAACCTGTGAAAAATCTACGTTGCCCAACGCACATTGGCTAACAAGCCCTAGACAAACTGGAGGTCATCCATGTATCTCCCTGAGAGAATAGCATAGTTAGGACAGGAGTTAACACCTTGGTGGAGATTTGAGGTGCTGTAGACAGGCTGAACAAATGAACCACAAACTGGAAATGTTATGGCCTGGATTCACAAAGCACTTACGCCGACGTATCTCAAGATACGCCGCGTAAGTGTAACTATGCGCCGTCATATCTGTCCCCTTTGATGGTTGTTCTAAGCCACAGCCATGGCATTATCTGATTGAATCCTGGTCAGGTGGCCTTGCAGATGAGAGGTCTAGTGTTGGAGGGACAACTGAAAGGACCTGTATTACAGGATGTTATTGGAAGCTGGACTTCCATTGGTGCCTTAGTTCCCAGTACTGAGGCAGTCTCCAGGGCCTTGCCCCAGCTCAACAGGCCAGCGTCCTTAATGAGCTCTATCCACGAAAGGACCTTTGTGATTCAAGCACTGGACTGGAGTTCCACCAACCATGGTTTTACTAGTCAGGCAAATGGGATGATGCAATGCCTCTCCAACTAAGCCAAAATGTTGAATTATAACAGTCTGGAATGAAACTGGGCATGTAGTACTAGGCTATCATCAAGCCAAATTCCCTCATGCAAAAGCGAATGATGGGTCATCTCCTGGATAGTAAGGTTAGAAATTGGGAGTGAACAGTCAAGAACTTGTCCATAGGGATGAAAACTTTGGACTGTGTCTAGAATTAGGCCCAGATACTCCCAGCAGTGGGTCAGTTCCAGGGCCGGACTTACCATTGGGCTTTTTTTTTTTTTTTAGGGGTCCGGAGGTCCCCAGGGCCCCGGACGGCAACCCCCCCTTTTATTTTTTATTTTTTTATATATTATATATATATATATATATATATATATATATATATATATATATATATTATTATTATTATTATTAAAGGGCCCAGAGGTCTCCAGAGCCCCCAGATGGCAACCCCCCTTTTTTTTAATAAAAAAAATTACATTTGTTTTTATATATATATTTTTTTATTAAAGGGCTCAGAGGTCCCCAGGGGTCTGCTGAAGGGAAGAGAGCCGACACATTTCGTGCACAGGTGAGAGGCACCCCCCCCGCTCAACAACTATGATCCCCCCCCCCCTCGCTCAACATCTTCGACCCCCCCAATTCTCGGCTCCAGGGGGCCCCTTCAACACTCAAGCCCAGGGGCCCCCACCACCCTAAGTCCTGCCCTGGTCAGTTCTACTTTTTGACTTCTTGAGCTTTATGATCCATCCAAACCTGTGAAAAATCTACGTTGCCCAACGCACATTGGCTAACAAGCCCTAGACAAACTGGAGGTCATCCATGTATCTCCCTGAGAGAATAGCATAGTTAGGACAGGAGTTAACACCTTGGTGGAGATTTGAGGTGCTGTAGACAGGCTGAACAAATGAACCACAAACTGGAAATGTTATGGCCTGGATTCACAAAGCACTTACGCCGACGTATCTCAAGATACGCCGCGTAAGTGTAACTATGCGCCGTCATATCTGTGCGCCCTGCCCACAATCTGAGATACGCCTAAAAATAGGCTTCCTACGACCGACGTCACTTGCCTACGCCGTCGTATCGTGGGCGCATATTTACGCTGGGCGCATTTTCCGCTCCCATTGATTTTCTATGCACATATGCAAATGAGGGAGATACGCCGATTCACGAATGTAGTTGTGCCCGGCGCATAATATACGCGGTTTGCGTAAGTCGTACGTCCGGCGTAAAGTTATTCCCCATATAGGAGACGCAACTCATGGAAAGGTATGGACCAGGGAACAGAACCGTCGTATTTTACGTCGTTTACGTAGTACGTGAATATGGCTAGGTGTAGGTTACGTTCATGTCGTAGGCAGTGATTCGTTGTATGTTCGGCTGATGTTGCGACGTGATTCTGCGTATGAGCACTGGGATGCGGCCACGGGACGGCGCATGCGCCGTTCATTTTAAGTACTTCTATGGCGCTTGGCCCATCATTTTCATGGGGTCACGCCTCATTAGCATGGCTCACGCCCACTTCCACCTACGCTGGCTTACGCCGAGGAAACCCAGCGTAGATTTGAGAGCGAGCAGGAGCAAGTGCTTTGTAAAAACTGTGCTTGCCTCTCTGCGCTGCGTCGGCGTAGCGTATATTCGATACGCTACGCCGGCATAAATATGCGGCGATGTATGTGAATCCGGGCCTATGTGTCCACATGAAAAAAGTTGCGTTAAAGCAGAGGAAAATGTTTATCTATAGGATAGAGCCTTGTTTTTTTGCCAGTGTCCCGAGAGGAGTAAACCTTTGTCTTTGTTTTTCTTCCTAACCTTTTGCATGATGATCCTTCTATCAAGTCTGTAGCTGCTCATTCAGCAGTTCATTTGACTTCTTGGCTACACATTGGGAGACCATACTCAGACCCTGACAGGAAAGAAGATGAGAGGCGGGTCTGTAATGTTGTTTCTGGCACGGGATCAAAGCCAACAGGAGGGAGAGGTGGGGAAGCTGCAGCAGGAGCCACGGGGCACTGCACAGGGCCAGGGCAGCTTCACAGTACACTATGGATCACGCCACCTGTCTTACAGCTTCACTGTTCCTGAGCAGCAGGTACACAGGGATGCTCTGGAGGGCTGGGTTCAGACCCCCATAACCCCCCCTTATCTACACCCCTACAGCTCCTAGATTTTGCCAAGTGCGCATGGTTAAATGTTACATTGACAATTAGTGTACCATTTTTTTAACCAGGGATAAATATAACAAGTTATTTAGTTTGAATGAAGCCATTCCCATCTCCATCAGTGACTCAACCATACTTACCACAACAATATCTGTGGTAGTCCTGTAATAATAATGATTGTAATTCCCATATACATCTTTTTGGGGGACTTGACATCCATCATATTCTTTTTCACCTGGTCTAAGCCAGCAAGCCTGAGACTCGTAGTATGTCTGAATGGCGAATAGAATCAGCCCAACTGCTGCAACTACAATATTGATGATGTTACAGCTCATGCACACCTTTATCTGCAACAAAAGACAACATTTTGTTAATAAAGCAACTATGTGTTCAGAATAGGAATGTAAAGAACACCCTGCAAAAGAAGAGCATTAATTCTTATCAGGCAGGCAGTGACTCCACTCTTTGTTCTCTTGAAGAGCTGGACTGACTGAAGATTGTTCAGCATCTGACACACTGCAGTTCTGTAACACTTGCTGGTCTCGTCTTTACCCCAGCTGGTGACAAAATAGTAAAGGGAGAGGCAGCGTTCCCCTCTTTCAGTCTGAACTCCGCTGTACAGGAACTGCAAGAAGCTGATCCTAGGTCAAATTCAGGTACTTACAGTGCCTTGAAAAAGTATTCACATCGCTTGAAATGTTCCACATTTTGTCATGTCACAACCAAAAATGCAAATGTATTTGATCTGGATTTTATGTGATAAACCAACACAAAGTGGCACATAATTGTGAAGTGGAAGGAAAATGATAAATGTTTTCCAATTTTTTTTTTCAAAAAAATATCTGAAATGTGTGGCGTGCATTTTTATTCAGTCCCCTTTACTCTGATACCCCTAACTAAAATCTAGTGGAACAAATTGCCATCAGAAGTCCCTTATTAGTAAATAGTGTCCACCTGTGTGTAATTTAATCTCAGTATAAATACAGCTGTTTGGTGAAGCCCTCAGAGGTTTGTTAGAAAACCTTAGTGAACAAAAAGCATTGTGAAGGCCAAGGAACACAACAGACAAGTCAGGGTTAAAGTTGAGGAGTTGTGGAGTTTAAAGCAGGGTTAGGTTATAAAAGAATATCCCAAGCTTTGAACATCTCACGGAGCACTGTTCAATCCATCATTCGACAATGGAAAGAGTATGGCACAACTGCAAACCTACCAAGACATGGCCGTCCACTTAAACTGACAGGCTGGGCAAGGAGAGCATTAATCAGAGAAGCAGCCAAGCAGTGTTAATTTCATCAACAAAAACGCTTGTCATCATTTTTGTCAGTGGCTTTTTTACAGTGATGAAAAACACTGCTCTCTGCTCTAAACAGGCAGAGAACTGAGCGATTAGCTATAATGTGAGTTCTCGGGCCTAGAGTCTATGTGGGGAGTGGGGACAGCTGCATCAGACCGATGCTGCAGCACAGAGATTAATAAGAAAGTTTGTGTTTTCTTTATAACCCCAAACTTCTCCTTTAACCACTTGCCGACCACTGCACGCTGATATACGTGGGCAGAATGTCAGCGGTAAGCAAATGGGTGTACCTGTACATCCCCTTTAGGAATCCGCGCCCACCGCACTACCCATGGCAGTGCCCACAGGACCCACGGACTCGATGTCCGCGGTGTCCCGCGATCGGGTCACAGAGAGGCAGAACAGGGGGATGCCTTTGTAAACAAGGTATTTCCCTGTTCTACAGTAAAAACAGGGGTGAACAACGGCGCTAGATATGGTGATAACATAAAATTATATAGCAACTGGAATATAGGTATTGTGACAGGAAGCCAGGTAAATCTGGGGGTGTTGTCACAGACAGGAGATACATCTCTGCCTTGTTTAGAAAATTCACCAATTACTATCAGGTGTCAGCTGCAGAGGTAGCCAGCAAGTTTTAAGGACGTTGGATAGCTTCAGCTGTTCAGAATCAGGAAATTAAGGCCTCTATAAATTGTCCAGAGGATTACTACTCAATGCTGCATCCTGAGGCTTGTTGAGTTAAGGAGAGCAGTGAGCTGAGGAAAGACTTCTGAAGGTGAAGTGGTTCTTGATATCTTTGCTGTGTGATAAGAAAATCAAAAAGACTATTGTTTTCTGCTGGAAGACCAGCAGTGTCTGCCCAGCAGTAGGCTGTGCCAGACTCCATAGGTAGGTTCCTGTGTTGTGAAGGTAGACGGCCCAAGTGGCCAGGGTTTATTTTATGTTTTATTTTGTTTATGCTGTTTTGATGCTTGCACTTGTTTCCAGCAATATGGAAGAATAAACCATAACCCTTGTTTTCAACCACCCACGGCTGCCTCTCTGTATACTTCAGTGTGTAGTGAACCCACTCAGGAGGTCACACACCCCGCTACCGAGCTAACCCCTTTACAGTATACATAAAATGTGTGTGTGTGTGTGTGTGTGTGAGTAAGCACACATAATATTAAAACATTTGTTTAAAACATAATGGCCCGGATTCACAAAGCACTTACGCCGACGTATCTCGAGATACGCCGCGTAAGTGTAAATATGCGCCATCGTATCTATGCGCCGTGCCCACAAAACTAGATACGCCTGAAAATAGGCTTCATCCGACAGACGTAACTTGTCTACGTCGGCGTATCATGGTCGCATATTTACGCTGGACGCATGTGGCGCTCCCATTGATATTCTATTCAAATATGCAAATGAGGGAGATACGGTGATTCACGAACGTACGTGCACCCGGCGCAGGCTACGCGCGGTGTGCGTAAGTTCAACGTCCGACCTAAAGTTATTCCTCATAAAGCAGGTGTAACTCAGCACCAGACGTGCACAGGTCAGCTGGACAGCAGCTGCAGTAACACCGTTACGGACGAGATGAGCAACCACACTTGCAGAACAACACATCTGTATGCCAACATGCCAGGCAGGGCCGCCATCAGGAGTTATGGGGCCCCTTACACAGCTTTAGGCATGGGCCTGGGGGGGTGCTGCCTCGAATTCAGAAAGACGAAATAAAGAAAAATATATATAAAAAAAGGAACAAAAAAGAATAAAAAAATAAATTTAAAAATATCAAAAACACCTTTTTTTTTTTCCAAAAAAAAAGGTGACTTGCCATCTGGGGTCCTTTGCTCACACACACCACATCCACTTCACATTGGTTTAGCCCAAGTCCACCATGCAGGACTTGGGAGCAGCAACGCCACGCCAAGGCCCCAATGGTGTTGCTGTCCATTCATATCACATTCACACGGTCGTGGGGATAACCTCTCCCTGACGACCCAAGGTGACATGCCTTGCTGGCAGGAATGCCACCCACATTCACACACCAGTCACACTGTAGCCTGCACTACTGACCGTGTGCAGTCACTACAAAAATAAAAAATCTCATAATCTGAGCAAAGAAAATAAAAAAATCTCATAATCTGAGCAAAGAAAATAAAAAAGCTCATAATCTGAGCCCCCCAAAAAAAATAAGCCCTCATTTGCCCTGTCGTGGGCCAGGCCTGGTGCCACGGCTCCGGCTCCTCAGTTGTCTGGGGGGAGCCTCGGGTGGGGGGGTGGGGCATCAGGAGGAGGATCATCCCCTGGTCTGTCCCTCCTGGCAGATGCTGGCTGCCTGCCCTCCAACGCAAGGGCAATGCGGGTGAGGACAGCATTCGTCTGCGCCTGCATCCACAGCTGGTGGGTGGTGTTGTGCCGCTGGTAGCGCCTGGTCTGCCGTCCCTCCGCCTCGATGGCAGCAGTGTTGGCCTGTACAGCCACTCCTAGGCTCTTCACCTCTGCCACGAGGCCTGCTGTTGTGGCCTGCAGCTCCCCAATGCAGGTCACCATAGCAGCGCAGTTAGCACTCACATCATGCAGGCTGTCAGAGATTGAGGTGCTCTGCTCAACCTGCTGCGTGAGGCACTGATGCACACTGGCTGCGGTGCCCTGCACAGCCAGTGTGCATTCAGCCTGGGTCTTGGCCGAGGAGGCCAGGCTGTCTGCCACACGGCGCAGGTCAACGGCTAGAGCACCCATATTCAGCTCCTCTTGGAGGGCTCCGGGTACACCCCTGGTCTTCCGTATAGCCTTCCTGGGGGATGGAGAGGCTTCTGCCCGTCCGGACGGGGTAGACCTGGAGGGGGTTCCCCTGGATGGGGTAGCCCTGGAGGGGGTTCCCCTGGATGGGGTAGCCCTGGAGGGGGTTCCCCTGATGGGCGGGGAGGTGTCTGAGGGTCCAGGGAAGGTGGAAGCCTCCTCATAATAGAGGCATTCCTCCAGATCCACCGTCTCCTCCTCAACAACCTCTAGAGGAGAGGTGTGGGTACTCCCCTCCACCAATATTACCGGGCTTCCCAGGGGGTCAGGCTGAGGCACAGGATGTTCCGGGGATGGCATGGGTTGGACACCGGCAGCAGATTGCCCAGCTCCCTCCAGCACATCTGTGGATGACACAAAACATTGTTGGTGAACTGACACACTTGTCACATGTTCCCTTCCACCCCCTCACATGCTACACACCGAATGGAGGATAAAACACACTTACCTGTCCTCAAGTCCTGCTCACCAGAGTCAAAGCCCTCCATGCCCTCCACCTGCTCCCAATGAAGACAGCTGGAGATGACCTCCTCCTCATCAGTCAACCTCAGAGCAGAAGCTGGTCCTCCTCCCGTGCCCCTGGCGTGCCTCCTCATACTGGCCAGCTTATCCCGGACCCGACGTCTCATGACGTTAATCTTCTTATTTATATCGTCGGAGGTCCTGGCCTCATGCCCAAGGGCATTGACATCCAGGGTGATCTTCTCCAGGATCTCCCTCTTGCGTGCCCTGCTGGTCCTGGCACTGTGGGCACCATGGAGGTACGCATCATATTTGGCTATTGCCGATATCAGGATAGCCCTCTCCTCCATAGAGAAATTTCTCTTTCTCCTCTCCTTAGCAGCTGCCATGGCTCTAACAAAAGTACTTTGCTCCAGGGGGGAAACAAGCAAACGGATGTACTTTTGCGCTGGACGAGCGCATGTCTGGGCGTATTAATGCTCTGGGCGTAGGCGGTGGGCCGGCGTATCTTAGGGGTTACACCGCGCGTAGTTGTGAGCATACGCAGAGGGGTACGGGACATGCGTACATGTCACGGCGCATGCGCCGTTTGAGATACGCTGGACGTTAAGCACTGCGCCAGGCTCGGACCATCATTTGCATGGGGTCACGCCCACTTACACTTACGCTGGCCTGCGCCTTCGAAAATACGCTACGCTGGCTCATCTTGGTGAGCACTGGCTTTGTGAATGCAGTGCATGCCTCTCCGCTCTGCGCCGGCGTAGCGTAAAAGAGATACGCTACGGCGGCATAAATATGCACCGATGTCTGTGAATCCGGGCCAATGTCCATAAATAATCCAAGATCTGGGCTCTGTGTAGAAATGGGAACAGAGGGTCGCCAGACATGCAGTATAAATTATATATTTAATAAAAATTGATGGCGCAGTGGCTGCGTTTGATGGCACAGTGACGACAATTGATGGCATTGCACAGTGGCGACAATTGATGGCATGGCACAGTGGAGACAATTTTTGGGCACAGTGGCAGCGTTTGATGGTACAGTGGCGACAACCGATGGGCGCAGTGGCTGCGTTTGATGGGCACAGTGAGGCTGCAATTGATGTTTTTTTTTTGTTTGTTTGCACCCCCCCAAAAAATTTGAGCACCAGCCGCCACTGATTTATACTGCACTCAGTCTGGCGCCCCTCTGTTCCCATTTCCCTGTTCTGCCTAGTGACAGCACACTGATCGTCTGCTCCCTGTGATCAGGAGCAGAGATCAGTGTTGTGTCACATGTAGCCCAGCCCGCCTACAGTTAGAATCCCTCCCTAGATCACACTTAACCCCTTCCTCTCCCCCTAGTGGTTAACCCCTTCCCTGACAGTCACATTTATACATTAATCAGTCTATTTTTATAGCACTGATCGCTGTATAAATGTGAATGGTCCCAAAAGAGCGTCAAAAGTGTCCGATGTGTCCGCCATAATGTCTCAGTCATGATAAAAATCGCTGATCGGCACCATTACTAGTGAAAAAAAAATTATTAATAAAAATGCCATAAAACTATCCCTTATTTTGTAGATGCTATTAGGTAGATTCAGGTAGATAGGATTAAACTTGCGGCGGCGTAGCTTAGCGTGTTAAGGCTACGCCACCGTAAGTTAGCTAGGCAAGTACTTGGGGCCAAATCCACAAAAGAGATACGCCGACTTAACTCGAGATTTCTAAATTTACACGGCGCGTATCTTTGCGCCTGATCCTCAAAACGAGATACGCCTGAAAAGATGCAAATGAGGGAGATAGGGCGATCCACAAAATTAAGTGTGTGCGCCGTAGATTACGCCCTGTGCGCACCTGTTAGTTTCCCGGCGGGAAGTTACACTTTATAAAAGCTGCCCTAATTTTACACCTGCCGTGTAAATGTCTGCTGAAGCAACACCATTGAGGAAGAGCTGAGCACACACATTTGCTGGACTACAATCTGTCTGCCAACATGCCAGGGCCATCCATGATCCTAACTGCACTCGTTACTTTAGAGGCGCAAAGAAGGAGGAGGGAACAGAGGAGGAGGAGGAGGGCACAGGAGAGGGTATACCACAGACGCCAAGATTTCTTTGGCATGACTGCTTCTGAGGTATTCCGCAACTTCCGTTTCAACCGTGAAGCCATCCTGGAATTAACCAGAATCCTGCAGGATGACTTCACCACCCCAACACAACGCTCCCATGCACTGCAGCCTCTCATCAAAGTACTGGCAACACTGCATTTCCTTGCCACTGGCTCTTTTCAACACACAAGTGGAGGTGTGGCTGGGATGGCACAATCCTCCATGAGCAGGTGTGTGCACCAAGTAGTCCCTGCAATACTGAGACGCATGGGCAATCAATTCCAAAAACCCACCCAGGAGGACCAGCGAATAAAGACAATGACGGATTTTTACCAAATAGCCAGATTCCCACGCACCATCGGGTCCATTGATTGTACCCATGTGGCACTACAGCCCCCCCATGAGACAGAGCACTTGTTCCGTAATAGGAAGCACTGGCATTCCATAAATGTCCAGGTCATAGTGGATGCACAATCCTTCATATGGCACATCTGTGCGAAATTTCCTGGATCCTGCCATGACAGCTACATCTTCCGGCAGACCAACATCTCAAGAGATTTGGAGCTGAACGTGTATGGGGACAGCTGGCTGGTTGGTGAGTGACATGGGTGTCAGGTATGACTGTCCCCCCCCATGATGCAGACATCACGAGGGGCACATGCATGACTAACATACTCCTGTCTTTTCCCTTACAGGTGACTCTGGATATGCACTAGGACCCCATATGATGACCCCATACCAGAACCCCCAAACCCCAGGAGAGCAAAGATATAATGAGGCTCACATTCGTACCCGTGGAGTGGTGGAACGCACATTTGGCCTCCGGAAGTCCCGCTTCAGATGCCTGGATAAGTCTGGGGGTACACTGTTGTATTCCCCAGACTTTGTGTGCCAGATAATCGGTGCATGTTGTATTCTGCACAACTTTGCAGTGAGAAGGGGCCTGGAGATTGACCTGACCCCCGACCCAGGCAACCCCCCCTAACCAACTCTACCTGGTCTGCTGAGGGCACAGCAGCCAGGAGACGCCTTTGCAGAAGGCATTTTTTCACAGTAAACGCACATTAATTGTGTCACAATGAGAATGTTTTTTTCACAGTAAACGCACATTAATTGTGTCACAATGAGAATGCAGGAATGCACACCACTGTGGTCCCTAGCACAAACATATCACATGCACATCGAATTGGATTATATCCAAGTACCCCTCCCCCCTTTGGTACTTGGGAGCAGTAACGCCACGCCACGGCTCCAATTATGTCACTGTGCATTCATACACCATTCAGGAACCTGGGATCACTTCTCCCTGGTCCTGGGGATCCCTTCTCCACCAAAACTGAGGGTGACACCCTTATTTTATCAGGAATGCCACCCCCCACATTCACACATCATTCACACACATAAAACAAATCATAAGTACAGTATACCAAAATAAATCATAAAAATAAAAAAATAAATCATAAAAATAAAAAACAAAAGTATCCCTGCTAATTTAGTTGCGGCGGCGAGTGCTACGCCTGGGCTGGTGGCCACGGGTACGGGCACGGCCACGGCCAACCGGAGGATCTTCATTGGGGGGGGTGTGAGCAGGGGAGGAAGTATCTTCATGGGGGGAAGTGTGAGCAGGGGAAGGAGGATCCTCCTGGGGGGGTGAGCAGGGGAAGGAGGAGCCTCCCCTGGTGACTGTCCTCCTGCTGGCCTGCCATCCAAGGCCACTGCTATCCTTGTAAGACAGAGAGTGAGGGCAGCCGCATTGGCCTGGCCAGACCTGGTATTGTCCTGCACAGCCTGGGTCAGGGCACTCACCTCCTGGGCCACGCCTGTTGTGGCGGTCTGCAGGTCATTCAAGCATGTGATGACCGCCACTGAGTTGGTGGCCACATCACCGAGTGCCTCCTTCATTACACCCAGGCTGTGCTCCATCTGGGTTATTTTTTGGTTCATTTGAGCCAGAGTGCGGGTCTGCCGGGCATTGTCCCTCAGCAGACTGACCGGCAGACGCTCGGCCACCCCCCTGGTCTCCTGGGTCGTCATCCTGCCTGTTGCTGAGTCTTGCGGCCCTAGAGGAGGGGAGAGAGTGACCCTTGTGGGTTGAGGCCTGTTTGGGGAGGAGTGGGAGGGGCTACCCCTGATGGTGGCCTGACTGGTGCCAGCCTCAGGGGTAGCCTCAGGGGTAGCCTCAAGGGTCATAAAATCCGAGGCCAAAAGGATTTCCCGGCCAAGCTGCAGATCTTCTTCCTCCACCCCCTCATCCTCCTCCCCCTCAACCTCCTCCCCCTCATCCTCCTCATGAGGGGATGTTTGGCCACTCCCCTCCCCTGGGGAATCCTGCCCTTCTTGGGACTCATCAGCAGCCTCTTGTCCAGGGGATGGTGCAGCAGCCTGGCCTGATGGGCCAGCAACCTCCTGGCCTGATGGGCCTGCAACCTCCTGGCCTGATGGGCCTGCAACCTCCTGGCCATCTGTGGAGGACACAAAACAATCACAGGTTTGAGGATCCACACACTTGGCACATCTTCCCTTCCCCCACCCACACATGCTAATCACCAGAGAGAAAAACCCAAAACTTACCTGTCCTCACAGGAACATCAGATTGATAGCCAGGCAGGCCCACCACCTGCTGTGGGTGGAAACACTGGGCATTCCTCCTCAGTCAGCCTGACGGGCAGGGTCCCCCTCCTCCAGTGCCCGTGGTATGGGCATTGATCCTTGCCATCTTGTTCCGGACCACGCTCTTAAGATCAGTGATCTTTTTTTGTATGCCAGCGGGGGTCCTGGCCCCCCCCCCCCCCCCCCCGTCGCATTGATCTGATCCGTGATCTTTTTAATTATCTCCTTCTTCCTGGCTGGGGGGGTGTTCCGGCTCTCAGGGCCATGCAGATAACGCCCATATCGGACGATGCCCCGAGCAAGAATTTGCTTCTCTCCCAGGGTAAAATTGAGCTTCCTGCGCTTGGGGGCCATCACAGACACCACCCAGCAACAAGAAAAAACTCAACGGACAAACAAACAAAAATACACACCCAACAAACAAACAAAAATACACACCCAACAAACAAACAAAAAAACTCACTGAAAAAACAAACAAAAATCTAAACACACAAGCAGACAGCTACTATAAATTCAAAAACAAACACGAAAAAAAAAAAAAAAAGACAATACAATCACAAAAAAACAATCAGAAACTACACTTCGCAAAAACAAACACCAACTATACTCTCCAACTCCTCAAAAACTTTTCTCACAAACACAACTTACCAACAAACACCAACAAACGTTCAGAGCAGAAGCAACTTGCTCTAGGAAGGGAAACACTGGGATATACATTTGCAAGGGAAGTGTGTTTGACTGGGGCTTTTTATACACAGGGCGATCCTCAAACTAAGTACGCTTGGCCTTTTACCTATCTCACTGATTGCGCCGAGCCAAGTTCTGCACATGCCCAGTGAGGTCCAGATTCGTGCGCGCATGCGCAGTACGGCCGGCGCCTCATTTGCATGGGGTCACGGCTCATTACAATGAAGCACGCCCACTTCCTTCCCACTTGCAATAAGCCCGCCTTACGCCCCGGAATTTAAGTTATCGGTCTAAACTGAAGAAAAAATGATTTTTTTTAATATATTTTTTGGGGGATATTTATTATAGCAAAAAGTAAATAAAATGATGTCCTTTTTCTCCCCACATATAGAGCTTTTTTTGGTGGTATTTGATCAGCTCTAATTTAAATGTTTTGCGCTATAAACAAAAAAAAGAGCGAGAATTTTGAAAAAAAAAGAAAATGTATTCTCAGTTTAGGCTGATATGTATTCTTCTACATATTTTTGGTAATAAAAATCGCAAAAAGCGTATATTGATTGGTTTGCGCAAAAGTCATATAGCCGGATTCACAAAGACTTACGCCGACGTATCTACTGATACGCCACGTAAGTCCGCGGATGCGCCGTCGTATCTATGCGCTTGATTCTGCAAAGGAGATACGCCTGAATTTCGGCTCCATCCGACCGACGTAAGTCTCCTAAGCCGTCGTATCTTGGGCGCATATTTACGCTGGCTGCTAAGAGCGCTTCTATTGATTTCTGTGTCAAATATGTAAATTACCTAGATACGCCGAATAACGAATGTACTTGCGCCCGTCGCAGTAAGCTACGCCGTATACGTAAGGCGTACGTCCGGCGTAAAGATAAACCACCAAATAGCAGGTGTAAGTCATGTTAGGGTATGGACGTCGGAACAGCCGTCGGATTTTACGTCGTTTGCGTAAGTCGTACGTGAATGGGGCTGGGCGTAGGTTACGTTCACGTCGAAGGCATTGAGCCGTCGTATCTTAGGGAGTATATGCAACCTGATTCTGAGCATGCGCCGTTCGTTCGGCCCTTCATTTACATGGGGTCACGCTTTATTGTAATACATCACGCCCACTACCTGCCTACTTTGAATTAGGCGGGCTTATGCCGGCCCATTACGTTACGCCACCGTAACTTAGGGAGCAAGTGCTTTGTGAATACTGGTCTTGCCTCTCTATGTTACGTTGGCTCAAATATACGCCGCTCTACCTGAATCTGGCTAATAGTGTTTACTAAAAAGGGAATAGATTTATAGCATTTTTATTATTGTTATTTTTTTACTAGTAATGGCGACGATATGCGATTTTTATTGGGACTGTGACATTATGGCGGACACATCGGACGCTTTTGAAACATTTTTGGGACCATTGGCATTTATACAGCGATCAGTGCTGTAAAAATGTCACTGGCAGGGAAGGGGTTAACACTAAGGCGCGATCAAGGGGTTAATTGTGTTCCCTAGGTGTGTTTCTAATTGTGGGGGGAGGGGACTGATCTCTCATATGGTCTGAACATTGACATAGACATCAATGCGTTTATAGATAACAGCTAAATGTCTATCTGTGAACCGGATCTGAGCTCCCGGATGACCCCTTTCTTCCATAACTTAATTCTATTACAATTTTAATTCCTTTTCATTTGGGATGAATTTTTTCATTATGCCATAGCTGATCGACACATCAGGGGAGTATATTCTCTGCAGATGGCCTTACTAATCTGACCAAGTCAGGTTTGACCATCTGGAGTCGATCTGCTATGGATTTTTGTATTTAAAACCCTTAATGGGGGGTTATTATACATACCAACTGGGTGGTAGGTGCCTTTCCACATTGACAATTTATGCCCAACCCATTCAAATGCCAAAATGTATAATAATACGTTTTTTTCCCTTCTCTTTTCTCCTTTATCCCTGTGAAGTTGTTTCCCCTGCTTCACAGGTTTTTACAGATTCACTTCCATTTAATATTATACCGTATCCATTTGGTCCAATGATAGGGATATTTTGTTTAAACACATAGATACAGAACGATACCAGTGTTTTCAACATTCGGTGCAATAATGATGCCGATCACTGGGGGTGTACAAATAACCCAATAATTTCTCTTTCTGACATATTGCGAATAGGGTTGAGCAAACCTGAACTGTAAAGTTTGGGTTCGGTACGGACTTTGTGTTTTTCTCGAACCCGAATAGTTGGAAAAAGTCCGGGTTCGGGTTCGGAGTTCGGGTATGTTTTGGCGCGCTGCACGGCAGCCAATCGCCATTCGTGCTACTACTGTGACTGGGAACTGATCACAGCCATGCCTACTTATGGCATGGCTGTGATTGGCCAGTGCAGCATGTGACCCATCATGTGACGTGCCTCTATATTAGATAGAGGCACACAGCACAGATCGTCACTCTGCTTCACTCTAGATAGGGAAAGGCTGCTGGAATCTGCTGCATAGGGAAAGTCTTAGGTGTATCTGGCTCGTTTTCACAGGATTTCACTTATGTGAGGGAAAGGTTGCTGAATCTGCTGAGGGAAAGTGTTAGGTCTATGCTGTTATACTGCTCCAGAAATATCAAGAAGCACACTTTATTTCTTTGATATCTGCATCATCTTATGGCATCTGGCTCGCTGTCACTGCTTCACTTATGTGAGGGAAAGGTTGCTGAATCTGCTGAGGGAAAGTGTTAGGTCTATGTTGCTCCAGAAATATCAACAAGCACTCTATTCCTGTGACATCTGCTGTGCTTCATATAGTTTAGGAATTTTGTTCAACTATAGTGGCTGTTTGCATCTATAGGTGACTCTGAATATTTCAACAGCAGTACACCTGCCACACCACCTGTGCACCTGTGATATACTGTGTTTCTGTCAAGTACATAGTCAGGGACAGGTTCCGGAAATATTTTTTCTATAGGGGCAGTCAGTACTCTATAGGTGACTGAGTATTTCAACAGCACTACACCTGCCACACCACCTGTGCACCTGTGATATACTGTGTTTCTGTCAAGTACATAGTCAGGGACAGGTTCCTGAATTTTTTTTGTCTATAGGGGCAGTCAGTACTCTATAGGTGACTGAGTATTTCAAAAGCACTACACCTGCCACACCACCTGTGCACCTGTGATATACTGTGTTTCTGTCAAGTACATAGTCAGGGACAGGTTCCTGAAATATTTTTTCTATAGGGGCAGTCAGTACTCTATAGGTGACTGAGCATTTCAACAGCACTACACCTGCCACACCACCTGTGCACCTGTGATATACTGTGTTTCTGTCAAGTACATAGTCAGGGACAGGTTCAGGAAATATTTTTTCTATAGGGGCAGTCAGTACTCTATAGGTGACTGAGTATTTCAACAGCACTACACCTGCCACACCACCTGTGCACCTGTGATATACTGTGTTTCTGTCAAGTACATAGTCAGGGACAGGTTCCTGAAATATTTTTTCTATAGGGGCAGTCAGTACTCTATAGGTGACTGAGCATTTCAACAGCACTACACCTGCCACACCACCTGTGCACCTGTGATATACTGTGTTTCTGTCAAGTACATAGTCAGGGACAGGTTCCTGAAATATTTTTTCTATAGGGGCAGTCAGTACTCTATAGGTGACTGAGTATTTCAACAGCACTACACCTGCCACACCACCTGTGCACCTGTGATATACTGTGTTTCTGTCAAGTACATAGTCAGGGACAGGTTCCTGAAATATTTTTTCTATAGGGGCAGTCAGTACTCTATAGGTGACTGAGTATTTCAACAGCACTACACCTGCCACACCACCTGTGCACCTGTGATATACTGTGTTTCTGTCAAGTACATAGTCAGGGACAGGTTCCTGAAATATTTTTTCTATAGGGGCAGTCAGCACTCTATAGGTGACTGAGTATTTCAACAGCACTACACCTGCCACACCACCTGTGATATACTGTGTTTCTGTCAAGTACATAGTCAGGGAGAGTTTCCAGAAATATTTTTTCTATAGGGGCAGTCAGCACTCTATAGGTGACTGAGTATTTCAACAGCACTACACCTGCCACACCACCTGTGCACCTGTGATATACTGTGTTTCTGTCAAGTACATAGTCAGGGAGAGTTTCCAGAAATATTTTTCCTATAGGGGCAGTCAGCAATCTATAGGTGACTCTGTATATTTCAACAGCACTGCACCTGTCCCCTGTGATATACTGTCTGTGCAGTACATTGTTTAGTGCTGGCTTTCTGCTTCTTGCTATAGGTGGAGAAATATATAGGTGAATCTCTGCCTATTTCACCAGCTTACACTTTTTTGTATTTAAAATTTTTCAAAATTAGGGCAAGACCCTAAATTTGAGAAATATATAGGTGAATCTCTGCCCATTTCACCAGCACTCCACCTTTCCCCTGTGATATACTGTCTGTGCAGTACATTGTTTAGTGCTGGCTTTCTGCTTCTTGCTATAGGTGGAGAAATATATAGGTGAATCTCTGCCTATTTCACCAGCTTACACTTTTTTGTATTTAAAATTTTTCAAAATTAGGGCAAGACCCTAAATTTGAGAAATATATAGGTGAATCTCTGCCCATTTCACCAGCACTCCACCTTTCCCCTGTGATATACTGTCTGTGCAGTACATTGTTTAGTGCTGGCTTCCTGCTTATTGCTATAGGTGGAGAAATATATAGGTGAATCTCTGCCTATTTCACCAGCTTACACTTTTTCGTATTTAACCGCTTAAGCCCCGGACCATTTTGCAGCTAAATGCCCAGGCCAGGTTTTGCGATTCGGGACTGCGTCGCTTTAACAGACAATTGCGCGGTCGTGCGACGTGGCTCCCAAACAAAATTGGCGTCCTTTTTTCCCCACAAATAGAGCTTTCTTTTGGTGGTATTTGATCACCTCTGCGGTTTTTATTTTTTGCGCTATAAACAAAAATAGAGCGACAATTTTAAAAAAAATTCAATATTTTTTACTTTTTGCTATAATAAAAATCCCCCAAAAACATATATATAAAAAAAAAAATTTTCCTCAGTTTAGGCCGATACGTATTCTTCTACCTATTTTTGGTAAAAAAAATAGCAATAAGCGTTTATCGATTGGTTTGCGCAAGATTTATAGTGTTTACAAAATAGGGGATAGTTTTATTGCATTTTTATTAATAATTTTTTTTTTACTACTATTGGCGGCGATCAGTGATTTTTTTCGTGACTGCGACATTATGGCGGACACTTCGGACAATTTTGACACATTTTTGGGACCATTGTCATTTTCACAGCAAAAAATGCATTTAAATTGCATTGTTTGTTGTGAAAATGACAGTTGCAGTTTGGGAGTTAAACACAGGGGGCGCTGTAGGAGTTAAGGATCACTGTGTGTGTGTTTACAACTGTAGGGGGGTGTGGCTGTAGGAATGATGTCATCGATCGTGTCTTCCCTATAAAGGGAATGACGCGATCGATGCGCCGCCACAGTGAAGCACGGGGAAGCCGTGTTTACATACGGCTCTCCCCGTTCTTCAGCTCCGGGGAGCGATCGCGACGGAGCGGCTATAAACGAATAGCCGCACCGTCGTCCCGGATCGCTCCCCGAGGGAACCCGACTGCCGCACGCAGCGGAGGGGGTCCCGATCGGACCCCCCACCCGCTAGAAGGCAAGGGCGTATATATACGCCCTTCTGCCTGTCCGTGCCATTGTGCGGACGTATATAGGCGTGCGGCGGTCGTTAAGTGGTTAAAATTTCTCAAAATTAGGGCAAGACCCTAAATTTGAGAAATATGAGGAAAACTTCAAATAAGGGACGTGGCCGCGGTCGTGGTGCTGCTGGTGGAGAGGACGTGGTCGATCTGTGCCAGCTACAAGCACAAGTGAAACACCTTTCTCAGGTGCGAGTAGCCGACAGAGCCTGCAGCGGTATTTGGTCGGGCCTAATCCAGCTCTACGAGTGTTGAGGCCAGGAGCAGAACAGGCGGTAGTAGATTGGGTTGCTGACAGTGCCTCCAGTTCCTTCACATTGTTTTCCAACCAGTCTTGTGCTGAAAGCTCAGAGTTGGCGCCTGCAGCCGATGTCCACCATCAGTCTTTCACCTCACCCCCTTGCAAATCAGCCAAGCAGTCTGAGCCCCAAAGCATGCAGCAGTCTCTTCTTCTTTTTGATGAGTCTGTTAGCATGTGTTCCCAGGGCCATCCACCTAGCCCAGCCCCAGAAGGGGAAGAGATTGAGTGCACTGATGCCCAACCACTTATATTTCAGGATGAGTTCATGGGGGGACCATCACAGCACGTCTTGCATGATGATGATGATGATGAAACACAGTTGCCAACTGCTGGTGCTTTTGCAATTGTGCAGACCGACAAGGAGGGCAGTGGTGAAGACTGGGTGGAAGATGATCTGGAGGACGATGAGGTCCTCGACCCGACATGGAATCAACCTCATGCAGGTGACCCATGTAGTTCGGAGGAAGAGGCGGTGGTCGCACAGAGCCACTAGCACAGCAGAAGAGGGAGCAGGGTGCCAAAGCAGAGCGTCCGTCCCCTAGACAGTATGCCTGCTACTGCCCAACGCAGCAAGGAACCGAGCACACCAAAGCCAGGTCCAAGGAGTTCCCTAGCTGATGACAAGACACGCGTGGTTTGCACATTGTGCAATCAGAGCCTGAAGCGAGGCATAAACGTTCTCAACCTGAGCACAACCTGCATGACCAGGCATCTAAGTGCAAAGCACAAGCTGCAGTGGAGTAGACACCGCAAAAACCAAGAAAGGTCTCTGGCTCCTCCTGCTTCCTCTTCTGCATCAGTCTCGCCACTACTTTTCCAGGCGAGCCATCCCTTCCCTGCACAACCAAGTGGGGGACAAAATCAGGTGTGCACTGCGCAACGCCATCTGTGCTAAGGTCCACCTAACTACGGATACGTGGACCAGTAAGCACGGTCAGGGACGTTATATCTCCCTAACAGCGCACTGGGTAAATGCAGTGGCGGCTGGGCCTGAGGCGGATAGCAGTTTGGCGCATGTCCTTCCACCACCGAGGATTGCAGGGCGCTTCAGTTTGCCTCCTGTTCCTAACTCCTTCTACTCCGCTTCCTCATCCTCTACCGCCTCCTCATCCAGTCAGCGTAACAAACTCACCACCAACTTCAGCACAGCCATGGGTAAACACCAGCAGGCAGTTTTAAAACGTTCCTGTTTGGGGGAAAAACCACACACCGCGCAGGAGTTGTGGAGGGACATGGAACAACAGACCGATGAGTGGTTGGCGTCAGTGAGCCTCAAGCCGGGCCTGGTGGTGTGCGATAAGGGGCGAAATCTCGTAGCAGCTCTGGGCCTAGCCGGTTTGACGCACATTCCTTGCCTGGCGCATGTGCTGAATTTGATGGTGCAGAGTTTCCTGAGAACTTACCCCAATATGCCACCCTGCTGCTGCTCGCCTGGCAGCGCTGCAGCGTAACTTCGGCCTTCCCGCTCACCGCCTCATATGTGATGTGCCCACAAGGTGGAACTCCACCTTGCACATGCTGGCCAGACTGTGCGAGCAGCAGCAGGCGATAGTGGAGTTCCAGCTGCAGCACGCACGCGTGAGTCACTCGGCGGAACAGAACCACTTTACCACCAATAACTGGGCCTCCATGCGAGACCTGTGTGCCTTGTTGCGCTGTTTTGAGTACTCCACCAACATGGCCAGTGCCAATGACGCCGCTCTCAGTGTGACTATCCCACTTCTATGCCTCCTTGAAAAAACGCTACGGGCGATGATGGAAGAGGATGTGGCACAGGAGGAGGAGGAGGAATCGGGATCATTTGCAAGGCTTTCAGGGCAGTCATTCACAAGTGGCTCCCAGGGTGGGTTCGTGCACCAACAAAGGCCAGGTACACAATTGTCTAGCAAGGGCACAGTTCTGGAGGATGACGCGGTGGAGGATGAGGAGGAGGAAGACATGGAGGAGGAGGAGGAACCATGTTCACAGTAGGATGGCATCCAGACCAGCTCATGGCCATTACTGGTGCGTGGCTGGGGGGATACAGAGGACACAGATGATACACCTCCCACAGAGGACAGCTTTTCGTTGCCTCTGGGCAGCCTGGCACACATGAGCAATTACATGCTGCAGTGTCTCCGCAACGACCGGCGTGTTTCGCACATTATGACAGGTGCTGATTACTGGGTGGCCACGCTGCTGGATCCCCGTTACAAGGACAATGTACCGTCCTTAATCCCCTCACTGGAGCGTGAACGCAAGATGCGCGAGTACAAGCGCACGCTGTTAGACGCGTTGCTGGTGCAATTCCCACCTGGCAGCGGGGCCACAGTGGAAGCAGAAGGCGAAGGCAGAGGAGGAGGAAGAGGTCGCCAACGCAGCAGGGGCACCGCCAGCACCTCAGAAGGCAGGGTTAGCATGGCCGAAATGTGGAAAAGCTTTGTCAGCACGCCACAACAAACAGCACCACCATATGGAACGTTTTAGCAGGAGGCAGCATTTCAGCAACATGGTGGAGCAGTATGTGAGCACACCCCTACACGTACTAAATGACGGCTATGCCCCCTTAAACTTCTGGGTCTCCAAATTGGGCACATGGCCTGAGCTTGCCCTTTACGCCTTGGAGGTGCTGGCCTGCCCTGCGGCCAGTGTATTGTCTGAACGTGTATTTAGCACGGCAGGGGGGCGTTATCACAGACAAGCGCAGCCGCCTGTCCAGATCCGATGTGGACAAGCTCACATTCATTAAAATGAACCAGGCATGGATCCCAGAGGAGTTGTCCGTACCTTGTGCAGAATAGACACCGAGCCGGCCTTACCCAGCCATTGTTTTTTTCTGAGCTTTCTAGGGTTGCCATCTCATCCCTTTCAAAGCAAAAACATATTAATTACACAGGTTCTCTGGCTGATTAAGGTGCTGCTAATTAAACTCACTTGGTACCTTATCGACATCAAATTAGCCCCAGAACCTGTGTAACTCTGTGTTCAGGTTTAAAGGGATGAGGTAGCAACCCTAGATCTGTCTCACTATTTTGGGGGCTACCCTAATTTAAAAAATAAATCAATTAAAAACCAAAACCTGCTGTGTTGGCTACCTCCTCCTCCTCCACCGCCGCTTCCACCTTCAGTCACATTCTTAGGCTTGTGCACTGCAACTGCTTTCTTTAAGTCCCACCAGAGGTTCTCAATCGGATTTAAGTCTGGTGACTGCGATGGCCACTCCAAAATGTTCCAGCCTTTAATCTGCAACCATGCTCTAGTGGAGTTGGAGGTATGCTTGAGATCATTGTCCTGTTGAAAGGTCCAACGTCTCCCAAGCCTCAGGTTTGTGACGGACTGCATCACATTGTCATCCAATATCTCCTGGTACTGAAGAGAATTCATGGTACCTTGCACACACTGAAGCTTCCCTGTACCTGCAGAAGCAAAACAGCCCCAAAGCATGATTGACCCCCCGCCATGCTTCACAGTAGGCAAGGTGTTCTTTTCATCATAGGCCTTGTTCTTCCTCCTTCAAACATAGCGTTGATCCATGCCCAAACAGTTGTAATTTTGTTTCATCAGTCGACAGAACACAATCCCAAAACGTGTGTGGTTTGCCCACATGACTTTCGGCATACTGCAGTCGACTCTTATTCTTTGGAGACAGCAAGGGTGTGCGCCTGGGAGTTCTGGCATGGAGGCCTTCATTATGCAGTGTGTGCCGTATTGTCTGAGCAGAAACTTCAGTACCCACATCTGACAAATATTTTCTCAGTTCCTCAGCAGTCACACGGGGACTTTTCTCCACTCTACGCTTCAGGTAGCGCACAGCAGTCAAAGTCAGCATCTTCTTTCTGCCACGACCAGGTAGCGTTTCAACAGTGCCCATTGCCTTGAATTTTGCATTTACTACTGTATTACAAAACCAATTGATGTCATATTAGTTGCATATGGTTCTTTATGAAGTCCTTGTAGGATTTCATTCTGAATACAATTACAAATGTACACTAAATTCCCTAAAACCCTTTACAGCATTGGGGGGTTCGATAAATTTGAACAAAACTGTATGGACTTCGTCCTCAAAGGTCAAAAATCATTATATTTTTTATTTTAATTTTTTTATGTTATTTTAAGCTATTTCCCTATCCACATTTATTTCCAGAGAACTTGCCATGCTCTTCCCGACATTTTGCTGCCATTTGCAGCCCTCCAGCCCTTTCCCTTCGTTTTTTAGAGACATTTTTGTAGTCAAAAGTCCGGGTCCCCATTGACTTCAATGGGGTTCGGGTTCGGGTCAAAGTCCGGGTTCGGTTAGGGTCCCGAACCCGACCTTTTTTTTCAATGTCCGGGTTCGGGTCTGAACCCGAACATCCAGGTGTCCGCTCAACTCTAATTGCGAATACAATGTATATGTACAGACAAATGTCAGTAGTCCAATTTAAATAGACATTTACAATAAAAAATATGTTTCTTCATCTTTTTATATATTATTTTTTTTGTTTATATTTCTCACGATACGTTTTGACATCAGGTCAAGTGCTATATGTTCATTCATTTGGGAGCTTATTGGCCCGTGCGGTACACCTCATAGAGTATTTGGCCAGTTGCTCAAATAAGTAGATTTGTTTTTACTATCCGTATTAGTCAATTCTAATACAACCATTATGATCTCTAAGCCCAGAAGAACATATAATCTGCGCACTTAGTTTGGATGGGCAGTCGCCCTTAACAAACATGGAGGCACAGTTTGCAGCGTATCGTGGGAGAACTTCCAGTCCTCTCGTTTTTGCTGATGTTAATCTAAGTGGGAGTTTCCTGGGCCGGGAGGAGCTGTTATTCCGCTCGTTCGCATCACTATGTTTAAGCATAATGTCCATAGGGAAAATGTTAACACAGGTGGAGGCTGGGATGGGCAGACTTAGCTCGTCCCACCTAGTATGGACAGATGTCCTTAGCCAATATGGCGATGTATGCGGCAGGAACGCCGGGAGCTCAGATAGGGGCGGTCCTGTCATATTGGAGATTTAAAAAGCGTTGAGTCAGCACGCCGCTCGTGCCCCTGGACGAAGTCAGGTTTGACGAAACGGCGTAGGGAGGAGCGGCGTGCTGACGTCACCACAACAACAAATGCAAGGTCCCCGAATGAACGGGCTGTGAGAGCCGGCCGGCTACACATACTATTTCACACGCTAATATATCTTCATATTGTAAGTGCAATTTTTATCTTTTTATTAAAACATTTTAAACTGGGTTACGCTATGGTGGTTTCCTTTTCCTCATCTGGCTATGTGTGCTTATGACTCTGCGAGAAAGGCTGAGGACAGAACCAATGCTGGAGTAGAGACATCAGACTCAGATTAGTAGAGACCCAGGCTCGGGCATAGACCGAACAGAGATCTCTAGTTGCGATCTTTATTTCCGGAAAACGGCAGTCGCTTTAGAGGTGGAGGATCCCTTTTCTATCATGCAGCACTGATCTTGGGTGTTCTGTGGTTTGATGTCACCAACATATTTGTAGGAGGACTTTTCAAGATCAACCTACTGGCACAACACACCTATTTTATTCACATTTTTTTGAAACACTCAGTTTGTTCACTTATTTATATATCATCCATTGGGAGATTTTGGGCTATTACTTGCATTTGTGCAGCAACTGGTGTCACAACGTAGAAGTGCAATTTTGGCTCATATTGGATATCGCATTTTTCTGTTGTGCAATTTAGTTGTTAATGATTGCGTTTAGTACTAAGTCCTTTAGAATATATTCACTTATATGTATTGCACAGCTTAATTTTTTGAACAGTTTTTGATTTGTGTGTGTCTCACATATATAGTTGCAGCAATTTTTTCATATCGAACATAGTTTTTCACTCACTAGAGATATTCAACTGACAGCGCAGTAATACACCCCTTTTCTCAGACATATACAAGGCCCTAGACCAACTGGTCGGCCAGTCTAACATATTCAGGAGGGACCTGATGCTCCTCCACAGTCTGGTGCAAAACCTTTGCCCATTCAGTGAGTGTCTGAGACACCAAGTTTGCAGCCAAAATAGGCCGTAATGCAGACCCTAGCATGGTAAACATGGAGCGGGTCACCGCCTCGGACCTCCTATCAGTATGGTCCTTGAAAGCAGGAGTCCCTTCTATAGGGAGAGTGGTTACCTTGTTTAACCAAGCAACCGGGGGGGTTAAGCACCGGAGGAGAAGCCCATTTTTTCAAACGGCTGTCCTCAAAAGGGTAACAGACCGCCAGGCGCTGAGGGATCACAAAAGACTTCTGCAGCTGTTCCCATTCCTTATCTATGAACTTATCAAAGAAAGTAACATAAGGAAAAACTGTCACAGAGCGGTTAGATTTGTGTGACCCAAAGGAGACAGATCCCTCTGTGGAAGTCCCAGCTGCATCTTCCAGCTTGAGAGAGTCCCTCACAGCATCAATAAGTGCACTCACAAGTGCCCTGTCTTGCACTGACCCGGACGAGGGGTCCTCCTCACCAGGGAGGTCCTGGTCCTCAGCCGCAGCCAGGCCCGAATCTGAGTCAGAGCATTCCCCAGAAGATGGCGGGGGCGCTTTTTACCCCCCTTACGCCCACACGCCGCTTCTACCCTGGCAACAAATGATTCCAGGACTTCCAACAGTGTATCCATGGGAACCGCAGGTGCAGGGGCACTGTTTGCAGCCTCTGGCAATGTAGGGGAAGAAAGGCTAGATACTGACTCCATTATCACCCACTGACAGTCCTCAGGGACTAGGGTGCCCACGTGTCCCGGATTGCCCGGGACATTCCCGCAATTAGCAGATCGGTCCCGGGCACCCTCATTGCGGGACAATACAGCGTCCCGGGCCGGATAGAAACTGATACAGGCAGCTGTTCGCGATTTTCCACCGTCATCCGGCCGGGCCAGCCCAGTAGTGTAGCGTGGGGGTGGGCAGCCAATGCTCTTTCCCCTGCGAGTAAGCTCATTCCAAACCTGTCCTCTGGCTCTGTGCTGCTGTGAATGTCATTGCTGTCCCATCCCAAGAGTGACTTTCTCCCCAGCAGCCCCTATTATCACTGTGCACGATCAATAAAGCAGACTCCAGTCCTCAGCACCTGCACCTCCCCCCGCTCAGGGACTCCAGTGGTCTGGTCCAGCCTGTCCTGTCCCCCATGATTCCTCAGGTGCTTGCCACAGGCGGTCCATGTGTGTGAGTGGGAGGGGCAGACGAGCGTGCGGAGGCTGCTGGTGGAGTTCTTGGCCTGCAGGGGAGGAGTGCTTCCTCTGAAGTGATCCCTCTCACAGTGTCCCTTTCTCACGGCTCAGTTATGTCACCCTCAAGAAAGGACCCTGCGACTGGGCAATTCAAAAAAAATCATGTCCTGAGGAAGGGCTTCTGCGTGTAACTTCCTCTGGAGCGACTGGGGGATAGCAGTCATCTATGGATGATCTTCATGGATGGAGTCCTGGCCTGGAGTGGTGAGTGAAATCCACCAATACCTTGTGTTTGTGTGGGGAAGTAGTCAGTAGTGTGAGTACTGCAGGAAGGAGTGTAGTGGTCAGGGGGGTCAGTGTAGTGGACAGGTCATTTTAGGGGTCAGGTCAGTGTAGTGGCTAGTGGGCAGGTAGGTGATTTTAGAGGTCAGTGTAGTGGGCAGGTAGGTCATTTTAGAGGTCAGTGTAGTGGGCAGGTAGGTCAGTGTAGTGGACAGGTAGGTCAGTGTAGTGGACAGGTAGGTCAGTGTAGTGGACAGGTAGGTCAGTGTAGTGGGCAGGTAGGTCAGTGTAGTGGGCAGGTAGGTCAACTGCCTCTCAAAGTGACTGAACCCGCCACCACCACCCCCCCCCCCCCCTGGTTGTGATGCTTTCCTGTACATAAACAGGAGGAGGAACAGGGTTCTTATATGCTGCATTGCTCTGAGGTATGTAATAAACATTCAGCTTGCACTGATAGGCAGCACTGAAGGGCACTGATGAAGGGGGACTGATGAGGCTGCACTGCTACGCAGCATGGTACTGAGGGGGGTCTATACTGAGGGAGGGTGGTCTGTACTTAGTGGGGGGGTCTGTAGTCTGTACTTATTGGGGGAGTCTGTACTGAGGGAGGGGTATCTATACTGAGGGGGGTCTGTACTAGGGGAGGGGGATCTATACTTGATGAAGGGGGGTCTGTCACCCCACCTGATGTTTTACCACACTGGTGGGGTGACACCAACCCTAGCGAAGTCACTGCCACCCACCTCCTCTATCTTCTCTGGCCCGCTCCAGCATTCTCTAAAACAGGGGTCCCGGGCTGCACTGCCACTGGGAGGAGCCACATCAGCAGCCAGCGGCGGGAGGGGCTTTCACCTTCTCTGGGCTCTAGTGTGTCAGACTTGTGGCAGGCTATGGGTGGCAAATGACACTGCATCTGGTGGAAAGTGACACCGTGAATATGGTGGCACGCTGCATCTGGCGGCAAGTGACAAGCTCAGGGTTCCCAATGATTCTGTATTATGGTGAGTTGAACTATTTCATTATATATTACAAATATGATTTGATCATCCTAACCATAGGTGTACGCAGCCTATTGCATTAGGGTGTGCATCCCAAAGCTCAAACACATATGCATGTGTGTATGTATATTGACGGTGTCAGTAGGGTAGAGGTTGGTGTTGGTAGAGCAGTGGACAGTTTCATTATTTTTTTCATTTTTATTATTTTGTTTTTTATTATTTTTACAGAATTTTTATTAATTTTCTATTTTTTTAGGAGCATCATTAGAGGACTTCAGCCCCCCGGTCCTTGGCAAAATTGTCCCTGAATGGCAGTTTGGAAATGTGGTCACCCTATCAGGGACTAAGTGAAAAACACTTAAGTCCACCCTCCTTGCTGCACCGACCGGGGGGGTTACCCAGGGAACTCACTACCAAGAGGGAGACCGCTCAGCACAGCTGCCCGCCTTCCTTGTATACACAGCGTGTGTGTGAGGAAAAAACTGTGAGGTAAAATCTGTGAGGTAAAATCCACGAGGTAAAATCTGTGATATAAAAACTGTGAGCTGTGCTCTGTTCTGAAAGCCAGTGCTAGAGACTTCCCAGGAGACAGACCCCCCTCCATTACAGAAAGCAGACCCTGGCGCCCCACAGGGACCCAGAACCCCCCCACAGGTACACCCCGTACTGAACATTCAAGTAGAAATAGATAGAATCTGGAAGTGCCAATACTATAGGATTGTGGTTGGGTGACATTAGGGTAGCACAGTACAAACTGCCGAAGTTGAAAATATGTCCCATATCGCATGGGAAACTAACTTTCTCCTAACAAGCCTGCTACGCCTGCAAATACGTCTAGAACTGCGCAGGGTCTATGTGGTCACGACGCATGCGTGAACGGCATTTGCGCACGTTAAGGTGCGCCAGCTCACTACGCGGGCAAAATCTTGACAAATCTTATGTGGCGCACACTTTTTTGCATATGTTGATCATATGTGTGCGCTGGTTCACTTTTAAGTCTTTATTGAAGTATATTTATACACAGGACATGTTAGTGTGTGTTGTTTTTTAACATGTTACCTGTTCTATAGAATTTTAAGTAAAAATACTCTTGCCTCGCTAACTCCTCATAAAATGCTATTTATTAAGCCTTTCCCCTCTAATGCATATGTTTGCCTTGGACTAGTTTGGGCATTTAAAGGGGAACTCCACACTCCAATTTTGTTTTCCATTTTCTAATGCATATGTTAGTCTTGGACTAGTTTGGGCATTTAAAGGGGAACTCCACACTCCAATTTTTTTTTTTCCGTTTTCTCATGCATATGTTAACCTTGGACTAGTTTGGGCATTTAAAGGGGAACTCCGCACTATGTGAGCCTTGAGCTGCCTTCACCAATCCAAACCACATACTATTTGAGACCAAACAACAAGGCCAGCTAGGAAAGGCGCAAGAAGAAGGATCGCCCAACTTCCTCCTGAACCATTTAAGGCCACATGCATGCACTCAACCTAGCTGGCTGCCTTTGGGCCATGTTGGGCTCAGCCCAATACCAAGCACAAATCACCTTGTCCACACTGGTTTGGAGGGGCTTTACACATTTTGTAAAGACCCCCTGTCTGAAGCCCCCCCACAACCCCAGTCTAGGCTTGTGTGGAAGAGGCCCTTGTCCCCCCTTTCATGTGCTGGCCTGCTGTGTTTGGCTAGGGGTTTGTTACTGCGTGAGAGGGGCACATTCTTTTGCAATTTTGGGGAGGTCTTTTTCACATGAGCGTTTTACTTTTAAGCCTTTTCAGACCTAAATGGCCTTGTATGTATGGTGTGCAGGGAATTGTTTGTTTTGTGTTTAACCACTTAACCCCCGGACCATATTGCTGCCCAGTGCGATTCGGCACTGCGTTGCTTTAACTGAAATTGCTCGGTCGTGCGACATGGCTTCCAAACAAAATTGGCGTCCTTTTTTTCCCACAAATAGAGGTTTCTTTTGGTGGTATTTGATTACCTCTGCAGTTTTTAGTTTTTGTGCTATAAACAAAAATAGAGCAACAATTTTGAAAAAATAAATATTTTTTACTTTTTGCTATAATAAATATCCCCCAAAAATATATAAAAAAACTTTTTTTTTCCTCAGTTTAGGCCGATACGTATTCTTCTGCATATTTTTCGTAAAAAAAAAATCGCAATTAGCGTTTATTGATTGGTTTGCGCAAATGTTATAGCGTTTACAAAATAGGGGGTATTTTTATGTCATTTTTATTAATATTTTTTTTTCTAGTAATGGCGGCGATCAGCGTTTTTTTTCGGTACTGCGACATTATGGCGGACACTTTGGACACTTTTGACACATTTTTGGGACCATTGGCATTTTTATAGCGATCAGTGCTATAAAAATGCATTGGATTACTATAAAAATGCCACTGGCAGTGAAGGGGTTAACACTAGGGGGCGGGGAAGGGGTTAAGTATGTCCCTGGGTGTGTTCTAACTGTAGGGGGGGTGGCCTCACTAGGGTAAATGACTGATCTTCTGTTCATACATTGTATGAACAGAAGATCAGCATTTCACCCCCTGACAGGACCGGGAGCTGTGTGTTTACACACACAGCTCCCAGTCCCCGCTCTGTAACGAGCAATTGCGGGTGCCCGCCAGGCATGCGCACAGGAGCCGGGGCGAGCGCGCACGCGCCTCTAGTGGCCTGTGCGAGAGCCGACGTAGAGCTACGTGCTCTCGCGCAGGGGAGCCGACTTTCCGCCGTAATATGACGGTGGGCAGTCGGCAAGCAGTTAAACATTGCAGGTGCAATGTAGAATTGTCCTTTTTCTATAAAGCTGTGCATCTTTGAAGCATCATTTTGGAAACATGCTACAATATGCACCACTTTACAGGCAGAGTAACCCCCCCCCCAAGTTACTAGATTCAGCCCAGGTTCACACTGTGGGAGTGAACCTGTGCGAGTTCAGCTAAACTCAAAAATTTTACTTATGCTTGTCAGTCCTGATTTTGGCTGCGATTACAGAGACATTTCTGCATGTTTTGGGCGTGCAAAAATATCAGAAAGTAGGACAGAAATTACTTAGTTCAATCGGTGCAGTGCCGCATATGCGGTGTTGCAATGATTAGGATGGTGCCATTGACAGGAATTGCTGGCAAATGCTGCCTATTTGACATGCAATTTGACATGTTAAATCGCACCAGTGTGAAGCAGGGCTCAGGGCTAGTTCACTCAATAGAAGCGCAGTCCAGATGTGTTCCAGATGCTTTTCTGCATGTGCGTTTATGATGCTTTTTTTGCTGCGTTTTCCAACATTACTGTACAGTGCACTGCAGGGAAAATGTAGAATTTGATATGTTCCATGAACTGGAACGCACTGGAACTGCGAGCATTGGTGTGAACTCTGCCATTCTAAATCCTATTACCTACTTTCACGTCTCTCAAATCGCATGACAAATCGCTCCAATGTGAACCTAGCCTAAGGACAATAACTAGAAGATAAGCCAGCCAAGTGGTGCCTCACAAAATTAACAAGTCCTTTCCCATAGACTGCAATGGTATTTATATTTGAACTTTTGCACACACCTTTGCCTCTTTGTTTTCCCACCCGGACCAGGTAGGGTTGCCACCTCATCCCTTTAAAAAGGAACACATCTGAATTACACAGGTTCTGTGGCTGATTAAGGTGGTAATTAAACTCACTTGGTGCCTTACCTGCATTAAATTAGCCCCAGAATCTGTGTAATTCAGATGTGTTCCTTTTTAAAGGGATGAGGTGGCAACCCGAGGACCAGGGGGTATTTATCCCATTTCTAATTTAGTAGTATGCTGGATGATGTGATTCATTTAGGACAGGGCTTTGCCTTATTTTTTGTTAGCTGAGGAATTTTTTGTCTGGGCATGCTCATGGACTTAGATATTTTCCTGTGCCTTTTGGTGAGTGAAATGCATTTGGTATGGTCTGAGCATGCTCAGGGACTTACCGTAGTTTATTTTTGTCTTTTTTTTGTGTGGATGTTTCTGAGCATGCTTATAGAGCGTGCTTTTTGGGTTAGTAATTGAAGGACATCCTTAACAGGTGGACCCACTTTAAAGTTCAGTCTCTACAAATTGTGTGTTTCAAGGGCTGTGCATGTGTTTTCAATTGCCTCATTAGCACACAAGCCTATGTTATATAAAGCTTTCATAGAGCAGTTGGTATCTGCCCTGAAAAAAGGGCAGAGTGTGTGTGTGTGCGCGCGCGCGTGCGCCCCCGACCAGATTATATGTGGATGTCCATATTGAGTTTGGAACATGTATTTTTTTGTTTTTTTCTGTGTCTTTGCAAATCTATGGAAGAGCACTGGGGCCATCATAAAAAAAATACTAAATTCTGAGTTTCAAAGTCAGAATTCTGAGATTAAAAAGACAGAATTCTGTGTTTCAAAGTCAGAATTCTGAGATTAAATGTCAGAATTCTGAGTTTCAAAGTCAGAATTCTGAGTTTCAAAGTCAGAATTCTGAGTTTCAAAGTCAGAATTCTGAGATTAAATGTCAGAATTCTGAGATTAAATCTCAGAATTCTGAGTTTCTAAATATAGTAGTCTCTAATAGGAGGATTTTAGGAGCAAGTAGCAATAATGTAGTAACACCCATAGACCATCATTCTGCAGACATACAAGTCTGGTGCTCTAGATATAGATCTGTAAATCTATCTTAGTTACAGCATACAGTATGGGGAAGCAGGCAGTGTTGGGCTCTCTGGTTCCTCTACTGTATTAATAGTTCCTCCATTTGCTGTCATCTGCTCTAACATAAAGAGGGATGCTGAAAACGAGTGTATTGTGTGTGTGTGTGTGTGTGTGTGTGTGTGTGTGGGGGGGGGGGGGGGGGTGATGACACAGCTTCCATAGATAACAGAACACAATGCACCCCAACTTTTAGGAAACATTGCACTGTTGCCTCAACATGAGGGAATTGTGAGCACAATGTGTGTCTGTTCAGAACGGCTTGATCAAAGCAATTACATATCTGGACTAATTCTTACAGAGAATGAACCCCATATTACACATAAAAATCAATACAATTAAATAGCTTGAGAAATAGCTCAATGCATAGGGTGACAGACTTGTGTTTGATATTTTGTGGGTTCGAATCCAGGAGAGAGCACAATCTGTTTTTAACCACTTCCTTACTGGGCACTTAAACCCCCTTCCTGCCCAGAGGACTTTTTGCGATTCGGCACTGCGTCGCTTTAACCGACAATTGCGCGGTCGTACGACGTGGCTCCCAAACAAAATTGACGTCCTTTTTTTCCCACAAAGAGAGCTTTCTTTTGGTGGTATTTGATCACCTTTGCGGTTTTTATTTTTTGTGCTATAAACAAAAATAGAGCGACAATTTTGAAAAAAAAATAAAAATGTTTTACTTGTTGCTGTAATAAATGGCTCAATTTAAAAAAAAAAAAAAAAAATTATCCTCAGTCTAGGCCGATACGTATTCTACATATTTTTAGTAAAAAAAAAAAAAAAAAAAATCGCAATAAGCGACTGGTTTGCGCAAAAGTTAGAGCGCCTACAAAATAAGGGACAGAATTATTATTTTTTTATTATTATTTTTTTTACTAGTAATGGCGGCGATCTGCAATTTTTATTGCGACTGCGACGTTATGGCGGACACATCGGACACTTTTGACACATTTTTGGCGCCATTCATATTTATACTGCAATCAGTGCTATAAATATGCACTAATTACTGTATAAATGTGACTGGCAGGGAAGGGGTTAACACTAGGGGGTGAGGAAGGGGTTAAATGTGTACCCTGATTAGTGTTCTAACTGTGGGGGAAGGGGGGTGACTGGGGGGGTGACCGATCTGTGTCTCTATGTACAAGAGACACAGATCCGTCTCCTCTCTCCCTGACAGTACCGCTGTCTGCGAGAGCCGGGAATGAGAGATGATCTCATATGTAAACATATGAGATCATCTCTCATTGGCCGCACAGATCGCCTAGGAAACGGCCGCTCCGATTGGCCGTTCACAGCGATCTGTGATTGGCTGTGTCCAAGGGACACGGCCAGCACAGCAGTTCCCCGCTGCGCGCTCGGGAGCGCGCGCGGGGAACGAGCAAAGGGGCTGCCGTCAATTGACGGCGGCTCAGAGATTTAGAACCACCCCGCGGCCGTCAATAGTCGTACGGCCGTCGGGAAGTGGTTAAGTTATATATATACATATTATTTTATACATTGCTCTTAGATTAAATAGAGATGTCCCAATACCAATATTAGTAAATCAATATATTGAAAATGTATATGTCTTAAAAAAATTAAGCTCTGAGCTGGATTCGAACCCAAAACTTATACCCACAGAAGTCTATTACTCTAACCATTGAGCTATTGCACAAGTCATGAAACTCTAATGATATTTTAGGTTTAATATGAGGTTCATTCTCTGTAAGAATTAGTTCAGACATGTAATTGCTATGATCAAGCCGTTCTGACCATAGACACACATTGTCCTTCTGCCTTCTAGCCATTCACAATTCTCTCATGTTGGGGCCACAGTGCAATGTTTCCTAAAAGTTGGGGTGCATTGTGTTCTGTTATCTATGGAAGCTGTGTCATCACCCCCCCCCCCCACACACACAGACAATACACTCTTTTTAAGCATCCCTCTTTATGTTAGAGCAAATGACAGCAAACTGAGGAACTATTAATACAGTAGAGGAACCAGAGAGCCCAGCGCTGCCTGCTTCCCCATACTGTATGCTGTAACTAAGATAGATTTAAAGATCTACATATAGAGCACAAAACGTGTATGTCTGCAGAATCATGGTGTATGGGTGTTACTACATTATTGCTAAATGCTCCTAAAATCCTCCTAATATAGACTACTATATTTAGAAACTCAGAATTCTGAGATTAAATCTCAGAATTCTGACTTTGAAACTCAGAATTCTGAGTTTCAAAGTCAGAATTCTGAGATTTAAAGTCAGAATTCTGAGATTAAATGTCAGAATTCTGAGATTAAAAGTCAGAATTCTGAGTTTCAAAGTCAGAATTCTGAGATTAAATGTCAGAATTCTGAGATTAAATGTCAGAATTCTGAGATTAAAAGTCAGAATTCTGAGTTTCAAAGTCAGAATTCTGAGATTAAATGTCAGAATTCTGAGATTAAATGTCAGAATTCTGAGATTCAGCCCTGGTTCACACTGGGTACGATTTGGAACGATTTGAGATGCGATTTGACATGTCAAATCACATCTCAAATCGGCGGCAATTGTCGGCAATGGCACTGTCCTAATCAGTGCGACGCCGCATCTGCGATTTCAAAAAGTAGTTCCTGTACTACTTTTTGCGATTTCGGGCCGCGATTTACATTAAATTGCGGCCGAAATCGCGGTAAATCGCGGCAAAATCGCGCCCGCGAAATCGCGGTAAAATCGCACATTTTACCGCGATTTTGAATTCGCAGCAGTGTGAACCTAGGCCAAAAGTCAGAATTCTGAGTTTCAAAGTCAGAATTCTGAGATTGAGCCCTGGTTCACACTGGGTACGATTTGGAACGATTTGAGATGCGATTTGACATGTCAAATCGCATCTCAAATCGGCGGCAATTGTCGGCAATGGCACTGTCCTAATCAGTGCGACGCCGCATCTGCGATTTCAAAAAGTAGTTCCTGTACTACTTTTTGCGATTTCGGGCCGCGATTTACATTAAATTGCGGCCGAAATCGCGGCAAATCGCGGCAAAATCGCGGCATTTTACCGCGATTTTGAATTCGCAGCAGTGTGAACCTAGGCTTAATCTCAGAATTCTGAGATTAAAAGTCAGAATTTTGAGTTTCAAAGTCAGAATTCTGAGATTAAATCTCAGAATTCTGAGTTTCTAAATATAGTAGTCTCTATTAGGAGGATTTTAGGAGCAATTAAGAATAATGTAGTAACACCCATAGACCATCATTCTGCAGACATACAAGTCTTTTGCTCTGTATATGGATCTGTAAATCTATTTTACAGTATGGGGAAGCAGGCAGTGTTGGGCTCTCTGGTTCCTCAGTTTGCTGTCATCTGCTCTAACATAAAGAGGGATGCTTAAAAAGAGTGTATTGTCTGTGTGTGTGTGTGGGGGGGGGGGGGGTGATGACACAGCTTCCATAGATAACAGAACACAATGCACCCCAACTTTTAGGAAACATTGCACTGTGGCCCCAACATGAGAGAATTGTGAATGGCTAGAAGGCAGAAGGACAATGTGTGTCTATGGTCAGAACGGCTTGATCATAGCAATTACACGTCTGAACTAATTCTTACAGAGAATGAACCTCATATTAAACCTAAAACATCATTAGAGTTTAATGACTTGGGCAATAGCTCAATAGTTAGAGTAATAGATTTCTGTGGGTATAAGTTTTGGGTTCGAATCCAGCTCAGAGCTTAATTTTTTTAAGACATATACATTTTCAATATATTGATTTACTAATATTGGTATTGGGACATCTCTATTTAATCTAAGAGCAATGTATAAAATAATATGTATATATATAACTTAACCACTTCAATACAGGGCCTATTCTGGCACTTCTCTCCTACATGTAAAAATCATTATTCTTTTGCTAGAAAATTACGCAGAACCCCCAAATATTATATATGTTTTTTTAGCAGACACCCTAGGGAATAAAACGACGGTCATTGCAACGTTTTATCTTGCACGGTATTCGCGCAATAATTTTTCAAACGCCCTTTTTTTGGAAAAAAATTGTTTCATGAATTAAAAAAATAACAAAACAGTAAAGTTAGCCCAATTTTTTTGTATAATGTGAAAGATTATGTTACACCGAGTAAATAGATACCTAACATGTCACGCTTTAAAATTGCGCATACTCATGGAATGGCGCCAAACTTTGGTACTTAAAAATCTCCATAGGCAACGCTTTAATTTTTTTTTTACAGGTTACCAGTTTAGATTTACAGAGGAGATCTAGTTCTAGATTTGTTGCTGGCACTCTAACGCATGCGGCGATACCTCACATGTGGTTTAAACGGCGTTCACATATGTCGGCGGGACTTACATGTGCGTTCGCTACTGCGCGCGAGCTACCGGGGACAGGGGCGTTTTAATTTTATTTTTTATTCTTTTATTTATTTTTTTACTTCTTTTTTTCTTTTTTTACACTTCTTTTCTAATTTTTTTTTTTTTTTTTTTTTACTTTTATTCCTATTACAAGGAATGTAAACATCCCTTGTAATAGGAAATGTGTGTGACAGGTCCTCTTTATGGAGAGAGGCGGGGTCAATAAGACCCCACATCTCTCCTCCAGGCTGGAAACCATGAGATCGGTGAAAAAAAATTCACCGATCTCATGAATACTGTTGCTTACTAGCCGCAATTGCGGCTTTGTTTACTTACGGGGACCCGGGCGTGACGTCATCACATCGCGCCCGGGTCCTCCGACGGTCATAGAGATGACTGGTGACCATCTGGTCACCAGTCATCTCTATGCTTCCTGCGAACGCCGGACGATTCTTTCTCCGGGCCCCCGATGGCACGGGAGAGCCCGGAGAAGCACCGGATGGCGGCGGGAGGGGGGGATGTCCCCTCCCGCCGCCTGTAAGAACGATCAAGCGGCGGAACCGCCGCTATGATCATTCTTATGCTCCGCAGAATCGCCGTCAGAACAAAAGGATATCTGGATGATGCCTCTAGCTGCAGGCATCATTCAGATATCCACCCGCAAAGCCCAGGACGTCATTTGACGTCCACCCAGGATGGGAGATCCCATCTGTGGACGTCAAATGACAATGGGCGGGTATTGAAGTGGTTAAAAACAGATTGTGCTCTCTCCTGGATTCGAACCCACAAAATATCAAACACAAGTCTGTCACTCTATGCATTGAGCTATTTCTCAAGCAATATAATTTTATAGATTTTTATGTGTAATATGGGGTTCATTCTCTGTAAGAATTAGTCCAGACATGTAATTGCTATGATCAAGCCATTCTGAACAAAGACACACATTGTTCTCACAATTCCCTCATGTTGGGGCAACAGAGCAATGTTTCCTAAAAGTTGGGGTGCATTGTGTTCTGTTATCTATGGAAGCTGTGTCATCACCCCCCCCCCCCCCCCCCCACACACACACACACAGACAATACACTCGTTTTTCAGCATCCCTCTTTATGTTAGAGCAAATGACAGCAAATGGAGGAATTATTAATACAGTAGAGGAACCAGAGAGCCCAGCACTGCCTGCTTCCCCATACTGTATGCTGTAACTAAGATAGATTTACAGATCTATATCTAGAGCACCAGACTTGTATGTCTGCAGAATGATGGTCTATGGGTGTTACTACATTATTGCTAATTGCTCCTAAAATCCTCCTAATAGAGACTACTATATTTAGAAACTTAATCTCAGAATTCTGACTTTGAAACTCAGAATTCTGACTTTGAAACTCAGAATTCTGACATTTAATCTCAGAATTCTGACATTTAATCTCAGAATTCTGACATTTAATCTCAGAATTCTGACTTTGAAACACAGAATTCTGTCTTTTTAATCTCAGAATTCTGACTTTGAAACTCAGAATTTAGTATTTTTTTTTTATGATGGCCCCAGGGCTCTTCCTTGGTAATTTGTATTATAGGTATTATTTTCTGTAGAGTGTTTAGAGTTTTTGTGTTTTTTTTTTTTTTATGCAGCTAACAATATCACACTTACCATAGTAATTTTCTCCTTTAATATAGCATTTAAACAGGCAACTCCTGCTGCAAATACCTGGAAAGAAAGCAGAAGACTATATATAAATAACATATACTGTATTGTATGTATGTGTGTATATATACATATCTTGTACAGAATGCCAGGAATGGGTCAGTGATGGCAAAAATGGATCACCATTCTTTGGGTTTTGGTCCCTTTGAGGCAGTGTCACACTATTTGCAGGTGTACCATGGGATATTTCAGGGAGCCATCAGCAAAGACTGGATATTTCGGGGAGCCATCAGCATAGACGGCAGTCTGCAAATCTGCAATGGTTGGAGCACAGTGTGACACACGGGGCCTGCCGGAAAGTGGCTCACCAGGAGGAAATTACGTGTTTTTAGAGCATGCGCGATAGTAGTCCATACTAGAGAGGCCGCAATGCTCATTTCTCAAGAGAGAGCGAGCCCAGTACCTGTGAACCAACCTCTGTCTGTACCAACTTCACCAGCATCAACCACACCACGGAAGCACCTTCTAAAGCAGTGGTCATCAGAGCCCACTAACAGGCCAGGTTTTATGTATTACCTTGGGGGGGTTGCAGACTGGAATACTGCAATCACTGAGCAGCAAATAATATCACCTGTGATGTATTTCGGTTATCTTGCAGACCTGGCCTGTTAGTGGGCCCTGAGGACAGGGTTGATGACCACTGTTCTAAAGTATGTATGTCTGTTTAATTAACAAACTGCGCAACATTAGGCCCAAGACAGAACCCTGACAATACTGGTGACCTCCAGGGTTAGGGAGAGCTGACATCCTTCCTTGTAGAGTGGTTTACCAGGCATGGTGGGTGTAATGCAAGAAAGAAATTATGGGCGCCAGTCACTTTTGGATGCGAACAAGAGATTTATAGTCTCTTAACAGAACTGTGGGAAAGAGGGTTAGGGCCAGGACACCCTTGAGTAGATGCAATGGTAGTTATCAGAACGGGAGACTTCTATAGGTAGACAGCTACACAGTGAAAGGCCTCCAGCCGGATAACATTTCTGAACAGTCCTTTACTTACCTCACAGTATCCCACTGTAGATCTTGACTCACTGAGCTCGCAGTCTCTCACTAGACTTCCAAATCCCAGTCATCACTGGATCCCCTGAGCTCTTCCACAGCTATCCCGCTGCACTCCTCAAGCGTCACCCCCGCTATCCTGCTGGGAGTCCTGCTCAGGTACTTGCTTTGACTTACTCACTGTGGTCACTGGTAGCATGGTGGATGGTCCCTTAGAGGCGACAACTTCTCCTCTACCTCCAACCACAACTGCCTCCCAGTCCGGCTGAATCTTCACAAACTCGGTTGGACTCTAATCCTGCAGTCCCAACCCTACGCTGCTTCTCCTGGATATGCTACAGGTAGCCTAGCAGCCAGGTGTCACCAGGATAGGCCTCAGGCTTCTGGTCTAGCATATCAGGGCAATATAACACACATCTACCCAGACAGCCGTCCAGGTCGCACAGAACCCTCAACAACCTGACTCCACCCAAATAAATAGGCTCTCCCAGCAGGCCAAGGGACTTAAAGAAGCCCCCACCAATTGGCTGAGACACCCCATCCATTCCTGATCTGTCCTTGCTATGCCCTTGTCTTATCTAATGTCGCCAGCTACAATGCCACCTAGTAACAGAAGAGAGTGCAGCAATTCCAGAATTAGGGATAAATCAGTGGATCTCCTAACAATTAGCCAGAACCATTACTAACTAGTAAACTAAATTTGTTAGTGTGACGGGAGGGCCCGTGGAACCCAGAATCCCTTGGAAAGTATGGGATACCCTTGTTTCAGCTCCCTATGCACCTCTTATGTCTAAGTCACCCTGTGTCTATTAGGGGCACGGGGTGAGCTAGAAAATAATTCACATTAAGAATGTGGCTTGGGTTACTTAAAATGGAACCCTGTATATGCCATATTACATGCTGTTAGGAGGTTCTGATGTCAACTTCAGTCACCTGTCCACCTGTCTGTTGTCTGTTATAATGTAAATGAGCTTAGTGTGGCTTCTCTTACACCCATTGTTGTCTGGGCTAACCTTGCAATTGTATGAAGGTGTTCTGTGTTGATATGTATGATAATGTATCATCTACTGTGTAACAATGACCAGATTGCTTAAAGGGATTCGTTTATGAGCTCATGTTAATTAGGTTCTGGTTACACTGGTGTATTGCTAGAGTAATATGAGCAGGTTGTAGGAACCTCCTCTTTTACTGTATATAAGACTGTATTCCTCAATAAAGATTTCGATTTCTGCATGACCCTCAACATGCAGCTTCGTCTCGTATTTGGGGGAGAATTATTCGTATGGGTTTCTTGTTAGGCTGGTTGGAGTGTCTGGTAGCTGCCTTTGTGTTTGGGAATGGAATGTCCTAAACGACTTTAACCCCTTTCATACTCGGGGTGTCGTTACAGTAAGCACCAGGGTGCTACATCATTATGTTATTTTGCTGACTTAACCAAGTTTTTTTTACCTCAAGATAACTTTATGATTAAAACATCCAATTTACAAACCTATATAGCAACCTATATAGGGTTTATTTCTTTGCATGAAATAAATATTTAAAGAAAACCATTATTCCTCAAAAAAAAATATTTTATTGCCACCTCAAATTGCTCCATTTTATGCAACTCTCAATAGACATCTCAAACACCCTGACATCTTTGTAGGAATCTTGCTGCATGCATTATAGGAAGTGAAAATCTGTTGCTAATCCTTGTGACCTGAACCTCGCTTCAATGTGATTTGCTCTCGAAAGCAGGCACATCCTTCACATTACATTTAAATATATACATAGTTACATAGTAGGTGAGGTTGAAAAAAGACAAGTCCAACCTATGTGGACTTTATATGTAAAAATAAATAACGTTCTTCACCACAAAAATTGTTAAATCTTTTCAGATGTGCCCAAAATACATCTTTTTAGTGCGCAGTAAAGACAAAAAAGTTTGAGAAACACTGCTTTAAGGAGGTAAGATTTGAATGTAGTTTTGAGCAATTTAGAATACCCATGCAGGGTGAGGGGTTCCATTTGGAAAGGTGTAAAATGAATTTGTTTGCCGAAATTGGTAAGTGCTTACATGGGATCAAGATTTCAGAGACTCAGAGAGCTTTATTTAGCAAAAATAAAGTAAATAGTTCATAATCCTGCTTAAACAAACAACATAATGGCCCATTGCCAATATGCCAGTCCCACACTTGGGTTTTAGGGTTCCTATCTTCGGGGTTCAGAAAAAGCTTCAAAGAGCTCAGAAGAACAAAGTATCAGTGTCCAAATAGTCAACAATATTTTCACAGCTGCAATTCACACCACACTACTTCATAGATATGTGCAGATGCCTTCCTGCTGCTTTTTAAGCCTTCCTTGCAGGTGGGTTAATGCTTTTGAAACCAAAGTCCCTATAATCAGAGCTTGAAAGCTTTTTTTTTTCACCAAGGTCTTTCTGAGCCTTTGAATTCCTGGTTCCAAATGGGGATTAATTTCAATGGGCAGGGGCGGTGGTGGAGCTCCCACAACGCCCCAAAGATGCTGCTTGCAGGACTTTTTTTTCTGTCCTGCAAGCGCACTGCAGGAGAGCCAGTTTACAGGTGCTTTTCAGGCACTATTTTAGTGCAAAAATGCCTGTAAAATGCCTCAGTGTGAAACAAGACACTGTCACATTCTCATATCAACGTTCTCCTCTGTGGCTGAAACCGATATCAGCAGTGTCAGCAATCCTGTGGTCGTGCTTGGGTCTAGTGACTGGCAATGTCGCAGAGGAGCAGGTCACATGTTCCTTCATACTCTGAAGTGTTGGGTACTCTCGCTGGCTGAAGAGGAGGAAAGGTTTGAATAAAGTAAACAATTTGAAAAAAAATAAAAACTTACTGTACTCCTTTTCATGCAAAAAGTAAAAAAACTTGTACAAATTAAACAAAACAATTTTAATTTTGTTACTGTACTAATTCTTTACTACTACAAGAAAATGAGCGTTAACACTTACTATTATTGATTGGCCCAATATGACTGTTGTGCAGAGATCGATGATACAAACATGGGCAAACAATGAGTCAGAAGATGCTCAGCAGTCAGCGCTATAAACAGTGTCAGGATGCATTTTCCTTTAATTTCATTTAATGAGAAACCACTGAGTGGCACAAGGGGGAGGGCTGTATAGTGAATGCAAATCTTATTTTTATTATCTGATTCTCACAGACCCCTCTGAAACACATCAATGGACCACTTAGGGGTCCATGGGCCCCAGGTTAAGAACCCCTGATACATCCCAAAATATTAAGGCCTTCAAGTGGGGATTGCACAAATGTACGAAAAAACAAAACAAAAAAAACAGTTTGGGCATATGTATCATGGTCAGCAGTTTTTTTGTCATGATCGGTGTGAATCCCCTAGTATCTTACCACCACTCCTCCCCATATGTAGACTCCACTTTTGAGTGTCAGAGACACAATCTCAGTTTCTGATGCATAAAATACGACTCCTGTAAACATCTGCAAAATTCCAATAAGCATCAGAACTGCCTGCAAAAGATAAATTGAAAAAAAGAAAGAAAAAGAGATCAGTAAAATGTTGTGGCAAATCCACAAGGAACTTTTTCATAAATCTGTGTTATGTAACAGCATTTCAGTTTTAGCTAGTAGTAGTTATTCCCATTTAAAAGAGAAATATGGCCCATGGTTTTTTCGCCATACTTCTCCTGTCACGGGGGTGCACTTACTTTTGCTCTCCTGTGACCCAGAATCAGCTGATAGATGATGGTTGGCAATAGCCAGCTGAGGTGGCAGAGCTGCTACATGCTCTAGCAGTCCCACCAAGACAACAGTTTGCAAACCCATCTTTGTATCACAGCGTCCCTAAAAATTGGTTTTCTACTTTGGGTTACCAATACAGACCGTTTATCTTACAACAACCTGTTTATGTCATCACTGTGTGACCACTATGAGTTCTTGGCTAAGGTAATTGGTGGTGTCAGTAGAAGGGAGGTTATGGCCAGGGCCAGAGTACAAGCAGAGGACCCAGTAACAACAGTGGCTCTTTCAGGGATAGTGCTACACATGATACACAGCCTTGAGTGTTAATACAATAATGTGTTCATTATACATTAAAGGTCTATTTTAAAGCTGGGAGGTACGAACAGGCCTATATTCACTGGCCATACATGTTAAAAGCTATTTGTGCAATCCCTTTATCCAAACTATGCAGTGTGAGGGCTTCCCCAAACAATACATTTGATTCAACTTAGATCCAATCAAGCAGGCCCTTTCCCTACATAGTTATTGGTGAATCTAAAGAAGATTTTGATAAAGAAGAATGTGATGTCTATGTTCAGCTTGAGAAATTAGACAAACTTTTCCTACCTCAAGATATCATACAGTTCAATAACTCACACTTAAAGCCTTGACAGGTATCTTCTTGAAGTATTTGTTGGTCACAGGAGTCAAAGTGGTGGTGGATGGGAATACATCTGAGCCATGGGGATCTGGAGCAGGAATCACCTGTGTCCTAATAAAAAGGTTCCCAACCTGGGATGTGGTGTAAGACATCTTCTAAAGCTGCAAGGACACAGGAAAAAGATTAGTGGATGGTGTGAGCATATTCAATCTTTATTTTTTATTTTTTACTTTTGAGAGAGTGAGGTAGGGTAACTTTTGGCCAAATTTTGGAAATTTTTTAACATTTCTGTTTTGTTTTTTGATGGGTTTTAGACAAAACAGAACATGGGGACACAATCTGTCTATTTGGCAGGTCCCGCCTTCTTCCTACAACAGCAGCATGGACCACAATCAAAACACAATTTATACTAAAGTAAGGAAGGTTAGAACCTCTTTTAGGATTGTATTGCTGTGTGTGTGCTCCATTGAGGAAACATTACATAATATAAATACTGAACTGCTGCATTAACTATTCCATATTGCCTGACTGAAACGGAAAGGACGTTCAAAGTACATAAAGTATCTAATAATAGTGCTGGTACATCGCTCCCCCTACTGGATCATGGAAGTGAAAAAATATTCTCAATCCTCTATTGTGAATAATACTCAGTAAAGAATAAAGACAAACAATGACCAATAAGAGCAATCCAACAATCCCTTTAAACAAATAAACGTAATTGTGATAAACAAATGCAATAAACCACCGCTGTGATATCAATGTCCATAGGTGAAAAACATCTTGCGTGTAGGCCAGTAGCAAAAAGATATATAAACAAATATCTGTGGCATGACAAAATATATTTTGAAAGGATCAAAGGAAATCCGTGGGTAATGTGCTAGCACGCAACCACCTTCAGTGTCCCTCCACCTTCACTCATATGCGCTCACCTCCACTCTGGATCTAATACAGGTCACCTTGCACTTTCCCCTTTAAGGGCTATATGGACCCTGAAAGGAAATAAAGATTTTCTCAAACTACCAGGCATTTATATAAAGGCCCCCAGAAGATATAGTTACATAATTGGTAAGGTTGAAAAATGACACAAGGCCATCAAGTCCAACCTGTGTGTGTGCACTTTATATTAATATTTCATTGTATAGCCCTGTATGTTTTGGTAGTTTAGGTGCCTATCTAATAGTTTTTTTTAAATTAGCCATGCTCCCTACTGAAACCACTGCTTGTGGAAGAGAATTCCACATTCTTGGGGGGCGTGGCTTGGCACGCAACGTGGATGGACGCTAAATAGAGGAGCTCCGGCTATCTGGAAGAATCACGAGACAAAAGACCCGTGCTAAGGATGACTATGTCCACGCTGATCAAGGGGGCGATACATAACAGATCCCTGTGCTCGATGGGCACCCAGAAGAACAAAATCTCGCCGGCTAACTTAAATAAATACTGCTACAGCTGTGGAGACAAAGGATCCAAGATGGCACTGACTCACAGAACGGCCAGAGGAGACGACATGGAGGACAATGAGATATCCCTGCCTGCCTCAGAGGACTCATTCTTTCTCTATAGCCATAACTGACATAGAGTAAGTAAGTTACTGAGGCTGTCAGAACAAATGACGGTAAATGAGAGGGCAGGGAAGAGGAGAGACATAGCACTAATAAGACTTGACGATATGAACAGGTAGATCGAAGATCTTGATAACTGTCGAAGAAGACACAGTATTAGAGTGAAAGGTGTCCCAGAATCTGTTACTCCAGAGCAAATTAGACCTGCGCTCTCCTCCATCTTTAATGGCCTCTTGGACAGACCTGAATCTCACAGAGCCCTCAGACCCAGAGCCCCTGACAATAATCCCCCATGAGACATTATATGTTGCCTTCCAAACTTCAGTTTGAAAGAAGAAATACTGCAAAAAGCCAGAACAAATGAACAGATCATATTTAATGACATGGAAATTCAGCTGTTACAGGACCTATCCCCCATTACACTAAAAAACAGAAGAGCATTGAGACCAATGCTTGATGTTCTAAAGGAGAAGGGAAATAATTACAGGTGGAAGTTCCCCTTCGCTCTTCAAGCTTCCTACAATAGCAAACAATATCTACTAAAAATTCCGGATGATCTACAGACATTCTGTGAAAACCTGCAGATTGCACCAGTAGATCTTTCTGACCGGTACGCTGAGTTCCGCTTACCTCAAGCCATGACAAGGAATAATGGCACCAATTAAATGGTCACTGTTCCTGCTCCATGCCTGTAAAACACCATTTGAAGTGTGGCATTCTGCACACGTCTGCAGCCTAAGGCATAGAAGCACCAGCACCCTGGGACAGAAAAGGGTAGAAGCCCTGTACTTACTACAGCAGATGTCTTTGCTGTTCAGGCAGGTTTCAAGGCACCCTCCAGAAAGGGCATACCCCGAAAGGGTCTTCAGGGACAGGAGTCTACAGCTGGCAGGCCAAGGCCCTGTAACTGTATAGCACCCTGTAACTATCTTAATATAATGCACCACATGTCCAGGATCCAGGACCTGAAGCAGCATTACAGACCAGCCCCACATCTTCTCCAAGGCTTGGATACGGTACCCCCAAGGCTCAGTCGATATGTCATCCGATCAATAAGCAGCAGAAAGGAGCCCCAGTGCCTGCCAGAAATCTTGATAGAAGAATCTTCTAAAGAAAAAAATCTCTGTATAAAAGAGGTAATCTTCTCTAGGAAAACTTCCATCACCTAAGTGTGGTGACCGGGGAGGGTGAGCCCCACGGCCACACACATGCGCTTGATGGTTAGCTACTTGGTTCTTGGGGCTAGGAGCCCAGGGTCAGGTGGTATTAACCCTTAGTGAGGGCCAGATGGTATTAACCCTCTCTGTCACGTGACGCCACTGTAGTCTTGGTATACCCCGGGAAACTACAGCTCCGGGGGCCTCCGTATCCCCGCTAGTTAGGATGGTAATAACACAGTCCACAACAGGGGTTAATACGACAAAGGCTTTACTGGCATGAAGGCAGGTGTCAAAAAAGATTTTGACACCTGCGTTTAAACAGAGTGTCACAAAGGTTCTGCAGACAGTCTCTAGAGGATCACACAGCTGATAATGCTTGAACTTGGCTGATCATATATATATACTCGGCTGCTGAGGCCGGTTTAGTAATTCAGGGCCTATGCTTAACTAGGCTGAAAAATAGATACACTTACTGAAGTGTCGGTAGACTTGAGGCTTTTCGCCGGAATAACGGATTGATCCGATAAATGAGCTGAAGTACTGGTTCTGTAGTGTTTAGGGATACTCCACGCTTTGCTGTACTTTCTCCTGAACTGGAGGCCTCAGGCCTGCACTGCTTCTCCTCTGACTGTGTTTTGCTCTGCTCTGCCAGGAACTGTGTGAAGCACTAGACTCAGGGCCGTCTTTACCGCAGGGCAAATGGGGAAGGTGCCCTGGGCCCTGTCACTGTTGGGGGCCCAAAGTAACCCCCTTTAAAAAAAAAAAAAATTTTTTTTTTTTTTTAGGGGTCCGGAGGCCCCCAGGGCCCCAGATGGCAACCCCCCAATTTTTTATTTATTTGTAAATAAAAAAAAATATTTTTTTAATATTTTTTTTTTATTAAAGGGACAATTTTTTAGGGGTCCCCAGGGGCCCGGAGGCCCCCAGGGGCCCAGATGGCAACGCCCCTTTTTTTATTTATTTTTAAATAATAAAAAAAAAAAATTAATATATATATATTTTTTTTTATTAAAGGGCTCAGAGGTCCCCATGTGGCAAACACCCTTTATTTTTTTTATAAATGTTTATTTTTTTATTTTTGTTTATATATTTTTTTTTATTGAAGGGCCCAGAGGTCCCCAGGGCCCTGGATGGCAACCCCCCCCCCTTTTTTTTTATTTTTATAAACGTTTCTTTTTTATATATATATTTTTTATTTTTTATTAAAGGGCCCAGAGGTCCCGGATGGCAACCCCCTTTTTTTTGTAATTTATTTTTATTAAAAAAAAAATTATTAAAGGGCCCAGAGGTCCCCATGGCCCCAGATTGCAACCCCCTTTTTAAAATATATTTTTTATATATATTTTTTATTTCTTTTTTTCTTTTTATTAAAGGGCCCAGAGGATGGCTACACCCCTTTTTTTATATATATTTTTGTTTATTTCTTTTTTGTAAAGGGCCCCCGCTTCTAAATTCGTGGCAGCCCCCCCCCCCCTGCTTCTCAATTTCAGGCGGCAGCACCCCCCATCCTGGTTCTCTGCTCCAGGGGGCCCATGCCTGAAGCTGTGTAAGTGGCCCCATAATTCCTGATGGCGGCCCTGTCGCCCGTTAAGCCCCTGTGCTGCCCACAAATCAGGCTGAAAATCACCAGCGGCACGCAGCCAGTGACAGTACTGCTTCCCTTCCCAGTGTTTTAAAATGTACAGCACCCCTGGCTTCCCTTTAGACGTGCACTTCTCCCTTCCTGCCACTGGGTGCTGCTTGTATATAAAAGTGAATTAGAATGTGATTTTATAACATCCCCAGTTTGCTCTTCCCGAGGCTGACTTCTTCATGTCCTGCTCCTCAAGGTATGTCACTGTTTGCTAATCTATATTGTAAATAGAAGTTTTCTGTAGAGTGTGCCCAAAGTCTTTATAATATTTGATGATTCACTGCAGTGTTTTAAAAAAGTTCCTCTATTTTACACATGGCATGGCATGGGGGTCACAGCACCGTCTGTCCATTCTGCTTTAGCACCATGGGACCCCATGCCATGCCATGTGTAAAATAGAGGAACTCTTTAAATCACAGACCAGACCTGCAGTCCAGGCTGAGTAAGACCTCAGAGCACATGGCATTACTGTCTGTATTTAACTGCTTGATGGGCTTATTTTGGGCCTGGCTGGTTCACATGTATGTGTTTTGGAGGCCCACATTTGCGCAGGCACAGCAGCCCATTCATTTGAATGGGCCGCCATGCCTGCGTTTCCTGCAAAGAAAAGCGCATGCCTCATGTAATAGGCTGCGCACACGGCACACCTATGCCCATCAAGCACTGAAATACAGCACTGTCTGTCCATTCTGCTGTCTACTGTGACTTATCTGCAGTTCCTGCACTGTCAAACTTGCTGCATTTTTAGACATTTAGGTCACGCTTTTAAAAACACAGTGCGTTTGTGTGTGCAAGAACTGCAGGTAAGTAGCATGGCACAAAAGCAGAATGGATTTCAAGGCAACTGTATTTTTCAAATGCTGAATGCACCTTTTTTTCTGCAGGAAACAAAGGCATGGAAGCCCATTCAAATCAATGGGCTGCTGTGCCTGCACAAATGAGGACCGCCAAAACATACATGTGAACCAGCCAGGCCCAAAATAAGCTGGAGGGGGGCCCAAAAAAATGTTTGCCCAGGGCCCAAACCATATTAAAGACGACCCTGACTAGACTGCCCTAAACAGGAAGTACAATCCCTTATAAGGGCATGATGAGACTGAAGCCCATTGGTTGAGAGCTGTGGATCATAGAGACTGACCTGTATTCCCCTTGGAACTTACATTCAAAGTTTGTTACAAGTTAAAGTATAACACAACACAGTAAGGTCTTGTCTAGCACTTAGTCCTCCTGACTCTAATACACTCTGACTGAACATGAGATGGCTGACTAAACCTCTTAAAGCTATACACACCTAATAAACGTATTATCAACCATAACAGTGTAAATCACATCATGACTAGCTGAGTCCCTGCAGGGGAGACCCCACAAGCCAAGGGCCTCAATCTGACAGGGCCTACAGCAAATACCTGTACTGGGACACCACAAAAGGACACCATAAAAAAATGAGGCTGTTGGGAGTAGGAAGGGTAATATAGGGAATGACCCTGTAACTGTCTTTTTCGTTACCAATGTCAAAACACCTGAAGGTACCTGTGACAGAACCCACTGTCACTGTGTGTTTTGGAAGGGACTGTGGGTGGGCCTCTTACCCACAGATTATGGCCCAGAAGAGACTGGAGACCTGGGGACAAGCTGGCATTGAGATAATGTAATGTAATGCTACATCCCTTCTCCCCCACCCCCCCTCTTGTTGCTGTCTCTAATTGTGTTGATTCATGTCACATACACAATGGTCTCAACTGGAGACGTCTCTCCGCAGGGGATGTGTATTGACGGGCTGCCTGTATACCATAATCTTATTATGTTTAACTGTAGGTTCTGTTTCAATGTACAAGTGTTCAGTTACTATTGGTTGTTCCTTGTCCCCTACCCCCTCCCCTCTATGACAAGGCTAAGGGGAGTGTCCCTAACTGTGTGTAAAAGTGTATGTTTTGTATTTAATAAACAGTTTATGCTCTGCATGTTTAAGCCTCAACACCTGTGTGGATTGTCTCGTGATTGAGGGGTTAAGGGCTGGTCATGGCTAATCTGCAGGCTGCAGGTGTGTTTGGAGGACAGGAGACACATGTCTGGCGGATGTGCCCACCTGGGGTATTCAAGATCCGTCGTAGCTGCATATAACCCATGGTAAAATAACCTATATCCTATACCGTATGACTACGTAAATAGGTTTTCCCGTCAGTTTTCAGCCTCTTAACACTCCGGTGTATTAAGGGCATACCCACTGGAGGATTGTTAACAAGCTGTACTGGACTCATAGTTAAAAGTTACAGAGAACAGTTCTGATATGCAAAAAAGGGGAGAACTACCAAGAAGGTCACATAAGTGGAACACCACGGTTGAATAAAAATGTTTATTGTATAAAAAAGCACCATTAGAATAACACAACAAGAATTCAGTGAATGACCTTCCAAAACAATATTAAAAAGGACAACATTGTCATGTTTGGGGAAATCGCAGCTGCACACGTACCCATACATTCAATAAATCAATTGGGAAATGTAACAATCCTCTTGGTTGTGCCCTCAACCAAACTGTTAACCCATCCAATGGCTGGTGTCATAACTGATCACATGTGCAGCATCATGGCAGTTGTAGATTAAACAGAGGAAAAGATGGCAGCTTCCATGGCTGAACATGATAGGGGGGGTTTACTTTAACTTTAAATGAAAGAGCAAATGGAATGGATTCTGGATATAGTTACAGCTTATTTGCTGAAATTGTTGAGATTTATTCACTGCCTAGAATTGGGACCATTTCTATCCCATCTGCTTGTAATCAGTTAAAACCTCAATTTTATTTATTTTATTTGCAATTTTGGGTCACTAAACCCACATCATAAAAAACTATCGATAAATGGTGAATTACAGGCTGTATGAGAGGCTGTACAGGCTGTACACTCAGTATGAGATTTGTTTTCTGTATTCTGCAAAAAAACGTGGTTAATCCTGCTGTTCTCTATCTTCACCTTCTGTCCAAGTCCCCAATTCAGCTAGAATTTTGCAGAGTAGTGTTGGCAACTCTACACATGCTCAGTTTTCAGTGAGATTTATGCTGAGCAGTGATGGACGAACATTCGATGGGACGGTTCGCGAACGCTAACCGCAAACTGCAAGTTCGCAGTGGGCCCCATTGACTTTAATGGCAGGCGAATATTAAAAACAAAGGGCCAGATTCACAGAATAGATACGACGGCGTATCTCCTGATACAGCGTCGTATCTCTTGTCCTATCTATGCGGCTGATTCATAGAATCAGTTCCGCATAGATAGCCCTAAGATCCGACAGGTGTAATTGACTTACACTGTCGGATCTTAGGATGCAGTACCTCGGCCGCCGATGGGTGGAGTTCGCGTCGTTTTCCAGCGTCGGGTATGCAAATTAGCAGTTACGGCGATCCACAAAGGTTTTCGCGTTCGTTACATCGGCGCAAGTCTTTTTTTTCCCGATGCAAAGTTAGGTGTGCTATTAACATGGTGTAAAATTACTCCACCATGTTAAAGTATGTCCGTCGTTCCCGCGTCGATTTTTAATTTTTTTTTTGGCGTAAGTACATTACGCACGTCGCGATTCACAAACACGTCGCGCAGCCGTAATTTTGCGCAAAGCACGTCGGGAAAATTGCGAACGGAGCATGCGCAGAACCTAATTTAAATGGTACACGCCCCATTTGAATTGGGCGGGCTTGCGCCGGACGGGTTTACGTTACACCGCCGCAAGTTTACAGGTAAGTGCTTTGAGAATCAGGCACTTACACTGAAAACTTGCGGCGGTGTAACGTAAACGGGTTACGTTGCGCCGCCGCAATTGTACCTGAATCTGGCCCAAAATACTTACTAGCTGTGCACAAATAGTCCTACAACATGGACACTGACCTACCAGAATTATTAAGTGAAAAACCGGATACATACAGTAAGTAAGTGCCGGCCATTACAAGCCCCAAAAATCAGCCGACAGCAAACAACTTTGTATTCTGTGGCTGGAGGTACATTAAGCTATTCACCGGATACAGAAGTGTAGGCCATTACAGGCCCCAAAAATTAGCCCACAGGCGTTCACCTGACAGCAAACAACCTTGTATTCTGTGGCTGGTGGTACATTAGGCATTCACCGGATGCAGAAGAAAGTGTCGGCCATTACGGGCCTCAAAAATTAGCCCACGGCGACAGGCGTTCACCTGACAGCAAACAACCTTGTATTCTGTGGCTGGTGGTACATTAAGCATTGTAACAGCACTGGTGAACGGAGTGAACCACAACTGCAGTTAGCAAGAAATTCAATGCGATTCTCTATGCGACAACTCATTATTAGGCCTCAGGCGTCACTCCTCGCAGCAGGAGTTTGGGGGATTTATACATCATCTTTGTGTCACATAAAGAAAGGCGTTGAGCTACTAAGCATGGACGCATTACAACATGCGACCAAGGCTTAGCGTTTAAAATTAGTTCAAGGTCAATATCCCAAAACACCACTACATGCAGGTGATTATCAGTAAGGGACCTGGGGGTTCTCTACATCATATCATATCAACCTTAGCATGTAGAGATGTATTTAGGCCACTAGGCAGTGGCGTAATTATCATAGTCGCACCAGTCGCACTTGCGACCGGGCCCCTGAGTTTTGCCACTGTAGGGGGGCCCGCGCCGCCCGGGACATAGTACATTGGTCATTTACCCAAACGGCTGCCCGCCCGCACTCGCGAGCACACTGCAGTCCCCGCCCACTCCGACCATCCTCGGCACAGTCCCCGCCCTCTCCACCCGCTTCGCCAATCCTCTCGCACTCAGCGCACAGTCCCTGCACGCTCCGCCCATTATCTCCTCCCGCACTCACGGTACAGTCTCGCCCGCTCTGCCGATCTCAGACTACGCCTGCACAAACTGGTACTCGCAGGCCCTGCCCATCCTCTCTGCTCGCCCAAGGAAGACCTAGCAAGGAGGGGGAACCAAGAGATCTGCAAGTGAGTGGCACCCATCCCTCTAAATCAACAATGCCACTTATTTCCCCCCCTACATCACCACCACTACTGCCACTGATGCCCACCCCACCACCACTACTGCCACTGAACCCCCCCACATCACCATCACTATGGCCACTGATGCTCACCCCGCCACCAATACTGCCACTGAACCCCCCCACATCACCACCACTACTGCCACTGATGCTCACCCCACCACCACTACTGCCACTGAACCCCCCCACATCACCATCACTACTGCCACTGATGCCCACCCCACCACAACTACTACTGCCACTGATACCCCCACATCACTGCCACTGATCCCCCCACATCACTACCACTACTGCCACTGACCCCCCCACCAACAATACTGCCACTGACCCTCCACCCCCACATAACCACCACTACTGCCTCTGCCCCCCCCACATCACCACCACTACTGCCCTGATCCCCCCACATCACCACCACTACTGCCTCTGATCCCCCCACATCACCACCACTACTGTCACTGATACCCCCCACCACCACTACTGCCTCTGATCCCCCGCACATCATCACCACTACTGCCACTGATACCCCCCCACCACCACTACTGCCTCTGATCCCCTGCACATCATCACCACTACTGCCTCTGATCCTCCGCACATCACCACCACTACTGCCACTGATCCCCCCCACATCACCACGACTACTGCCTCTGATCCCCCGCACATCACCACCACTACTGCCACTGATACCACCCCACCACCACTACTGCCTCTGATCCCCCGCACATCATCACCACTACTGCCTCTGATCCCCCGCACATCATCACCACTACTGCCTCTGATCCCCCGCACATCACCACCACTACTGCCACTGATCCCCCCCACATCACCACCACTACTACCACTGATGCCCCCCACATCACCACCACTACTGCCACTGATGCCCACCCCACCACCACTGCTGCCACTGATCCCATCCCCACCCAACCACCACTGCTGACACTGATCCCACCCCCACCCAACCACCACTGCTGCCACTGATCCCACCCCCCACTGCTGTCACTCATCCCATCCCCCACCACCGATTCCACTGATCCTATCCCTCTCCAACCACCACTGATCCCATCCCCCACCACCACCGCTGCCACTGATCCCCCCACATCACCACCACTACTGCCACTGATCCCCTTCAGATCACCACCACTACTACCACTGATGCCCCCTACATCACTACCACTACTGCCACTGATGCCCACCCCACTACCACTGCTGCCACTGCTCCCATCCCCACCCAACCACCACTGCTGCCACTGATCCCATCCCCACCACTGCTGCCACTGATCCCACCACCCCCACTGCTGTCACTCATCCCATCCCCCTCCACCGATGCCACTGATCCTATCCCTCCCCAACCACCACTGATCCCATCCCCCACCACCACCGCTGCCACTGATCCCAGGGGCGTAACTACAGGGGTCACAATTGCAATAGCGCACATGTTGCCCCTAAACACCTGGATGGGGGACATTTAGAGGAACAAATCCCTCCATTTTTCACCTGCCGCCACCAAAATTCTGCTTCTCCTCCTCTCCTTCCGATAGACATTCAGTGGCAGCAGGAGGAAAATAAAGAGGATTTGTTCCCCCTCCTATCTAGGTCCTGCTGCTTCCAGGATTAGTGGGAAGGGCCCTGGCCGGAGGTCAGGGGGGCCCTCCATGATTTCTTGCACCGGGGCCCTGAAGGTTACGCCTCTGCCACTAGGGGAGATGCTATGAAATAGCATCAACCCCTAGCATAGAAAAGTTAGAGCGAACATGTTCAACAATTAGGATGAGGCCTATAAGTATTTTATACTTCTGTCAAGCACGTAATAAATTGTATTTGTAGTAACAAGTATTAATTGCATACGAGAGAAAGTGTAGCTCAGGTATTTGAGGATACACGTATAATACACAAGTTGTACTGGCAACTAATAGAAATGTATGAGAGGCAATATAGCTCAGGTACTTTGAAAGTACATATATAGCTAGATTCACAAAGAGTTACGCCGAGGTATCAGTAGATTTGCCGTCATAACTCTGAATCTACGCCGTCGTAAATGTAAGCGTATTCTGGAAACCAGATACGCTTAAATTAGGCTAAGATACGAGCGGCGTAAGTCTCCTACGCCGTCGTATCTTAGGGTGCATATTTACGCTGGCCGCTAGGTGGCGCTTCCGTTGAGTTCGGCATAGAATATGCAAATGACTAGATACGCCGATTCAGAAACGTACGCGCGCCCGGCCCAAATAGTTATGCCGTTTACGTAAGAGATACGCCGACGTTAAGATAAAGCTGCTCCCTAGGTGGCGCAGCCCATGCAAGGTATGGACGTCGGAACAAGCCTATCTTTTTACGTTGTTTGTGTAAGTCGTACGCAAATCGGGCTGGACGTAATTTACGTTCACGCCGAAACGGCGTACTTTGGAGCAATGCACACTGGCATATGTCCATGGACGGCGCATGCGCCGTTCGTTAAAAACATCAATCACGTCGGGTCACCAGTCATTTACATAAAACACGCCCCCCCTGTTCCACATTTGAAATAGGCGCACTTAGGCCGGCCCATTTACGCTACGCCGCCATAACTTAGGAGGCAAGTGCTTTGTGAATACAGCACTTACCTCTCTAACTTACGGCAGCATAGCGTATATGTCATACGCTACGCCTGCCTAACAAATTGCGCCCGCGTACGTGAATCTGGCTAATAGTATTTGTAGTAACAAGTATTAATTGCATATGAGAGGCAATATAGCTCAGGTACTTTGAGAATACATATAGGGGCTGATTTACTAAAAGCAATGCGCTGCGCCGGTTCATGGCTTAATTGGCACGCCGGATGAATCCTTAATTAGGCGCATGTTGATGGGGACAAGGGCCTCATCCCCACAAACCTGGCCGGTGGTTGTGGGGGTCTGCGGGCGGGGGGCTTTTCAGAATCTGGAAGACCCCTTTAACAAAGGGGACCCCCAGATCCCACCCCCCACCCCTGTGTGAAATGGTAATGGGGTACATTGTACCTCTACCATTTCACCAAAAAAAGACAATAGCCGGTTTTTGACAATTCCTTTATTAATGTCTTCTTTCCGTGCTTCTTCTTCTTCCATCTTCTTCTTTTCTGCTTAATTCGGATTTCTTCCTCCATCTTCATCTTCCTCTGCTTCTTTCTTGGGTCTTCTCATCCGCATCTTGCACCGGCTTCTTCCTCCATCTTCTTCTCCTTCCTTCTGTCTTCTTGTCTGCATCTTGCACCGGCTTCTTCCACCATCTTCATCTTCCTTCGGTCTTCTCGTCCGCATCTTGCACGGCTTCTTCTTCCCCGGACAATCCGCTTCCAATTGAAGTTCCTGCTGTGTGGCGCTCCTTTGACCCCGCCCCCATCTGACGCACATGTACCATACGGGACTTTCATATTTCATATGGCTTTCCCCATGGCGTCAGATGGGGGCGGGGTCACAAGAGCTTCACACAGCGAGAACTTCAATTGGAAGCGGATTGTCCGGGGAAGAAGAAGCCGTGCAAGATGCAGACAATCCGCTTGCAATTGAAGTTCCCGCTGTGTGACGCTCCTGTGACTCCGCCCCCTCTGACGAACATGTACCACACAGGGATTTTCTTATGACTTTCCCCGTGGTGTCAGAGGGGGCGGGGTCACAGGAGCGTCACACAGCGGGAACTTCAATTGGAAGTGGATCGTCCGGGGAAGAAGAAGCCAGTGCAAGATGCGGACGAGAAGACCGAAGGAAGAAGAAGATGGAGGAAGAAGCCAGTGCAAGATGCGGACGAGAAGACCCAAGAAAGAAGCAGAGGAAGAAGAAGAAATTGGAGGAAGAAACCCGAATGAAAGCAGAAAAGAAGAAGATTGAAGAAGAAGGAAGATGTAGAAGCGCGGAAAGAAGATATTAATAAAGGAATTGTCAAAAACCGGCTATTGTCTTTTTTTACATTTTTGACACCTTTTTTTTGGTAAAATGGTAGAGGTACAATGTACCCCATTACCATTTCACACATGGGGGGGGGCCGGGATCTGGGGGTCCCCTTTGTTAAAGGGGTCTTCCAGATTCTGATAAGCCCCCCGCCTGCAGACCCCCACAACCACCGGCCAGGGTTGTGGGGATGAGGCCCGTGTCCCCATCAACATGGGGACAAGGTGCTTTGGGGGGGACCCCAAAGCATCCTCCCCATGTTGAGGGCATATGGCCTGGTACGGTTCAGGAGAGGGGGGGCGCTTTCTCGTCCCCCCCTCTTTTCTGCGGCCGGCCAGGTTGCGTGCTCGGATAAGGGGTCTGGTGTGGATTTTTGGGGGAACTCCACGCCATTTTTTGTTAAAAGTTGGGGTGGAGTTCCCCTTAAAATCCATACCAGACCTGAAGGGCCTGGTATGGATATTTGGGGGGAACCCCACGTCATTTTTTTTACTTGACGGCAGTGGTTCCCCTTAATATCCATACCAGACCTGAAGGGACTGGTAATTGAATTTGGGGGGTCCACATTTTTTTTTTATGAGCAATGACTGTATTCTTTATAGCCATGAGTACTTTTAAATTACTTTTTTTTCCCTTCAGAAATGACATCTTGTACAGGGACAGTTCTTGTCAGGGTACTAGCTCCACCTCTGACAGATTCCCGCACATGCCCGGTAGAATGACGTTTCGGCGCATGCCTGTGCGTGGTTTGCGCGCACGCATGCGCGGTACGGCAGCGCGCCGTGTGCGTGGAAGCGCGCACATGCACGTATGCGGCAACCCTGTGGCCAATCAGAGGCCGGACACTCCTATTTAAACCAGCAGCCTTACCTGAACAGGTTGCTGGTTTGTCATCAGCTTTAGTGAGTTTACCTGTTGCCATATCTCCTTGTTTTGACCCGGACTTCCTGACGACTCTCCTCTCACCCGGAACCTCTGACCTTTTGGCAAACGTACCTTGGATTGCTGCTGTCTCCTGCCCTTTGACCTTGGCTTGTACCTACGGACTTTCTCTGCCTTCTCCAGCCCTTGACCCACGGCCTGTGACCAGGACTTGCCTTTATCTTCTGCTTGTTTCTTCTGGGCCTCCTGCCAGTAGCTGCCTGATCTCCAGTTGCTTCCAGTCTTCCACGCCTGCTCAGCCACCTTCAGACGCACCAAGTCTACCAACCTGCTTCCGGCACCGGTGCCTCCTTGTGCCTTCCCTCCTCTGTCTCTACTCCAGAGAGTGGACTGCGCAGGGTCGCAAGGGTGAACCGTCCTCAGCATCTCGGCCTCGGTGAGTACAGGTTCCTGATAGTACAAACCAGCCAGATGTCTGAGGCCGACAGGGCGCGTTCACCTTTTGAGACTCTGTGCCAGCAAGTCTCCGCTTTGACAGAAGCAGTTCAAAAACTACAGGAAGGCTATCTTCAGATCGATGGCCGCCTCCAACAACTGGCTGGCTTACCTGGACCTTCCGCTGCTGCTGTAGCCTCACCTCCCGGACCTTCAGCCTCTCAGGCCACCGCAAGTCCAGCCATGATGGTGTCCAACCCTGAACCTCGAGTACCCATGCCTGAGCGCTTCGCAGGTGATCGCCGGAAGTATCGGGCCTTCAAAAATGCCTGTTCACTGTATTTGGCTCTCCAACCCAGAACTTTTAGTTCCGAAGCCATAAAGGTCGGGTTCGTTATTTCTCTCCTCTCTGATGAGCCCCAAGCATGGGCGCACACCTTGATGGAACAACGAAGTCCGATACTGGACACCATCGATACCTTCTTCACCCACATGGCCAAATTGTATGATGACCCTCTGCGTTCAGCCACAACAGAAGTCACCCTGCACAACTTAAACCAAGGGAGAAGACCGGTGGAAGATTACACTGCTGAATTCAGAAAATGGTCAGCTGACACAGGCTGGAACGAGGTGGCCCTCAAATATCAGTATCGTCAAGGCCTCTCTGAAGCCCTTAAGGACGAGCTTGCGAGGTCAGAAATCCCTACCTCGCTGGAAGGGTTGATCCAAGCTGCCACCCAGCTCGACAGGCGCCTGCGAGAACGACGTTCTGAGCGGTTCCAGGCCAACCGTCCCAGCTGGACCCCGCCGAGATATGCTTCAGCACCTCCTCCTCTCTCATCTCCACCGACCACCGCACTACCTGAACCGGAGCCTATGCAGCTCGGCCTAGTTCGGGCCCCTCTTACCCCGGAGGAAAAGCTCCGGAGACGTCAAGCCAATCTTTGCCTGTATTGCGGAGCAGCCGGCCATTTCCTGCGCACCTGTCCAGTGAGACCCTGTAAGTCGAAGCCTCCACCTGCTCTCAACTACCATGTTACCAGTTTGCCACAGACTTACGTTGTCCTCTTTCTTTCCCTACAGCTCCCGGAAGGGGCAACCCGCCTGCCGGCAATTATTGATTCAGGGGCCTGCAGCTGCTTCCTGGACTCTTCCTTGGCCCAAAAGCTGCGCATCCCCTGCCGTACCAAGGATTTCCATCTTCAAGTCCACTTGGCTGACGGCTCTCTTCCCCGTTCAGGACTGAACACCCAAGAAACCCTTCCTATCCGTGCCATCTCTGACTCCGGACACCATGAATTTCTCCGGTTGGACCTTATTCCATCCCCCATGTTCCCCATTATCCTGGGTCTCCCGTGGTTGCAAGTCCATCTGCCCTGCATCGACTGGCTCAAAAGAGAAGTCAGTTTCTCCTCCTCCTACTGCTCTCAGCACTGCCTTGCACCAGTTACAGCCACTTGTTCTACGCTAACCACTTCACCAGAAGACCTTCAGCACGTCCCCTCGGTCTACCTGAAATTTAAGGACGTCTTCGACAAACAACAGGCCGATAGTCTCCCTCCACACCGGTCATATGACTGCCCCATCGACCTCCTGCCAGGGTCTAAAATTCCTTTTGGGCACATATTCCCCTTGTCAGAGACTGAGTTGAAGGCCCTCAAGGTCTATATTGACGAGAACTTAAAAAAAAAGTTCATCCGCCCTTCTTCCTCACCAGCTGGGGGCCCTTAGACCCTGCATTGATTATAGGGAGTTAAACAAAATTACCATCAAGAACAGATACCCGCTGCCTCTTATTCCCGAACTGTTCCAACGATTCCGATCGGCTCAGGTCTTCTCTAAACTAGACCTCCGGGGCGCCTACAACCTCGTCCGAATAAGAGCAGGCGACGAGTGGAAGACAGCTTTTAGGTCCAGATTCGGGCACTTTGAGTATTTGGTCATGCCCTTTGGGCTTTGTAACGCTCCCGCCACATTCCAGCACCTAGTCAATGACATTTTCCGGCAACATCTGGATGACTTCCTGGTAGTATACTTGGATGACATCCTCATCTTTTCATCCACAATGGAGCTACATCGGCACCACGTTAGGAAGGTTCTCACTATCTTAAGACAGCACAAGCTTTATCTCAAGGCAGAGAAGTGTGAATTTAAAAAGACATCGGTACAGTTTCTAGGATTCATCATTTCCGTAAATGGGGTAGCCATGGACCCCCAGAAAGTCAGAGCAATCCAGGAGTGGTCACCTCCAATGGACAAGAAAGGCGTCCAGCGGTTCATTGGCTTTGCCAACTTTTATAGACGATTCATCATCGGCTTCTCGTCTATTGTCTCTCCCATTACCAAGTTGACCCGCCAAGGGCACCGTTTTCAGTGGCCACAAGAGGCCCAAGAGGCCTTTATTAAACTTAAAGCAGCTTTCTCCTCTGCACCTGTGCTATGTCATGCGGATTCAACACTGCCTTTTGTCTTAGAAGTTGATGCCTCGGAATCTGCTACAGGCGCTGTTCTTTCTCAAAGACAGGGGGTAAAGTCACTCCTTCACCCGGTAGCCTATGCTTCCCGGAAGCTGAGCCCCCCTGAAAAAAATTATGACGTCGGGGATAGAGAATTACTGGCCATAAAGTTCGCATTAGAGGAGTGGAGATACCTGCTGGAGGGGGCAGCTCATCCCATCATCATTTTCCCCGACCACAGGAATCTGGAGTACTTACGGTCCGCAAAACGTCTAAGACCCAGGCAGGCCCGCTGGGCTCTCTTCTTCACTCGCTTCAATTTCCATATTACTTACCGTCCCGGCTCTAAAAATGGAAAGGCTGACGCCCTCTCCAGGATGTTTCCTGAAACACCCAACACATCCGAACCCAGCACTATCCTCTCGTCTCAAAATTTCTTGTTACTCCCTCAAGCAGACTTACTGACCTCTCTGAAAGCAGCTTGTCGACGGTGCCCTGACCATGAGATCTCCTCTTTGGAGAGGAGGGATGACCTGCTGTGGTCGCGAGGAAAAATTTTTGTGCCAATGGAAGCTAGGCAGTTGATTCTGAGCACTTTTCATGATCGCAAATTGGCAGGCCATTTTGGTACACCTAAAACCTCTGAGCTAATCTCCCGCTCTTTCTGGTGGCCAAAATGGAGGTCCGACTGTAAAGATTACGTCACTTCCTGCATTCGCTGCCAACGGAATAAGGGACCAAACACGAAGACCTGGGGCCTGCTTAAACCTCTACCCATTCCGGAGCGCCCTTGGGCTGAAATGGACTTAATTGTCGATCTGCCTCCATCAGCAGGGTTTACCACGATCCTAGTCGTGGTTGACCGCCTGTCCAAAATGGCGCATTTTCTGCCTATGATAGGTACGCCCTCCGCGGCAGATACAGCCAGAATTTTTTTTAAAGAGGTCGTCAGGCTTCATGGGGTGCCCAAAAGCATCGTATCCGACAGAGGTACTCAATTTACATCCAAATTTTGGAAGGAACTCTGCAAAGCACTGGAAGTAAAAATCTGCCTTTCCTCTGCCTATCATCCCCAAAGTAATGGCCAGACAGAACGGACCAATCAAATGCTGGAACAATACTTACGTTGCTTTTGCTCAGTCTCCCAAGACGATTGGTCCTCCTTGCTATCTTCAGCCGAGTTCGCCTATAATAACTCTGTACATTCCACCACTAACCAAACTCCATTCTGGGCTAACTTTGGTTTCCATCCTTCCTTTCTCCTGGATTCCATCCCTGAAGCACCTGTGCCAGCTGTCCAGGAACATGTAACCTTCATTCAGCAGAATTTCCAAAAATTACAGGAGGTTATGCAGCAAGCCCAGGAGGATTATAAGAGGTTCTATGACCGAGGGAGGAAGGATTGCCCAGCTTTCGAAGTTGGTGAGAAGGTTTGGCTGTCTGCCACCAACCTCAAATTACCTGTCCCCTCACGAAAGTTGGGTCCAAGGTTCATCGGCCCATTTGAGATCAGACGGAAGATCAATCCTGTGGCTTTCGAACTGGCATTACCCGAGTCTTACAGGGTCCACCCCGTGTTCCATGCCTCCTTGCTCAAACCCGTTGTGCCGGATCCCTTCAACGGAAGAGAAGAACTGCCACCTCCACCAGTGGAGATTGAGGGGGAAAAAGAATTTGAGGTGGAGGCTATCTTGAGCTGCAGGAAAAGAGGAAGGCAGTTGCAATACCTTATAAATTGGAAGGGATATCCCCCTGAAGATAACTCTTGGGAGCCTTCCCGGAATCTCCATGCCCCTCGCCTGATTCGGGCCTTTCACCTGGAACACCCGGAGTTAATGACCAGTTTGGGCGTCCGGAGTCCGCCCCTTGGGGGGGGGGCACTGTCAGGGTACTAGCTCCACCTCTGACAGATTCCTGCACTTGCCCGGTAGAATGACATTTTGGCGCATGCCTGTGCGTGGTTTGCGCGCACGCATGCGCGGTACGGCAGCGCGCCGTGTGCGTGGAAGAGCGCACGTGCACGTATGCGGCAACCCTGGGGCCAATCAGAGGCCGGACACTCCTATTTAAACCAGCAGCCTTCCCTGAACAGGTTGCTGGTTTGTCATCAGCTTTAGTGAGTTTACCTGTTGCCATATCTCCTTGTTTTGACCTGGACTTCCTGACGACTCTCCTCTCACCCGGAACCTCTGACCTTTTGGCTAACGTACCTTGGATTGCTGCTGTCTCCTGCCCTTTGACCTTGGCTTGTACCTACGGACTTTCTCTGCCTTCTCCAGCCCTTGACCCACGGCCTGTGACCAGGACTTGCCTTTATCTTCTGCTTGTTTCTTCTGGGCCTCCTGCCAGTAGCTGCCTGATCTCCAGTTGCTTCCAGTCTTCCACGCCTGCTCAGCCACCTTCAGACGCACCAAGTCTACCAACCTGCTTCCGGCACCGGTGCCCCCTTGTGCCTTCCCTCCTCTGTCTCAACTCCAGAGAGTGGACTGCGCAGGGTCGCAAGGGTGAACCGTCCTCAGCATCTCGGCCTCGGTGAGTACAGGTTCCTGATAGTTCTAAGCATGGGAAACATGCACTACTTCACAGGCATGCTATACCCCCCTCCCCGCTATGAAATATAAAGGAATTTTTCACTTTTATTGTTTCACTTTAACCACTTCCATACCGCGCCTATTCTGGCACTTCTCTCCTTCATGTAAAAATTATATTTTGTTCCTGGAAAATTACTCAGGACCCCCAAACATTATATATATTTTACCCTAGGAAATAAAGTGGCGGTCTTTAAAATTTTTGATTTCCAATGGTATTTTGCGTAATTTTTCAAACGCATTTTTTTTTGCCAAAAAAAAAATGGTTTCATGAATTAAAAAATAACAACGCAGTAAAGTTAGCCCAATTTTTAGGGATAATGTGAAAGACGATGTTACACCGAGTAAATAGATACCTAACTTGTCACGCTTTAATATTGCACACACTCATAGAATGGCGCCAAACTTCAGGAATTAAAAGTCTCCATAGGCGACGCTTGAATTTTTTTACAGGTTACCAGTTTAGAGATACAGAGGAGGTCTAGTGCTAAAATTATTGCTCTCGCTCTAATGCATGCGTCATTACATCACATGTGTGGTTTGAACGGCGTTTACATATGTGGGCGGGACTTACATGGGCGTTTGCTTCTAAGTGCGATCTACTAGGCACAGGGGCGTTTTTTTTTACGATTTTTGTTTTAGTTTTGCACTTTTTTTCCCAATTTTTTTGGTGTTTACATTTATTATTTTTTTGATCACTTTTATTCCTATTACAAGAAATGTAAACATCCCTTGTAATAGGACTAGTGTGTGACAGGTCCTCTTTATGGAGAGAGGCGGGGTCAATAAGACCCCACATCTGTCCTCCAGGCTGGAAAGCATGAGATCGGGAAAAAAACACTGATCTCATGCTTTCAGCCGCAATCATGTTCGTTTAGCACAGTGGTGTAGTGGATAGCACTTTCACCTAGCAGCAAAAAGGGTTGCTGGTTCGAATCCCGCCCGTGACACCATCTGCCTGGAGTTTGCATGTTCTCCCTGTGCCTGTGTGGGTTTCCTCCCACAATCTGGGTCAGGTCACCCAGACTTTGGCCCAGATGGAGGACAGCCTGGGCTCAATTAAGGACTCGGTCAGTGATGTGGGCACAAACTCCTTGGCGGTCATAACATGCATTTGTGACCTGCAGACCGCACAGCAGGCGTGTCCCTGGAGGTGAGTGCCCTGACCCAGGCTGTCCATGCAAACACCCAGGCTGTCCAGGCCAATACGGCTGCCCTCACTGTGGGTCTGACCAGGATAGCCGTGGCCTTGGAGGGCAGGCCAGCAGGAGTACAGTCACCAGGGGAGGCTCCTCCTTCCCCTGCTCCCCCCATGAGTCTCCCCTGGTTGGCCGTGGCTGTGCCTGTGGCTGGCCGAGGCGTAGCTCACGCCGCCGCCATTAATTTTGGTTGTACTTTTGATTTTTTATTTTTATTATTTTTTTAATTATAATGTGATTATGATTTGGTTTATGTGTGTGAATGATGTATGAATGTGGGGGTGACATTCCTGATGAAAAAAGGGTGTCACCCTCATTTTGGTGGAGTAGGGAAACCCCAAGGACCAGGGAGAAGTGATCCCAGGTCCATGTGAATGGTGTATGAATGCACAGTAACATAATTGGAGCCGTGGCGGGGCGTTGCTGCTCCCTAGTACCATGGGGGGTACTTGGGTCTAATCCAATTTGATGAGGATGTGATGTGTCTGTGCTAGGGACCACAGTGGGTGTGCATGCATGCATTCTCATTGTGCCATGATTAATGTGTGTGTTTACTGTGCAAAGATGCATTCTGCGAGGCGTCTCCTGGCTGCTGTTCCCTCAGAAGAGGGGGTACCCTCGGTTACTAAAGTCACTAGTATAGCTATGAGCATGGATGCCCCTGGCATGTTGGCATACAGATTGTTGTCCTGCAAGTGTGTGTGCTCAGCTCTTCCCTAACGGTGTTGCTTTAGCTGACATTTACACGGCTGGTGTAAAGTTAGGGCAGCTTTTATAAGGTGTAATTTTACACCGTGAAACTAGCAGATGCGCACAGGGCGTAGCCTACGCCGCACAAGCCTACTTTTGTGGATCGCCCTATCTCCTTCATTTGCATATTAGCATAGAAAATCAATGGTGTGTCTAGCGTATTTTGCGCTTCAAGATGCGCCGGTGTAATCGTTTTACGCGGGATGGAAAAATCTGGTTTTCAGGCGTATTTCGTTTTGAGGATCAGGCGCAAAGATACGCGCGGCGCATTTTTCAATTACACCGCGCATCTTTAGATACGTCGGCGTAAGTGCTTTGTGAATCTGGCCCTAAAAGCCTGCTCATTCTTTGGGGATGTCTGAGGTGAGCTGATAGGGTGAAGACACCTCACAAATTTTGTCACTTTCTACTTCAAATTCATTCACTTGCTGTCACATAGCCAAACAGGAAGTGAGGGTAAAACCTTACTAATGTCTTTTCTTGGGGACACACAGATCAATCTAAATAGTTTCCCATTATGTAAATTGCACTCTAGCATTTTGCTCTGTACACCCCAAATTATTAGGGATCTTGGACTTTGGGGTCCATTTACTAAAGGCAAATCCACTTTGCACTACAAGTGTACAAGCAAGCAAGGAAGAAAAAAAAAAACTTTGCTTCTACATGATTGGATGTTAAAATCATCAGTGCTTCCCCTCAGATTTTCAGCGACTACACTTGTACTGCAGAGTGGCTTTGCCTTTACTAAACCCAAAACTAACTAATGCTGGAGTGCAATTTGCTTAATGGGGACACTAGTTAGATTGACCTGTGTGTCCCCAAGAAAAGACATTGGTAGGGTTTTAACCTCACTTCCTGTTCAGCTGTGTGACAGGAAGTGAAGCCAATTTTAAGAAAAGGGACACACCCAAAAGAGACCCACCCAAAAGCCCAACCCAAAAAACACAAGCAGGGGTTCTAACACTCACTTGGCTTCCCTCAAACACCCACAATTAGAATAGGATTGCCTTGCACTAGATTTAAGCACAGTGCTGTAAATCAGCACTTCAAGCCTGTCCGCCAATACCCCCCCCCACCCCACCAACAGGCCATGTTTGCAGGTTTTCCTTCATCTTGCACATGTGCTTTAAAAGACAGTCTGGACAGCAATTCTTGATAAGATAAATCCACAAAACATGTCCTGTTGGGGGTACTTGAGAACCACTGCAGTAAAAGGGAAAAAATACTTACCGCTCTGTATTTTTCCTTTCCTGGTGATTATACATGGCAGCAAACAATCCATACATACGCACCAGGAAAAGAGCTTCAAGACAAAAAAAACACACCTGTTTTGTTAGGCCATTCAGCCTATTTCAGCTGCACCTGTCAAAATCTGTAGCATGAAAAAGTAACAAAAAAAACAAACTTCAACATTTGAAAGTAATTTTATTGGTCAACAAAACAAGGAAAGCAAAAACAAACAAAAAAAAATCAAACAAAAATAAATAAATATAAAAAATAAAAATAAACATAGGTTCATTTGAGACAGTAAACAGAATATGGTTTATGCTTTGGAAATATAAAAGGGTAAATAGACCCAGACATCTATTAAGGATTGAAACATTAATTAGTCACAACATCTTGAGAAATATTTAGCAAAATAATGCAGCACAGACAAATACATCAAAGTGAACACCCTAAAAACATACATTGACAACCTCACAAATATTTCAGGCGAAGATAGCCCCCACCCAAAATAAATAAATAAACCAGTCAAAAAACCCTTGATCAAAAACATATCTGTTTTGTAAAGACATTCGATAAGGACACACAAATATACTCTGGCCAGCCCCAGCCCCCCACACACAATCTTGCCACTTTTCAGGGCAAGTTAAAGATTGCTATCTGCAAGCTTTATATAACATAGGCTTGTGTGCTAATGAGGCAATTGAAAACACATGCACAGCCCATGAAACACACAAAACGGAAGTTGACCCAATGTAGAGACTGAACTTTAAAGTGGGTACACCAGTTAAGGATGTCCTTAACCACTTTCCCACCGGACCATTTGTCAGCCTTAAGACCAGAGGTGTTTTTACAATTTTCCACTGCGCTGCTTTAACTGGTAATTGCGCGGCCATACAATGTTGTACCCAAACAAAATTTGCATCCTTTTTTTCCCACAAATAGAGCTTTCTTTTGATGGTATTTGATTGCCTCTGCGATTTTTAATGTTTGCGATATAAACGGAAAAAGAGCGAAAATTTTGAGAAAAAATGATATTTTCTACTTTTTGTTATAAGAAAAATCGAACAAAACTCAATTTTAGTCATACATTTTGGCCAAAATGTATTCAGCCACATGTCTTTAGTAAAAAAAATGCCAATAAGCGTATATTTATTGGTTTGCGCAAAAGTTATAGCATCTACAAACTAGGGTACATTTTCTGGAATTTACACAGCTTTTATTTTATGACTGCCTATCTCAATTCTTGAGGTGCTAAAATAGCAGGGAAGTACAAAACCCCCCCAAATGACCCCATTTTGGAAAGTAGACACCCCAAGGAACCTGCTGAAAGGCATGTTGAGTCCATTGAATATTTTTTTTTTGTAACAAGTGATACCACATGTGTGAGACTTTTTGGGAGCCCAACCACGTACGGGGCCCCGAAAACCAAGCACCGCCTTCAGGATTTCTAAGGGCGCAAATTTTTGATTTCACTTCTCACTACCTAAGACAGTTTTGAAGGCCATAAAATGCTCAAATAGCACAAAATCCCCCCAAATGACCCCATTTTGGAAAGTAGACACCCCAAGGAATCTGCTGAGGGGCATATTGAGCCCACTGAATATTTTTTTTTTTGTACCAAGTGATTGAATAATGACAAAAAAAAAAAAAGAAAAAAGAAATTACAAAAAGTTGTAACTAAATGATATATTGCTCATACATGCCATGGTTATATGTGGAATTGCACCCCAAAATACATTCTGCTGCTTCTCCTGAGTACGGGGATACCACATGTGTGGGACTTTTTGCGAGTCTAGCCGCGTACGGGACCCCGAAAACCAAGCATCGCCTTCAGGATTTCTAAGGGCGCAAATTTTTTATTTCACTCCTCACTACCTATCACAGTTTTGAAGGCCATAAAATGCCCAAATAGCACAAACCCCCCCCAAATGACCCCATTTTGGAAAGTAGACACCCCAGGCTATTTGCTGAGAGGCATGTTGAGTCCATGGAATATTTAATATTTTGCCACAAGTTGCGGGAATATGACAATTTTTTTTTTTTTGCACAAAGTTGTCACTAAATGATATATTGCTCACACATGCCAAGGGCATATGTGGAATTACACCCCAAAATACATTCTGCAGGTTCTCCTGAGTACGGGGATACCACATGTGTGGGACTTTTTGGGAGCCTAGCCGCGTACGGGACCCCGAAAACCAAGCACGGCCTTCAGGATTTCTAAGGGCATACATTTTTGATTTCACTCCTCACTACCGATCACTACCTATCACAGTATTGAAGGCCATAAAAGGCCAAGATGGCACACAACCCCCCCAAATGACCCCATTTTGGAAAGTAGACACCCCAAGCTATTTTCTGAGAGGCATTTTGAGTTCATGGAATATTTTATATCTTGCCACCAGTTGCTGGAATATGACAAACTTTTTTTTTTTTTTTTGCACAAAGTTGTCACTAAATGATATATTGCTCACACATGCCATGGTTATATGTGGAATTGCACCCCAAAATACATTCTGCTGCTTCTCCTGAGTACGGGGATACCACATGTGTGGGACTTTTTGGGAGCCTAGCCGCGTACGGGGCCCCGAAAACCAAGCACCGCCTTCAGGATTTCTAAGGGCGCAAATTTTTGATTTCACTCCTCGCTGCCTATCACAGTTTCGGAGGCCATGGAATTCCCAGATGGCACACAACCCCCCCAAATGACCCCATTTTGGAAAGTAGAGACCCCAAGCTATTTGCTGAGAGGCATGGTGAGTATTTTACAGCGCTCATTTATTTTTGAAAATGAAGAAAGATATATATATATATATATATATTTTTTTTTCTTTTTTCAATTTTCAAATCTTTGTGACAAAAAGCAAGATCTGCAAAATACTCAACATACCTCTCAGCAAATAGCTTGGGGTGTCTACTTTCCAAAATGGGGTCATTTGGGGGGGTTTTGTGCCATCTGGGCATTCCATGGCCTCTGAAACTGTGATAGGTAGTGAGGAGTGAAATCAAAAATTTACACCCTTAGAAAGCCTGAAGGTAGTGATTGGTTTTTGGGGTCCCGTACGCGGCTAGGCTCCCAAAAAGTCTCACACATGTGGTATCCCCGTACTCAGGAGAAGCAGCAGAATGTATTTTGGGGTGTAATTCCACATATGCCCATGGCATGTTTGAGCAATATATCATTTAGTGACAACTTTGTGCAAAAAAAATAAAATAAAATAATAATAATTCTATTTCCTACAACTTGTGTCAAAATATAAAATATTCCATGGACTCGAGATGCCTCTCAGCAAATAGCTTGGGGTGTCTACTTTCCAAAATGGGGTCATTTGGGGGGGTTTTGAACTGTCCTGGCATTTTATGAACAACATTTAGAAGCTTATGTCACACATTACCCACTCTTCTAACCACTTGAAGAAAAAGCCCTTTCTGACACTGTTTGTTTACATAAAAACATATTATTTTTTTGCAAGAAAGTTAAGTTGAACCCCCAAACATTATATATTATTTTAAAGCAAAGGCCCTACAGATTAAAATAGTGGGTGTTGCATTTTTTTTTACCACGCAGTATTTGCGCAGCGATTTTTCAAATGCATTTTTTTGGGCAAAAATACATATTTTTTTATTTTAATGCACTAAAACACACTATATTGCCCAAATGTTTGATGAAATAAAAAAGATGATCTTAGGCCGAGTACATAGATACCAAACACGACATGCTTTAAAATTGCGCACAAATGCGCAGTGGCGACAAACTGCATACATTTTTAAAAGCCTTTAAAAGCCTCTACGGGTTACCACATTAGATTTACAGAGGAGGACAACTGCTAAAATTACTGCCCTCGATCTGACCTTCGCGGTGATACCTCACATGCATGGTACAATTGCTGTTTACATATGACGCCAAACCGACGCTTGCGTTCGCCTTTGCGCAAGAGCAGGGGGGACAGGGGTGCTTTTTTTTTTTTATTATTATTTAATTTGCTTTTTTAATTTTATTTTAAACTGTTCCTTACTTTTTTTTATTATTTTTATAATTTTTATTGCCATTTTAGGGCATGTAAATATCCCCTATGATAGCAATAGTTAGTGACAGGTACTCTTTTTTGAAAAAATTGGGGTCTATTAGACCCTAGATCTCTCCTCTGCCCTTAAAGCATCTGACCACACCAAGATCGGTGTGATAAAATGTTTTCCCACTTTCCCAATGGCGCAGTTTATATCCGGGGAGGGGACATACCCTCCCACTGCTTGTAAAAGCAGTTTAGAGGCTAATTAGCCGCTAGGACTGCTTTTACATGAAAGCCGACCGCTGGCTGAAAAGAATGATACCAAGATGATACCTAAACCCGCAGGCATCATTCTGGTATAACCATTCAAAGTCCAGCAACATACCATACGTTGATGGTTCTTGTTGGACATGTATTGTAATCTTTTTTTTTTTTCATGCAGCCTGTTGGCTGAACGAAAAAAAGATTGATCGGTGGGTATGCCCACCATTAGAATACCTCCCTTCATCCACCCACTTCTAATGATGGGCATACATGCACCATTTATATATGCCGAAGCATGGGGGCATCCTCCCGCAAAAAAGTTATGCCGCTCACACACGTATGTACGCCGCATAAAAAGTTATGGCGCATACACACGGTCGGACTTTTCCACGGGCAAGCTTCCGACGGAATTTCGACCGTATGTACGCGGCATTAGGAGCAAAATCGCTCCTCCGCCCCTAATGCCCCCATGCTTCGGCATATATGCTCTTTTTTTAACTGTGGTGGTGAAATCACCTCCCACAGTGTTGGAGTCGCGGCTTTATGTATCGTGGGAGCAAACGCTGTTGCTGTCACGCTAAATAAATCCGTGCTGCAACTGAATGGCGTACCTGCTAAGCAAATGATGGTTAACATTATAACAAAGTAACATTACATTTTAACATTAAGATCTTACCATACCATACCTGCAAAGCAAATACCAAAAAAATAAATACAGTAAAAAATAAAACATTTTTTAACGCAACCTGTGCCTAAAAAATATACATGCCGAAGCATGGGGGCATCCTCCCGCATAAAAAGTTATGCCGCATACACACGGTCGAACTTTTCCACGGGCAAGCCTCCGTCGGAATTTCGACCGTATGTACGCGGCATTAGGAGCAAAATCGCTCCTCCGCCCCTGCTGCCCCCATGCTTCGGCATATATGCTTTTTTTTTAACCGTGGTGGTGAAATCACCTCCTACAGCGTTGGAGTCACAGCTTTATAAATCGTGGGAGCAAACGCTGTTGCTGTCACGCTAAATAAATCCGCGATGCAACTGAATGGCGTACCTGCTAAACAAATGATGGTTAACAATAAAACAAACATTACAGTATAACATACCATACCTGCAAAGCAAATACAATAAAACATTGTAAAAATAGAGAGAATAGATATAGAACAATAGTGAGTGGACAGTAGAGAGTGAACATAAGAGAACAATAAAGAGAGGAGAAAAATACAACCACAACTATTTTTGGATTTTTTATTTTATATTTTTTTTGTGTTTTTGTGTGAGTTTTTTTAATATTTTTTCCACTTTTTTTCACTTTTATAAAAACTGTAAGAAAACTGTAAACTGAACGTTGCAGATTATGGTCTCTCAAAATGTGATGGCCATCACATATTCCGAGACCCTGTGTTGGTGTGCCTAGGACTGTGTGGTGCTGTACCCTACGCTAAAACTCAATTAGTGTGTGGTAGCGTTTGAAACATACACCAATGCAGAGACCAGGTTGGTCAGGACAGTCGGGACAATAAAAGCGGGTGTCACGCCTAAATCCGAGTTTGCTGCAGACACGACATCTTATTTGGCGGGATCTTTGGGTAGGGGTACCAGGGAGGACAAAAGGAAAATGCCTCTCATACAGCCGGCTCACTGCATTTGCGTTGGGAAGGTGGGGCACAGCACCATCTGGAAACAGAAGGGCTTCGACGATCTCTTCCTGGAATTTTAGGAAGGATCCAGTCCGTCCTGAAGCTCTGTATAGCACATGAGCGTTCAGCAAAGCCAATTGAAACAAATAAACTGACACTTTTTTGTACCAGCGTTTGGACCTCCGGGCAATTAGGTACGGCGCCAACAACTGGTCATTGAGGTCCACCCCTCCCATGTTAAGGTTGTACTCGTGGATACAGAGGGGTTTCTCCACAACACCAGTCGCCGTAGGAATTTGGACTGCCGTGTCTGCGTGAAGCGTGGACAGAACGAAAACATTCCGTGAATCCCTCCACTTCACTGCTAACAAATTATTACACTGTAAGCAGGCTCTCTCCCCCCGACTAAGACGGGATTCTACAAGCCGTTGGGGGATGCCCCGGCGATTAGGTCGCACGGTGCCACATGCACCAATTCCATAATCAAAAAGGTGACTAAAAAGTGGCACGCTTGTGTAATAATTGTCCACGTACAAGTGGTACCCCTTTCCGAATAAGGGTGACACCAATTCCCACACTATCTTACCAGCGCTCCCTATGTAATCAGGGCAATTCTCCGGCTCTACGTGACTGTCTTTTCCCTCGTAAACCATAAAGCTAGATGTATAGCCTGTTGCCCTGTCACAGAGCTTATACAACTTGACCCCGTATCTGGCACGCTTGCTGGGAAGGAATTGTTTGAATGACAAGCGGCCAGAAAACTTAACCAGGGACTCATCAACGCAGATAACTTGATTGGGATTATACAAGGCTGCAAACCGTTCGTTGAAGTGGTTTACGAGGGGCCGAATTTTGTAGAGCCGATCGAATCCAGGGTCTCCCCGAGGACGACAGAGTTCATTGTCACTAAAATGCATGAACCGCAAGATCTGCTCGTATTGTGTCCTGGTCATGGAGGCAGAGAAAATGGGCATATGGTGAACTGGGTGCGTGGACCAATACATCCGCAGCTCACTCTTTTTAGTAATGCCCATGATGAGGGAAAGGCCCAGAAAGATCTTAAATTCGGAAACCGTAATTGGCTTCCAATCTCTGGCAAGGGACAGCTGGGGATTAGCGGCGAAGAATTGACCAGCGTACAAATTGCTTTGGTCCACAATAGATCTATAGAGATCTTCCGTGAAATACAGCGAATAAAAATCCAGTGACGTAAAATCAACTGTATTCACCTGAATTCCGGGTTGGCCAGTGAATGGGGGAAGTACGGGTGCTGCAGAAGTGGTGGGTACCCAATCAGGATTGGCGAATGCAGCAGGAAGGGCACTATGGGGACGGGCCTGTCATTGTCGTCTTCTTCTTCTTGGTGGCAGTGGGACACTACTAGTGCTTGCCACCTCTCCAGCTTGAACTGCACTTATGGGACTCGCCACGTCACCAAGTGTTACTGCAGTGCTGGATATATGACCAGGATGTACTAGGCCGCTGGTGCTTGCCAGTTCACCAGAAGGAATAGCGGCGCTAGTACTTCTCTCCTCCATACGAGAGCCCTGCGGTTCTTGCACCTCAGCGACAGCAGAAGATCGGGGTCTGGTACGCCTGACCCTAGCAGGGACCACTCCGTCGTCAGAGCTATCTGTCAGGGAGCCACTGTCGTCTACAGGATCGTATTCTGAGCAAGAATTTGACAGATGCGTGACCTCCTCATCACTATCTGTCAGGCTCATAAACAAGTAGGCCTCTTCATCACTGTACCATCGATTTGCCATTTTGGGCTCTAAATTTAGGGGTACAGTGGTGAGATTCACAGGCAAAAAAGCACCTGACCTGTTAGTGACCGAGTCAAGCGCTACCAAAAAAACTGTTAGCGATCGCAGAGATCAGGCCTGACTCTGCGAACGCTGCAGTTATGTGTTTTTGTGTTTTGTGTCAGTGATCGATCGATCGATACTGCACTTCGGTGGGCTGGACTGGGCGAAGGGGCTAAACGCAGGTGCTAGCAGGTATCTGGGCTGATGCCGCTAACCATGCGTTTTTGGGAACCCTAAACTGCAGGGGACGCTAGTATAGATCTGATCAGATCAAGTATCGATCCGATCAGATACTATACCACTAAAGGGATGCGAATGGTGCGTGCGTGGGTGTTAGCGCTATTGGCCGCTGCCTGGGGCGACGCAGACCCTATCTGGCGCTAAAACCAAACTTTGATCACCCGCCGGGCGATCAGGGGGTTAAAACTTTATTGCAAAAAATATGGCGGGTGCCTTGATGCTATAAAAAATTAACTAGCTAAACTGCGTCACCGGTGACACTTATACTGTGATCACTGGTGACAGGGGGTAATGATGGGGTTAAACCTTTATTGGGGGGGGTTAGGGGGGGTCCCTAGACTATTTAGGGCCTAAGACTGATTACCCTAACACTTATTTTTGTCACTAATGACACTAGTACAGCGATCAAAAAAAAATCTGATTGCTGTACTGGGTGACACAGTGACAGGCAGTGAATGGGTTAATTTGGGGGGTGATCGGGGGGTGATCAGGGGGTTAAATGTGTGCCTACGTGACCTGGTGTCAGTGTAGTGTTGTGCAACTCACTGTTAGATGCTCTCTCCCTCTCGGTCTGGAACGGAAAGACCGACACGAGGGAGAGAGCAGTACTTCCCCTGCCAATGTTTACAAAACATTGCCAGGGGAAGACAACCATTGGTTGGAGCGATCACCAGGTCCAGGCCAGATTTTATTGGCCTGGACCTGGTGATTGATCAGTTCTGCATCGAATCTGATCATCGGGAACGGCGGGGGGGCGCGCGCCCCATCGCCGTTCACGCGCCGGACGTCATAATACGTGATCTCGCCCAGGAGAGCCACCTTGTGGACGTATTATGACGGTGCGGCGACGGCAAGTGGTTAAATTACTAACCCAAAAAACACGCTCTATGAGCATGCTCAGAAACATCCAAGTACTGTTCACACACAAAAAGCAACATCAAAAAATCTAAGTCCCTGGGCATGCTCAGATCACCAGAAATGTGGAGGCAAAGCCCTGTCCAAAATTAATCACATCATCCAGCATTCTACAAAATTAGAGATGTTTGCCCACCCGGACCAGAGGGTGTTTACCCTCTGGTCCGGGTGGGCAAACAAAGAGCCTAACGTGGGCAAAAGTTATACCATAAATACCATTGCAGTCTATGGGAACTGACTTGTTCATTTTGCTAGAACCCACTTGGCTGGCTTATCTTCTACTAATTGGCCTTAAAATGGGTATGGGGGCCCAGGTCCCACCTAAGGGGCATACAGTACCTGCCGCCGTTACTGTAATTTCAGCGTGATCTCATGACTCTGGTTCTCGGCGACAGGGTACTGTAAATCTTGTGCTGGCTGCAGCAATAGGAAAAACACAGGAGAGAGAGAGCGGCCTCCATGATGGAGGGGGGGCATGCGACGTATGGGCACAGGCAGCACTGGGCAGAAAGGCAGAGGCTCAGAGGCAGAGCTGGCTGGCTGTAGTGGAGGCGGAGTGGTACATCAGAGGCAGACTGGTAGTGGACGGTAACGATGTGACCACAGGTACACAGACAGGTCACACTCACTGCCAGTGGCACTGTGATGTTCAGGACATCCCCCCTCCCACCACCAACGAATCGTCCGCCGCCGAATGAGGAGCATAGAGATTTAAAAACATAAAAAACATAAACAAAGCTGCAATCGCGGCTGAAAGCATGAGATCAGTGTTTTTTTCCCGATCTAATGCTTTCCAGCCTGAAGGACAGATGTGGGGTCTTATTGACCCCACCTCTCTCCATAAAGAGGACCTGTCACACACTATTCCTATTACAAGGGATATTTAGGTTCCTTGTAATAGGAATAAAAGTGATAAAAAAAGTGTAAAAAGAAAAAATATTACGTAAAAAAAAAGAAAAAACAAAAAGAAAAAAAAAAGAAAACCGCCCTCGTCCCTAGTAGCTCGCACTCAGAAGAGAACATGCATGTAAGTCCCGCCCACATATGTAAACGCCGTTCAAACCACACATGTGAGGTATTGACGCGTGCGTTAGAGCAAGACCTCCTCTGTAACTCTAAACTGGTAACCTGTAAAAAAAATTCAAGCGTCACCTATGGAGATTTTTAATTCCCGAAGTTTGGTGCCATTCCATGAGTGTGTGCAATAATAAAGCGTCACAAGTTATGTATCTATTTACTCGGTGTAACATCATCTTTCACATTATCCCCAAAAATTGGGCTAACTTTACTGTTTTGTTATTTTTTAACCACTTCAGCCCCGGACCATATTGCTGGTCAATGACCGGGCCACTTTTTGCGATTCGGCACTGCGTCGCTTTAACTGACAATTGCGTGGTCGTGCGACGTGGCTCCCAAACAAAATTGGCGTCCTTTTTTCCCCACAAATAGAGCTTTCTTTTGGTGGTATTTGATCTTGGTATTTGGTTTTTATGTTTTGCGCTATAAACAAAAATAGAGAGACAATTGTGAAAAAAAATGAATATTTTTTACTTTTTGCTATAATAAATATACCCAAAAATATATATATAAAAAAAAAAATTTCCTCCGTTTAGGCCGATACGTATTCTTCTACATATTTTTTGTCAAAAAATATCGCAATAAGCGTTTATTGATTGGTTATAGGCCCGGATTCACAAAGCACTTACGCCGACGTATCTCGCTAAGTGCAAATATGCGCCATCATATTTGTGCGCCGTGCCCACAAAACTAGATACGACTGAAAATAGGCTTCATCCGACCGACGTAACTTGCCTACGCCATCGTATCGTGGGCTCATATTTACGCTGGGCACATTTGCCGCTCCCATTGATTTTCTATTCACATATGCAAATGAGGGAGATACGCCGATTCACGAACGTACATCCATCTGACGCAGTGCGCGTAAAGTCATACGTCCGGCGTAAAGTTATGCCCCATAAAGGAGGTGTAACTCAGCAGCATCCATGCAAAGGTCTGCACCAGGGAACTCAAGCCATCGTATTTTACGTTGTTTACGTTGGACGTGAATATGACTGGGCGTAGGTTACGTTCACGTCGTAGGCAGTGATCCGTCGTATCTTAGGGAGTCGTTCCAACGTGATTCTGAGAATGCGCACTGGATGCGTCCACGGGACGGTGCATGCGCTGTTCGTTATTCGTATCTTTATGGTGCTCGGCCCATCATTTGCATTAGAGCACGCCTCATTTGCATGGCTCACGCACACTTCCACTTACGACGACTTATGCCTAGGAAACCCAGCGCAGATTTGGCAGCACCGGCTTTGTGAATCCAGTGCTTGCCTCTCTGCGCTACATTGGCGTAGCGTATATGAGATATGCTACGGCGGCATAAATATGCGCCGATGTATGCGAATCCCGGGCCATAGCGTCTACAAAATAGGGGATAGTTTTATGGCATTTTTTTTTTCTTTACTAGTAATGGCGGTGATCAGTGATTTTTAACGGTACTGCATCCTTATGGCAGACACTTCTGACACATTTTTGGAACCATTGTCATTTTTATAGCAATCAGTGCTATAAAAATGCATTGATTACTATAAAAAATGCCACTGGCAGAGAAGGGGTTAACACTAGGGGGCGAGGAAGGGATTAATTATGTTCCCTGTGTGTGTTCTAACTTGGGACTGACTTGGGGAAATGACAGATCGTTGTTCATACATTGTATGAACAGACTATCAGGCATTTCTCCCTCTGACAGGACCGGGAGCTAAACACACAGCTCCCGGTTCTCGCTCTGTAGCGAGCGAGCGCGGGTGCCCGGCGGTGATCGCGCCCGCCGAGCACCCGCGTCAGGATCAGGGGCGAGCGGGGGATGCTGACCATGAAGGGGAACTCCGCACCAAATTTGAAAAAAAACAAAAACGGCGTGGGTTCCCCTCCAGAAGCACATCAGGTCCTTAGGTTTGGTCTGGATAGTAAAGGGGAAAACCTACGCCGAAAAAAACGGCGTGGGGGTTCCCCCAAGATCCATACCAAACCCTTATGCGAGCACGCCGCCTGGCCGGACAGGAATGGGGGTGGGGATGAGCGAGCGCTCTCCCTCCTGAGCCGTACCAAGCCGCATGCCCTCGACATGGGGGAGTGTGTGCTTTGGGGCAGGGGGCACTGCGCCCCCCCACCCCAGGAATGTAATGTAACAAAGGGTGGGGTCGCTGGTTGGCGTCACCCGGTGACCACGCCCCATGCCTATATAAGTCGTTGCGCAGCGCTCAGACAGCATTACAGCAGGAGAGCTTGTCGTGTCAACATCACTGGAAGAGAAGACCCGGCCACCGCGGTGGAGCCCGGCAGAAGAGGGAAGAGAGAAGAAAGCCGAGGAGAAGACCGGGCCCGGCAGAAGATATAACAGAGAAGACCGCTGCCCCCTCCCCCGCAGAAGAAAGCGGAGAAGACCAAGCCCGGCAGAAGAGGGAACAGAGAAGACCACTGCCCACCCCCCCCGCAGAAGACAGCGGAGAAGACCGGGCCTACCCCCCCTTTGTAAAAGAGCTTAAAGAAGAAAGGGGGAGGGGGCCCCATCAGAAGACAGCGTGAAGTCTGGTTCCCCCCCGGCAGAAGACAGCGGAGAAGACCGGGCCTACCCCCCCTTTGTAAAAGAGCTTAAAGAAGAAAGGGGGGCCCGGCAGAAGACCCCCCAGCTGACTGATAAATTACTTCAAAAATCTGTTTTTTTAACTTTACATTTTTCCCCCAGGTGAATAGGTAGGGGTACGATGTACCCCATACTCATTCACATAGGGTGGGGGCCAGCATATGGGGCCACCTTATTAAAGGGGGCTCCCAGATTCCGATAAGCCCCCGCCCGCAGACTCCGACAACCAACGGCCAGGGTTGTCAGGAAGAGGCCCTTGTCCCCATCAACATGGGGACAAGAGTGCTTTGGGGTGGGGGGTGCAGTGCCCCCCTGCCCTAAAGCACACACTGACCCATGTCGAGGGCATGCGGCTTGGTACGACTCAGGAGGGGGGGGCGCTCGCTCGTCCCCACCCCCATTCCTTTCCAGCCAGGCGGCGTGCTCGGATAAGGGTTTGGTATGGATCTTGGGGGAACCCCCACACTGTTTTTTTCAGCGTAGGTTTTCCCCCTTACTATCCAGACCAAACCTAAGAGCCTGATGTGCTCCTGGAGGGAAACCCACACCGGTTTTTCTTTGAAATTTGGCGCAGAGTTCCCCTTCATGGTCAGTGTAAGCTGAAAACGATTTGGGCATTCACGTGCGCCGCTTCAATCCGTGCAAAGGCAGCTATGCCGCTTGGTATTTACCAATATTTTGCCAGTGTAGTGAAGCAGCGTGCGTAAGTCCCTGAATTTCCCGCTCACGCATGCGCAGTACTCAAATAAACCTCCCGCAGGTTTATATGTACTTGCCGGCGTAGTGGCTCGTTTTCACAAAAATCACTTTCACTTTCAAATCGGCCCGTAAAACTTAAACAAACACTAAACTTCCCCACATCACCCCACATCCCCCCCTAATAAACTCACTCCCAAACACTTTTTATTTACATTTCTAAATGCCGTGTGCCATGTCCATAGAGGCGCACCATGCGTCCCCTCCTGGGCGCACTTGGCATTATAGTAAATAAGGAATTTTGCTGCTTTAGCATTCCTTTAGTAAATGTCAAAACGGCTGTTGCTCCAGCCTTTACTCCATGAATCACAAGTATTAATTGCGTAGGAGAGGCAATATAGCTCAGGTACTTTGAGAGTACATATAGTATTTGTAGTAACACGTATCAATTGCATATGAGAGGCAATATAGCTCAGGTACTTTGAGAGCACATATAGTATTAGTAGTAACAAGTATTAATAGTGTATGAGAGGCAATATAGCTAAGGTAATTTGAGAGTACATATAGTATTTGTAGTAACAAGTATTAATTGCTTATGAGAGACAATATAGCTCAGGTACTTTGAGAGTACATATAGAATCAGCCCACGGCCACAGGCATTCACCTGACAGCAAACAACTTTGTATTCCATGGCTGGTGGTACAATAGGCATTCACAGGATACAGAAGTAAGTGCCGCCCATTACATGCCCCAAATATTAGCCCATAGGCATTCACCAGACAGCAAACAACTTTGTATTCTGTGGTTGGTGGTACATTAGGCATTCAATGGATACAGAAACAAGTGTCGGCCATTACAGGCCCCAAAAATTAGCCCACAGGCGTTCACCGGACAGCAAACAACTTTGTATTCTGTGGCTGGTGGTACATTATGCATTCAACGTATACAGAAGTAAGTGTCGGCCATTACAGGCCCCAAAAATTAGCCCACGGCCACAGGCGTTCACCTGACAGCAAACAACCTTGTATTCTGTGGCTGGTGGTACATTAGGCATTCACCGGATACAGAAAAAAGTGTCGGCCAGTACAGGCCCAAAAAAATAGCCCACAGGCTTTCACCAGAATTTGAATGAAACATGGTCTACTGGTCACATGTGTTGAATTCCTCCGAGATTCATGCTTCATTAATTTTTAGTGGACAATCCACAACTTGTGGTAGGTGACGTGGCCAGGTGATGTGGCAGGTGACGTGGCCAGGTCACGTGGCCAGTGGACAATCCACAACTTGTGGCAGGTGACATGGCCAGGTGACGTGGCAGGTGACGTGGCCAGGTCATGTGGCAAGTGGACAATCCACAACTTGTGGCAGGTGATGTGGCCAGGTGACGTGGCCAGGTGACATGGCTTGGTGACCTGGCAATTGGACAATCCACAACTTGTGGCAGGTGACGTGGCAAGTAACGTGGCCAGGTGATGTGGCAAGTGAACAATCCACAACTTGTGGCAGGTGACGTGGCCAGGTGACGTGGCCAGTGGACAATCCACAACTTGTGGCCAGGTGACGTGCCAGGTGATGTGAACAGGTGACGTGGCAGGTGACATGGCCAGGTAACATGGCCAGGTGACATGGCAAGTGGACAATCTGCAACTTGTGGCAGGTGACGTGGCAAGTGGACAATCCACAACTTGTGGCAGGTGACGTGGCCAGATGGCATTGCCAGGTGATGTGGCCAGTGGACAATCCACAACTTGTGGCCAGGTGACATGGCAAGTGGACAATCCACAACTTGTGGCCAGGTGACGTGGCCAGGTGATGTGGCCAGGTGACATGGCTAGGTGATGTGGCCAGGTGATGTGGCCAGTGGACAATCCACAACTTGTGGCAGGTGACGTGGCAGGTGGCGTGTCCAGATGATGTGGCCTGGTGACGTGGCAAGTGGACAATCCACAATCCACAACTTGTGGCAGGTGACGTGGCAAGTGACGTGCCAGGTGATGTGGCAAGTGAATCCACAACTTGTGGTAGGTGATGTGCCAGGTGATGTGAACAGGTGATGTGGCAGGTGACGTGGCCAGGTGACATGGCCAGGTGACGTGACAAGTGGACAATCCGCAACTTGTGCCAGGTGACGTGGCAAGTGGATAATCCACAACTTGTGGCAGGTGACCTGGCCAGGTGACATGGCCAGGTAACATGGCAAGTGGACAATCCACAACTTGTGGCAGGTGTCATGGTCAGGTGACGTGGCCAGTTAAAGTGGCCAGTGGACAATCCACAACTTGTGGGAGGTGACGTGGCAAGTGACGTGGCCAGGTGACGTGGCAGGTGACATGGCCAGGTGACGTGGCAAGTGGACAATCCACGACTTGTGGCAGGTGACGTGGCCAGGTGACATGGCAGGTGATGTGGCCAGGTGACGTGGCCCGTGGACAATCCACAACTTGTGGCAGGTGACGTGGCCAGGTGATTTGGCAAGTGGATAATCCACTTGTGGCAGGTGACGTGGCAAGTGGACAATCCACAACTTGTGGCGGGTGTCGTGGTCAGATGACGTGGCAAGTGGACAATCCACAACTTGTGGCAGGTGACGTGGCCAGTTGACGTGGCAGGTGACGTGGCCAGTGGACAATCCACAACTTGTGGCAGGTGACGTGGCCAGTTGATGTGGCAGGTGACGTGGCCAGTAGACAATCCACAACTAGTGGCAGGTGACGTGGCCAGGTGACGTGGCAGGTGACGTGGCCAGGTGACATGGCAAGTGGACAATCCACAACTTGTGGCAGGTGACGTGGCCAGGTGACGTGGCCAGTGGACAATCCACAACTTGTGGCAGGTGGCGTGGCCAGGTGACGTGGCAGATGATGTGGCAAGTGGACAATTCACAACTTGTGGCAGGTGACGTGGCAAGTGGACAATCTGCAGCTTGTGGCAGGTGATGTGGAAAGTGACACGCTAAATACAAGTACACTGCTGCTCTCTCAGCTGCTACTCACTCTGGTCTCACAAAATGGCTGAAATGGTTAAATAATACTTTTTTTGAGCTTAGGGAGGGTCTTATGATGTTTCTTAACTAAACGCTTATAAATGCAAACGCGGTAAAACGCAGCGAAATTAGCAGCAAAACGGGTCTTTTAAACGCCGTTTTTTGCGTTTTGAAAACGTGTGTTTAGATGAGTTTGCATCTGCGTCTCGTGTGCATGGGACCTTACTTGGAACAGAGAAAGCAGGAGGAAGGAGAAGAGCAGGGGAAGGTTCAGGCACACGGTACAGAATAAATCAGTCTCCACTCTCAGTTATTGAGTGGGTATTGCTCACCCAGATAGTCCCCTCTTACTTGGCCTAGCAGCCAGGATGACGCACAAACTAATGTCCAGGCGGTCTCTGCCACAGACCTCTTGGAATGAACTTGGTCTCTGCCACAGACCTTTGAATGTATATGGATGCGTCCAGGAATCCTCTGCCACAGGTTTTCAAAGTCCTGAATGTCCAGCCAAGCAGTAAGAGAGCCTTCAAGCTGGAACCAGCAGACTGCAGGGCTTTCAATGTAGTGGATCCCTCCTTGATTGGGTCACCAGGCCTCACCCGAGACACTAGCACTTTGCCGGTCTCCTCTAGGGCAGGTCCTCCCCCGGTTTCCTTCATTAAGACAGCTTTTTTCCTTGTGGGATCCCCCTTTAGGATTGTAGCAAAGTCACTCTGGGCCAACGTGGCCTCGAAGTCGGGTCCACATGCGCGAGCACGCCTCGCGCCAGGAGGGCCGCGAGGTGAGGAAGAATGAACCTCAATCAATGGCGTCTGTCCCTTAAGTACCCCCTCCCAGCATGCACAGCGGGGTCACCACTCCCACTGCACGCTGCCGAGAAGGGACACCCAACACACCATGGTACACCTGTGTTCCAACATAAGGCCAGGGTGCAGCACCACCTGCAGGCAACAAGGGAAACTACTGTAGCGCCTGTGTACTTTCAGTACAGGTGCTATGTTAAATTTAGAGGGGGATGAGAGAGTTACTTTGCTCTCATCCATGTGGATTTGTGTAAATTGGGTTTCTGCCAGGCTGGGCTGTTTCGTGGTTCCATTCTGTGTTCCAAAGATACATTTCCATCTTTGGATAGCAGGTGGCGCCAGAGGAGTCCAGGCGGAGGCGCCTTTCTCCAGCAGCCAATCAGAGGAGTGTTTCCCTCGCGGGGCATGCTGGGGGAGGGTATTTCTTGGGCAGACGCCATTTTGTAGGGTCCTTCGCCCGTTCCTGGTTCCAGGTGCGGCACCCACCTTTAGGGTATGCGTACATCACGGGCCCCGGCGAGATGGTCTACCAGGCTGGGGGTTAAGGGGCTACGCGGAGTTCCTAGTTCTGGGCCCTCATGGCCCGGAGCAACTGAAGCTGCAAAGGGGCCCCAGTGACTTACTGGGTCCTCATATTCTATGAAGGAGATCCCAAGCGAGTTGTGCTGTTCGGTGGGGAGTCGGTCTGAGGTGAGCTTGGAGACAGGTGATCCAACATGGCTTAGACAATCCATCAGGGATCTGGGTGACCGGACACTGAGAAGTTGTATGCTGCAACTTGTCAGTCGGTGACCCCAAAATTAAGAAGTCTACCTGAGGGAGATTCAGGCAAAGCTATATTCATTGAGAGGATTCGCTCTATTATCTACGTTCCTGAGTAGAGGGCCTGTGGCAGAGGTTCCACTTCAAATCCTAATTTTATTAGAGCCAAGTCGGTGGCAGAGACTTGTTCCTTTTCAAAATTTCCGAGTGATACTCTGGCTGCCAGGTCGGTGTGAGAGGCCTGTCCAGGTACACTATACCCACTCCGGCTGGAGTGGCAACGTGAGTAAGGCCTCGTACACACGGACGGATTATCCAATGAAAACGGTCCGCCGGACCGTTTCCATCGGACATGTCCGCTGCCGGATTTTGGTCTGATGGCTGTACACACCATCAGACCAAAATCCCAGCGGAAAACAAACGCGATGACGTGGCGACGTACGCGGCCCTGGAAGTTCAATGCTTCCACGCATGCGTCGAATCAGTACGACGCATGCGAGGGATGGCGGTCGGTCGGACGTGTCCGGTGAGTCTGTACAGACGACCGAACACGTCCGACGGACAGGTTTCCAGCGGACAGATTTCTTAGCATGCTAAGAAATTTTTATCCGCTGGAAACTGTCCGATCCGCCGGACAATTGTCCGCTCGGGCCTACACACGACAGGATCTGTCCGTCGGACCAGTTTCAGCGGATAGATCCGGTCGTGTGTACGGGGCCTTAAAGTCCCTTTGGAGGCAGGACTCCTTCCGTTATCCATAGGCCTGAATCTGCAAATTCTCCTTTCACCAACCTTTCTCTATCTACCTCAAGTTGACTGTTTGCCATGTTGGGCAAGTAATAAAAGCACAGAAAACTACATCCTGTTGTTTGGACATTCCGTCATTGCTCATCATCATCCCTAGACACATCATAGAGGTAACATAACATGCCGTCCCAAATCTAACCAGCGGCTCCTGAGGGGGTAGCGCTACACTACCAAGTAGTACCACAGCCAGAACAGAGGCAAATTTAGGTAAATCAAACAGGTCTGTGCCCAAATACTGGCCCAGACTTCCCCTAAATTTAAAATAGCGCCCCCTAGAATTGGGGTGGGCGCTACATAGGTAAGATGATCCAGGGTAAATCCGATTGCCTCTTAGGGGATCAGGGAGGATTTTTTTTCCCCTGCTGTAGCAAATTGGATCATGCTCTGCTGGGCTTTTTTGCCTTCCTCTGTATCAACTGTGGGTATAGAATTGGGTATATGGGATTGTACGATATATATATATTTTTTTTTTATGGTTGAACTGGATGGACTTGTGTCTTTTTTCAACCTGACTAACAATGTAACTAACTTAGAGGCGCCTCTCTTCTCTTTTATACACAGTTGTGACATGACGCTACTTGTATATTAAGTCAAAATTTATTACAAAATTTAGCTTGTCTTGCAAAACGCTCTCAAACTAAATTTTTACTGTATATACATCATCTCACAAAAATGAGTACACCCCTCAAATTTTTGTAATCATTTTATCATATCTTTTCATGTGACAACATTGAAGAAATTACACTTTGCTACAATGTAAAGTAGTGAGTGTACAGCTTGTATAACCAGGGCCGTCTTTAATATGGTTTGGGCCCTGGGCAAACATTTTTTTTGGGCCCCCCTCAGCTTATTTTGGGCCTGGCTGGTTCACATGTATGTTTTGGGCGGTCCTCATTTGTGCAGGTACAGCAGCCCATTGATTTGAATGGGCTGCCATGCCTTTGTTTCCTGCAGAAAAAAGGTGCATTCAGCATTTTAAAAATACAGTTGCCTTGAAATCCATTCTGCTTTTGCACCATGCTACTTACCTGCAGTTCTTGCACACACAAACGCACTGTGTTTTTAAAAGCGTGACCTAAACGTCTAAAAATGCAGCAAGTTTGACAGTGCGGGAACTGCAGATAAGTCACAGCAGACAGCAGAATGGACAGACAGTGCTGTATTTCAGTGCTTGATGGGCATAGACGTGCCGTGTGCGCAGCCTATTACATGAGACATGCGCTTTTCTTTGCAGGAAATGCAGGCATGGCGGCCCATTCAAATGAATGGGCTGCTGTGCCTGCGCAAATGTGGGCCTCCAAAACACATACATGTGAACCAGCCAGGCCCAAAATAAGCCCATCAAGCAGTTAAATACAGACAGTAATGCCATGTGCTCTGAGGCCTTACTCAGCCTGGACTGCAGGTCTGGTCTGTGATTTAAAGAGTTCCTCTATTTTACACATGGCATGGCATGGGGTCCCATGGTGCTAAAGCAGAATGAACAGACGGTGCTGTGACCCCATGCCATGCCATGTGTAAAATAGAGGAACTTTTTAAAACACTGACCAGACCTGCAGTGAATCATCAAATATTATAAAGACTTTGGGCACACTCTACAGAAAACTTCTATTTACAATATAGATTAGCAAACAGTGACATACCTTGAGGAGCGGGACATGAAGAAGTCAGCCTCGGGAAGAGCAAACTGGGGATGTTATAAAATCACATTCTAATTCACTTTTATATACAAGCAGCACCCAGTGGCAGGAAGGGAGAAGTGCACGTCTAAAGGGAAGCCAGGGTTGCTGTACATTTTAAAACACTGGGAAGGGAAGCAGTACTGTCACTGGCTGCATGCCGCTGATGATTTTCAGCCTGATTTGTGGGCAGCACAGGGGCTTAACGGGCGGCAGGGCCGCCATCAGGAATTATGGGGCCACTTACACAGCTTCAGGCATGGGCCCCCTGGAGCAGAGAACCGGGATGGGGGGGTGCTGCCGCCTGAAATTGAGAAGCAGGGGGGGGGGGGCTGCCACGAATTTAGAAGCGGGGGCCCTTTACAAAAAAGAAATAAACAAAAATATATATAAAAAAAGGGGTGTAGCCATCCTCTGGGCCCTTTAATAAAAAGAAAAAAAGAAATAAAAAATATATATAAAAAATATATTTTAAAAAGGGGGTTGCAATCTGGGGCCATGGGGACCTCTGGGCCCTTTAATAATTTTTTTTTTAATAAAAATAAATTACAAAAAAAAGGGGGTTGCCATCCGGGACCTCTGGGCCCTTTAATAAAAAATAAAAAATATATATATAAAAAAGAAACGTTTATAAAAATAAAAAAAAAGGGGGGGGGTTGCCATCCAGGGCCCTGGGGACCTCTGGGCCCTTCAATAAAAAAAAATATATAAACAAAAATAAAAAAATAAACATTTATAAAAAAAATAAAGGGTGTTTGCCACATGGGGACCTCTGAGCCCTTTAATAAAAAAAATATATATATATTATTTATTTATTTTTATTATTTAAAAATAAATAACAAAAGGGGCGTTGCCATCTGGGCCCCTGGGGGCCTCCGGGCCCCTGGGGACCCCTAAAAAATTGTCCCTTTAATAAAAAAAAAAATATTAAAAAAAAATATTTTTTTTTATTTACAAATAAATAAAAAATTGGGGGGTTGCCATCTGGGGCCCTGGGGGCCTCCGGACCCCTAAAAAAAAAAAAAATTTTTTTTTTTTTTAAAGGGGGTTACTTTGGGCCCCCAACAGTGACAGGGCCCAGGGCACCTTCCCCATTTGCCCTGCGGTAAAGACGGCCCTGAGTCTAGTGCTATTACCACTTGTTACATACACCCTTTTTTGTCTACAAAGGACAGACTCCCCATTTGTTTGCTGCAGTGCTCACCACATCGCACTCACCCCTTAGCCCATCTCCCCCCTCCCCCCCCCCTTTTCTCTCTCACTCCCCTTTCCCCTTATCCTACACAGCGCAGGAGCTTTCACTAATATTTACACTACCATACCTTTACTCACTCCAGCAGCAGTCATGGATATTTTCACGTTTATTGAACAACGAGAGGTCAATCTCGACCTGGTTTTCAATAACGATGATCCCAAAACAGACAGTAATGTAGCACACCTTATACGGAAATTAGGACACGGCCTGGAAAAGAAAATCAACTTATGGTGGGATATTCAAACTTTTGAACGTTATATTAAAGCCAATCTGGTCCCTAGACGACTTAGGTGGGACGTTCCCCCTAACGACGGGCTAGGAGACCAGGAATCCAACGAAGAGTGGTTCAGGTTTTTTAACGGTAAAGGCATTGAGCTTCTGCACTTTCTGACTAAAAGGAAACAGAAGAAGCTAAAGAAAACTGAGCAAGCTCTAGCAGAATTGAAGACAAGATTGGACACACATAAAGACACTGAAGAATTTAAACGTCTTACTGCTTTACTAAATAAAGACCTTGTTAAAAAGGATTCCGAAGTACAGCAAAGAAAAAGCAAGAAGTATGCAAGGGATATAGGTGACTATAAAAACGATTTAGTGTACAGATGGCAGGTCAACAAGGGAGCTACTGATCCCATTTCTACATTTTCAACACCGGAAAAAATGGTCCATCATGGACCGGCATCCATGGAAGCCACAACAAGCAGTAGTCCTCCAGGAGTGTCTGATACCAATAGAGAAACCAGGGATGTTGTTTCAGGACAAAACCCATATGGGAATGGACACCGAGAAGACAAACAAGAGCCCCCTAGTGGCCAGACCCCACGCAATTCCTGGAGGAAACATTCACAGACAGCACCTACTCCCCAGCCAGGCTGGAAAAAACAAAAAAATCGTAAAAATAAAAAACCACATAATAACTGGAATAAAACCAACCAAGGACACAAAGATACTAGGGGTCCACAATACGAACAAGGTAGAAGCCCTGACTACTCCACAAGAATTTACGATAATAGAGAATATAGAGGTGACCAACCATATGACTATAGACCGTACCGAAGGAGTCCAGGCCGGGACCAACATTATGAACAAAGAGAAAGACATGGACCCCCACCTCTATTCCCTAGACCGAGAGAAAGGAGCCCAGGGTATTACTACAGCCAGTACATCCCCCCAAGAGACCCACGGGATTGGTACAGAGAAGAAAGAAGAGCCCCTGAGTATCGATATGAGGAAGGATATAGCAAGTCTTTTTTAGACCGGGACACGACTTATCATCCCCCGAGGAAAACAGAGGAAATAAAGCAGCGAAGCCCCCCAAGAAAAGAGGATGCAGGGCAGGAAAAAGAAAACAAGAGAGAAAAAGCAAGGAACTAAGAACTATAGGAGAAGGAATTTTTAACCTTACTAATACACCATTGACCCAAGAAGAAATTTTGGTTTTAGATAAGGGACTCAAATACGCACCGGCCAAGAACATGGATAAATTTCAGACCTACATAAATATAGAAAAATATGTTAGGAAACTGAACATTAAAAAATACATGAGTGGCAAGTCCTTTAAATCTACCAGAGAGGAGAATGAGGGAGTGGTGTATAGTCAACTAAGGAATAAATCTACCTTCAATCCAAAAGTCAAGGATGGGAAATATATAGAAGTATTTAGGAATATGGTGACAGAAGAGATAAAAAATCTAGCGTTTAAGAAAGTAGAAGAACCAACATCTATGAAGATCGGCATCAAGAAGCTCAGAGCAAATAAAGATCTCGTAATCAGACCCTCAGACAAGGGTGGTGGGATTGTATTACTTACTACGGAACAATATCATAGAGGCATGATGAAACTCCTCGACGACTCTGAGACTTACAGTCCAATGTCAAGAAATCCTATATTCAAATGGAAGAAAGATCTTGAACAAGTCGTGCACCTAGGCCTCAAAAAAGGAGTACTGAATAAAAAAGAGGCAAGATTTTTGATTCCGGAAGCCTGTCAAACACCCATCATCTATGCGCTGCCAAAGATCCACAAAGATAAAGATGACCCTCCCTTTAGACCCATTGTAAATGGATAGACTCCATAACAGCGAGGCTAGGCCAATACATAGACCGCTTCCTCCAACAAGCCGTCCAATGCACACGCGCATACTTAAAAGATACAAAAGAGATGCTGCAACTGCTGACTGAGCTTAATGAAGATGGCCCCATGTTGATGGCCACGGCGGACGTCTCATCTCTATACACCATCATTCCGCACCACTTAGCCTGTGATGCTACCAAATGGGGACTTAGGAATTTTTCCAATCTTCCCTGTGTACAAAGAAAGTACATTATCAAATGTTTAGACTTTTGTCTAAAACACAGTCATCTATGGTATAATGATCAGTACTATCAGCAGCGGACCGGAGTGGCAATGGGAGCAAAATTTGCTCCGAGCGTGGCAGGACTATTTATGTCCCAATGGGAGGAAGAAGCGTTTTTTTCCGACCACCCGAGAGACCTTGTATTATATAAAAGATACATCGACGACATTTTTATCCTGTGGAAAGGTGACCACCAGTCACTTGAGACCTTCCTTGAGAATTTGAACACCAATACTAGAAATATTAGGCTCACTTGGCAGATAGAAGAACATAGTATCACTTTCCTGGATTTAGTGATCTCCAGAAATAATGACACTTTCGACACCAAGACCTACTTCAAAAACGTAGACAGAAACAGTTATCTCCCCCTTACCAGCTGTCACCATAAGAACTGGCTTTATAACATACCGAAAGGCCAATTAATGCGCCTACGACGCAATTGTACAAACCCAGATGTATTTCAGACACAAGCCAAACAAATAGGTGGTAGATTTATACAAAAGGGATACGATGACACATTTATCAGGCAAAAAATAGAGGAAGTATTGAAGATACCACGGGAAAGGCTTTTGGAAAACAAGACACTCACAAGTAGAGAAGATGTCGTACCTATGGTCTTAGACTATAGTATACAACATAAAAAAATCGAAAAGGTTATCCAAAGGCACTGGCACATTCTGAAATGCGACAAAGACCTCCGAGATCTCTTACCAGAAAAACCGAGGTTTATATACAAAAGAGCTCCCACACTGCGAGACCAGCTGGTGAAAAGTGTGATAAACCCTCCGAAGAAACATTTTACATTCTTCACTGGAAAGGGATTCTACCCTTGCAAGAGGTGTTACTCTTGCACACACACCAAACGTCCCAATCAAAAAGTGTGTACATTTAAATCCAACAGTAATGGGACGGAATACGAGATTAGGGGAGGGGTGTGGGAGGGGTCTCTTGAAGATCTTGTCTTGACTGACAGATTCCTTGAGAAAGGCTATCTATTAGGCCCACTTATGGCCACTTTGGAGGAGGTCAAAACAATGGATAGAGAAACTCTTCTTATCACAAAACCCCCCAAAGAGAATAACCTATCTATGGTCCCTTTTCTTACTACTTTTTCGACTCAACATCATAATGTCAAGCAATTAGTTAGAAAACATTGGCATATTTTAAAAAATGATTCTATACTTGGTCCTGTCCTACCCTCTGTACCACAAGTTATTTTCAGAGGTGTTTCAGCATTGAGACATAGATTGGCCCCTAACGTCATTGAACCTCCTCCTCGTAGGATGACATTTTTGGATTCCTACTAAGGGTTTTATCAATGTAGGAACTGTAGAGTGTGCTCCCTTAATGGGTGCACACATAGACGGACTCATGTTTTCACTTCCACATCAACCTTGGAGGAGCACAAGATTAAACCATTCATTACCTGCTCTACTGAGGGGGTAGTGTATCTGCTCCAATGTCCATGTGGATTGCAATACATTGGTAGAACGAAGAGACCACTTTCTGTCAGGCTCAACGAGCACATTACAAACATCCTTAATGGATTTCCCAACCATTCAGTGTCCAAACACTATTTATTATCACACAACAAAGACCCCTCCAAAACCATCTTTCTGGGGATTGACAAATATACCCCACATTGGCGAGGGGGTTCATTGGTTAGGAGTATTTCAAGACTTGAAATGGGTTGGATCCATAGGGTTAAATGCTACACTCCCCATGGATTGAATGTGGAGGTAGATGTCAATGCATTTATTAACAATGCTTAATCCATTTTCAAATCTTAATTCTGCTGGTTCAATATTTCTTACTGTATATTAGCTATTTGATTTTTGTTAATGAACAACTTGAGTCGAGTTCAACACGGACTGTATATTCGTGGGCCTCAAATGGGGTGAGCCTCACTTATATATTTATATATATAAGTTTTTTTGTGAATAATCTCTTTTCTTTTTTATCAAGGAATCAGTTCACCATTTTTGGTGATTTGATTTCCCTATTTGGTTATATACTATAATCCTTCTGGCCTATAGGGGGATGTACATTGGATATGGTCTAACCACTAATACCATTAAGTGGTTTCCTTATTAGTGTTTATTGTTCATTTTTCGTGGATAGATTTTTATGGAACGTATTTGTCCCTTGAGTGGGTTGCTCATATCATACAACAGAGGTTTTATGATATCCATCTCTGTTGGTGGTTGTTTTACTAACTAATATTCAGACTCATTTTTTCCCATCTATTGTTAAATCTATTGTTGAGTCAATTGTTTACCATTATTTTTAAACGGAACCTCATTTTTATTTTTATCTTTTTTACATTTTATTTTTATTCCTAGTTCAATGTGAGGTAATGGCACTCTTTTCTGGCCATAGTGGTTGGCTCGACTTGAGTTTGTTTATTTCTTCATTTTCTATGTTCATTTTTTATGTTTATTTCATATGTTTATTCCTGTTATCAATTTGGATGTTACATTGAGATTGCAGGGATCTCCCTGCGGCATCTATGTAATACTTGTCTCGATTTTTGGCTCCCGCGATTGGCTAACTCCCGCCGCGTGACAACCATGAATATTCTCACATCGAGGCTTGGTTTTACTATTGTATATTTAAACGCGACACGTCATTGCGTCGCCCGTTCCCCAGACGACGTCACATACTGACGAAACGTACGTCGGGAGGAGGAGACGCTTTGACGTGCTGCGTCTAGGTCCCGAAGGACGGGCGTTCGTAGTAGCCGGCCGGCTCAAAACTTTTATGCTGATATTGATCGACTTTTATGTAAGTGCATTTTTTGCTTTATTAAATATTTTATCTACGGTACATCACTATGTGTAAGTCGTGTACCGGGGTGGGCTCTCCAAGATACAGCGAAGTCACAAACGAGGAAAGCAACTTTGACACCAACTTTTGTGAAACAGTTCTTTTCTTTTACTGTAACAAGGTATTAAACACATGTGTAAGTTTTTCTTCCTCAATGAAGACACTAAACAGGTTTGTTGTTTGGAAGATTGCTCTCCGTATGCAATGTCTCTTTAAGTAGCAGGATCCTTGTACTAATGGTAGCAACACTTTTGGCCTGATACACTGTAATGACCCTGACTGACTAACTACAGGCCTAATCTTTAGGCGCCAAACATCACTAGGCGGGGCGTGCACGATATTACTGACCCGGGTCTTGAACTGTAGCTGATGATGTCTTCCAACCAATTAACGAAAGTCCTTTCAGCAATCATGAGATACTGCAGGTGAGGTAGTTCTCAGTGTCTCAACTCCTATAAGCCTTCCTGAAAAACGATCCCTTTTTCCTCCGGACAGGCTCTGTACTGAACAGTGATTACTCAGCTGCCGATCCTGAAGCTCTAGGACGCACGATCCCCCCTGGATGCGAACAGATTAAATTTTCACACAGTTCCACAAAACATGTCTGCTCCAACTGCTTCCTGATTTAAACTTCTCCAGCTCAGCTCCACCTCCTCTAAATAAGCAAGAGCTTGCAGTCTGTAGAAACAGCGGCCTCTTGTGGTCAAGACTCAGAATGGCAATTATACTCAAAGAGTGAACAATAAAACTCAGAATGGCAATTATACACAAAGAGTGAACAATGGGAACTGCTTCACAATCTCACACATTTATTATTGTTTTTACTAGGAACCTAGCATTGTCAGAGTATCTGTCTGCTTGTACAGACAGGCAGTTACATAGTTAGCCTCTCTGTATACTGCTCTAGCCTGTGGACCACGGCTGGCGTGAGGAAGTGAGCCAATGCCATCCTCTAGTTGTCTTTGGGCTGGGTCCAGAGGCACAGGTGCAGGCCTGTGAACCACGCCCGAAAGAAATAGGTGAAGAGGCACTGCAAAAATCTCAGTGAGGGGCGGAGCGAATGGCGGCGGGGGAGGGGGCTTTGGCAAAATGAGGCTTCGCCTAGGGTGTCAAAAATCCTTGCACCAGCCCTGACTAATGCACAATTAATAAAAATCTACTGACTTCACTTTTGAATGGCCTCTAACAGTGCTAACCACAATGCTACCACAGGAACTCTATGCACAATTATTAACAAATCTACTGATTTCACAACCAGGAAAGGAGCTGAAACCACAGGAAAGATATGTTAGGAAATGTTGGAATAAGTCCATGAAGCATCTTAGAAAGAATGTAATGCAATACAGTTGTTTCTCGTCTTTGCAATAATCATGCAAAGCAAAGTGTAGTAACCTAGTAACCAATGGGCATTCAACATTCACAGATTTCAAATCTGATTGGCTGTTGTGGGTTGCAGCACATTGCTCTCATGGAGAAAGTTAAGTGGAAAAAGAAGACATTGGTGGAGGAAGCGGAGAAAGAAGATGTCGGTGGAAAAAACAGAGAGAAGACATTGGTGGAGAAAAAAGACATTGTGATTCACTAGGCCAATTTTTCTTCGCTGATTTCTTTTTTTTTTCTTCTCCCTTCTCTTTTAATTATGCTCCCCACGCCAGAACATCCGGGCTATTTTGTCACAAAGCGCTTTGGCACCACCGACCGGTGGTATATGCGCACTTCCCAAATAAATAGTAATACTACTAAATTCACATTGGAGCTACGACGGGGGACATTCTTCATTTTTAATAATAGAACTTTCAAAAACCATCTCTTGTTTTTTGTAACACTACACTGCTTTTTTTTTGGTGAATGGGTAGGGGTACAATGTAACCCATACTCATTCACATGAGGGGGAGTGGGATCCGGGGGCCCCCTTTCTTAAAGGGGGCTTCCAGATTCAGATAAGCCTTCTGCTTGCAGACCACCAAAACCATCGACCAGGGTTGTAGAGAAGAGGCCTTTGTCCCACCCCGACGCACACATAATTGACTGGGCAGCATGCTCAAATAAGGGTCTGGTATGGATTTGGAGAACCCCACTTGTTTTTATTTTGGTGTGAAGGCCCCTCCAAATCCATACCAGACCCGAAGAGGCTTGTATGCATTTGGGGGCACCCCACACCATTTTTCTCTCAATTTTTTTAGCTGCCAATTTTTTTTACATACAGCTGTCCGTGGGGAACCCCGCAGACAGCTGATGACTCATCAGTTGTTAAGGAAGCTGTGGTCGGTTTCCGGCCCGCTCATTAGCTACCAGCTATATACAGTGGTTTTAAAGGAACATAAAAAAAAAAACACATGCACACACACAAAACGCAAAATGCATGAAAATACGCATCAAAAACATGGGTTTAAAAACACAAACAGCACCACAAAACGTGCCTGAAAAATGCATAAACCGCAACCACATAGATGTGAATCTAGACTTGATCTATCAAAAAGAAAAAGAAAACAGTTTTGCCCTTAGTTATACTTGAAAACATCAAACAATATACAGTATATTTTCTGAAAACAGAGTCACTGTAGAATAAAATGATGGCAGTTGCAATTTTTTTTATGGCACACGTTATTTGCGCAGCTGTTTATCAAACACAATTTTTCAGAAAAAAAATACACCAAAATTGATAATAGTACACACAAACACAATATAATACCCAATTTTTGGTAAAACATAAAAGATGGGGTTGCATGGAGTAATAAGATACCAAACATGTCAAGACTCAAAATTAAAATGTGGTTGCTAAATGCCAGTAAACTAAAAGTACTCAAAATTTTCATAGGTGACATTTTAAAAGCCCCTGGAATTATTGCTCTCACTCGCATGTATGGGGCAATCATTAGTTGCATTATGTGTGTGTATGTGTCTGTATGTGTGGATGCGGGTGCTTTTATTATTTTATCTATTATTTTTATTTAAAGGATAACATCATCTTTTCACAAAAATAATAAATGCACATTTTTTTTGCAGGTAAAAAAAATTGCATTTATTATTTTTTGTTGCAGGAGCCTGTGAAGCATTGCACCAGAAATCAGCTAGTGCCATACACAGTATACACACTTATTTTTAATGTTTTATATTCTGCTACATATTTTTGGAAAAAATTCCCAATAAGCATATATTGATTAGTTTGGGCAAAACTTATAGCGTCTACAAACTATGGGACATTTGTATTTATTTATTAGATATTTTACTAGTAATGGAGGCGATCAGCAACTTATAGAGGAACTGCGATATTGCGTGGGGCAATTTGGACACTAATTGGCACTTTTTGAGGACCAGTGACACTAATACAGTGATCAATGCTAAAAAAATATGCACTGTCACTGTATTATGGGGTATCAGGGGCAATCAAAGGGTTAAATTTGTTCCTAGCCAGTGCTTGTGTACTATGGGGGAGGTGCTTTTACTAGGGGAAGGCACTGATCCATGTTCCTGCTTTGCAGAGACATAGAATCAATGCCTTCCCTCCTGACAGAACGGCCATCTGCCTTGTTTACATGGGCAGATCACAATTCTGCCTGTGTAATTGAAGGATTGGCGGGTGCCGGCAGATATATGTCCGTGCAGCACCCACTGATCAACTTCCACTTCGTATAAGTAAGTTATACTGGCGGCAAGTGGTTAAAGTGGAACTAAACTCCGGAATACATTCACCTCCACCTTCTAGCGATGCTTTGGTTACATCCCTCGCCTGGGTGCTGGGTTTTCGGTCTCTTAATTGGCTGGACATAGCATGTCTCTTCTGAAGTAAAGACCTGCCTGCTTGCAGTTTTTGGTAAATTAGGTTTAGTTCTGCTTTAAAACGGTTGTTCACCTGCTAAAAAACAAAAAAAAAACATCCTGTAAGACAAAGCCATAATGAGCTAGTATGCAGTGCATACTAGCTCATTATGAAATACTTACTTTAGAACGAAGCGCCGGTATCGCCTCCCAGTCACCGCTGAGGGAGCTAACATTTTCCCTCTGCGTTTCTTCCAGGTTCGCGGCTCCGGTGCTGTAAATGGCTGGAGCCTCGATGACGCCACTCCCACGAATGCCTACGGAGTTCTCTTTCCGGCAAAGAGTTCTGATTTTCCGTCAACATCCGTCCGACCTTTAGAGCGCCGTTGACGTCAGTGAATATTTCCTAAACCGTACATTAATTTTACCTACAGGTAAGCCTCATTATGAGCTTACCTGTATGTAAAATTGGGAAAGCGTGGTATACAACCGCTTTAAAGTGGTATTAACCCCAAAAAACTAAAATGTTGTATATTGCAGCTCACCAATCATTAGATGTGATGGCTGCATTACCTTTCTTTTCCTGTTTGTATCTGGTGATCTAGCCAGTAACACACCTCTTGTATTAGAGTGCCCCCACAGGATGTGTTAGATGTTTAATGGGAGTGCCAACATTTTAATAATAATAAAGGGGAGGTACCTACATCCTATCAAAGTGGAAGATTTGGAGGTTGAGGCTTTTTGGACTTTAATGGTACCGTAATGATGTACTAGCAGATTTAAATGCACTAACAAACTGAAGCCAAACTCCAGCTAATACTTTATGAACAGTTAAAGCAAACATTGTTGTTTTTTTTGTTTTGGGATAAAGGTTTTACATGAATAAAAAAATCTGATCACTGTGAGCACCCCTGTTAGTGTTAAATGGTTTACAGGAAAAAGAAATCTTGTGCCAAATGAATTACACTAAATTATATACTTGATAAATCAAGTGACTAACTGAGTGAAGCTGCTCCCAAATAAAATCAGGTGACTGACTTGCATATATTGTATAGTGAGGTGAGGGGCGCTATATCAAAATAGTGGATGCGTGTCACAATGTGCGTTTGAGTAGTACACAGTGTAACTGTGTACCCAAATCTATGTGAAAAACCAAACAGATTATAGTCTAAACTCTATAAGTACAATAGTGCCAAATGCCGTGGAAAATACATAAAATATAAAAAAAAAATTAAAAGAATGTCCAGCAAATAAATAGTTAAGTGCAAAATGGATCCAGTGTTGTATCAAGTCCAGGTGCAAAATGCAAATAATCCAATCCCAAATCGCAGGGAAAAGTGCAAATGCTAAAGTGCTTGTGAATCTTCAAAATAGCCAAAGTGCGAGAAAGAAGTGATCCGCCTTCACCTATAGGTCACCAGAATAATAATGGATGGCTCCTTACCACACGGTGTTGACCAGATTACTTAAAATATGGTCAATCAGGCTTGTTTTAAATGAGGATCAGCAGGGTCTCATTGGATTCCAATGTCAGCGATTGCAGCAAATGGTGTACCAAGAAAGGAGAAGAGATACCACCATAGTGTAAAACCATTTAATATACAAAAGTTAAAATTACAATGCCAAATGGCCTCTTACTGTTGCTGGTGCCCGTTCCCGGCACTGAGGCTGTAGGTGGTGGGGATAGTAAGACAACATAAGAGATGGCCGCGTCCTGGTCCACTAGCGCGCGTTCCACCGCTAGTTGTCCATCAACCAGTGAGACCGGAAGTGCGTGGCTGTCCTTTACATTGTGCCTAAGATACACAAAAACAAGACCCATCCACCAGGAAGACCCATCATCAGTGGGATGGGATCACTCTATTCCAGAGTGGGAGAATATTTGGATTTCTTTCTCCAACCCCTAGTTGTACAGGGGAAAGACTATCTCAAGGATAGCAAAGAACTCATAAAATCGTTAGCATCCATCACAGTTTCAGAGGAAACGTGGTTGGTAACTGTAGACGTAGAGTCGCTTTACACCAACATCCGGCAAGCAGACGCAATTCTGGCAGTAAAGGAGGCCTTGGGAGAAAAATCTTCATTACCCCAGGCCCAAATTGGATATTTGGTGAAGGGTCTTAAAATAGCTATGGGAAACAACTACTTCTGGGCCCAGGGAGACTTCTACAAGCAAATCAAAGGAGTCGCAATGGGCGCCAGGTATGCCCCCAGTGTAGCTAATCTGGTACTTAACAGATGGGAGGAAGAGACCATTTTTAAGGACAATGTTACATCGCTTATATATTACCGAAGGTATATAGACAATATTTTACTATTCTGGGAAGGTCCCCAAGCATCATTGGAACAATTTTTATCCAAAATGAATACCAACAACTACGGTCTCAGTTTCACAGCAGAGTCCAGTAAGACTTCCAGCCATTTTTTGGACCTTACGCTAACGAAAAAGGGCAGCCGGGTCCTCACAAAAACGTATTTTAAACCAACGGACCGCAACGGATTCGTGCCTATTTCAAGTTGCCATCACCCAAAATGGCTGGGTGCAATACCAAAAGGGCAATACATGAGGATCCGTCGAAACTGCGATGATGTTGCGGATTTTGAACTACAAGCCGCAATATTAACTGAGAAGTTTATAGAAAAAGGTTATACCCAAAATGCATTGTGGAAAACGCAGCAAGAAGTCTTGGCAATGGATAGGGAGTCCCTCTTGGAAACTAGAGTGAGACCCCCCAGAAAAGAAGATGTACCTTTTATATCAGGTTACCACAGGCAATATAGAAGTGTGGAGAAAATTGTCAAAGAGTTTTGGCCTATACTTTTAAAAGACATGGATTTGGTCAAAATCCTGCCGAAACATCTGCCTTTATCTATAAGAAAGCACCAGGCCTGAGAAATATGGTAGCCACCAGTGTCCCAGATCCTCCAGAAAAGCCACACACTTTCCTGGACGGATCCAGCTTCCACTACTGCACCCGCTGCAGATCCTGTAAGAAAACAAAAAGGCAAGGAAAAAAGATCAGTAAGTTCACGTCCAGTGTAACTGGACAAGAATTCACTATCAAACCATTGATAACATGCCATTCCAAATTTGTAACGTACGTCCTAGAATGTCCGTGCACTCTGCAATACGTGGGCCGGACTACCCGCGAACTTAAAGTCAGAATAAACGAACATGTGGCCAATATAATTAAAGGGTACCCAGAACACAGCGTGTCTAAGCATTTTGACTTGTACCACAACAGGGACCCGAGTCTGTTAAAATTCTATGGAATTGATAGGATTACCAAACATTGGCGTGGTACTGACCTTACTAAGGCAGTATCTCAGAACGAGACTCAATGGATACATCGTCTAAGGACTATGCGACCACTAAGGCTCAATATAGAGCTCGACCTTAATTGTTTTTTAACTGATGCGTGAACGGCAGACCTATGGGGTGAGCAAACAAACAGTTTAGTGCACCATTCCATACACACACCCAGAGGATTTTGGGAGATCCCCACTCCAAGGGGCTGGGCAGTTTGCATATCACCCATCGGCCAACCCATCTTGAATTGGGCTCACACAAAACAAAAGGGTAGAGGGAAAACACACATTCCTTGCACCACCCGAGCCTTGGAGTGTAGAATTTTGATTGTTTTACAACTAAAGTTACATACACACTCCTTGTACTACTCGAGTTGGATTGTATAATTTTTATTATTTTTTATTATTTTATAACCTATTTTAACTAATTTACAGGCTACGCAAATGGCACACATATTAAATAATAATATAACTGGGAGAACTAAAAACGCACTGCATCTAGATGGATTTAGAATACTGGTGCTATTTTGCACAATACCACATAACCCCTCTAGATGGCGCACAGAACACTATGGACCCATTGCATAGCATATCAAAAATGCCAGAGTTTTAAACAAATTCAACATGTCCAAATAAGAATTCAAAGATACATTTCAGGTATTTTAAGCAGCGAGCAGATACATGTATGTATTGATTTATGATTGGAGACAGTTTGCACAGCCATAATGTGTTTAATATGTGAGCTTTGGTAACTGGGACAGAGGCTGTCACATGATCCGATTGCCCCTCCCACAGGCTGATAGACAGACCTATATAATAGATGTCTGTTGCGTGTGCTGGATACGCTTCCTGAAGACGGTTTAACTGAAACGTGACGTCGAGGCGGTATCCGGGCGCGCACGCATAGCCACGCACTTCCGGTCTCACTGGTTGATGGACAACTAGCGGTGGAACGCACGCTAGTGGACCAGGACGCGGCCATCTCTTATCTTGTCTTACTATCCCCACCACCTACAGCCTCAGTGCCGGGAACGGGCACCAGCAACAGTAAGAGGCCATTTGGCATTGTAATTTTAACTTTCGTATATTAAATGGTTTTACACTATGGTGGTATCTCTTCTCCTTTCTTGGTACACCATTTGCTGCAATCGCTGACATTGGAATCCAATGAGACCCTGCTGATCCTCATTTAAAACAAGCCTGATTGACCATATTTTAAGTAATCTGGTCAACACCGTGTGGTAAGGAGCCATCCATTATTATTCTGGTGACCTATAGGTGAAGGCGTATCACTTCTTTCTCGCACTTTGGCTATTTTGAAGATTCACAAGCACTTTAGCATTTGCACTTTTCCCTGCGATTTGGGATTGGATTATTTGCATTTTGCACCTGGACTTGATACAACACTGGATCCATTTCGCACTTAACTATTTATTTGCTGGACATTCTTTTAAAAAAAATTTTTTTTTTTTTATATTTTATTTATTTTCCACGGCATTTGGCACTATTGTACTTATAGAGTTTAGACTATAATCTGTTTGGTTTTTCACATAGATTTGGGTACACAGTTACACTGTGTACTACTCAAACGCACATTGTGACACGCATCCACTATTTTGATATAGCGCCCCTCACCTCACTATACGTTAAATGGTTTGTCTCATCACTGTAACTGATACATTTTGCTGGAGAGCTCCTTCAGCTTACTGGTCAGACCACCAGATTAAAATAGAAAAAAGACTAAAAAAGCAAAAGAATGTAGCCATCACATCTAAGAAAGTGTAAGCTGCAATATAATAAATGTTTGTTTTTTGTATTTAATTAGTTTCGTTTTCTAGTGTGATGTCCTGTTCATGGTCTGTTATGGGTCTGAATATCGCTACAACCATCCTACTCAGGCTGAAATGTACCACGGCAAAAATATGTTTTATGAATTGTAAAAAGCAAAAAAACATTTTTATTTGCAGTACATTCCTATCAATAATAAAATTATTGTACGGCTTATATATTATACAACACAAAGGCTATAATACATGCTTTATGATAAATGCATGAGAGTTTGTAAGTAAAAGCTTTTAGGGCTAGGATAAAATGAAACTACATACCTCCTAATGTTCTTTCTGCACTGCTAATCAGCTTCCTTTCTTGCGCTACTCTTGTAAACACGTAAACGCATGCCAAATGTTTTGTACAGAGCCAAAAGAGGAAGAGAGGGGAGGCGATGTGGGTGGGGCTACTGAATGCCTAGCAGCCTGTGAACCAGAGCACATCTCCATAACCAGTTACACAAGTTTTTTAAAGCGGAACTGCACCGTTATAGCCCAGGAAATAAAAAAGGCGCAGAAAGGTTTTTTTTTTTATTCAGTTATAAATACAGTTTTGAACTTGTATCCAAACAAGATTAGTTATAACCCCCAATAAGTATCTTGGCCCAGATTTACAGAGAGCAAGGTGCACATTACGCCGCCGTAGCGCAAACTCCGTACGCCACGCCAACGTAGCGCGGAGACGCAAGCATTGCATTCAGCAAGCCAGTGCTCCCAACGTTGCGCCAGCGGAGCATGGGTTTCGAAGGCGCACGCCGGCGTAGGTGGAAGTGGGCGTGACCCCATGCAAATGATGTGCCGAGCGCCAGACCGGTACGTCGGCGTGGCGCAGTTTTACACCCGGACTGCGCATGCGGCGTGACGTGGATGCATGCACAGCACCCCCTGCTCCTGCTCACAACCGTGCTGGCACAACCGCCTAAGCTACGCCGGATCACCGCGTACATAACGTACGCCCAGCCAGACGCACGTCCTTCACAAAAGTACGCCAGCTTGTGTTCCCTGGTGCAGACGTGTTCCCTGGTGCAGACGTGCTTTTTGAATCTGGGCCGACATGTCAGACAGTGACACTGACAAGGAGAAGCGGAAGAAGAACTTCTCTGTGGATGAGAAGGCGATCCTGACCACGGCCATTGCCAAGTATGACACCTACCTCCACGGAGCAAAGAGCGGGAGGACAAGCAAGGCCAGGAAACTGGAAATCTTGCAGAAGGTGACCCTGGAGCTGAACACCCTCGGCCACGAAACCAGGACATGGAAGGAGGTCCAGAAAAAAATAAATGACATGCGTCAGCGTGTCAGGGAAAAGTTGGCAAAGATGAAGAGGCACCAGGGCCACGGGAGGCGGATCAGCTAGTACTTTAAAGCTGACTGCTGAAGAGGAGGTCATAGCCAGTTGCCTGGAGCAGGAGCAGGTGGAGACCCTGGAGGGATTTGACTCCAGCGAACAGGACTTGAAGAGAGGTAAGTGTGTTTCATCCCCCATCCGGTGTGGAGCATGTGAGGAGGTGCAAGGGAACATGTGACATATGTGTGGGTCCACCAACATGTGAATGCTGTGTGTCATCCACAGATGTGCTGGAGGTAGCTGGGCCATCATCTGCCTCTGGACGACCCACGCCAGGCAAGCAACATGTTCCTCGGTCTGACCCCCTGGGAAGCCACGAAGCTGGTAAACACACTGTGGCTGCAGCAACGGTGGAGGGGAGTGCACACACATGTGCATTGGAGGTCGTTGTGGAGGAGCCTGTGGACATCCAACAGGAGGACTGGCTGTACCTCGATGTTGAGGAGACCATCTGCTCCGGACCCTCTGAGACGGTTGAAGTCGCAGACCTCCTAACGACATCGACGCCCATCAGGGGAACCCCCCCCGAGGGCCACTCCAGCCAGAGGAACGCCTCCAAGGGCCACCCTGGCCAGAGGAACGCCTTAAACGGCCACCCTGGCCAGAGGGACGCAACCGACTGCAACTCCCAGGAAGGCCCTGAGCAAGACCAGGGGTGCAGCCGGATCCGTCCAAGAAGGGCTCTAAAGGGAACAGGCCCGCCAGACACGGCACATGGCAGACATTGCCATCGACCTCCACCGTGTGGCTGACAGCATAGCCTCCTTCATCGGGTCCTCGTCGAGCCACAATGCAGCAGTGCCTCAACCAGCAGGCCGAACACACCAAGGCCATCTGTGACTGCAATGCCAATTGTGCAGCCATGGCCACATGCCTGTGTGACCAGTTACAGACCCTGGATGGCATGTACCAGCACATGGTAGCAGGGGATCCGGCAACATCTGGGGACCAGGGATTGGACATGCAGGCGACCCAGGAACGTAACACCACGGCGATAGAAATGAGAGAGTGGGTAACCGCTCAAAGAGAACCAGGTAATCTGATTCCTGTGGTCCGAGCCAAGGGTGCAGGCAGTGCAATCAAAATGCAGGTTAGGATGAAGGAAAAAAGGTGGGACAGCCGCACTCCAAAAAAACTCCTCCTTTAATTAAAAATCACAAAATACATGCCACAGCAAAAAACAGCACACCCAAACTTCACAGGGGACCCTGTTTAACTTAATTGTTTCCAGAGCCCCCTCCCACTCATTGGGTTGTAAGGTATATATTCACTCATTTTACTGTTTATACACTAGCTATGAAGAAGCACTAAGGCATAGTGCGAAACGTCAGCTTTTCTTTTGTTGTGCTGTTTTTTGCTGTGGCATGTATTTTGTGATTTTTAATTAAAGGAGGAGTTTTTTTGGAGTGCGGCTGTCCCACCTTTTTTCCTTCATCCTAACCTGCACCACGGCGATAGAAGAACTGCAAGCAACAGCAGCAGAGATCGTGATGGAGGTTAGGAGCCTGGGTGGGATCGTGCAGGCCAACACTGCCGCCATACAGATCGAGGGACGCCAGAACAGGCGCCTGCAGCGCCAACACAATGCCAGTCAGAGGCAGTTGCAGGTAGAAACAAATGGCGTGCTGACCCGCATTGCCATTGCCTTGTAGGGGATGCAGGCAGCATCTCCATCCATCTCCAGGAGCGTCAGCCCAGGGGATGAACCGCCACGAGATGCCCCACCCGAGTCATCGCCACTACACCTGCGGAGCAGAACCCTGGGCACGAGGCATGGACCGCGAGAGGGCAAGTGACTGTCCCAAGGACAATGGCACCACAAGTGCAGCTCAGAGTCTGAGGTTTTTTTTTGGGGTGACGTGCACAGAGGCATGTGCCGTGCACCTGTAAGGGCTTGCCATGGCGGACAATGGCATGGTCCAAATTTTTATTTTCCTTTTCACGGACCCAGACCGTGGGACATATGAGTCACCCTCACTGATGTCACAGCACCATCGGACTGCACACGGTCAGGAGTGCAGACGTGTCTATGGTGACTGGACACCGGTTTGCAGGGTTTTCCCAGTGATGTCAGTGCTACGGTGTGACTTGTGTGTGTGTATGTGTGTGTGGCCAATGTGTCCAGACAGGCACAAGGACATTTCTGCCAGCACTGCGTGTCAACTGGCAGGGGTCACCTTGGATCGTCGGGGAGAGGTTATCCCCACGACCGTGTGGATGTGGTATGAATGGACAGCAGCATCATTGATGCCTTGGCTTGGCGTTGATGCTCCCAAGTCCTGCGCGGTGGACTTGGGCAAAACCAATGTGAGGTGGATGTGGTGTGTGTGAGCTAGGGACCACAGTGGTGTGCATGTGTGCATTGTCCGTGTGCCATGATGAATGTGTGTGTTTAACGTGCAAAGATGCATTCCACAAGGCAACTCCTGACTGCTGTTCCTTCAGCACATGGGGTAGCCTCGGGCAGGGGGGGACTGTGTGGCTCGGGGTCAGGTCATCAATCTCCAGGCCCTTTCTCATGGCGTAGTTGTGCATCACGCAACATGCACCGATGATCTGGCACACAAAGTTTGGGGAATACAACAGGGCCCCCCCGGACTTATCCAGGCATCGGAAACGGGACTTCAGGATGCCAAATGTGCGCTCCACCACTGCACGGTGCGTATGTGTGCAGCATTGTATCTTCTCTCTCCTCTGGTTTGTGGATTCCGGTATGGAATCAGGAGATGGGGCCCAAGTGCATATGCAGAGTCACCTGGAAGGGAAAAGACAGGAGGATGTTAGCCGTGCATGTGCCCCTCGTGATGTCTGCATCATGGGGTCGGACAGTCATGCCTGACTCCCATGTCACTCACCAAGCAGCCAGCTGTCCCTGTACACGTTCTGTTCGAATTCCGTTGGGATGGTGCTTTGACGGTATATGTAGCTGTCGTGGCTGGCCCCGGGGTGTTTGGCACGGACGTGCCATATGAGGCATTGGGCATCGGCTATCACCGGTACGTTGATGGAATGCCACTGCTTACGATTGCGGTATATGTGCTCTGTGGCACGGGGGGGCCATAGTGCTACATGTGTGCAATCAATGGCCCTGACGGTGCGTGGGAATCCGGCTTTGCTGTAGAAATCCTGCATTGCCTTCTGCCACAGGTGCTCATGGGTGGGTTTGATGATGTGGTGGGACATGAGTGTGAGGATTGCGGGGACAACCTGGTGCATCTGCTCATGGTGGATTGTGACATCCCAGACACGACTCCACTTGTACGTTGGAAAGATCCACTGGCGAGGAAATGGAGTGTTGCCAGTACCTTGACCAGTGGCTACACTGCATGTGAGCGTCCCATCTGGCTGGTGATTTCATCATGCAGGGCTGTGGCTAATTCCAGGATGGCATCAGGGCTGAATCTGAAGATGCGGTACACCTCCGCTTCCCCCATGCCGAAGACGTTCATGCGCGTTCGGTATATCCTCTCCTGTGCCCTCCTCCATGCCTGTTGATGCAGTAGTGCTATGACCATGGCTGCCCCTGGCATGTTGGCATACGGATGTGTTGTCCTGCTAGTGTGGTTGCTCTGCTCGTCCGTAACGGTGCTGCTGCAGCTGCTCTCCAGCTGACCTGTGCGTGTCTGTTGCCCGGTTGCACCTCATTTATGGGGAATAACTTTACGCCGACGTACAACTTACGCGCATCTCGCGCAACAGCTACATAATATCCATCCAACAATCTAGGACCATCAGAGGAGAAACACACCAGTTGGATGTTATCTGTGATTTAAAGATACGTTCTGAGTCGGGTTCACACTGACACGACAGTCATACGACTTTCATTCTACTTTGTTCTGCGACATCAGTCCCACATTGGTCCTACATCCATCCGACTTGAATGAACAGGATACTAATTTGATCTGACTTTGTGATAGTCTGACTTGTTCTTTGACCAATCAAAACAATCCCAGAGTGAGATAAATTCCTTTTACTGCTGCTGTAATCATATGTCGGATGTCAAAAGTCATATGGTAAGGACAAGGCTCCTACTTTGATCCGACTTCAATGATATTCAATGGGCTGAAGTAGGATCAAAGTCAGACCAAAGTAGTACAGGGAGCTTTTTAAAAGTCGGACCAACTTGTGTCGTACCAGTTAAGACAGCTCTCATAGGGAAACATTGTCTTTCACATGTCATGCTACATGAGCTCCCAATGTCAGAGCATTTGTCGCACCAGTGTGAACCCAGCCTAAGGTGAGGAGGAGGAAGTGACCGTGTGTTGCCTGTGTGACCTGTAAAATGGCACCTAGGAGAAACAGAGGTAACAGATCCAGGCTGCAAAATTAGCAGCTCTCATTCAGCTAGTGAAGGAACGTCCAGTGTTGTATGACACTCATGATGTTAATTACAAGGATATGTCCAAGAAGGAGAGAGCCTGGCAGGAGATTAGTGAACAGTACTATGAGGACTGGAATTCATGGACAGACAGTGTGCATGGTGAAATATGTAAGTGATACTAGTTTTTGGAACAAAAAAAAAAAATCGGCATAGGGTCCCCCTCCCAGATCAATACCAGGCCCTTAGGTCTGGTATGGATATTGAGGGAAACCCTAACGCCAACATTTTAAAAAAAAAATGGCGTGGGGGGTCCCCCCTAAATCCATACCAAACCCTTATCCGAGCACGCAGCCTGGCAGTCCAGAAAGAGGGAGGGGACGAGCGAGCGCCCTCCCCCCTGAACCGTACCAGGCCGCATGCCCTCAACATGGGGGGGGGGGGGGGAAAGGGCCTCTTCCCGACAACCCTTGCCCGGTGGTTTCGGGGTCTGTGGGCAGGGGGCTTATCGGATCCCGCCCCCCTTATGTAAATGAGTATTGGTGTACATCAGGGGTGTCAAACTGGCGGCCCTCCAGCTGTTGCAAAACTACAAGTCCCATGAGGCATTGCAAGGCTAACAGTTACAAGCATGCCTCTCACAGGCAGAGGCATGATGGGACTTGTAGTTTCGGAACATCTGGAGGGCCGCCAGTTTGACACCCCTGGTGTATAGGGATGAGCCGAACATACCCGGGTTCGGTTCGCACCAGAACGTTCGAACAGACCGCGCGAACATTTAGAACCCCATTGAAGTCTATGGAACTCGAACGTTCGAATTCAAAAACGCTCATTTTAAAGACCAATATTCAATTTAATGTTGGAAAACGTCGTTCAGAACCCGGGTCTTGGCCCAGGGAACATGTATCAATGGAAAAAAATGTTTTAAAAACGGCCGTTTTTTCCGGAGCAGCGATTTTAATGATGCTTAAAGTGAAAAAAAAATAAATGAAAAATTCCTTTAAATATCACACCTGCTGTGTGTCTATAGTAGTGGCACGTGTTTAGAAATGTCCCTGCACAACATGAAATTATTATAAGAACAAAGTAATTTAATACTGCTTGCGCACGTGCTGTGTGGCAACAATATCTTGATTATTTTAGGGGTGGTGGGGGGGGCCATTATTTTTTTGTGAAAGCAAAATTGTAGAAAAAAGGGCTTCCCTCAAACATACTGTAATTTGAGCGCAACAAAGAGCCACGTGCAAAGTATTGCATCAAAAACTGTTATTATGCGCCCCTGTTACACAGGGGCACAAAAAATTGTCCTTAGGCACAACACAACACTGCAACCCCTCCCAATAACTGTAATTGGAGCACAACAAGGAGCCACGTGCAAAGTATTGCATCAAAAACTGTTATTATGCGCCCCTGTTACACAGGGGCAGAAAAATGTGTCCGTAGGCACAACACAACACTGCAACCCCTCCCAATAACTCTAATTGGAGCGCAACAAGGAGCCACGTGCAAAGTATTGCATCAAAATGTTTTATTATGCGCCCCTGTTACACAGGGGCAGAAAAATTAGGCCTTAGGCACAACACAACACTGCAACCCCTCCCAATAACTGTAATTGGAGCACAACAAGGAGCCACGTGCAAAGTATTGCATCAAAAATTGTTATTAGGCGCCCCTGTTAAAATCTAGCTATCAGCAAGAAAAGTGAGGAGGAGAAGGATATTCCATCAGCAGCGTAACATGACAGTCACTCAGCATCAGCATATGCAGTCTCAAAGGGATCTGACATTTCAACAAAAACATCTTATTCAGTAACATCAGCATCAGGTGATTGATAGCTGGTGTTGATCCAAGCCTGATTCATTTTGATGAAGGTCAGTCGATCAACAGAGTCGGTGGAGAGGCGCACCCTGTGATCGGTCACAAAACCTCCAGCAGCACTGAATGTGCGTTCTGAAAGAACACTGGATGCAGGGCAAGCCAGTAGCTCAATTGCGTATTGTGCAAGCTCTGGCCAGTGATCCATCCTTAAGACCCAGTAAGCCAGAGGATTTTCGGTGGGGAAGGTGTCCAAGTCGGATCTTGCCGCTAGGTATTCCCGGACCATGTAAACCAGAAGCTGGCGATGGTTGCTGGAACCGCTCAGACCTTGGGGCTGTGGACTAAAAAATTGTCTGAACGCATCGGTCAGACGGCCACCTTCTCCACCGCTCCTTCTCTGACTCACCAAAGCCTCAGCAAGACGTTGTCCAGGGCCAGGTTTTGGTAATCCCCACGGTTCTGGGAACGCATTGCACAGACCCTTCTGCAGGGCCTCCCGCAGAAGTTTCATCTTCTGCTCCCTCTGTGATGGCAACATAAGGTCCCCTGACCCAGTTCTGCTGCCATATTGGCACAGGTACTCATTGATGGCCCTCTGCTGCGTGTGCAGCCGCTGCAGCATGGCCAACGTAGAGTTCCATCTGGTGGGCATGTCACAGATTAGGCGGTTCTTGGGCAGGTTGTATTCCCTCTGGAGGTCTGTCAGCCGAGCAGTGGCATTATATGACCTCTGGAAATGCACACAGACTTTCCTGTCCTGCTTCAGGACATCCTGTAAGCCCGGGTACCTGCCCAAGAACCGCTGCACCACCAAATTGAGAACATGCGCAAAACAGGGCACATGGGTGAGTTTTCCCTGTCGCAGGGCAGAGAGGAGGTTGGTGCCATTATCCCTGACCACCATTCCAGGCTTCAGCTGGCGTGGCGTCAACCACCTCTGAGCCTGCCCCTGCAGAGCTGAAAGAACCTCTTCCCCAGTATGGCTCCTGTCTCCCAAGCACACCAGCTCTAGCACCGCATGGCATCTCTTGGCCTGCATTCCGGCGTAGCCCCTCGTACGCCTACGGAGCACGGCTGGTTCTGAGGAAACATCACCACAGGAAGAGGCCACAGAGGAAGAAGAAGAGGAGGGGGTGGAGGAGAGATGTGTGTCACAAGCAGTAGTAGTGTTTTGGAGGCGTGGTGGCGGAACAACCTCCAAAACTACTGTACCTTGCCCTGCGTCCTTCCCAGCTGCCAGCAGAGTCACCCAATGGCCGTAAAAGACAGGTAACGTCCCTGTCCATGCCTGCTGGACCATGAGTCAGCGGTAAGATGCACCTTACCACTGACCGCCCTGTCCAGCGAGGCATGGACATTGCCTTCCACATGACGGTAGAGAGCCGTAATCGCCTTCCGTGAGAAAAAGTGGCGTTTGGGTACTTGCCACTGAGGTACTGCACATTCCACAAACTCACGGAAGGGGGCAGAATCTACCAACTGAAAAGGTAACAGTTGAAGTGCTAGCAATTTTGCTAAGCTAGCATTCAACCGCTGGGCATGAGGATGGCTGGGAGTGTACTTTTTTTCGGCGCTGCAGCAGCTGGGGCAGGGAAATTTGTCTGGTACTATCAGTAGATTGCCCGCATGTACTACCACTACTAGGTTGTGACACACCTATTTCTACAACTTCAGCTTTGGTTTTTGGTGTGGGTCTTTCTGGTATGCTTGCCAACGAGCTGCATGGCAGCTCGACATATGTCTGGACAAGCATGTGGTGCCCAAGCGGGTGATGTTTTGGCCACGCGAGATACGCTTGAGACATATGTTGCAAACAGCAAAGGTACGATCTGATGGACATGTTTCAAAAAAGGCCCACACCAAAGAACTTTTGCAGTACCGTTGAGACACAGCAGTGCCACGTAATGCCGTTGGTGTGCTGCCCTTAAGCTGACCCCTGGAGGGCATCCTGCCTCTTTGGAGATGTGCCTGTGCCTCATCCTCCTCCTCTTCCTCCTTCTCTCTCCTATAAGGCACCCAGGTAAGAGTCAGTGACCTCATCATCCCCTCCCTCCTCATCATCACTGTCGACAACCTGGCAGTATGCTCCAGCTGGGGGAACATCATTCCCAGATTGTTGTCCCTCTCGGCCACCCCCTCTCCCTGGGCTCACATCAATGCCTTCCTCTATCTGTGTTCCGTCATCGGAGTCTTCAAAACGCTGCGCATCTTCATGCAGCATGTACCCAACACTGTGTTGGAACAGTTCGGGGGACTCCTCAGGAGGACACGGTGGGACTAGGGAAGGATTGTGTGATGCCATTGTGCAGAGGGAAGAGGACGTCTTGGCAGCTGCTTTGCCAGACAAACTATGATCAGTCTGTGTGAGAGAGGATGAGGAGCCATGATTAAGCACCAGCTCAGTGCGAAACGCGTCGGCGGTTCCCCTGTTCCTTTGCTGTGACCTTGTGAAGTGATGTATTTGCTGTTCGTTTGAATAAAGACAACCTTTTTGGTTATTGGAGTGCGGCTATCCATTTCCTCTCTTCGTATCTCTTCCATCTGGTGGGCATGTCACAGATTAGGCGTTTCTTGGGCAGGTTGTATTCCCTCTGGAGGTCTGTCAGCCGAGCAGTGGCATTATATGACCTCCGGAAATGCACACAGACTTTCCTGGCCTGCTTCAGGACATCCTGTAAGCCCAGGAACCTGCCCAAGAACCGCTGCACCACCAAATTGAGAACATGCGCAAAACAGGGCACATGGGTGAGTTTTCCCTGTCGCAGGGCAGAGAGGAGGTTGGTGCCATTATCGCTGACCACCATTCCAGGCTTCAGCTGGCGTGGCGTCAACCACCTCTGAGCCTGCCCCTGCAGAGCTGAAAGAACCTCTTCCCCAGTGTGGCTCCTGTCTCTCAAGCACCGCATGGCATCTTATGGCCTGCATTCCTGCGTAGCCCCTCGTACGCCTACGGAGCACGGCTGGTTCTGAGGAAACATCACCACAGGAAGAGGCCACGGAGGAAGAAGAAGAGGAGGGGTGGAGGAGAGAGGTGTGTCACAAGCAGTAGTAGTGTTTTGGAGGCGTGGTGGCGGAACAACCTCCAAAACTACTGTACCTTGCCCTGCGTCCTTCCCAGCTGCCAGCAGAGTCACCCAATGGGCCGTAAAAGACAGGTAACGTCCCTGTCCATGCCTGCTGGACCATAAGTCAGCGGTAAGATGCACCTTACCACTGACCGCCCTGTCCAGTGAGGCATGGACATTGCCTTCCACATGCCGGTAGAGAGCCGTAATCGCCTTCCGTGAGAAAAAGTGGCTTTTGGCTACTTGCCACTGAGGTACTGCACATTCCACAAACTCACGGAAGGGGGCAGAATCTACCAACTGAAAAGGTAGCAGTTGAAGTGCTAGCAATTTTGCTAAGCTAGCATTCAACCGCTGGGCATGAGGATGGCTGGGAGTGTACTTCTATCGGCGCTGCAGCAGCTGGGGCAGGGAAATTTGTCTGGTACTATCAGTAGATTGCCCGCATGTACTACCACTACTAGGTTGTGACACACCGATTTCTACAACTTCAGTGCAGGCTTCAGAGAGGACTGGGGGTCTAGTGGGGTTGGAGGTCACAGAAGGGCAAGGGGAGGTCCGCTTTGGTCTTTGGTGTGTGTCTTTCTGGTATGCTTGCCAACGAGCTGCATGGCAGCTCGACATATGTCTGGACAAGCATGTGGTGCCCAAGCGGGTGATGTTTTGGCCACGCGAGATACGCTTGAGACATATGTTGCAAACAGCAAAGGTACGATCTGATGGACATGTTTCAAAAAAGGCCCACACCAAAGAACTTTTGCTGTACCGTTGAGACACAGCAGTGCCACATAATGCAGTTGGTGTGCTGCCCTTAGGCTGACCCCTGGAGGGCATCCTGCCTCTTTGGAGATGTGCCTGTGCCTCATCCTCCTCCTCTCTCCTATCAGGCACCCAGGTAGAGTCAGTGACCTCATCATCCCCTCCCTCCTCATCACTGTCGACAACCTGGCAGTATGCTCCAGCTGGGGGAACATCACTCCCAGATTGTTGTCCCTCTTGGCCACCCCCTCTCCCTGGGCTCACATCAATGCCTTCCTCTATCTGTGTTCCGTCATCGGAGTCTTCAAAACGCTGCGCATCTTCATGCAGCATGTACCCAACACTGTGTTGAAACAGTTCGGGGGACTCCTCAGGAGGACATGGTGGGACTAGGGAAGGATTGTGTGAAGCCATTGTGCAGAGGGAAGAGGACGCCTTGGCAGCTGCTTTGCCAGACAAACTATGATCAGTCTGTGTGAGAAAGGATGAGGAGGATGAGGACGGCTTGGTCATCCACTCCGCTAATTTCTCTGCATGTTGAGGCTCAACACGGCCAGCTCCTGAAAAGAAGGACGAGTGGCCACGGCCACGTGCTGAAGAGGATGCACCACATCCACCACCAGCGTTACCTCTAGATGCAGAGCCTGCTTGCCCTCGTGACTCTCTGCCTCTCTTTGTCCTTCCAGACATATTTATGCGTTCAGGTGCTATGTAACAGCACACGCGCAGTGACACCAACTGCGTTCAGGTGGTATGTAACAGCACACACGCAGTGACAACAACTGCATTCAGGTGGTATTAAAATGCACACGCGCAGTAAGAGCGACTGCGTTCAGGTGCTATGTAACAGCACACACGCAGTGACACCAACTGCGTTTAGGTGGTATTAAAATGCACACGCGCAGTAAGAGCGACTGCGTTCAGGTGCTATGTAACAGCACACACGCAGTCACACCAACTGCGTTTAGGTGGTATTAAACTGCACACGCGCAGTAAGAGCGACTGCGTTTCTGTGCAAATAAATAGCACACATGCAGTAACAGGTAATGCGTGTATGTGCAATTAACTAGCACACATTGAATAACACAGAGTACTATGTTTCAGCTAAACCCTAATGCAGGCAATACAACACGTTAGAGCACTGCATCAAGCACAATCTCCTGCCTGACAGATACTAATAGCAGATCAAGCTGAGCTATACAGTTTATAAATATATTGACAACTCCTAGGGATGTGAATATATTCTCTACAAACTGTAGATTTAACTATACTGACTAGCCTTCCTGCTCTATCTATCTATCTATCTATCTGGTAGAAAAGACACTGGGGCTGATTTACCAAGCCTTTACTCCATGACTCATGGAGTAAAAGCAGGAGTAACAGCCGTTTTGACATTTACTATTGAAATACGCTGCTAGTGCAGTGCATTTTAATAGTTACTAATGTGCTCAGTGCGCCCAGGAGAGGGCGCATGGTGCGCCTGATAGACCTGGCGCACGGCACATTGAAATGTAAATATCGGGGATTTGGGCTGGAGTTTATTAGGGGAGGGAGGGGGTGATGCAGGGGAAGTGAAGTGACATGTGTTTGAAAGTGTTTGGCGGGCTGAATTGAAAGTGAAAGTGTTTTTTGAAAACAGATCCCCGTACGCTTACACAGTGCGCCTGAACCTCGGGAGGTTCATTTGCATACTGGGCATGCGTAGATAGAAATTTCGGAGCTTCCCGTGCGCCTTGTCAGTACGCCGAGAAAATCTTGGTAAATACCAAGCGGCGTACCCGTGATTGCGCTGCGTGACGCGGCGCACAGGAATCTCCAACCTGTTTTCAGCCATGAAGGGGAACTCCGCGCCAAATTTCAAACTTGAAATCGGCGCGGGTCCCCCTCCAGGGGTACATTAGGCTCATAGGCTTGGTCCGGAACGTGAGGGGTTAAACCCGCGCCGAAAATCGGCGCGGGGTTCCCCCCCAGATCCAAACCAAGCCCTCATCCCAAGCACGCAGTCTGGCCTGGACAGGAATGGGGGTGGGGACGAGCGAGCGCCCCCCCCCCTCCTGAGCCGTACCAGACCGCATGCCCTCAACATGGGGGAGTGTGTGCTGTGGGGGAGGGGGGCACTGCCCCCCCACCCCACAGCACTCTTGTCCCCATGTCGATAGGGACAAGAGCCTCTTCCCGACAACCCTTGCCATTGGTTGTCAGGGTATGCGGGCGGGGACTAATCGGAATCTGCGAGCCCCCTTTAATAAGGGGGCCCCCAGATACCGGCCCCCCACCCTATGTGAATGAGTATGGGGTACATCGTACCTCTACCCATTCACCTGGGGAAAAGTGTAAAGTAAAATAAAAACACAACACAGAATAAAATATTTTATTAATCAACTCCGGGCCACCCCCTTTCTTCTTTAGCTCTTTCACAAGGGGGGGTTTCTTCTTTCCCGATCTTCCGCCGGGACCCTGGGCTTCGGTGATTTCTGCCGGGGGAGGGCGCCATCCCCCGGTCCTCTCCGGAGCCTTCCGCCGGGGGCCCCCACCCCATTTAAGCTCTTTTACATTAGGGGGGGCATCCGGACTTCGGCGAGTTCTGCCGGGGGATGGCGCCTATCCCCCGGTCTTTCCGGTGCCTTCCGCCAGGGGTCCAGTCTTGTTCCTCGTCTTCTGCTGGGGGTGCGCCAACTCTCCGGTCTTTTCTCTGCTCCCTCTTCTGCCTGGCTCCCCCGCGGAGCCAGGGCTTCCTTTCCGCTTCTTTCTTCTCTGTTCCTTCTTCTGCCTGTCTCCTCCGGGAGCACAGGGCTTTCTTTCCGCTCTCTTCTTCCTTTTCTTTCATTGGATGTTGACACGACGAGGTTCCGCGCTGACATGCAGTGTGAGCGGCGGGCATCGACTTATATAGGGCAATGCCACCATGTGACCTCAACCCATGTGACATCACATTCCCTGGGCATGATGGGAATGCGATGTCACATGGGTTGAGGTCACATGGTGGTATTGCCCTATATAAGTCAATGCCCATCGCTCACACGGCACTCCAGCGCCGAACCTCGTCGTGTCAACATCGAATGGAAGAGAAGGGAGAAGACAAGCTCTGTGCTCCGCGGAGGAGCCAGGCAGAAGCGGAAGGCACCGCAGAAGCCCGCGGGTGTCGCCCCCCAGCGGAAAACATCGTAGAAGCCCGGGACCCTCCCCCATAGGCAGGAAGCCTCATGGTGAAGGGGGTCCCGGCGAAATACGGCGCTGAAGACGGGGGGGCAGGTGCACCCCCCCGCGAAAGACGGCGAAGCCCGGGGCCTAATGGGGTGGTGGTGGGGGGCCCCGGCAGAAGACCCCCAGCTGATTAATAAATTAATTTATTAATGTGTGTGGTGTTTTATTTATGTACATTTTTTTTCCCCCAGGTGAATGGGTAGGGGTACAATGTACCCCATACTCATTCACATAGGGTGGGGGGCCGGAATCTGGGGGCCACCTTATTAAAGGGGCCTCAGATTCTGATAAGCCCCCCGCCTGCATACCCCGACAACCAACGGCCAGGGTTGTCAGGAAGAGGCTCTTGTCCCTATCGACATGGGGACAAGAGTGCTGTGGGGTGGGGGGGCAGTGCCCCCCTCCCCCACAGCACACACTCCCCCATGTTGAGGGCATGTGGTCTGGTACGGCTCACGAGGGGGGGGGGCGCTCGCTCGTCCCCACCCCCATTCCTGTCCGGCCAGACTGCGTGCCTGGGATAAGAGCTTGGTTTGGATCTTGGGGGGGACCCCACGCTGGTTTTCGGCGCGGGTTTAACCCCTTATGTTCCAGACCAAGTCCAAGAGCCTGGTATGCACCTGGAGGGGAACCCCCTTTTTTTTTTGGTCTGGAGTTCCCCTTCGTGAACAGCGATCTGTCATTTACCCATGTCAGTGCCACCCCCCCCTTCAGTTAGAACACACCCAGGGAACATATTTAACCCCTCCCTCGCACCTAGTGTTAACCCCTTCCCTGCCAGTGGCATTTTTATAGTAAGCAATGCATTTTTATAGCACTGATCGCTAGAAAAATGCCAATGGTTCCAAAAAAGTGTCCGATGTGTCTGCCATAATGTCGAAGTACCGATAAAAATCGCTGATCGCCGCAATAACTAGTTAAAAAAAAAAATAACCAAAATGCCATTTTTTGTAGACGCTATAACTTTGCCAAAACCAATCAATAAACGCTATTTGCGAGTTTTTGGAACCAAAAAGATGTAGAATATGTATCGGCCTAAACTGAGGGATTTTTTTATTTTTTATAATATATATTTTTGGGGATATTTATTATAGCAAAAAGTCACAATTATTCTTTTTTTTTTTTTTTTAATTGTCGCTCTATTTTTGGTTATAGCTCTAAAAAATAAAAAAAACGCAGAGGTGATCAAATACCACCAAAATAAAGCTCTCTTTGTGGGAAAAAAAAGGCTGCCAATTTTGTTTGGGAGCCACGTCGCATGACTGCGCAATTGTCAGTTAAAGCGACGCCGTGCCGAATCACAAAAACTGGCCCGGTCATTGACCAGCAATAAGGTCTGGGGCTCAAGTGGTTACAAATTAACAAAACACTAAAGTTAGCCCAATTTTTGGTGATAATGTGAAAGATGATGTTACACCGAGTAAATAGATACCTTACATGTCACGCTTTACTATTGCAAACACTCCTGGAATGGGGCCAAAATTCAATACTTGAAAATCCCCATAGGCGACCTTTTTTTTTTTCAGGTTACCAGTTTATAGCTACAGAGAAAGTCCAGTGCTAAAAGTATTACTCTCGCTCTAACGCACGCGTCAATACCTCACATGTGTGGTTTGAACGTTGTTTACATATGTGGGCGGGACGTACGCAAGTCCCGCCCACATATATAAACATCGTTCAAACCACACATGTGAGGTATTGACGCGTGCGTTAGAGCGAGAGCAATACTTTTAGCATTAGACCTTCTTTGTAACTATAAACTGGTAACCTGAAAAAAAAAAAAAGGTCGCCTATGGGGATTTTCAAGTACTGAATTTTGGCCCCATTTCAGGCGTGTTTGCAATAGTAAAGCGTGACATGTAAGGTATCTATTTACTCGGTGTAACATCATCTTTCACATTATCACCAAAAATTGGGCTAACTTTAGTGTTTTGTTAATTTGTAATCACTTGATCCCCGGACCATATTGCTGGTCAATGACCGGGACAGTTTTTGTGATTCGGCACGGCGTCGCTTTAACTGACAATTGCGCAGTCGTGCGACGTGGCTCCCAAACAAAATTGGCAACCTTTTTTTTCCCACAAATAGATTATTAAATGTGCGTGTTCACTTCGACCTCCCCTTCAGGCTGGAAAGCATGAGATCAGGGGGAAAAAAAAAAAAAAAAGCTCTCATGCCATTGCAGCTTTGTTCCTACATGTGTGATGAACTGAGTCTGCTCAGACACTTAGAAAAAATTATCCTTTCTTTTTAAAAGGTGAAAATCACTTGGATGGTCATAGAAGCTTGGTTGGGTTAATACCAGGTGGAAGCACTTACAAGCTCACCCAAACTAGAGACTGCAATTTGTTCATGTGATTTCAATTGCTTCATTGTTATAAAAAGCATAGATCGATCAGTCCTCAGCTGCCCTCATAGGGGCAGGCAGGCAGAAATGCTGTTGCCAAACACAAATGTAGTTTGTTGCATGTTTTTGTTTTATTTTGCCAATGGTTTTTGTTTATTTTTAAATGATGTTCACTTTGATGTATTTGTCTCTGCTGCCTTATTTTATGAAAAATTTGTGAAGATGTTGCGACGTTAAACCTATGTTTATTTTGATTTTTGAAATGTATTTTTGTTTGTGTTTGTTTGTCTTTTTTTGCTTTCCTTGTTTTGTTGACCAATAAAAATTACTTTAAATTTTTGAAGTTTGTATTTTGTTACTTTTTCATGCTACATATTTTGACAGCTGCAGCTGAAGTAGGTTTGGGCCTAACAAATTATGTGTGATTTTTGTCTAAGCTTCTTTCCTGGTGTGTAATCATGAAATGTTTGCCATGTTTATTCTCCATGACTTTAAAGACAAAGTGGTAAGTATATTCTTTTTACTGCAGTGGTCCTCAGCCCTCAAGTACCCCCGACAGGACATGTTTTGTGGATTTCTCTTATCAAGAATTGCTGTCCAGACTGTCTTTTAAAGCACATGTGCAAGATGAAGGAAAACCTGCAAACATGGCCTGTTGGGGGGGGGGGGGGGTTGCTATTGGTGGACAGGCTTGAAGTGCTGATTTACAGCACTGTGCTTAAATCTAGCGCAAGGCAATCCTATTCAAATTGTGGGTGTTTGAGGGAAGCCAAGTGAGTGTTAGAACACCTGCTTGTGTTTTTTTTGGGTTGAGCTTTGTGTCCCTTTTCTTAAAATTGGCTTCACTTCCTGTCACACAGCTGAACAGGAAGTGAGGTTAAAACCCTACCAGTGTCTTTTCTTGGGGACACAGGTCAATCTAACTAGTGTCCCCATTAAGCAAATTGCACTCCAGCACTGCTGTGCACACCCCAAATCATGGGTCTTCAAACTACGGCCCTCCAGTTGTTCAGGAACTACAATTCCCATCATGCCTAGTCATGTCTGTGAATGTCGGTGCATTACAAGGCCTCATGGGATGTGTAGTTCTACAACAGCTGGAGGGCCGTAGTCTGAGGATCCCTGCCCCAAATGATTATTTAGTTTGGGGTTTAGTAAAGGCAAAGCCACTCTGCAAGTACAAGCATAGTTGCTGACAATCATAGAGGAAGCACTGATGGTTTTAACATCCAATCCTGTAGAAGCAAAGTTGTTTTGTTTTCTTCCTTGCTTTGCACTTGTAGTGCAAAGTGGATTTGCCTTTAGTAAATGGACCCCAAAGTCCCTAATAATAATTTGGGGTGTACACAGCAAAATGCTAGAGTGCAATTTACATAATGGGACACTATTTAGATTGATCTCTGTGTCCCCAAGAAAAGATATTAGTAAGGTTTTACCCTCACTTCCTGTTTGGCTATGTGACAGGAAGTGAATTAATTTGATTAGAAAGGGTGAAAACACCTCACAAATGTTGTCACTATCAGGGGTGCAGACATCCCCAAAAAATGAGCAGATAATACTTATTTGCAAATTAATAATTTTTTAGTTAACATTGGGTGGTGTTTGTGGGGTGCCCTAACACACACATTCATACATATTAGCAACGCTGTATCCTGGCCTATTGGCATGGTTATATTTTCTTAGGCCTCTCAATAAAACTCTATGAAATTTGTGCTTAAACTAGAACTATAATCAACACTTTTTATTTTCTTTCATTTTGGATAGAGTGAGGGAGGGTTATAGGCCCTGTCAGTTTATTTTGTATTATCTGTGTCCAATTGGGGAGATTTGCCTTCACTTCCTGCCCCATAGCCAAACAGGAAGTGAGAGAAAAACTATGCAAACTAAGGGAGTCCAGTAACCCCCTCCCCCCCCCCCAGAACTAGTGTGTGTATGCCCTGAAAATTCCTGGGCAGGTGATACAAAAACAGGGTGTGGCTTTGACAGAAAGGGGTGGCTCATTTTTCTATTAGGAGGTGCAGAAATGTAGTCAGGCCTAGGGCAGCACAAAACCTAAATATACTACTGCATATTAGGGCTTATTTAGACCGGATCCGATTTACAGCATGTTTTTATAGTGTGAGAGGAAACCCACGCAGGCACAGGGAGAACATGCAAACTCCATGCAGATGGTGTCACGGGCGGGATTCGAACCAGCGACCCTTTTGCTGCTAGGTCAAAGTGCTATACACTACACCACTGTGCTGAACGAACATGATTGCAGCTGAAAGCATGAGATCTTTTTTTTTTATTTCCAATACCATGCTTTCCAGCCTTATTGACCCCGCCTCTCTCCATAAAGAGGACCTGTCACACACTAGTCCTATTACAAGGGATGTTTACATTCCTTGTAATAGGAAGAAAAGTGATCCAAAATCAAAAAAGTGCAAGCAGAAAAATATGAGCTAAAAAACAAAAACAAAAAAAAACGCCCCTGTCCCTAGAAGCTCGCACTCAGAAGCGAATATGCATGTAAGTCCCCACATATGTAAACACCATTAAAACCACACATGTGAGGTATTGACGCATGCGTTAGAGCGAGAGCAATAATTCTAGCCCTAGACCTCCTCTGTAACTCTGAACTGGTCACCTGTATAAAAAAAACAAGCATCGCCTATGGATATTTTTATGTCCCGAAGTTTGGCGCCATTCCATGAGTGTGTGACTAGTTGGTATCTATTTACTCGGTGTAACATCATCTTTCACATTATCCATAAAAATTGGGCTAACTTTACTGTTTTGTTATTTTTTAATTCATGGACCGTGTTTTTTTTTGGGCCAAAAAAAAAAAGGCGTTAGAAAAATGATTGCGCAAATACCGTTGGAAATCAAATAAAAAATGACCGCCACTTTATTCCCTAGGGTGTCTGCTAAAAAATTATATATAATGTTTGGGGGTCCTGAGTAATTTCCCAGGAACAAAATATAATTTTTACATGAAGGAGAGAAGTGCCAGAATAGGCGCGGTATGGAAGTGGTTAAAGTGAAATAATAAAAGTGAAATATGTGCTGTTCTCCTTATAGTTATTTGTACATTGTATTCTTAATTTTTATTTCTCCATGTTTGTTTTCATGCATTTCTTTCACTGCTGCCATCTGCTGGCCAGAATTTGCATGCCACACACGTCTCTGTTTTGGTTAGTGAAGTTTTTTGTATTCGGAGGCGTGGACTCTTGCTGGGCAGGTCTCTTCACTGGGGGCAGCCATTTCAGTATCTCCTCATGGCTGAGTGACTAGACACTCCACATTTTTGGGCTCGAGAAGGCATCAGTTTTTGACCACGCAGAAGTCACGCAGAAGTCAGCAGTAGTTAGCAGCAGCTCAGCAGCAGCCACAGCAGCTAGCCTCAGGACATATTCTAACAAGTCAGCATTGATACCACTACTACAGAACAGTATTGTATCACCGTTTGTTGTCTTATCTGGATTGAATAAACCCACGCTGATTTCATCTTCATGTCTGAGTCTGGATCCATCTAACCTGAACATCTGCCGGTCCTGTCTGCCCCACTGCTTGGATACGAAGGTAGGAAGTCACACAGTTACAATCAGTTATACCTTCATTCGCCTTCATGTGGGAACAGAACAAAATATTCCTTTAAATTTCATACAGGGGGGGGGGGGTGTAAACGCATGTTTCCCATGCTTAGAACTGTCCCTGTACAAGATGTCATTTCTGAAGTGAAAAAAAAGTAAGTTTGAAGTACTCATGGCTATAAAGAATAGTCATTGCTCATTAAAACTAAAAAAAAAAAAAAAAAAAAAAATGTATGGGGGTCCCCCCAAATTAAATTACCAGGCCCTTCAGGTCTGGAATGGATATTAAGGGGAACCCCGCCGTAAAAACCAAAAAAAATGGCGTGGGGTCCCCCCAAATATCCATACCAGGCCCTTCAGGTCTGGTGTGGATTTTAAGGGGAACTCCACCCCAAATGAAAAAAAAAATGGTGTGGAGTCCCCCTAAAAATCCACACCAGACCCTTATCCGAGCACGTTAACCTGGCTGGCCGCAGAAAAGAGGGGGGGACAGAGTGCGGCCCCCCCCTCTCCTGAACCGCACCAGGCCACATGCCCTCAACATGGGGAGGATGACAAGGGCCTCATCCCCACAACCCTTGCCCGGTGGTTGTGGGGGTCTGCGGGCAGGGGGCTTATCAGAATCTGGAAGACCCCTTTAACAAAGGGAACCCCCAGATCCCGGCCCCCCCCTGTGTGAAATGGTAATGGGGTACATTGTACCCCTACCATTTTACCAAAAAAAAGTGACAAAAGTGTGAAAAATTACAGTAGCCGGTTTTTGACAATTCCTTTTAATAAAATCTTCTTTCCGCGGTTCCTTCTTCTTCTTCTTCTTCTTTCCTTCGGGTTTCTTCCTCTGCTTCTTTCCTGTCTTCTCGTCCACATCTTGCCATCTTGCCGTCTTCTCTCATCTTCTTCTCTGTCCGTCGACCTTCTCGTCCACATCTTCTTGATCTTCTGGGTGCTTGAAATTGAAGAGCCCGCCGTGTTTCCGCTCCTGAGACCCGCCCCCCTCTGACGCCACAGGTAAACTCATATGAAAGTCCGCGTGTGGCATATGTGCGTCAGAGGGGGGCGGGGTCACATGAGTGTGACACGGCGGGAACTTCAATTGGAAGCTGCGGCGGCTTTTTCTTCTCCGGAAGTCGCGCTTGAAATTGAATTCCCCCGCCGTGTGACGCTCTGTGACCCCGCCCCCCTCTGACGCACATGACCTTCTAAGGAGTTTACTTGTGGCGTCAGAGGGGGGCGGGTCCCAGGAGCGGAACACGGCGGCCAATTCAAATTCACCCGCAGACCCCCACAACCACCGGGCAAGGGTTATGGGGATGAGGCCCTTGTCCCCATCAACATGGGGACATCCTCCCCATGTTGAGGGCATGTGGCCTGGTGCGGTTCAGGAGAGGGGGGGGCCGCACTCTGTCCCCCCCTCTTTTCTGCGGCCGGCCAGGTCAACGTGCTCGGATAAGGGTCTGGTGTGGATTTTTAGGGGGACTCCACGCCATTTTTTTTTTAATTTGGGGTGGAGTTCCCCTTAAAATCCACACCAGACCTGAAGGGCCTGGTATGGATATTTGCGGGGAATCCACGCCATTTTTTTTTTTTTTTTTACGGCGGGGTTCCCCTTAATATCCATTCCAGACCTGAAGGGCCTGGTAATTTAATTTGGGGGACCCCCTACACATTTTGTTTCTCCTTTATGAATGAATCCCTTTAGAATTGCCAGGAGCCGACAATTCATTATAGCCGCGTGTGAATTTTAAATGGCTTTTTTCCTTCAGAATGTCATTTTTTGCAGAGACAGTTCTAAGTGCAGGAAAAATGCGCTATTTCACATGCTGACATTACACCCCCCCTAGGTACGAAATTTAAAGGAATATTTCACTTTTATTGTTTCACTTTAAGCATTATTAATTTCGCTGCTCCCGAAAAAACGTCCGTTATAAAAAAAACATTGACACATGTTTCCTGGGGCAGGACTGAGGTCCCCAAACACTTTTTAGGACAAAACTTGCAGATTAGTCTTTAAAATGAACACTTTTGATTTCTCCCATAGACTTCTATAGGGAGTTCGGCGCGGCTTTACATATTACTTTCAATGCGCCGGCTGCTACGCTGGTTCATGCGCCTAATTAAGGCTTCACCCGGCGCACTAATTAAGGCATGAACCAGCGCAGCGCACTGACAATAGTAAATCAGCCCCACTGTGTCTCTATCTATCTCTCTCTCTCTAACTGTCTGACTGCTCCTCTCTGTAACAAAGTCGAGAAAACACTACACGAGGCCGCCTTGCAGGCTGCCTTTTATAGTGTGGGGCGTGTACTAAACCCCCCTGAGCCATAATTGGGCAAAGTCAGCCTGGCTTTGGCCAATTATGGCTCTTCGTTTTTGCGCGCTGTGATTGGCCAAGCATGCGGGACATACAGCATGCTTGGCCAATCATCAGCGTTTAACGCCGCAGTGAATTATGGGACATTTTGCGTCACTTGAATTTGGCAGGAACGACCCGTTTTGTTCGAGTTTCGATGAACGATCGAACGACGGATGTTCGGGTCGAACATACGTTCGTATCGAACACGAAGCTCATCCCTACTGGTGTACATTGTACCCCTATCCATTCACCTGAAAAAAGTGAGGCAGTTTTTGACAATTCCTTTAATAAGACTCAAGTATATCCTCTGTCAGTCACAATTTTTTCTTTTTCCGCCGATGGCATGTCTCCGGTTCTTCAGTTGATGTGTTCTGTTTCTCTCTTCTGCCGATGTCTCCGGTCGTTTGCTCCCATTATCTTCTATCTCCACCTCCTCTGTCGCCGCTCTCTCTTGTATCTTCCTGCTTTTCCCAGCTTCCGGTGTCACTCCTACAAAAGATAGGGCGTGTGTGGTGTCTGCTACTGCTTCCTATCCCTGTCGATGCCTCATTAGGTGAAACGCCAGCGTCGGTTTGGAACATCTTTATCAGACACAACCTTTCTTTAGGAAATTCGTTTTTTTCATATGCTGCAAAGAGACACATCCTAATTTGGTTATTGGATATTTTTCTTGTATTTTTTCATTACTGAACCCATGAAAGAAAAGTGGTTGCCAAACCCAGATGTCCATTTTAAACTTTTTTGCAATAAATAGGTTCATATGAACATTTTTAAATTGATTGCACTATGAAGTCCTCTTTTCTTCTCTAATTCTATTTCCTGACCACGACACCTGTGTGAGAGCTGCAAGCAAGCTGAGTGGAACAGAGCGGGAGTGCCTTTTGGAATCAATGAAGACAGATCTCCTGTCACCTCCATCCTTCCGGTATAAAGAAACCCTTACCGTATGCCTATATGATCTCTTGTCATAGAGATCCATCCATTCAGCCCGGATTATTATATCCCTATTTCTGCATATTCAAGCTGTACTAAGTGTGGAGAATCTAGCCGTGCATTTGAGGGGTCACTCAGCGCTCTCACTCATTACCAGTGGACTACATGTGTTTTAAAACACTCTGATAGCTTGTCCTAGTTGACTCATCCACTGTTCATTTATTTTATTTATTTTTTTGTCACTTTTGCTCAGTGTAATATTACCGTTGGAAAACCAGCTATCCTTTGAACAGTGATCGAGTGAACTTCCTTCACATTCAGTGGACTTCACACATTTGTTTGTTTTCTACCTCATTTGGTGGATAAGATACACCACAATATACACTGTTTCCTTTATGTATTCACATTGGGGGTTGCGCTACATTTGTCCTTATTTTTCTTATCTTCCTGTTCCGCCACCGGCCGTTGTTCTCCAAAGGAGAATCGTTCCTTCACCGATGCTCGCCGGTGCAGTTCTGGGCTCTCTGATTTCTGTCAGCTCTTAAATAACGATGGGTCGTGGCCATGCTTTGACGTCATCCTTAGACCCCGCCCTCTTGTTGCATCACGGACTCTGCCTTCTGGGTCCGTGACATCACGGGGGTGGTGGGGTCTGAGGGTGACATCACGGCCACACCCCCTAGCTGGAAAACAAGTGACAGACCCAGGAGTTACCAGAACGGCAGCAGTGCTGAAAGAGCAGGAAACTTTTTCTTATCCTCTGGACAGCGGTGGGCGGCAGTATTGGAGGAATAAAGAAGAGATAGCAGAGCCAGAAGATAGCGGCAAGCTACCGGAGACATCGTGACAGACTTTGGAGCAACATGGGGGGCGTTAATCATAGTAAAGGAATTGTCAAAAAATAAAGAAAACCAGGATGCAGTTTAACACTTTTTTTTTTCAGGTGAATGGGTAGGGGTACAATGTACACCAATACTCATTCACATAGGGGGGGGGGCAGGATCTGGGTGTCCCTTTGTTAAAGGGGGCTTCCAGATTCCGATAAGCTCCCCACCCGCAGACCACCACAACCACCGGGCAAGGGTTGTGGGGGTGAGGCCCTTGTCCCCATCAACATGGGGACAAGGTGCTTTGGGGGGGCAACTCCAAAGCACCTCTCCATTTTGAGGGCATGTGGCCTGGTATAGTCCAGGAGGGGGGGGGGTGCTCTCTCGTCTCCCCCTCTTTTCCTGGCCTGCCAGGCTGCATGCTTGGATAAGGGTTTTTGTTTTGTGTGGGGTTCCCCTTACAATCCATACCAGACCTAAGGGCCTGGTAAAAAATATTTTGGGGGACTCCACACCATTGTTTTTTTACATTTTGGAGTAGGGTTCCCCTTAAAACCCATACTAGGCCTGGGGGGGGGGGGGGGCCCACGCCTTTTTTGTAAACATTTTTTTGGCATGTGATTTCCCCATAAGATCATACGAGGCCCTTGGACCTGGTATGGACTTGAGTGGGGGAAACCAAGTTTTCTAATACAAATTTTTAACCACTTGCCATCTGGGCCTATTCTAGCACCTCTCTCCTACATGTAAAAATCGTAATTTTTTGGTGACAAAATTCCTCAAAACCCCCAAACATTATATATGCTTTTTTAACATACACCCTGGGAAATAAAATAGCACAGGCATTTTTGAAATGCCTTTTTAAAAAAAACGAAAACAGTAAAGTTAGCCCAATTTTTTGGTATAATATGAAAGATGATGTTATGCCGAGTAAATAGATTAAAAATAGATTTAAAATTGCACACACTTGTAGAATGGCGCCAAACTTTGGTACTTAAAAATCTCCATCGGCGGCGCTGAATACATTTTATAGAATTAGGCCCCTTTCACACCGAGGCGTATACGGCATCGGCGGTAAAGCAACGCTATTTTAAGCAGCGCTTTACCATCGTACTTGTAGGGGTATTCAGCCACTAGCGGGGTTCTTTTAACCCCCGCTAGCGGCCGAAAAATAATTAAAACCACCCGCAAATCGCTGCTGCCGACGGTATAGCCGCGGTGCCCATTGATTTCAATGGGCAGGAGCGGTGGAGGAGCGGTATACACACCGCTCCTTCACCGCTCCAAAGATGCTGCTAGCAGGACTTTTTTTTACCGTCCTGCTAGTGCACCACTCCAGTCCTCCAGCTTTCACACTGGAGAAACAGCAGCAGCTCTTTCAGGGTGCTTTGCAGGTGCTATTTTTAGGGTTATAGCGCCTGCAAATCGCCCCAGTGTGAAAGATGTCTTACAGAGGAGGTATAGGGCTATAATTATTACTCTCACTCTAATGATCATGGCGATACCTCACATGTGTGGTTTGAAAACCATGTACATATGCATTCACTTCTGCGCACAAGCTTGGAGGGACGGGGCGCTTTAAAACTCAAAAAATATTTATTTAACCATCTACCAACCGCCGCACAACTATATACGTCAACACTTTGAAGAGAGCTAACTTGGTAATGGCAGCAGCTGCTGCCATAACCGAGGTGTCCATCCCTTCAGGCGGCGGTTCGTTTAACGATAATGGTGGTCTCTGTGGCGGACATCGGTGGGGGGAGAGGGCCCCCCTCCCGCCACTCTCCCGTGCTCTTTGCCGCTTACCGGAGCCGTCCGTAGCGGCGGAGGCGATCGTCCTCTTCCTAGCTGGGTATGGATACGAGTGAGGGGAATATGACCCCCACCTGTCTCTATACAATAGCAGGGCGGAAGCGACGTCAAAAAGCCACTTCCGCCCATAGCTCTTAAAGAGACATTTTATCTTTTATTTTATTTTTGTCTAAATATGAGATCTTAGGTCTTTTTGACCCCAGATCTCATATTTAAGAGGACCTGTCATGCTTTTGTCTATTACAAGGGATGTTTACATATAGGAATAAAAGTGACCCAAATTTGTATTTTGTTTTTAAAATCAGTGTAAAAATAAATAAAATCAAGTAAAATAAATAAGAAAAAAAAATGAAAGTGCCCCATCACGACGAGCTCGCGCACAGCAGCAAACGCATTCGTTAGCAGCGCTCGCATATGAAAACGGTTTTCAAACCACACATGTAAGTTATTGCCGCGATCGTTGGAGCGAGAGCAATAGTTCTAGCCCTAAACCTCCTCCGTAACTCAAACAATGCAACCTGTAGAAATTTTGAAACGTCGCCTATGGAGATTTTTAAGGGTAAAAGTTTGACGCCATTCCACGATCGGCGCAATTTTCAAGCGTGACATGTTGGGTATCACTTTACTCGGCGTAACATTATATTTCACAATATCAAAAAAAATTGGGCTAACTTTACTGTTGTCTTATTTTGTAATTCAAAAAAGACTGCTGCGCAAATTCGGTGTGACAAAAAGTAATGCAATGACCGCCATTATATTCTCTAGGGTGTTAGAAAAATAAATATATAATGTTTGGGGGCTCAAAGTAATTTTTGAACTAAAAAAATTGTTTTTAACTTGTAAACACTGAGTCTTAAAAACAGGCTCAGGGCTAAAGTGGTTAACTTTTAATTATTACATTGTTCCTTTCAACTTTTATAGGATCACAAATCGCTTACTGTATCAAAAAATAAACATGGTTATGGCAGCCAGCTGCTGACATAATAACAGTATCTAACGTCAAAGTAATGACTTATACATACAGTGGGTGTTCCGGAAGTGGTTAATGTTCTTATTAGTTAATTAACCTCTTATCCACCGCCCGCTGTCAAATGAAGGCGGGAGGCAGACCTATTATTATGGGTGGACGTCATATGACGCTGTGCCTTTTTAATCCACTAGGGGGCGCGGGCCCCGGCGCGTCACTGGGGACCAGGTGCGCCTGCCTATTAACTGAGCAGGACCGTGGATCGGTGTGACCTTGTACATAGGGACAACCATCGGTCACCTCCCCCAGTCACTCCCCTCCCCCTACAGTAAGAATCACTCCCTAGGGAATACATTAACCCCTTGATCGCCCCCTAGTGTTAACCCTTTCCCTGCCAGTCACATTTATACTAGGGTTGTCCCGATACCACTTTTTTGAGTACAAGTACCGATACTTTTTTTCTAGTATCAGGAATTATGGGGCCCCTTACACAGCTTCAGGCATTGGCCCTCCTGGAGCAGAGAACCGGGGGGGGGGGGGGGTGCTGCCGCCTGAAATTGAGAACCGGGGGGCCTTTACAAAAAAAAAGAAGAAATAAAGAAAAATATATATATAAAAAAAAAGGGGGTAGCCAACCTGGGGGGCTTGGGGACCTCTGGGCCCTTTAAAAAAAAAATATATATAAACAAAAATAAAAAAATAAACATTTATAAAAAAATTAAAAAAGGGTGTTTGCCACATGGGGCCCTGGGGACCTCTGAGCCCTATCTACTAAACCGATGGTGAGGCGCTTACCATCATACAAAAGCCACAGAAGCCCATCTATGCATGTCTTGCATGATTTCATGGGTATTTGGCACCTGCCTTGACTATCTTTAACCACTTCAGCCCCAGAAGAATTTACCCCCTTCCTTACCAGAGCACTTTTTGCGATTTTGGCACTGCATCACTTTAACTGACAATTGCGCAGTCGTGCGACGTGGCTCCCAAACAAAATTGACGTCCTTTTTTTCTCACAATAGAGCTTTCTTTTGGTGGTATTTGATCACCTCTGCAGTCTTTTTTTTTTTGCGCTATAAACAAAAATAGAGCGTCAATTTTGAAAAAAAATCGATATTTTTAACTTTTCGCTATAATAAATATCCCCAACAAATCTATAAAAAAAATTTCCATCAGTTTAGGCCGATACGTATTCTTCTACATATTTTTGTAAAAAAAAAAAAAAATCGCAATAAGCAGACATATCGGACACTTTTGACAAAATTTTGGGACCATTCACATTTATACAGAGATTAGTGCTATAAAACTGCACTGATTATTGTATAAATGTGACTGGAAAGGAATAGGGTTAACACTAGGGGGTGCTGAAGGGGTTAAATGTGTTCTCAAGTGTGTGATTCTAACTGTAGGGGGAGGGGACTCACAAGGGGAAGAGACCGATGTGTGTTCCTCTGTACTGGGAACACAGCATCGGTCTTCTCACCGCTGACAGGACATGGACCTGTGTGCTTACATTTAAAGAATGGTGCAGGGTTCCCCTTAATATCCATACTAGACCTGAAGGGCCTGATATGGAATTTGGGGGGGACCCCCACGTTTTATTTTTTTTGTTCGGGGTTCCCCTTAATATTCATACCAGACCCAAAGGGCCTGGTAATGGACTAAGGGGGAACCCATGCTGTTTTTTTTTCAATTACTTATTTGCATTGCCAGGACCTGACAATTCATTATAGCAGCGATCAGTTTTAAGTGACTTTCTGTCCTTTAGAAATTTTGTGCAGAGACTTTTCTAAGCACGGGAAACATGCGCTACTTTACATGCATACTTTAGACACCACCCAGGTACAAAATCTAAAGGAATATTTCATTTTTATTGTTTCACTTTAAGCATTAATAAAATCACTGCTCCTGAAAAAACGCTTTTTAGGACAATAACTTGCATATTAACCTTTGAAATTAGCACTTTTGATTTCTCCCATAGACTTTTAAAGGGTGTTCCGCAGCTTTTCGAATTTGCCGCGAACACCCCAAATTGTTCGCTGTTCAGCGAACGGGCGAACAGGCAATGGTCGAGTCTAACTCATGTTCGACTTGAACAGATAGCCCATCCCTATTCATGAGATAAGTACTGTATGAGTTTTTTTTTTATGCTAATACTCTTGCAGTATTTCACTCTTGATGAATTGACCCCTATATTCCCTAAATGCATTTTATACCTTTATTTTACTACTTGTGTGCTAATATAAGGCAAGTTCGAGTTCATCAGCGAGTCAAGTAAATTGGAAACATTATTGTCTTCTGGGACAAAGATAAATAAATGGTAATTACATCTACGGTGTTGTTAATACACTTTCAAGTAAACAATCCTTCTACATTTCTGACACACAACTATCCATATGGCAAAACCATTTAAATTAATATGCAGGGCTGCTGATAGACATCATGGGGCCCCGTACAGCCTACCTGACGGGGCCCCATGTAGCCCCACCCATGTTCCCGCCCCTGATCCCTCCTTCAGCCCCACCCCTGATCCCTCCTTCAGCCCCACCCCTATACCAAGGGGCTAAGGTATACCAAGAGGCTAGGTTATGTAGACAGGCTAGTGTATACAGGGAGCACCCCCCACCAATTTAATATAATTAGAGGATGATTTAATGAAATGGAATCAGTATACACAGGTTTACTTCTTCTGAGAGATATAAAAGTAACACTCTAACCACCATGACCACTTCAGTGATTTGAAGTGGTCAAGGTGGTAGGAGTCAGTATGTGGGATGGCATGAATATACTAAGGTGGTCTAATGATTGGCTTCTAACAGGGAGGGATACACAGAGATCAAAATTGGGACGATTCCTGCTAAATTGAAACTTGATGTGTGTGTGTATCCAACTTTACCTAATTCCTTGCTTCAGCTGGCTTCTTTCAGTGCTGACTGGTTCCCCACAGTGCCTGTGTATGTTTTACGCTGCTTACACACTGGAGTGGGCGGGTGTTGACAGTAAAATGCCACTAATTTTAGCGCCGCTTTACTGTCATTTTAGTGCTGCTATTTGGTCGCTAGCGGGGCACTTTTAACCCCACTAGCGGCCGATGAAGGGTTAAATGCACCGTGTAGCACTGCTGCCGGAGCGCTTTGCAGGTGCTTTGGCAGCGGTGTCCATTGATTTCAATGGGCGGGAGCGGTGTATACAGCGCTCCTTCACCTCTCCAATGATGCTGCTTGCAGGAGTTTTTTAACGTTGTGCCAGTGCATCACCTCAGTGTGAGAGTGCTCAGGCTCTCACCCTGAGGCTGCAGGGGAGACATTTTTCAGGCGCTTTACAGGTGCTATTTTTAGCCCAAATGCACCTGAAAAATGCCTCCAGTGTGAAAGCGGTCTAACTGACCATGCTCAGTTTCTCACACTCCAGCCCCCTTATACCATACAGGGTAAATGTTCCTGTATGGTATGTGATGAGGCTGAGGTTTTGGTGGAGGAAGAGAACACTGCAGCTGGTTGTAGCATTGAAACAGGTAAGTGAAAGAGTCTATTCTCCCCTCCCCCACACACTGCAACATTGGACTTTAATTTCCTGGAGATAGGCTATATATATATATATATATATATATATATATATATACACATACACATACACACACACACATTCTTTGCTGTTAATGAACTTTTATGAATATGTTAGAAATACACTGGGACTTTTCAGGTACTACATAAATATATTCTACATACACATATATTAAAAATAATGATTTTGAGAAATATATTTGTGTGTAGTACCTGAAAAGTCCCATTATATATATTCCTTACATATTCAGGCATTTTACTTTCACTTTCACCAGACCTGTCCTGCTGAGGTACAGGACAAGTTTACAGCACACACTTGTACATAGACAGAACAATTGTGACTCACAGGCAGGGATGGACTGGCCATAGGGACTACAGGGAGTTTCCCGGTGGGCCGATGGCTCAGTGGGCCGTTTTTTAAAACAGAGATGCTGCTTGGAGGACTTTTTATAACGCCCTGGCAGCACCCCAGTGTGCAAGCACTCAGGCTTTCACACTGGGACTGCAGCGGAAGCGTTTTTCAGTCACTTTACAGGCGCTATTTTTAGCCCAAAAGTGCCTAAAAACGCCTCAGTGTAAAAAGGGGTCCTACACTCACCCCCTCTCTTTTACACTCACTCTATTTTTCTTACACTCACCCCCCTCTCGCACTCACCCCCTCTCACCCCCTTTCCCTCAACCCTCCCATTCCCCTCTCTCTCACCCTCTCATGATATACAATAATGGATGTAGGGGCCTTTTGGTGGGCGTGATTTTTCGGGGGGGGTGGGGCTAGGGGCAGCATTTTATTGAATTAAAGTGGGCCGGTCTGGATGAAGTCCAGGGCCAAATTATTGTCCCAGTCCAGCCCTGCTCACAGGAGAAGAATGCAATCTATCCTCTGTTATCTTGCCTTGAGGAGAGCTCCGTGTGTTGTCCTGCTTGCTCTGTCCTTCCTGAGGGGGGGGGGGGGGGGAGGCTCGGGTGCTGACAGGAATACAAGTCTGCTCTTCTCTTATCTGAGCAGTGGCGATGTCAATGCTCCTGGGTGACGCTCTCCTCCTCCCTCGGTCAGTCCTGTGCAGTCACAGACTTTTTTTTTTATTCTGAACTCTGTTCAGATTGCCGGGCCCCCCTGCTGGCCGGGGCCCAGTACAACAGGGCTGCCTGTACTGGCTTATCAGCGGCCCTGCTCGCCGATACCGAATACCGATACTTTTTTCTTAATTTAATGTGACAGTATTTTGAATTTATTTTTTACACAATTTTTATTTTTTACTATTTTTTATTTTTTTACAGTGATTTTTTTTTTTTAAAGGGTGGGTAGTGGATTGTCAGTGTTTTTTTTTTTTTTCTTGTTATTATTATTATTTACATTTTATTTTTTTAATTATTTATTGCAAAAAAAGATATATATTTTTTAATTAGCCCTGTTGGGGGGCTTTGGTGAGATATCAGGGGTCTTAACAGACCTCTGACATTTCCCCTTTAAGACAGAGAAAGGGACTAGGGACACAGATTCCCCAGTCCCTTTCTCTGCAGCCTCAGCTGAAATAAATGGAGGGAAGCTCCTCTCCATTCATAAACTGAAGCATCGTAAACACAGGTTACGATGTTCCTCCGCTCTCCATCCTGCCATATTGAGGGGGGGGAGCGGCACGGAGGGGGAGCGGCATGGATGGGGAGAAGACGGCACGGAGGGGGAGAACACATCACGGGGGAGAGCGGCACGGAGGGGGAGAACGGCACGGACGGGGAGAAGACGGCACGGAGGGGAAGAACACATCACGGGGGAGAGCGGCACAGAGGGGGAGCGGCATAGGGGGGAGAACACATCACAGGGGGAGAGCGGCACGGACGGGGAGAAGACATCACGGGAAAGAGCGGCACGGAGGGGGAGCAGCACGGACGGGGAGAAGACATCACGGGGGAGAGCGGCACGGACGGGGAGAAGACATCACAGGGGAGAGCGGCACGGAGGGGGAGCGGCATGGATGAAGAGAAGACATCACGGGGGGAGAGCGGCACGGACAGGGAGAAGACATCACAGGGGGAGAGCGGCACGGACGGGGAGAAGACATCGCCGGGGAGAGCGGCACGGACGGGGAGAAGACATCACGGGGTAGAGCGGCATGGACGGGGAGAAGACATCACGGGGGAGAGCGGCACGGACGGGGAGAAGACATCATGGGGGAGAGCGGCACGGACGGGGAGAAGACATCACGGGGGAGAGCGGCACGGACGGGGAGCGGCATGGATGAAGAGAAGACATCACGGGGGGAGAGCGGCACGGACGGGGAGAAGTCATCACGGGGGAGAGCGGCACGGACGGGGAGAAGACATCACGGGGGAGAGCGGCACGGAGGGGGAGCGGCATGGATGGGGAGAAGACATCACGGGGGAGAGCAGCACGGACGAGGAGAAGACATCATGGGGGGGAGCGGCACGGACGGGGAGAAGACATCACGGGGGAGAGCGGCACGGACGGGGAGAAGACATCACGGGGGAGAGCGGCACGGAGGGGGAGCGGCATGGACGAAGAGAAGACATCACGGGGGGAGAGCGGCACGGATGCGGAGAAGACATCACGGGGGGAGATCGGCACGGACAGGGAGAAGACATCACGGGGGAGAGCGGCACGGAGGGGGAGCGGCATGGACGGGGAGAAGACATCACGGGGGAGAGCGGCACGGACAGAGAGAAGACATCACGGGGGAACAAGACGGCACGGGGGAAAAGACATCAGGGGGGGGTAGAAGACAACACAGAGAAGACTTGTAACTCCCCCCACCACCCGATACCTGACTGTACAAGTATCGGGTGAAGCATCGGAGCATTTCCCCCAAGTACAAGTACTCGGGAAATGCTTGGTATCGGGACATCCCTAATTTATACAGTAATCAATGCATTTTTATAGCAGGGATTGCTGTATAAATGTGAATGGTCCCAAAAATATGTCAAAAGTGTCCGCCGCAATATCGCAGTCCCGATAAAAAAACGCTGATCGCCGCCATTACTAGAAAAAAAATAATAATAAAAATGCTATAAATCTGTCCCCTATTTTGTAGACCCTACAACTTTTGTGCAAACCAATCAATATATGCTTATTGCGATTTTTTTACCAAAAAAATGTAGAAAAATACGTATCGGCCTAAACTGAGAATTTTTTTTTTTTTTTAAATGGATATTTATTATAGCAAAAAGTAAAAAATATTGGGCCAGATTCAGAAAGAATCGCCTATCTTTAGGCGGGCGTAGCGTATCTCAGATACACTACGCCGCCGTAACTTAGAGCGGCAGGTCCCGTATTCAGAAAGAACTTGCGCTCTAAGTTACGGCGGCGTAGTGTAAATAGGCCGGCGTAAGCCCGCCTAATTCAAACTAGGCTGGTAGTGGGCGTGTTGTATGTAAATTATTCGTGACCCCACATAAATGACGCGCTTTACGAACAGCGCATGCGCACGCATGCTCAGTATCACGTCGAATTTGCTCCGTAAATTACGCCCGCTCAATGCTTAGTCAACGTGAACGTAACCTACGCCCAGCCCCATTCACGGACGACTTACGCAAACGACGTAAAACGTGTAAAATTTGACGCTGTTCCGACGTCCATACTTAACATTGGCTGCGCCTCATATAGCAGGTGTAACTTTATGTCGGTCAGACGCCTTACGTAAACGACGTATATTGATGCGCCGGGCGCAACTACGTTTGTGAATCGGCGTATCTTACTCATTTGCATATTTTTTAATGGGAACGCCAAATGCCTCCAGCGTAACTATGCGTCCACGATATGCCGGCGTAGGCAAGTTACGTCGGACAGCTGAAGCCATGTTCAGGCGTATCTAGCTTTCTGAATCGGCGTAAAGATGCGACGGCGCACATTTGAAAATACGGCGGCGTATCTGGAGATACGCCGCCGTATCTCCTTTCTGAATCTGCCCCATTGTGTTTTTTTCAAACTTGTCCCTCTTCTTTTGTTTATAGCGCAAGAAATAAAAACCGCAGAGGTGATCAAATACCACCAAAAGAAAGCTCTATTTGTGGGAAAAAAAATGATAAAAATGTCATTTGGGTACAGTGTTGCATGACCACGCAATTGTCATTCAAAGTGTGACAGCGCTGAAAGCTGAAAAATGGCCTGGGCAGGAAGGGGGTGAAAGTGCCCATTAGGCAAGTGGTTAATGGTGCTGATTTACTATTAACAATGCGCTGTGCTGGTTCATGGCTTAAAGCGGGGGTTCACCCTATAAACCCCCAAAAAAAAATTTTTTTTTCTTCTACCATAAAATCAGGCATTGTAGCACGAGCTACAGTATGCCTGTCCCGATTTTTTTATCCCCGTACTCACCGTGTACTCGTACATCGAAGATACCGACTCCCCTTGGGGAATGGGCGTGCCTATGGAGACGGAGGATGATTGACGGCCGGCTCTGGCGCATCACGCTTCTCCGGAAATAGCCGAAATAGGCTTGGCTCTTCACGGCGCCTGCGCATAGCCTGTGCGCAGGCGCCGTGAAGAGCCGAGACCTACTCCGGCTGTCTTCGGGGAGAGTGACGTGCCAGGGCCGGCCGTCAATCATCCTCCCTCTCCATAGGCACGCCCATTCCCCGCGGGAGCCGAAATCTATAATGTACGAGTACACAGTGAGTACGGGGGTAAAAAAAATCGGGACAGGCATACTGTAGCTCGCGCTAAAATGCCTGTCTCGATGGTAAAATCGTGTCACTGAGGGTGAACCACCGCTTTAATTAGTATGCCGGATGAATCCTTAATTAGGCGCATGAACCAGCGCAGCAGAGGGCGCAATGCAATTAATATGTAAAGCCGCCGCTGAACTCCCTTTAGAAGTCTATAGGAGAAATCAAAAGTGTTAATTTTCAAGGTTAATATGCAAATTTGTGTCCTAAAAAGTGTTTGGGGACCTGAGTCCTGCCCCAGGGGACATGTATCAATGTTTTTTTTTATTTTTTAAAACGGCTGTTTTTTCGGGAGCAGTGAATTTAATAATGCTTAAAGTGCAACAATAAAAGTAAAATATTCCTTTACATTTCGTACCTAGTGGGGGTGTAAAGTAAGCATGTGAAATAGCGCGTGTTTCCCGTACTTAGAACTGTCCCTGCTCAAAATGACATTCTTAATGAAAAAAAGTCATTTAAAAAATCACTCGCGGCTATAATGAATTGTCGGCTCCGGCAATTCAGAGCAAATTCATTCATAAAAAAAAAAAAAAAGTGTGGGGTCCCCTCAAATTCCATTACCAGGCCCTTCAGGTCTGGTATGGATATTAAGGGGAACCCAGCCGTAAAAAAAAAATGACGTGGGGTTCCCCCAAATATCCATACCAGGCCCTTCAGGTCTGGTATGGATTTTAAGGGGAACTCCACCCCAAATAAAAAAAAAATGGCGTGGAGTTCCCCCAAAATCCACACCAGACCCCTTATCCTAGCACGTAACCCGGCCGGCCGCAGAAAAGAGGGTGGGACAGAGTGCCCCTACCAGGCAACATGCCCTGGTAGGGGCCCCCCAAAGCACCTTGTCCCCATGTTGATGGGGACAAGGGCCTCATCCCTACAACCCTGGCCGGTGGTTGTGGGGGTCTGCGGGCGGGGGGCTTATCGGAATCTGGAAGACCCCTTTAACAAAGGGGACCCCCAGATCCCGGCCCCCCCTGTGTGAAATGGTAATGGGGTACATTGTATCTTTACCATTTCACCCAAAAAAAGTGTCAAAAATGTAAAAAAAGACAATAGCCGGTTTTTGATAATTCCTTTATTAATGTCTTCTTTCCGCGCTTCTTCTTCTTCTTCCATCTTCTTCTTTTCTGCTTTCATTCGTGTTTTTTCCTCCATCATCTTCTTCTTTTTCCTTTGCTTCTTTCTTGGGTCTTCTCGTCCGCATCTTGCACCGGCTTCTTCCTCAATCTTCTTCTCCTTCCTTCGGTCTTCTTGTCCGCATCTTGCTGCTTCTTCTTCCCCGGACGATCCGCTTGCAATTGAAGTTCCCGCTGTGTGACGCTTCTGTGACCCCGCCCCCTCTGACACCACGGGAAAAGTCATAAGAAAGTCCCTGTGTGGTACATGTGCGTCAGAGGGGGACGGGGTCACAGGAGCGTCACACAGCGGGAACTTCAATTGCAAGCGGATCATCCAGGGAAGAAGAAGACGTGCAAGATGCGGCTGATCCGCTTCCAATTGAAGTTTCCGCTGTGTGACGCTCCTGTGACCCCGCCCCCTCTGCCGCACATGTACCACACGGGGACTTTCTTATGACTTTGCCCGTGGCGTCAGAGGGGGCGGGGTCACAGGAGCGTCACACAGCGGGAACTTCAATTGCAAGCGGATCGTCCGGGGAAGAAGAAGCGGAAGAGAAGACCGAAGGAAGGAGAAGAAGATGGAGGAAGAAGCCGGTGCAAGATGCGGACGAGAAGACCCAAGAAAGAAGCAGAGGAAGAAGAAGATGGAGGAAGAAACCCGAATGAAAGCAGAAAAGAAGAAGATGGAAGAAGAAGAAGCGCGGAAAGAAGACATTTATAAAGGAATTGTCAAAAACCGGCTATTGTCTTTTTTTATACATTTTTGACACTTTTTTTGGTGAAACGGTATAGGTACAATGTACCCCATTACCACTTCACACGGGGGGGGGCAGGATCTGGGGGTTCCCTTTGTTAAAGGGGTCTTCCAGATTCCGATAAGCCCCCCGCCCGCAGACACAAGGTGCTTTGGGGGGGACCCCAAAGCACCCTCCTCATGTTGAGGGCATGTGGCCTGGTACAGTTCAGGAGAGGGAGAGGGGGGGCCGCTCTCTCTTCCCCCCTCTTTTCTGCGGCCGGCCAGGTTGCATGCTCGGATAAGGGGTCTGGTGTGGATTTTTGAGGGAACTCCACGCCATTTTTTTTTATTTGGGGTGGAGTTCCCCTTAAAATCCATACTAGACCTTACGGGCCTGGTATGGATATTTGGGGGGTACCCCACGTAATTTTTTTATTATTTGATGGCGGGGTTCCCCTTAATATCCATACCAGACCTGAAGGGCCTAGTAATTGAATTTGGGGGGACCCCCACGTTATTTTAATTTTTTTTTGTTATGCGAAATGACTGTTCTCTGTATTCTTTATAGCCATGAGTACTTTTAAATTACTTTTTTTTCCCTTCAGAAATGACATCTTGTACAGGGACAGTTCTAAGCACGGGAAACATGCACTACTTCACAGGCATGCTATACCAACCCTCCCCCTCCTATGAAATGTAAAATAATATTTCACTTTTATTGTTTTACTTTAACCACTTCCATACCGCTCCTATTCTGGCACTTCTCTCCTTCATGTAAAAATTATATTTTGTTTCTGGAAAATTACTCAGGACCCCCAAACATTATATATATTTTTTTAGCAGACACCCTAGGAAATAAAGTGGCGGTCATTAAATATTTTAATTTCCAACGATATTTGCGCAATAATTTTTCAAACGCCTTTTTTCCCCCCAAAAATGAATTAAAAAATAACAAAGCAGTAAAGTGAGACCAATTTTTAGGGATAATGTGAAAGATGATGTTACACCGAGTAAATAGATACCTAAATTGTCACGCTTTAATATTGCACACACTCATGGAATGGCGCCAAACTTCGGGACTTAAAAATCTCCATAGGCGACACTTGAATTTTTTTTACAGGTTACCAGTTTAGAGATACAGAGGAGGTATAGTGCTAGAATTATTGCTCTTGCAAGATTGGCACTTTTTGATCACTTTTATTCCTATTACAAGGAATGTAAACATCCCTTGTAATGGGACTATTGTGTGAAAGGTTCTCTTTATGGAGAGAGGCGGGGTCAATAAGACCCCACATCTGTCCTCCAGGCTGGAAAGCATGAGATCGGAAAAAAAAACACTGATCTCATGCTTTCAGCCGGAATCATGTTCATTCAGCACAGTGGTGTAGTCGATAGCACTTTCACCTAGCAGCAAAAAGGGTCGCTGGTTCGAATCCCACCCGTGACACCATCTGTGTCAGAGAACCAACCATGGAAGAACTGGCAGACCTGTCTTGCACGGACCTTCGAGCACAGTGCGCATGCATACGAGCACAATGCAACAACACCATAAATACATAGTTCTTTACTGCGCACGCGCGTGTGCCATTACGCACGCAATGCGGGCGGGACTCCTGGCATCAGTGCCCTATTTAAAGCTTGTTGCAGCAGTCACCAACTGCTGCATGATCTTCAGCCCTTGATGTGATCCTGAGTCCTTGTTCCTGTTCTCCTTGTATTCCTGTTGACGACCCGGCTTGCCTGACCAGACTTCTCCGTGCATGACCCCTGGCTTGTCTCTGGGCTTATCCTTTGTCCTGTTCCTGTCTGCTGGATCCAGTGTATGACCTCGGCTTGCCTTCTGACCTGTTCCGGTCACTTCCTGCTTCCAGTGTATGACCTCGGCTTGCCTTCTGACCTGTTCCAGTCACTTTCTGCTTCCTGTGTATGACTACCGGCTCGGCTTCTGACTCCGCCCCTGGGTTTCCTGCCAGTCCACCTCATCTGCTACTTCCGTGGTAACCCTACCTGACTGACTGCGTATCCTGTAGAGAAACAAGGGAAAGCAGGCGCCACTTAGTAAATTGCAAAATTTTTACTAAAATATGTAATAAAAGCACTCACATGTCATTTTGAAGATTCAGGCATATGTGAGCTTGACAAAGGTGCGCGCTGTGTGTTTGTTTTCCCATCAAACCACAGCACATGCACGGAAACGCGTCGCACAATTGCTGTCCCCGGTGATGACGTCATCTCCCCCAGCGCAACCATAGCATCCCAAAGCGTGCGCTCCAACGTGCGCTCCGGCATCCCTGTCAGCACATCTGTGCACCTTCTTTCCACACCATTGCAAGGACCAAGCAGGATTGATCTGCTATACAGCACTACACCAGCGCTGTGTCAGAGACCGAAGGAACCTCCATTGGCTGCGCTCAAGACGAATCGCTAAGGACATCACACATATGCCTGAATCTTCAAAATGACATGTGAGTGCTTTTATTACATATTTTAGTAAAAGTTTTGCAATTTACGAAGTGGCGCCTGCTTTCCCTTGTTTCTCTATTCTATGCACCTGGAGTATCGCTTCAGCTCCCTTGGCATGGCTGCCCGGTACCAAGAATTGTAACTCATGCAAAAAGCTCACCTAGCTTATAGGACTTTTACCAAGGACTTTGTTTTGATCCACACGGCACACCACATGCGCTTTATTGTACATTATTGACTGTGTATCCTGGTCTACAGCTGATCTCCAACATCTACTCAGCAAGTCGCAGCTGGCAACCCCTGCATCTCTGGGCATAGCTCCCCCTGTGTCACCTCCATGGGGCGTTCTGCACTTAGTCGCAAGGGAAGCCCTCTCAGCACTTCGGCCTCTGGTAAGGTACGTGACAATCTGCCTGGAGTTTGCATGTTCTCCCTGTGCCTGCGTGGGTTTCCTCCCACAATCTAAAAACATGCTATAAATCGGATCCTGTCTAAATAAGCCCTAATATGCAGTAGTATATTTAGGTTTTGTGCTGCCCTAGGCCTGACTAAACTTCTGCACCTCCTAATAGAAAAATTACCCACCCCTTCCTGTCAAGGCCACACCCTGTTTTTTTATGACCCGCCCAGAAATTTTCCGGGGGGGGGGGACACACACTAGTTCTGGGGGGGAGGGGGAGTCATTGGATTCCCTTAATTTGCATAGTTTTTCTCTCACTTCTTGTTTGGCTATGGGGCAGGAAGTGAAGGCAAATCTCCGCAATTGGACAGGGATGGTAAAAAATAAACTGACAGGGGCTATAACCCTCCCTCCCTCACTCTATCCAAAATGAAAAAAAACGTGTTGATTATAGTTCTACTTTAAGCACAAATTTCTGATAATTTTATTGAGAGGACTAAGAAAATATAACCATGCCAATAGGCCAGGATACAGCATTGCTAATATGTATAAATGTGTGTTAGGGACCCCCACAAACACCACCCAATGTTAAATAAACAATTTTCTTCATTTGCAAATAAGTATCATCCCTTCCTCAGAGACCTTAGCAGCAGTACAAGCAACTTCCTGTAGGGGCGTGATGTCCTGTGTGCTGGCCACCGCTTTCCGAGAACCACATATGCGCATATCCAATACACGGTGGTCGCGCATCTACGTGCAGGAACCCAATTTTTAGAGAAAGTGATAGTAAAGCAGATGCAGATCTCCAGGATTGGACTAACAAATGTTTCTAGTGAAAGGCAACTGGTGTTTTCTATTAAACAATGGCTAAATGGGCGATTGACATGCATCACAGTTGATCTGAGGAATGTGTCTGCAAATTTAAACTAAATGAAAACCTTTCTTCTTTTTACTAGGGGCTAGATTGCAGAGGGATTAAAAGTCTGCTCACATAGCCAAACACATAGCCAAACAGGAAGTGAGGGTAAAACCTTACTAATGTATTTTTTTGGGGACACACAGATCAATCTAAATAGTTTCCCATTATGTAAATTGCACTCTAGCATTTTGCTGTGTACACCCCAAATTATTAGGGATCTTGGACTTTGGGGTCCATTTACTAAAGGCAAATTCACTTTGCACTACAAGTGGACAAGCAAGCAAGTAAGAAGAAGGAAAAAAAAAAAACTTTGCTTCTACATGATTTGATGTTAAAATCATCAGTGCTTCCCCTCAGATTTTCCGCGACTACGCTTGTACTGCAGAGTGGCTTTGCCTTTACTAAACCCAAAACTACAGTAACTAATCATTTGGTGCTGTAAATCAGCACTTCAAGCCTGTCCACCAATACCCCCCGCCCCCCCCCCCCCCAACAGGCCATGTTTGCAGGTTTTCCTTCATCTTGCACATGTGCTTTAAAAGACAGTCTGAACAGCAATTCTTGATAAGATAAATCCACAAAACATGTCCTGTCGGGGGTACTTGAGAACCACTGCAGTAAAAAGGAAAAAATACTTACCGCTCTGTATTTTTCCTTTCCTGGTGATTATACATGGCTGCAAACAATCCATGCATACGCACCAGGAAAAGAGCTTCAAAACAAAAAAAACACACCTGTTTTGTTAGGCCATTCAGCCTATTTCAGCTGCAGCTGTCAAAATCTGTAGCATGAAAAAGTAACAAAAAAACAAACTTCAACATTTGAAAGTAATTTTATTGGTCAACAAAACAAGGTAAGCAAAAACAAATAAAAAAAATCAAACAAAAATAAATAAATATAAAAATAAAAAATAAACATAGGGAGACAGTAAACAGAATATGGTTTATGCTTTGGAAATATAAAAGGGTAAATAGACCCAGACATCTATTAAGGATTGAAACATTAATTAGTCACAACATTGAGAAATATTTAGCAAAATAATGCAGCACAGACAAATACATCAAAGTGAACACCCTAAAAACATACATTGACAACCTCACAAATATTTCAGGCGAAGATAGCCCCCACTCAAAATAAATAAATAAACCAGTCAAAAAAACTCTTGATCAAAAACATATCTGTTTTGCAAAGACATTCGATAAGTACACACAAATATACTCTGGCCAGCCCCAGCCCCCCGACACACAATCTTGCCTCTTTTCAGGGCAAGTTAAAGATTGCTATCTGCAAGCTTTATATAACATAGGCTTGTGTGCTAATAAGGCAATTGAAAACACATGCACAGCCCATGAAACACACAAAACGGAAGTTGACCCAATGTAGAGATTGAACCTTAAAGTGGGTACACCTGTTAAGGATGTCCTTAAATTACAAACCCAAAAAACACGCTCTATGAGCATGCTCAGAAACATCCAAGTGCTGTTCACACACAAAAAGCAACATCAAAAAATCTAAGTCCCTGGGCATGCTCAGATCACCAGAAATGCAGAGGCAAAGCCCTGTCCAAAATTAATCACATCATCCAGCATTCTACAAAATTAGAGATGGGACAAACACCCTCTGGTCCGGGTGGGCAAACAAAGAGCCTAACGTGGGCAAAAGTTATACCATAAATACCATTGCACTCTATGGGAAATGACTTGTTCATTTTGCTAGACCCCTCTTGGCTGGCTTATCTTCTACTAATTGGCCTTAAAATGGGTATGGGGGCCCAGGTCCCACCTAAGGGACATACAGTACCTGCCGCCGTTATTGTACTTTCAGCGTGATCTCATGACTCTGGTTCTCGGCGACAGAGTACTGAAAATCTTGCGCTGGCTGCAGCAATAGGAAAAACAGAGGAGAGAGAGCGGCCTCCATGATGGAGGGGGGGGGCATGTGACGTATGGGCACAGGTAGCACTGGGCAGAAAGGCAGAGACTCAGAGGCAGAGCTGGCTGGCTGTAGCGGAGGCAGAGCAGTACATCAGAGGCAGACTAGTGGTGGACGGTAACGATGTGACCGCAGGTACACAGACAGGTCACACTCACTGCCAGTGGCACTGTGATGATCAGAGGCGCGCAGGGGATGTTTTCTTTCCTTCCTCCATTCCTCCACCGCTGCTGTGCCAGCGCCTCTAACACTGTATGGAGGGACTCTATAGTGGAGCGGCTGCCTGTTGAGTTAGTTGCTAAGAGGAAGTAGGATCACGGTGGCCGGGCGCCCTGGGTGGTATTGCCGCCGCCTCTCTCCAGTGCGCCCTAGGCGGCTGCCTAGTGGTAGCACCAGCCCTGACTCCAAGGCAAATTTTAACCACTTCCGTACCGTAGGATGTCATATGACATCCTGGAATTCAGTGGGGGATATCTGAATGATGGGTGCAGCTCTAGGCATCATTCAGATATCCTTTTTTACAGGTGGCGATTGTTCGCACCATAAGAACGATCATAGCGGCAGTTCCACCACTTGATCGTTCTTACAGGCAGTGAGAGGGGACATCCCCCCTTCCACCGCCATCTGAGGGTTCTCCGGGCTCTCCCGTGCCATCGTAGGCCCAGAGAACGAATCCTCCGCCGCCGAATGAGGAGCATAGAGATTATAAAACATAAACAAAGCTGCAATCGCGACTGAAAGCATGAGATCAGTGGGTTTTTTTTTCCCGATCTCATGCTTTCCAGCCTGAAGGACAGATGTGGGGTCTTATTGACCCTGCCTCTCTCCATAAAGAGGACCTGTCACACACTATTCCAATTACAAAGGGATGTTTACGTTCCTTGTAATAGAAAAAAAAAAGGGGACAAAAAAGTGTAAAAAGAAAAAATATTACGTAAAAAAAAGAAAAAAAAACGCCCACGTCCCTAGTAGCTCGCACTCAGAAGCGAACATGCATGTAAGTCCCGCCCACATATGTAAACGCCATTCAAACCACACATGTGAGGTATTGACGCGTGCATTAGAGCGAGAGCAATCATTTTAGCACTAGACCTCCTCTGTAACTCTAAACTGGTAACCTGTAAAAAAAATTCATGGGTCGATTTTTACGTCCCGAAGTTTGGCGCCGTTCCATGAGTGTGTGCAATATTAAAGTGTGACGAGTTATGTATCTATTTACTCGGTGTAACATCATCTTTCACATTATCCCCAAAAATTGGGCTAACTTTACTGTTTTGTTCTTTTTTTAACCACTTCAGCCCCGGACCATATTGCTGGTCAATGACCGGGCCACTTTTTGCGATTCGGCACTGCGTCGCTTTAACTGACAATTGCGCGGTCGTGCGACGTGGCTTTTTTTTTACTAGTAATGGCAGTGATCAGTGATTTTTATCGGGACTGCGACCTTATGGCGGACACTTCAGACACTTTTGACACATTTTTGGGACCATTGGCATTTTTATAGCGATCAGTGCTATAAAAATGCATTGATTACTATAAAAATATAGGGAAGGGGTTAACACTAGGGGCGAGGAAGGGGTTACTTATGTTCCCTGTGTGTGTTCTAACTGAAGGGGGGGTGAGACTGACTTGGGGAAATGACAGATCGCTGTTCATACATTGTATGAACAGACGGTCAGGCATTTCTCCCCCTGACAGGACCAGGAGCTGTGTGTTTACACACACAGCTCCTGGTTCTCGCTCTGTAACGAGCGATCGCGGTTGCCCGGCGGTGATCGCGCCCGCCGAGCACCCGCGTTGGGACCAGGGGCGAGCAGGGGACACTGACCATGAAGGGGAACTCCACACCAAATTTGAAAAAAAAATGGCGTGGGTTCATCTTCAGGAGCATATCAGGCCCTTAGGTTTGGTATAGATTTTAAGGGGGAACACCTACGCCGAAAAAATGGCGTGGGGGTTCCCCCAAGATCCATACCAAACCCTTATACGAGCACGCCGCCTGGCTGGACAGGCATGCCCTCAACATGGGGGAGTGTGTGCTTTGGGGCAGGGGGGCACTGCGCCCCCACCCCAAAGCACTCTTGTGCCCATGTCGATGGGGACAAGGGCCTCTTCCCGACAACCCTGGCCGTTGGTTATCGGGGTCTGCGAGCAGGGGGCTTATCAGAATCTGGGAGCCCCCTTTAATAAGGTGGCCCCCGGATACTGGCCCCCCACCCTATGTGAATGAGTATGGGGTACATCGTACCCCTATAAATTCACCTGGGGAAAAAATGTTAAGTTAAAAAAACACACTACACAGGTTTTGAAGTAATTTAGTATTCAGCTGGGGGTCTTCTGCCGGGGGGTAGGCCCGGTCTTCGTCGTTTTCTGCTGGGGGGAGGGGGGACTTCACTGCCGCCTTCTGCCGGGGACCCCCCCCCTTTAAGCTCTTTTACATTGGGGAGGTGTGTCCTGTCTTCTCCGCTGTCTTCTGCCGGGGGGAACCAGACTTCACGCTGTCTTCTGCCGGGGCCCCCTCCCCCTTTAGGCTCTTTTACATGGGGGGTAGGCCTGGTCTTCGCCGTTTTCTGCCAGGGGGGAGTCGGACTTCACCACCGCCTTCTGCCGGGGCCCCCTCCCCCTTAAGCTCTTTTACATTGGGGGGTGCGCCCGGTCTTCTCCGCTGTCTTCTGCCGGGGGGTAACCAGACTTTACGCTGTCTTCTGCCGGGGCCCCCTCCCCCTTTCTTCTTTAAGCTCTTTTACAAAGGGGGGTAGGCCCGGTCTTCTCCGCTGTCTTCTGTCGGGGGGAACCAGATTTCACGCTGTCTTCTGCCGGGGCCCCCTAGGCCCGGTCTTCTCCGCTGTCTTCAGCGGGGGGGCGGCGGTCTTCTTTGTTCCCTCTTATGCCGGTCCGGTCTTCTCCGCTGTCTTCTGGGGGGGGCGGCGGTCTTCTCTGTTCCCTCTTCTGCCGGGCCCGGTTTTCTCCGCTGTCTTCTCTCTTCCCTCTTCTGCCGGGCTCCACCCCGGGGGCCGGGTATTCTCTTCCAGTGATGTTGACACAACGAGCTCTCCCGCTGTAATGCCGTCTGAGCGTTGCGCAACGACTTCTATAGGCATGGGGCATGGTCACCGGGTAACGTCAACCGGCGACCCCACCCTTTGTTACATCACATTCCCAGGGCATGATGGGAATGTGATGTAACAAAGGGTGGGGTCACCGGTTGGCGTCACCTGGTGACCACGCCCCAAGCCTATAGAAGTCTAGGCGGCATTACAGCGGGAGAGCTCGTCGTGTCAACATCGCTGGAAGAGAAGACCCTGCCCCCGCGGTGGAGCCCGGCAGAAGAGGGAAGAGAGAAGACAGCGGAGAAGACCGGGCCCGCAGAAGAGGGAACAGAGAGGACCGCCGCCCCCCCCCCCCCCCCGCAGAAGACAGCGGAGAAGACCGAGCCCGGCAGAAGAGGGAACAGAGAAGACTGCCGCCCCCCCCACCCCCGCAGAAGACAGCTGAGAAGACCGGGCCTACCCCCCCTTTGTAAAAGAGCTTAGAGAAGAAAGGGGGGGCTGGCAGAAGACCCCCCCAGCTGACTAATAAATTACTTCAAAAATCTGTGTAGTGTGTTTTTTTAAATTTACATTTTCCCCCCAGGTGAATGGATAGGGATACTGATTCACATAGGGTGGGGGGCCGGTATCTGGGGGCCTCCTTATTAAAGGGGGCTCCCAGATTCCGATAAGCCCCCACCCGCAGACCCCGACAACCAACGGCCAGGGTTATTGGGAAGAGGCCCTTGTCCCCATCGACATGGGGACAAGAGTGCTTTGTGGTGGGGGGCGCAGTGCCCCCCTGCCCCAAAGCACACACTCCCCCATGTTGAGGGCATGCGGCTTGGTACGGCTCAGGAGGGGGGGGCGCTCGCTCGTCCCCACCCCCATTCCTGTCCGGCCAGGCGGCGTATATGGATAAGGGTTTGGTATGGATCTTGGGGGAACCCCCACGCCAACTTTTTCGGCGTAGGTTTTCCCTCTTACTATCCAGACCAAACCTAAAGGCCTGATGTGCTCCTGGAGGGGAACCCATGCCGTTTTTTCTTTGAAATTTGGCACGGAGTTCCCCTTCATGGTCAGCGTAAGCGATTCGGGCATTCACGTGCGCCGCTTCAAGCCGTGCAAAGGCAGCTATGCCGCTTGGTATTTACCAATATTTTGCCGGCGTAGTGAAGCAGCGTGCGTAAGTCCCCGCTCACGCATGCGCAGTACTCAAATAAACCTCCCGCAGGTTTATATGTACTTGCCGGCGTAGCGGCTCGTTTTCACAAAAAACACTTTCACTTTCAATTCGGCCCGTAAAAGTTAAACAAACACATGTCACTACACTTCCCCACATCATCCCACATCCCCCCCTAATAAACTCACTCCCAAACACTTTTTATTTACATTTCTAAATGCCGTGCGCCGGGTCCATAGAGGGTCCTCCTGGGCGCACTCGGCATTATAGTAAATAAAGAATAGTGCTGCATTGCCAGCGCATTTCTTTAGTAAATGTCAAAATGGCTGTTGCTCCAGCCTTTGCTCCATGAATCATGGAGCAAAGGCTTGGTAAATCAGCCCCAATGTGTTATTTTGCTACAAATGTATATGAACATTTCAGAAACCAAACAGATATCACACATCAACTTCATATCTGTGTAAAAAAATATTTTAAACAACAGTCTATTGTGGTAATGAAAACAAATACAAGATGAAGATACTGGTGGTTTTATTGAAACAATACAGTTTATACAACCTAAAAAATACAGCAAAGCACAAATCTGTATGTAGATTATGATTATGAGATTGCTTGAAGCTGCCATGATACTTTCCCTGCCCGTGACATGAAGAAGTTCTTATACTTTTCTCTGATATTTGCACCAGTGGTGGAGCCCCTACTTCCAGTCCACTGTGCACTTCCTCAAATTGATTACCATCCAGTTGCCTTACAAAATTGTGGAAGACACACGTGGCTTTGACCGCAGATATGGCATTCTCCAAATTAAAATTTATTGGCGTATGCAGCAAGCACCACTTATTGGCCAAAATGCCAAAACTACATTCCACCACCCTTCTGGCCCTGGTTAAACGATAATTGAGTAGCCACTTGTCAACACTGAGGTTTCGATTGGAAAATGGCCTCATTATGTGTTCGCCCAGGGAAAATGCCTCATCTCCTACAAATACATATGGGAGAGGAGGCACATTTGTATCGAGTAATGGCAAAGTTTCAGGGAGGTCCAACTCATTATCACGCAACATTTGCCCAAAGGATGAGTGCGTAAACATACGCGAGTCAGAACTGCTCCCATACGAGCCCACATCAACATATGTGAAGCAGTAGTTATCATCTGCCACTGCCATTAGAACAAAAGAAAAAAACAATCTTATAATTAAAATATCTACTGCCAGTAGCCACTGGCATCACAATTCTTACATGCTTGCCATCAATTGCTCCGACACAGTTCGGAAAATTGCAATTTTTCCAAAAGACTTGGGCAATGTTGGACCAAATTTCTTTTATAGGCTTCCTCATGACTACATCTTTCAGCACCTCCCATAAAACCAGCGATGTGTCATGTACAATGGTGCTGGCCGTGGACTTGCCCACCATAAATTCAAAATGTAGACTAACAAACGAATGTCCGGTTGCAAGGTACCTGAAAAGAAAAATAATGTCATCTCATGGTTTATGTTTTGCAGTGTATTGTTTACAGAAAAGATGGAGGAGAATAAGAGATAGTTTGAGCCGCTATCTATGGAAATTGAGAGAGGGGAGAAGTGGGTCAGCTGGTCAACATATAACTCCCTATACTCATGCAAGGGAGCTTGAATTTTTAAAGCCCTTTGTGGAAATGAGAGAGTAAGAAACAATCTAGAATTGGTAGTTTTCACCATCTACAACTGTGAGATAATGCTATGACTAACAATGATTTTTTTCAGTACACAATCTAGCTGGGAGCCGCACCAAAGTGGAGAGACAGATCAGGAGGAACGGGAGGATGAGGGGGATGAAACCAATGATGAACAGTCAGAAAGAGTGACCCCTTTCAATGTTCCTGCTCGCTCTCCAGTTTTGGATGAACCTGGTCCATCACAAGAGGTCAGACCAAGACTTTGTGCATGCAGACGGCCGTCACAATCAAAAATGGAACAGCACATGGCAAGGTTGTGGACAAACTGTCTGAAAAGCTTAAGGAAAGTGAATGCCCAGACTCAAACTTTTCCAAACTTTTTTGCCAATGTTCAAAGTACCTGAAGAACAGAAATGCCAGATGAGAATTGCAGTATTGAATCTGGTAAAGTCTTTTGGACAACGACCAGCCACAACCTTCTTCACGCTTCTCTATGGTCCACCTACACCATCTGGACCCTATTACCCTTCCCTCATTGCTCCACCACCCAGAACCCACACCTGTTATCCTCCAAGATACCATCCATATACGGATGATTATGGCAACCTCCCCTACCAATCTGCTCCCCCCATACCTTATCCGACTCCTTACCCAATCTCCTCTGTTCTTCACCCTGTTTCAAGAGCATTCACAAAAAATCCAACACCTTCCCTTCAGTTTCAGTCCCTCTCCCCACAGTCTGTCCCACAACCCTCTGCTAGACCTAATCCCGCCCCATCCACCTCATTTGTGGAAGATTCCACCAATTATACCAATTTGTAAGTTGGGTTGATTGCCTTTTTGGGCCTTTTTTTGATACCAAAAAATTGGTTTAAAATATTTTTTTTTTCAAATGGTGGAGGAAGGGGGGATTTTTCTATTTTTGTTAAAACAAAAAACATTTGCAGGTTTATTTATTTAATGTATTTATTTTTACAAATAATATATTTTATAAATGTAGTTTTCAATTTGGCGGTGGGAGGGAGGTTTATTTTTTGTTGAAATATATATTTATGGTTGTTACCCTCTGACCGAGAGAGATGTGGATCACATAAACACGCGACAAGACTTACAACATAAATAGACCTGAAGTGTGCCTTGGTGGTCTGGTCAGTATGCCAAGAAAAGGCGGCATACCCAAGGTAAGTAATGGGTAGTTAATTGAAGAAGGATATGCTGAGAAGTGCCTTAAAAAAGGGAAGGGCGGGAGGGTGTCGAATGCGATTGAATGCGCAGACTCACGAACGTGAGGTGAGCTGGGAAGAGTCGGCCCAGTGACGTGTAGTACCGCACACTGAACTGACAAAGAGCATGTGTGAGTGGGCTGCTTACATACCCTCCGGACTCCTCCCATAAACTCAGGCCACCATACTGGCCTTCTTATTTATGGTCGTTACCCTCTGACCGAGAGAGATGTGGATCACATAAACACGCGACAAGACTTACAACATAAATAGACCTGAAGTGTGCCTTGGTGGTCTGGTCAGTATGCCAAGAAAAGGGGGCAAAAGACTCAGATAGGGAAATAGTTTATATTGATTTCTTGTAATTATTGAGCCAGCTTGGTAAAGGCTTGTGCCATTCCTTCATGAGGATTTGGGATGTATGTGGCAAAACAAGGAGACTTCCCTCAGCCTGGTATCTTGATTACGTGGTCTGGTACTCCCTGTTGGGAAGCAACTGAGGCTGCTCTAATTCGGAAAGAATGTCCAGAGAACTGACTGGGGTTTGAAGCCCAAGTTACTTAGGAGGATTCTGACATGCTTGACACACTGGCTGACACTCAGGGAGCTGGTTTAGAAAGGGTAGCAACGAGCTACCATCAGATTGTCTGGGTAGATGGAGCAGTAGTGGGTCGAGCACCGTCACTGGGTGTCAGGCGTTGTTAGTCTGAAACAGGTTGATGTCAACCCCAGGGGCTGGTTTGTTGCGTTTGCAGACTGTGAGAGTGTAGTGGTTCGAAAGCAAGTCGGGTGGCGTCGGAGCAGTGTCTGACTGCCGGAGCCGCTAACTAAATTCACTAGGTTGTAGGGAACCGTAGAAGGCCTGGTAGATGGCTGTTTGGGTGACTAGTCTGGGCAAAGCCCTAAACAGGGAACGAGTAAGGATTTTAGACATGTCCCTAAGAGGGGACTCTTGAAAGGTAGGTGCTTGCCACTGACTACAGGTTGGTGCTTCTGTATGCCCTGTAGGAGGGACTTGACTGCATGGGCTCGAGAATACTGACTGGGGTCCTGCAGGGACAGGAAATGCTGGATGCCATCTAGATATGGCGTGATAGTATTGTGAGAAATGGTCAGCTGCATGTGGCAATACGATATGAAGGCTAGGATGTGTCCAACGTTGCCTATTGCTGCTCCGGGGCAAGGGGCCAAAAATTTGCAATTAGTGTTTGTGATACATTTGCCTATATGTCTCAGTGTACTGCTCCCTGCTAGCCATGGGTAGAGGTAGAAAGGAATTTCATGTGTGATTCATTCCTCTGACAGGTTATTGACGTGCTAATGTCCCCTCACTATTCTAAACGTTAATTGATCTATTGTGTTGTGTAAAGAAGATCTGTGTTTACCCTTAAAAGATGTGTATTGTATCATCAGGCTAAATGATTAGAGAAGTAGTATGTTAATTATTCTGATTGCTTCAGTGTAGTAATTAACTCCAGTGATGTCTTTATCTAAAGAAACGTGTCTGCATGGTCGGCTCCGACTTGTCTCCTATAATCTGTATGGGAAACCCCACTGTGTGAGGGGGGCGTTCCTAACAGGCTGTAACCACATATAAGCTGAGTTTTTGTGTCAATAAAGTGTCTTGGTTCCAGCATCCAGTCTTGACTCATGTGTGGGGAATCCTGTGATGTTCTTGTATGGAGAGGAGGGAATGCTTGACGGGGATATCATACCGATACCGTCACAGTGTTCCAAGCAGTGCGATATGCCTTCAGTGTGTTGCGTGCCAAGGAGTGGTTAATAAGTTGGATTGCGTTGCGTTGGTGAGATGCGACTTCAGTCCATCGTCAGCAATGTCCATGGTGGGACAGGGATAGTTGTTGGGTCGGCTCCAGGCTCTTGCTGGAAAAAACATCCATTCCAAGGTTGGAATAGGAAAGCGCATCAGCTGCTTTTTGCATTTGCCTGGAAAAAGTCTACATAAGATATTAACTGGTGACGGACTGACAGCTCCGCAAGCCTGCGCAGGAAGTGATGGGGAGTGACTTAGATCTACCTTAATTGATGATGTCGGCTGTGGCCTGATTGTCTGTGGTGAAGAACAGTGTCTGTCCTGTTCAAGTGTGGTCCCAGACCTGGGCAGCTGCCACGATGGGGTGCAGCACGAGGCGTGATGAAGACTGGGTGAAGCAAAAATGTAAGATAATTTCTGGGGGCCAAGGTTTGGAGAACCAGTGGCGGCCTAAAAATGGCTGCAAAAGCCTTTGGTGGCTCGGCTGACACTGCCGGGATGAAGATTGAAATGCTGTTCTATCAGGTGTGGAAGTTGTCCCACATAGCTAAGTCTGCTACTGATGCTTGGTCTAGTTTGAGAACTTGGACTGGATCTTGCGTTGGTGTGAGAAAATCAAGACAATACACAGGTGCTCAACAAGACGATATACATGCACTCGCAGGCCAACGTGGCATTGTGTGGTTGCACGGGTCTCAACAAGTGAGGGGTTGCTGAAACGATGTTGCGTTTTGCAATGGTCTCAAATGAGTGTCGGCCGCTGAGACAACTTTGTATGGCTGCAAGGGTCTGAAAGGGTGTCAGGTTGCTGAGACGATATTGCATTTGCAATGGTCTCAAATTAGTGTCAGGTTGCTAAGACAACTTTGTATGGCTGCAAAGGTCTGAACGGGTGTCAGGTTGCTGAGATGAGATTGTGTGGTTGCAAAGGTCTAGTGGGGAATCCTGTGATGTTCTTGTATGGAGAGGAGGGAATGCTTGACGGGGATATCATACCGATACCGTCACAAATTGGTTGGCAGCAGCGGGATCTTCCCTTCTACTCTCCTTCACACCCGGATTCCAAGCAGACACTGGAAGAACTACTGGAAGGATTGCTAGCAACAAAACCAAGTGGGTCATCATAGCGGAATCAATGGAGCTAGACCAGGAGGACGGGATTGCAGCAACGCCAGCAGTACAAGAGATGGATACACCAGTGATTCAGGAGGAGGAATCGCCAGCCAACAAGCTAATGAGAGAGAAGCTAGCGTGGTTCGGCCCGAACCCAATGCCGGATGTGGTGCTGAAAGTGATGGACATGTTAGTAAACGCAGAACTACAGAAGGATAAACAAATAAGGGACGCAGAACTACAGTTAAAACTGGCAGCAGTCCAACAAGCAGCCGCACCTTCTCCGAACAGTGAGTACAGCACAGCAGACGCAAGGAAGATTCCGTTTAGCGCTTTTAAAGCTTTTGATGAAAAGGACTGTGAAATTGATAACTACCTGGCGGATTTTGAGCGACAATGTAACCTGCACCGAATAGCTAGAAGAGAGTGGGTTGCAATATTGTCAGGCAAACTGTCAGGCAAAGCTTCTGATGCTTTCCGGACCGTGCCAGATCAGGATATCCATAGCTACGCCCGGGTTAAAGAAGTGCTCCTGGCTCGTTATGCAGTAACCCCAGAGTCCCACCGACAGAAGTTCAGGGACTCACGCAAAACCACGAAAGACTCTTATGCAGAATGGGCATGCCAGCTGTCCCTGTCGGCCTCTAACTGGGTTAACAGCAGCCAGGCCACCACCGCAGAGGACATTTTGCAACTAATGCTCCTGGAGCAATTTTACAATCACATCCAGACGGATGTCAAGGATTGGGTGAGAGATCGCAGGCCCATGACTCTACCAGAGGCCGCGAAGTTGGCGGATGAATATGCGGATACTCGCAAGACAAACCAGGTCACACCATGGGTACAACCTCCACGACCAACGGCGCCCTCACACCCACCAGCCGCTAGATACCAACCTCCTAACAGACCGGTGACATCTAGCCCTCGCTATCCACGCCAGGAGGACAACGAACAACGCTGCTTCCGGTGCAAACAGTTGGGTCACTTCAAGCAGAATTGCCCCATGAATGACAACACCAGGTCAAATTGGTCTCAACCTGGGTACCGCCCACCAGCAGCAGCCCATTGTGTAGACTCGGCTTGGGATCCCCAGGAGCTGGGTCGGGAAGAACCATTGGGCACCCCTTACGAAGCCCTCATGGTACAATCTGCTATTACGGACAACAGGGAACACCATTGTCAGCTGGTCATGGGCTCCAGCCCTGAGCCGGAGGGGCTCTGGAGGGAGCTGGGCAGAAAGAGGCACCGCCGGCCATCCTTCAAGAAGAAGAGGTCCTGGAAGTCATATAACCAGCGGACCTGGGAGGAGAAGAAGCGACTGGAGGAGAGGGAGTCGCAGCGGGCGTCCCAGATGCGGGCCGAGATGTTCGCCAAGGGCCCACCGGTGGCCCCTTACACCACCACCCAGTTCCTGATGATGAAGGACCACGTGGAGAGCCTGCAGGACATGAGCAAGCAGGATCTGATCCGTGAGTACATAGAGCTGGAGGAGTGCATAAGCCGCATGGAGGAGGAGAACAACCACCTGAGGTCACAGCAGGCTGACCCCCCCAGGCTCCATGAACTGGAGATGGAGCTGGAGAAGCTCCAAGAGGAGAACCGGCGGCTGCGGAGGGAGCAGGGGGTGGCTGACCTTATGGGGCTCTGAGTCCCCTCTCTCCCCCCCCCCCCCCCGGACTCTGAGCACCAGTGCTACAGCATGTCAACAAAATATAACTTTTCCTTTTTATGAATCTCCTGTGACTGTCACTTCAGAGCCATAACCTGCCCCTCCCATAGCGGGACACCTAGACGGCGGCGCACAGACCCATTCGCTGTCTTCACACTGACTTCTGGTGACTTTGCAGATCGCACAAAGACTTGGGGACTGACCGGCGTGTGATCTGACGACCCGGTGACATACCTGAGTCTGAAGCAGTTGTCAAGGGAGGTCAGTCATGCCAAACGGAGTTAACCTCGGACTAAAAGCTCTGAACCCGTCAACCCTACTGGACCAGGGAAGGTCCAACCGGATTTGCCGGAGCAGGGAGCAAAAGGGGGGCCATTGTGATACATTTGCCTATATGTCTCAGTGTACTGCTCCCTGCTAGCCATGGGTAGAGGTAGAAAGGAATTTCATGTGTGATTCATTCCTCTGACAGGTTATTGACGTGCTAATGTCCCCTCACTATTCTAAACGTTAATTGATCTATTGTGTTGTGTAAAGAAGATCTGTGTTTACCCTTAAAAGATGTGTATTGTATCATCAGGCTAAATGATTAGAGAAGTAGTATGTTAATTATTCTGATTGCTTCAGTGTAGTAATTAACTCCAGTGATGTCTTTATCTAAAGAAACGTGTCTGCATGGTCGGCTCCGACTTGTCTCCTATAATCTGTATGGGAAACCCCACTGTGTGAGGGGGGCGTTCCTAACAGGCTGTAACCACATATAAGCTGAGTTTTTGTGTCAATAAAGTGTCTTGGTTCCAGCATCCAGTCTTGACTCATGTGTGGGGAATCCTGTGATGTTCTTGTATGGAGAGGAGGGAATGCTTGACGGGGATATCATACCGATACCGTCACAGTGTTCCAAGCAGTGCGATATGCCTTCAGTGTGTTGCGTGCCAAGGAGTGGTTAATAAGTTGGATTGCGTTGCGTTGGTGAGATGCGACTTCAGTCCATCGTCAGCAATGTCCATGGTGGGACAGGGATAGTTGTTGGGTCGGCTCCAGGCTCTTGCTGGAAAAAACATCCATTCCAAGGTTGGAATAGGAAAGCGCATCAGCTCCTTTTTGCATTTGCCTGGAAAAGGTCTACATAAGATATTAACTGGTGACGGACTGACAGCTCCGCAAGCCTGCGCAGGAAGTGATGGGGAGTGACTTAGATCTACCTTAATTGATGATGTCGGCTGTGGCCTGATTGTCTGTGGTGAAGAACAGTGTCTGTCCTGTTCAAGTGTGGTCCCAGACCTGGGCAGCTGCCACGATGGGGTGCAGCACGAGGCGTGATGAAGACTGGGTGAAGCAAAAATGTAAGATAATTTCTGGGGGCCAAGGTTTGGAGAACCAGTGGCGGCCTAAAAATGGCTGCAAAAGCCTTTGGTGGCTCGGCTGACACTGCCGGGATGAAGATTGAAATGCTGTTCTATCAGGTGTGGAAGTTGTCCCACATAGCTAAGTCTGCTACTGATGCTTGGTCTAGTTTGAGAACTTGGACTGGATCTTGCGTTGGTGTGAGAAAATCAAGACAATACACAGGTGCTCAACAAGACGATATACATGCACTCGCAGGCCAACGTGGCATTGTGTGGTTGCACGGGTCTCAACAAGTGAGGGGTTGCTGAAACGATGTTGCGTTTTGCAATGGTCTCAAATGAGTGTCGGCCGCTGAGACAACTTTGTATGGCTGCAAGGGTCTGAAAGGGTGTCAGGTTGCTGAGACGATATTGCATTTGCAATGGTCTCAAATTAGTGTCAGGTTGCTAAGACAACTTTGTATGGCTGCAAAGGTCTGAACGGGTGTCAGGTTGCTGAGATGAGATTGTGTGGTTGCAAAGGTCTAGACGGGTGTGAGGTAGCTGAGATGATATTACATTTAGCAAGGGTCTCAAATGAGTGTCAAGTTGCTGAGCCAATATTCCCCTTTATTTTTATTTTTTTATGAAAATGACTGTGAATGAAACGCTGGTAAACATGAGTTACCGCATCTGGCAGTGTTTACAAGCTGTTACAGGCATTGGCGTTTCGAATGCCTCTGAACATCCGTCTGAACCCATTTTTTTTTCCGGGAAGGTTTCTAAACTCAACTGCCTAGAAACGACTATAAATGATCCTGTGTACATGTACTGATAAGATAACAGTGGAGAAATCAGGGGCGTCTGAAAAACACCCAACTGTTCCTAAACGTGTGTTTACCAACAGCAGTGTACATGAAGTCAAAGATGATTTTTCTGGCTGCAAGGGTCTCAATGAATGCCAGGTTGCTGGGGCGAGACTGCATGGTCACAAAGGTCTTTGACGAGTGGGAGGTTGCTCAAGACGGTATTGTGTGGTTGCAAGGGTCTCGATGAGTGTGGAGCTGCTGAGACGGTATTGTGTTTGCAAGGGACTCAACAATGGTGTGAGGCTGCTGAGACGGTATTGCGTGGTTGCAAGAGTCTTGATGAGTGTGGGGCTGCTGAGACGGTATTGCGTTTGCAAAGGTCTGAACTATGGTGTGAGGCTGCTGAGACGGTATTCCGTGGTTGCAAGGGCCTTGATGAGTGTGGGGCTGCTGAGACGGTATTGCGTTTGCGAGGGTCTCAATGGTGTGAGGCTGCTGAGACGGTATTGCGTGGTTGCAAGGGTCTTGATGAGTGTGGGCCTGCTGAGACGGGATTGTGTTTGCGAGGGTCTCAACGATGGTGTGAGGCTGCCGAGACGATTTTGTGTGCTTGCAAGAGTCTCGATGAGTGTGGGGCGGCTGAGACGGTATTGCGCCTGCAAGGGTCTCAACAAGGGTGTCAGGCTGCTGAGACGATTTTTCATGGTTGCAATGGTCTCAACAGGTGTCAGGTTGCTGGGCCGAGATTGAGAGGTGGCAATTTTTTTTTCTGCACTTTTATATTTCTTTTTTTTTTTTATGTTTTTTTTTTCTTTGCGTTTTTATATATATATATATATATATATATATATATATATATATATATATATATATATATATATATTTTTTTTTTTTTTTTTTCTTTTTTCGTTTTGTAAGGGTCATGTGTTGCAAGGGTCTTGACAAGGGTGTCAGGCTGCTGAGACGATTTTGTGTGGTTGCAAGAGTCTCGATGGGTGTGGGGCTGCTGAGACAGTATTGCGTTTGCAAGGGTCTCAACAAGGGTGTTAGGCTGCGGAGACGAATTTTGCGTGGTTGCAATGGTCTCAACAGGTGTTAGGTTGCTGGGCTGAGATTACATGGTGGACATTTTTTTTATTTTCTTTTGCGTTTTTTTTTTTTTTTTATATCTATAATTTTTTTTTTGCGTTTTGTAAGGGTCATGTGTTGCAAGGGTCTTAACAAGGGTGTCAGGCTGCTGAGACGATTTTGTGTGGTTGCAAGAGTCTCGATGAGTGTGGGGCTGCTGAGACGGTATTGCGTTTGCAAGGGTCTCAACAAGGGTGTCAGGCTGTGGAGACGAATTTTGCGTCATTGCAACGGTCTCAACACGTGTCAGGTGGTGGCAATTACGTGGTGGCAATTGTTTCTTTTTTTTTTTTGGCGTTTTATATATTTCTTTTCCTTTTTGCGTTTTTTTTTTGCATTTTGTAAGGGTCATGTGTTGCAAGGGTCTCAACAAGAGTATCAGACTGCTGAGATGATTTGCATGGTTGCAAGGTCTCAATCAATAAGAATTGGGTTACTGAGAAAGGATAGAAACACCTGGTTTGTTTGTAGTATAAGGTAGAAGGACAACGCCTGTTTGAATCGTAGGTTCCGCAGGGGCCACTAATGAACGATATGGGAGACAACGAATGGTAGCAAATTAATAAGACATAAAGAATGTAATAACAAATCTTACTTGCGACAGTGGGCCATGCGAGTGAGTTTGCGTCGGACTGTGGCTGGAGTGAAACATGTCGGGAACGTGTAGCGTGATGCCGTGCATGGGGCAAAACAACAAGGTTTGGTGTAGAAAATAGAACACGAGAAGTGCGTATCAATGCTTTGTAAGCTCCACTGCGGGAACCAAACATATGGTACCAGTAACACCATGAGTGGCCACGAATTTGACATGACAAACAAGCTAACGAATCCTACCTGGGACAGTGAACGTGCGACTGTGTTTGCTTTGGATTGAAGTGGATGTGCAACACATCCCAAGAGTGTGGTGTGGCGCCTTGCATGACACACAGGCAATAACTTTGGTAAATTAATGAGAGAGAAGAACCGTGTACAAGCAATTTGTAAGTTCCGCTGCGGGAACTAAAACACACGACATGGGGGAAACAATGAATGACAGAAAGTATGTATCTGATACAAAACGGTTGTAAAATGCATGAAATGAATCCGATACGAATTGATAGTACGGAGTATTGAACGAATCTGATACGAATTGGTTGTAGAGTGTATGCTACCCCTTGCTTTGAAACTGAACACCTACCAACCACCCATCCCCCCAGGCTAATCAAGTGCAGACAAGGCACCATGTGAGTCCAATTACCACCTCAATCTGCCAAAGAACCCATACAAAACACATGTCAATCTCCAAATGGATTTACAAATGAATCGCATGTTTGGCAGAAGGAAGTTACAAATGTACTACACCTGAGCCGAATGATGTTGGAACATGAGCAACAGTAACTCAGAGGCAGATTTTTTTTCCAAAAGGGATGCAGGATAGGAAGCATAACGAATTGCAAGATTGCACAAGATACAACAAGGTTTGAATCCTACCTGCGACAGTAAGCGGGAACCGCCGGCGAAGACCATGAAGGGAGAAGCCGCAAAGCGCTTGCGATGTCGAATGAGATTGAATGCGCAGACTCACGGACATGAGGTGAGCTGGGAAGAGTCGGCCCAGTGACGTGTAGTACCGCACACTGAACCGACAAAGAGCATGTGTGAGTGGGCTGCTTAAATACCCTCCGGGCTCCTCCCATAAACTCAGGCCAGCATACTGGCCTTCTTATATATATATATATATATATATATATATATATATATATATATATATATATATATATATTTTTTTTTTTTTTTTTTTTTTTGTTATTGTATTTTTGGTGCCAAATAATAAGTGTAAAACGTTTATTTTTCAAAGGGGGCGAGGTTGCTATTTTTTTTTATACTAGCGTTTATGAGCCACATGTTCAAATAGATTTTGTTCATTCCAAAAACAAAATTGCTATCCATGTGCTTTTCTTTTGAGAGAATGTAAGTGGATGAAAACTTTGTCTTAGGCTGGGTTCACACTACGGTTTTCCCGTCCGTCAGCCGCATACGATTTCAGTATTGAAAACGTACGGGCCCGGACGGGAAAACGTATAGATAGAGAATGCATTGCAAATCGTATGCACTCAGATGCATCCGGGTGCGTACGATTTGCTGGAAAAACGTTTTTTAAACGTCCGCAAAACCGTGTTCAACCACGGTTTTGCGGTCGTTTTTAAAACAGTATGGCAAACGCATACGTTTTCCTTTAACATTAATGTTAATGGAAAACGCACATGTGTGCGGTTCCATACGTTCCCGTCCGTTTCAGCCGCATACGGTTTTCCATATAAATCGTATGCGGCTGACGGACGGGAAAACCGTAGTGTGAACCCAGCCTTATCTTTGTTTACATTTGTTTACAAAGCGGAAAGGGATAACACCTGACAAATTTGTAAATAATGACTATGTTGCCATTAAAGGGGTTGTAAACAAATTTTTTATTTTTTTTAAAATAACAAACATGTTATACTTACCTCTAGGGATGAGCCGATACCCCCCCCCCCTTTCAGTTCGCACCAGAACCTTCGAACGGACCGAACGTTCACGCAAACTTTTAGAACCCCTTTGAAGTCTATGGGACTCAAACGTTCGAATTCAAAAGTGCTAATTGTAAAGGCTAATATGCAAGTTATTGTCGTAAAACGGGTTTGAGAACCCAGGTCTTGCCCCAGGGAACATGTATTAATAGAAAAAAAGTTTTAATAACTGTCGTTTTTTCTGAAGCAGTGATTTTAACCACTTAAGACCCGGACCTTTAGGCAGGTAAAGGACCGGGCCAGTTTTTGCGATTCGGCACTGCGTCGCTTTAACTGACAATTGCGCGGTCGTGCAAAGTGGCTTTCAAACAAAATTGGCGTCCTTTTTTTCCCACAAATAGAGCTTTCTTTTGGTGGTATTTGATTACCTCTGCGTTTTTTATTTTTTGCGCTATAAATATAAATAGAGCGACAATTTTGAAAAAAATTCTATATTTTTTACTTTTTGCTATAATAAATATCCCCAAAAAAAGATATAAAAAACGTTTTTTTTTCCTCAGTTTAGGCCGATAGGTATTCTTCTACCTATTTTTGGTAAAAAAAAATCGCAATAAGCGTTTATCGATTGGTTTGCGCAAAATTTATAGGCCCAGATTCTCGTAGAATGGCGTAAAACTCGGCGGGCGTAACGTATCTGATTTAGGTTACGCCGCCGTAAGTTTTACAGGAAAGTGCTTTATTCACAAAGAACTTGTCTGTAAAGTTGCGGCGGCGTAGCGTAAATCACCCGGCGCAAGCCCGCCTAATTCAAATTAGCCGGGTAGGGGGCGTGGAGCATTTAAATTAAGCGCGTTCCCACGCCGAACGTACTGCGCATGCGCCGTCTGGAAAATATCCCAGGGTGCATTGCTCCAAATGACGTCGCAAGGACGTCATTGGTTTCGACGTGAACGTAAATTAAAAAATTTTGACGCGGGAACAACGGCCATACTTAACATTGGTTGCCCCTCATATAGCAGGGGCAACTTTACGCCGCGCAAACCTAACGTAAACGTCGTAACTTCACTGCGTCGACCGCGCGTACGTTTGGGAACTCGCGTATCTAGCTAATTTGCATACTCGACGGGAAAAACGACGTAGGCGACACCTAGCGGCAAAAAAAAAATGCATTTTAAGATCCGACAGCGTAAGAGCCTTACGCCTGTCGGATCTAATGGATATCTATGCGTAACTGATTCTAAGAATCAGTCGCATATATACGACGGCCCAGATTAGGACTTACGATGGCGTACATGGCGTTGCGCTGTCGTAAGCCCTTTGAGAATCTGGGCCATAGTGTTTACAAAATAGGGGATAGTTTTATTGCATTTTTTTTTACTACTGTCAATTTTGACACATTTTTGGGACAATTGTCATTTTCACAGCAAAAAAATCTATAAAAATGCATTGTTTACTGTGAAAATGACAATTGCAGTTTGGGAGTTAACCACTAGGGAGCGCTAAAGGGGTTAAGTGTGACCTCATATGTGTTTCTAACTGTAGGGGGGCGGGGCTAGACGTGTGACATCATTGATCATGTTATTTACACACAGCTCTCCTCGTTCTTCAGCTCTGGGGACCGATCGCGGGACTCCAGCGGCGATCGGCGTGAATGGGTCCCTAAGTGGTTAATAATGCTGAAAGTTAAAAAAAAATAGAAAAATTCCTTTAAATATCGTACCTGCTGGATGTTACTATATGAAAAAAGTCATTTAAAACTGCTTGCGGCTTTAATGTAATGTCTGCAATATGGATGAAAATCATTGAGAAAAATAGCATGGGTTTCCCCGCCCCCCTCCCCCAGGTCATTACCAGCCCCTTTGGCCCTATATACTTTGAACAGCAGTATACAGGCGGTGCAAACAAAACAGGGACTGTAGGTTTGTTGTTAAGTATAATCTGTTTGTAATTTTGAACTGGTGCTTTTTTGTGTAGCTCCAGCCAAAAAATCAATTTTTTTCGCTTTTTGGAAAACATAGAGAGGGGTTATCACCCCTGTAACATTTGTTTTGCTGTCTGTGCGCATCTGTTCAGAAGATTGCACCTCACTTTCTGTCCCAATGACAAATGATTTTTTGGAATTTTTTTTTTTTTGGCGCCCCTCGGCCTCCTGACTGTGTTTTAAAGGTTCAACTTCACATCTATGCGATGCATCAGAGTATGTGCCTTGCCGCAGAACAGCCTATTAATTTGAGAATGAACTGCCTGCCAGCCCTCAATAGCACCAAAGTGCATGGGCCTTTTTTTAATTTTATTTTTTAATGCCGCTGCATCAAAATGCATGGTGCTTTTGTTGGCATGCATTTTTATTTTTGTGATTTTTTATTTTATTTACACACATTGGCCCGGATTCACAAAGCACTTACGCCGACGTATCTCGAGATACACCGTGTAAATATGTATATATAAATATGTAAATATGCGCCGTCGTATCCATGCGCCGTGCCCACAAACTGAGATACGTCTGAAAATAGGCTTCCTACGACCGACGTAACTTGCCTACGCCGTCGTATAGTGGGCGCATATTTACGCTGGGTGGATTTGCCGCTCCCATTGATTTTCTATGCACATATGCAAATGAGGGAGATACGCCGATTCACGAACGTACTTGCGCCCGGCGCATAATATACGCGGTTTGCGTAAGTCGTACGTCCGGCGAAAGTTATTCCCCATATATGAGGCGCAACTCATGCTAAGGTATGGACCAGGGAACACATCCGTCGTATTTTACGTAGTACGTGAATAGGGCTGGGCGTAGGTTACGTTCACGTCGTAGGCAGTTATCCGTCGTATCTTAGGGAGTAGTTCCGACGTGATTCTGAGCATGCGCACTGAGATACGTCCACGGGACGGCGCATGTGCACGGGACGGCGCATGGCACTTGGCCCATCATTTGCATGGTGTCACGCCTCCTTAGCGTGGCTCACGCCCACTTCCACCTACGACGGCTTACGCTGAGGGAACCCAGCGCAGTTTGGGAGGCAAGTGCTTTGTGAAGTCGTTGCTTGCCTCTCTGCGCTACGTCGGCGTAGCGTATATTGGATACGCTACGCCGGCATAAATATGCGCCAATGTATGTGAATCCGGGCCTATATATATATATATATATATATATATATATATATATATATATATATATATATATATATATATTGTGAGGGTGGGACTCAGGTCCCCACTCACAGACAGGAAGTCTGTTCCCGTGAGTCAGGTGAACTCCCATCCCTCTGAGAGGAGTCGGAGGCTGTGTACATGTCTGCAGGAGGCAGATGTCATTGGTGATAGAGCAGCAAGACGCTGACAGGAGTAAGCTAGGTGTGTGCTTAACTCTAGGAAACTGTTCTGAGGAACAGAATTTAGGCCAGGCTAAAGGCCTGAAACAGCCGGATGGCAAGTATGAAAGCCAGGAGGCTAAACTGTCGCGTTGGCAAGATACAGGAATGGTGGAACCCCCTGCGAGGGCTGCTAATGTATTTGTGAACTTTTGTGCTTTTAAATAAAAGTGGGCTACCAGGCCCTTAAAAAAAATTCTGGACTGGCGTACTCACTGGAAAACGCATCTATCGCTGGAGTCTAATAACCCCAATCTTACATATGGGTGTAAATAGCAGCTGGTGGCGCCTACTTAAGTGTAAAAATGAATATAAGTGTACATATATAAACAAACCAATATATCCACCTAAGTGGTTAAATTATCACGTGATAGTGTCTATTACCAATCCAAATAAATAAGTGAATAAATAAAGAGAAATAAATATCATAATAAATAAATATATATCATAAAACATAAAAATAAATATATATAAATGTGCAATACAATGCTGGTACATAAAATGTAAAAAAAAGTGCAAACAATGTGTATCAAAAACAAGTCCAGTTTCCAATCTTGCTTCATGCTAAAATTAAATAAAGTGCTGCGTGCTTCATGCAGATCCAGGCTATACTGCAAGCCTTCAGTGGATCACTCAGTGCTCTCCCCCAATGGTCCCGCACTCACCGAATCCAATCACCCCTACAGGGGTAACAGGCTCTCACAATAAGTATCCGTACTGCTAGGACTGCCAGGACTTTTCATGCATAAACTTTCAGCTGCTCATAGAGGAGACCGATCGCATCTCTGAGCTACATCACTCTGTTTTAAGGCTTTTTTACCATATGTCAAATGTGAGTACCTTGTTTATACAAATTAAAGTATTATACTTCATTTATAAAACGGTATAACGCTATTGGGCGCTTCATTTGTCTCCTCTATGAGCGGCTGAGGTCCCGTACACACGACCGGATCTATCCGCTGGGATTGATCCGCGGATCAGTTCCAGCGGACAAATCCGGTCGTCTGTGCGGCCTAGCGGATATTTATCCGCGGAGATTCCTCGGGCCGATTGATTTCAAGCGGATATAAATTTCTTAGCATGCTAAGAAATCTATCCGCTTGAATCGGCTCCAGCGGATTGATCCAGTGGTCTGTACAGACTAACCGGATCAATCCGTCCGCTCCCCTCCCTCGCATGCGTCGTAATGATTCGACGCATGCGTGGAAGTACTTACCTTCCAGCGTCGCGCACGTCGCTGCGTCATCGTCGCGGCGACGGCGCGACACGTCACTGCGGATGAATTCCGCACGGATTTGGATCCGATGGTGTGTACACGCCATCGGATCCAAATCCGGAGGAGGAATCTCCTCTGGAAACGATCCGGCGGATCGTTTCCAGCAGAGATCCGGTGGTGTGTACGTGGCCTGAAAGTTTATGCATGAAAAGTCCTGGCAGTCCTAGCAGTACGGATACTTATTGTGAGAGCCTGTTACCCAGGGCTGGTGCAAGGATTTTTGACACCCTAGGCGAAGCCTCATTTTGACGCCCCCCGCACCATTCGCTCCGCCCCTCACTGAGATTTTTGCGGTGCCTCTTCACCTATTTCTAGGCTAAAGCAGTATACAGAGAGGCCAACTGTGTAACTGCCTGTCTGTACGAGCGACAGGTACACTGACAATGCTACGCTCCTAGTAAAAACAATAAAATATGCACATTTTTTGACCTGCAAAGGGATCTACGTTTATTTTTATTTTTTACAAAACTGGTTTTGAACCTTTACACCTCAAATCCCTAATGCCCCCCCACAGCTCTCCCACCAATCCCCCCTCCTCTCTTTTTTTTTAATCAAAAGTTGGTTTTATTGATACAATAAAGTCATACAGTACAGTTAGGATGTATACAAAAATTGTGAAGATATATTCGTGAGGATACAGAGAGAAACGAATATAATCACTATACAATATGATGGTCATTGATTTTTAACCGATCCTCTCTCTCTCCAATGGGATCAATCAATACATATTATATCTATTACGGGCCTGTATCCTTGGAACAAGTTTCTTATTAACAACCCATGTATCCTTTACAACATGAGTATATAACAAACATAAAAATAAAAATAAATATAAAACTAAAAGATTTCTTTGCGCTTAACATATAAACATGTGAACTTTCACCTTAAGCGTTCTCTGCCTCTCCACACCAGTCATATTGTCGTCTTTAAATAAGTCCACATCTACCCCAACATCAGACTCTCTTCCCATTTCCGTTTAACAGCAAATTAGCCCTGTAATAGTCTCTCCATAATCAGTTCGCTAGGTCCCAGCCCCGGCACATCCAACCAGGGTTGCCACATTGAATACAATTTTTTAAGGGCATTTCTATGCTGGTATGTGATCTTTTCTCTTATCAGAGAGCTATTTACCGTCTTAACCCATTGTACCCTGGGGGTGATCCAATGTCGAGCTATGGCCTTTCGTGCCGCATAAAGCAACCGCAATACCACAGTGTGTCCGTTAGGGGAAAGTGATGGTACCTCAAGGGCGCCCAGTAAGCAGATCACTGGGTCATGAGGCAACGAAAAGCCATACGCCTGAGATATAGTGTCAATAACATACCGCCAGTACCTGAAAAGCTTGGGACACTTCCATAGCATATGTAACAAATCCCCTTCCTGTGCATTGCACTTGGGGCATATGGGAGAATCCTGTACGCCCCATTTGTGTAGGCGAGCAGGGGTTCTGTATACTCTGTGTAGCAAGAATAAGTGTGATAGTCTATGTTGTGCAGACCAACGGAGCCGAGGTCAAACACAACTCCCAAGTGTCTCCATCAATGGGGCCCAGGTCGGTGACCCACCCCCTCTTACATGGTAGCGTAGACGCGTCGTGGGAAGCATTCAGCAACCTGGAATAAACTTGGGATATCATGCCTTTCTTGTCCTTGTTAAAAAGTACATCATTATGTAGAGGGTGTTGTACTAGTGACATGGGAGAAAGTCTGACTTCCCTCTGAATAGCATGCCTTAATTGGAGGTACCTATAGAACTGTGTTCTATCTAGCCCAAACTCTTCCCGTAAATTAATAAAGGATTTGAGGGTCTGGCCCACAAACAATTGTGCAATATACCGGATTCCTATATTGGCCCAGGTCCCAAAGCCCTCTAGTTTGAAAATTTCCCTGAAGTAGGAGTTTTTCCAGATTGGGGTGTATAAGCATACCCCCTTAACACTTAGACTAGATCAAATGTATTTCCATAGGGTATTAAGTAACACAACCGTGGGCAGAGTCTGATCTAAATGTGTGAATCCTGCCTCCAAGTGGGAAACCGCTGGGAGCATTGATTCTGAAGGAATCAGTGGGGGAAGGTACAGGGTCTCCTGGGTCTACCTCCCCCCACTGTCCCAAATGTTGAATTTGAGATGCTATGAAATAGTAGCGGGCATGAGGGACGGCCAGGCCGCCTTGGTCCTTGGCTAACTGTAATGTAGTAAGTTTTATACGTGCTACCTTTCCCCCCCAGATCAGATCTCTAAACTGTGCGTCAATCTGAGCGAACCATTTATGTGGGATCCAAATCTGAGCATTGTGAAAAACATACAGAAGCTGAGGGGCCCACACCATTTTTATTAGGTTCGCTCTGCCTGCTACTGACAGCGGGAGTTTCTTCCAGGCTGCACTTTTTTGTCTAAATTTAAGCAACAGGGGAGCTAGGTTAAGGGAAAGATATTGGGCAGGTTCTGGTGTGACCTGTATGCCCAAATATTTGAATTCCTTTACCACCAATATGTCCCTAGCACAGTCAGGTAGTCGGTCGGTCAGGGGGTCTAAAGGCATGAGCACTGATTTGTTCCAATTGATACTGAACCCTGATAGTTCCCCGAAGTCTGCGATCAATGTCATCACATTCCTCAGAGAGTTCTGGGTATCTCCCAAATATATCAGCGTATCGTCTGCGAACAATGAGACAATATCCCGCCTATTCCCTCTAATGAATCCTGTAATGTTAGATGATGATCTCATGTGTATAGCCAAGGGTTCAAGAGCTAGGGCAAACAGCAGGGGCGACAAAGGGCACCCCTGCCGTGTGCCCCTGAAAAGTTGGAACGAGTCAGACACCTCCCCATTAATCCTCATTCTTGCTGTTGGAGAACTGTATAGCAATTTCACCCATTTTAAGAAAGATGGACCTACCCCAAATCTACTCAATGTCTCCCAGAGATATGGCCATTCAACACTATCAAATGCCTTTGAGGCATCAAGGGAAAATATAGCTCTATTGCCTGGATTATCTACCGGGATTTGTATGTTTAGGAATAGTCTTCGTAGATTCTGTGCTGTGGACCTGGCTGGAATGAAGCCGGACTGGTCCCTATGGACTATAAGGTGAATGCATTTAGATAGCCTAGTGGCCAGGACTCTAGCCAAAAGTTTGACATCAAATGTCAGTAGAGAGATGGGCCTATATGAGTCCGGGGAAAGAGGATCCTTTGGGGATAATCTGGTCAGAGTACCTGCTATATACCTCCGAGGGAAGTCCGTCGGCTCCCGGCGCTCGCCCATTATGTGCCTGCGCCAGTGCCTCTAGAAGTTCCTCGCTGGTGATGGGAGCATTAAGCAAGACAACCTCAGACATGGGGAGCTGTGGTAGTTGGTACTTGTCCAGGAATAAGCTCAACTGTTCTGGGGTGGGATTGACCTTTGACGAGTAAACATTTTGGAAGAACTCTCTGAAACAGCTTGTAATAGAACGTGTGGAATGGCATAGCATTCCCCCTGCATCAGCGATAGCTGCGATATGAGAGGAAGGCTGCTGTGATCTGGCCAGCATCGCCAGTATTCTCGCCTTCTTCAAAATGTTTCTGTTGCAGAAAGAACCTCTTGTTTTCGGCCAATTGAAACGAGAGATCCTTGAGCAAGGTCTGGGAAGCTAACCATTTTCTTTTTAAATCATCATTAGAGGGGTCTGCAATATAATCCATTTCAGCGCTGCTTGCATCTTTTAGTACCCTCTTCTCCCATTCTTTAGTGTCAGTTTTAATGTGGTTAATAGCCCTAATAAATTGGCCTTGTAGAAAGGCTTTAGCCGCATCCCACACAATGTGAATATTTGCCGTGTTCAAGTTTACCTGGAAGAATTCCGTAAGGAGTGGTGTGATTGGATCTGGCTCTGGAAAGAGCGATAACCAAAACGGGTTGAGCTTCCAGAGACTTCTGTCTCTTATCTCACCCAACCCTAAATCTATCGTGAACGGAGAGTGGTCGGAGGTGTGTCTCGGGTGGTATTCTGAGTCCCTCACCTTAGGAAGCAGAAGACCATTGCCAAAACCCATGTCAATCCTGGATAAACCACCCACTGAAGCTGACTTGCATGAGTACATTTTGGCCTCAGGATTGCGCATCCTCCAGATGTCAGTCAGGCCTAGTTCGCCCATCAGCCGAGCGAAAGAGATGGGACCCCTCCTACCTGTCTCCTCCGTCCCCGTGGTGTGTCTAAGTCTGTCCAGACCGTAATCCATTAAGTTATTAAAGTCCCCCAGGACCATAACTGGGATACCAGGGAGACAGGATATAAAATTAGCTAGTGTTTTCAATACAGTAGAGGAGAACGGAGGGGGGATATACATTCCTGCCAATACACATTTAACTCCATAAAAAGAACCATACAAAAAGACATATCTACCCTCAGGGTCTATTTTGGCATCTATACATGTGTATTGGGTTCCTCTACGGATCAGGACACTCACTCCCCTCGAGTAGACCGTGTGGGTCGAATGGTATTGGTAGCAAAATTGCCTACTCGCCAGTTTTGGGGTAGAGCCCGAGGGGAAGTGAGTCTCCTGTAAGCATATCACCTCCGCACCTATTCTCTTAATAGTGCGTAGCACCTCTATACGTTTAACAGAACTGTTGAGACCCCGTACATTCCATGACAGGTATCTAACTACATTCGACATGGCTTGCAGGTTTGGGTAACATCAGGAGAATATGGCCAAATTCAGTATACGAGTAGAGTATTGGAGCAAAGTTATGTAGCATACTGACATCAAGTAGCACATTAAAGACTAATATTGCGTTGTAGTAGCAGGGCAGGCAGTTAGTATGTAGAAAACATCCTGGATCATGGTTAAGGGGGTAGCCGGTCAGAGATGACTGGGACAAAGATAAAAAAAAAGTCATGAAGAGAAGAACAGAACAAAAAACTGGTTTCAGTGTATATGGCATGGAGAGGCCTTCACTCAACCGAATCATATAAAGTGCAGCCAATCTGACTGGCAAAACTCAGGTATTAGGTTGGATAGGGCCAATAACAACCCTCTCGGGGGCAACAGTGGAAGCAACCAAACAGTCTTGGAGCTTCTCAACAGCTAAACATTAGGCCTTAGCAAACCAAGCGAACAGTCATCGCCTATCTATAGGCAACCTAGAACAAAAGCAAGTGGGTATGTGAACCACACCAGATCGATAATCTGAGCCATCTCAGTCCGCTGGCCGTCTCCCTCTGGCTTCTTTAATTGCCTGTTCTTCACGGTCAAGCCACTGTGCTGCATTGGCAGGGGAATCAAAAAATTGAACTGAGCCAAAGACTTCCACTCTTAAGCGGGCTGGGTACAACATGGCATATTTTAAATCAAGAGCTCTTAGGCGACGTTTTACATCAATGAACTTGCTTCTTTTCTTTTGTAGTTCGGCAGAAAAATCCGGAAATAAAGAAACTCTAGTATTGTCCAACTTCAGGGCCGTCGGGTTAATTCTGGCATTATATAGCGTGGCATCTCTGTCCCTGTAGTGCAGGAATTTGAATAAGAAAGGTCTTGGCGGTGCTCCTGGCTGCGGGGGTCTGGAGGGAACCCTGTGGGCACGTTCCACAGAAAACATAGGGGAAAATGCCTCTCGCCCGAACGCTTCAATCAGCCATTTCTCAATGAACTCCACAGGGTTTTTCCCTTCTATCTTTTCCGGGAGGCCTATAGCCCTCACGTTATTCCTCCTCATCCTGTTCTCTAATTCCTCCAAACGAGAGGAATGTTGATCTACCAGATGATTGTTATAGGCAAGGTCTCTCTGCATGGGCCCCATGTCATCTTCTATGGTGCTCACCCGTTCCTCCAGAGCGGAGGTTCTTTCTCTGATCTTTTGGGCATCTTGTCTGAGGAATGAAATTTCAGACTTCATCCCTTTCACCTCTGTGGTTAATGCTGCTAGGGACACATTGCATGATGTAACTGCGGTGAATATGTCTCTTAGCGTGGGTTCCCCTTCAACTACAGGGCTCTCCCGTCCCTGGGGCCTAGTTGGAGCCTGGTTTGGAGTACTCACTGTGTCCCACGTGAGTCCGGCCTGTACCGCTTCTTCCAGGGGGACAGTGTCGTCCGTTTCCGACCCACCGCCTGCCGAATCATCCGGAGAGCTGGAGGATGCCACGGGCTCCGTTAACAATGGCTGGGAGAACAGCTTCTCAGCCGCCTCGCGGTGCTTCTCTTTCGCGCTGCGGTCTGCATGCGCGCCATGTTGAGCCATCATTTCCGCCGGCTTGTTCACTAGCTGGCGTCTGCCGTGTGACATCGTGGGATGATTTCGCCGGGAGAGGTAAGTATTTGTTCCTCGGGTGTTAAGGATTCCTCCGGTGTGCTCAGGGATGAACAAGGTTGCCTTTTTCAGGATATTAACGAGGATTTTCGGCGGAGCTCGCTTAGGTTGCGTCCGGCTACATCCGCTGCCTGGCCACGCCCCCCCCTCCTCTCTTACTAATGCCCCCAATTCCTCCCTCCTCTCTTACTAATGCCCCCCAATTCCACCCTCCTCTATTACTAATGTCCCCCCAGCTCTCTCACCAATCTCTCTCTGTTACTAATCCCCCCCAGTTCTCCCACGAATTCCACCCTCCTCTCTTACTAATGCCCCCCAGCTCTCCCACCAACCACCCCTCCTCTTACTAATGCCCCCCAATTCCACCCTCTATTACTAATGCCCCCCAGCTCTCCCACCAATTCCACCCTCCTCTCACCATGTCCCCCCCTCCTCTGTTACTAATTTCCCCCCAGCTCTCTCACCAATTCCCTCCTCCTCTCTTACCAATGCGCAGACTGATATGTCTCCCTGTGCTTTTTTTTTTTTTTAAACACAGTGCTGCTGACACCTTTGAGTGTCAGAACTGTAGCATGGAGCCTAGGAGGAGTTTCACAGAACTTGTAGCTCCATGCTACAGTCCTGACAGGTGGGGAAAGACACTTCCGGCATTCCCACCAGCAAATGTGGGCATGTCCCCCCTGGGTGCCTGGTGCAAACACACAGAAGCAGGTGGAGTGCTTCTGTGTGAAGTTCCGCTCAGTGTGGTAAAATATGGTGTCTACCATCCATGGGGGTGACACCATGTTGTCCTGTCGCTGCTCCTAGCACAAATTCCCCTCCAAATCCCCCTCCTCACACAAATCCCCCGATCCCCTCTTCTAGCACAATCCCCCTTCTTCACATTAATCCCCCAATCTCCCATCCTTGCCTAAATCCCCTCTCCTTGCATAAATCCCCCCAATCCCCCCTCCTAGCACAAATCCCCAAAAATTCCCCCCTCACACAAATCCCCCCTCCTTGCATAAATCCTCCCCAATCCCCTCTCCTAGCACAAATCTCCTTCTCTCCTTGCATAAATCACCCAAATCCCCTCTCCTTGCATAAATCCCCCCAACCCCCTCTCCAAGCACCAATCCCCCTTCTCGCACAAATCCCCCCTCCTTGCACAAATCCTTCCAATCCCTCCCCCTCGCACAAATCCCCCCCAATTGGTCATTCTTGCACAAATCCCCCCTCCTCACACAAATCCCCCCTCCTCACACAAATCCCCCCCCCCCAATACATTCTCATCTGTCATGTCTGGACAGATCCAAGTCAGAGATGTGGAGGGCTCACCATGGGGGGCCGAGAGGGAAATAGCTAGCTGGACTAGTTGGAGTTGTTATCTGGTGATAGCAGATTTTGGTATGGGGGATCTGGGGAAGATGGGATCTGTCCCTGCAGACAATGTCATCAATTTGAAACTGACCTGTTTGTTGCTGGAATGGGGATGTGGATAGGATAGCTGCAGGGAAGATGCTGTGGGTGCCGGCAATCGCACTATTACAGCAGTCAACATGGCAGCAGCAGGCCTGGATGGATGACTTCCCCTGGCACCAGGAATGTCATTGGCCTGAAGGGGGAACCCTCACATAACAGGAGCGCTGCTAAACCCAGGATAATTCAGTGCATGTTTACTACCCGGAGAACTGCGCGGTCACTTCTAAATACAAAAGCCGAGCTTCTGTATTACAAGTGAGAGGAAGACACAGGGCTAGCGCCGGATTAAAAAAAAAAAGCCCTGCCTCCGGGACCTCGGATTGGCGTCCCCCGGTGTGACCTGCACCCCCCTGCCCCATAGCAACACCATGATTCCGCTTACCTTACCTTGTTGAGAGCCGGCATGGAGGCTGCTGTCACACAGGATCAGGGACACTGAGAGCCGGCATGGAGACTGCTAGCACGCCGCTAATATGGGCAGTGTCACAGGTGGGGGGGGGGCAGTCAGTGTCACAGGTGGGGGGGGCAGTCAGTGTCACAGGTGGGGGGGGGCAGTCAGTGTCACAGGTGGGGGGGCAGTCAGTGTCACAGGTGGGGGGGCAGTCAGTGTCACAGGTGGGGGGGGCAGTCAGTGTCACAGGTGGGGGGGGCAGTCAGTGTCACAGGTGGGGGGGCAGTCAGTGTCACAGGTGAGGGGGGGCAGTCAGTGTCACAGGTGGGGGGGCAGTCAGTGTCACAGGTGGGGGGCAGTCAGTGTCACAGGTGGGGGGGCAGTCAGTGTCACAGGTGGGGGGGGCAGTCAGTGTCACAGGTGGGGGGGCAGTCAGTGTCACAGGTGGGGGGGGCAGAGTCAGTGTCACAGGTGGGGGGGCAGTCAGTGTCACAGGTGGGGGGGGCAGTCAGTGTCACAGGTGGGGGGGGGCAGTCAGTGTCACAGGTGGGGGGGGCAGTCAGTGTCAGGCTTACCTTACATGAGAAGTATAAATGCAGCAGCCCTTGAACGTGTTCCCTTGCGATGTCTGCAGCATGTCCCTCCAGCCAGCACAGGTCACTTCCTGAGTGTCATGTATACAATGGAGAGGGGAGGAGCCTCTGACCCCAGCATGTATTGACAAGTTTGCAGAGTGTACAAGCAGAGGGACAAACTTGTGCACTGAATCTGGTCTCTGCTCGGGTCAGAAGCCCCTCCTCCCCTGTCCATTCTACACACACTGACACTCGGGACGTAAAGTGCTGGGTAGAGGACATCACAGAGCTGCTGATCGCCCCCCTCCCCTGTATAGTAAGAGATGCCAGCGGTACAGGGGGGAGTGGAAACAGCGGCCGAAGTTCATATTGGGGGGGGGGGGCTGTGCTGCCTGTCATGGTGCGCTTTGTGCCTGTACTGCTGCTGAGTTAGATAAGAGCGGAGGGCGGCTGCACTGTCTGGCAGCATAACTTTTGTTCAGGAACAGTTTGTCACTCCCGGCTCCAGAGTGACAGTATTTTAATGATCTGAATCCCCAGCGAGTGGCTGGGGATCTGGATTTTGCCGCTCCCCCGACCCTGGCGCTCTAGGCAGCCGCCTGACTTGCCTATGCCTAGCGCCGGCCCTGCTGTTACCCCTGTAGAGGTGATTGGATTCGGTGAGTGCGGGACCATTGGGGGAGAGCACTGAGTGATCCACTGAAGGCTTGCAGTATAGCCTGTATCTGCATGAAGCACACAGCACTTTATTTCATTTTTGCATTAAGCAAGATTGGAAACTGGACTTGTTTTTGATACACATTGTTTGCACTTTTTTTTAATTTTTTTTTTTTTTTTTTAATTTTTTATTTATACAAAATAGAAGACCGGCCCACAAGGACCACAGCGAGTAAAAAGTACAACAGTTGTTATATGGAGGCACGCATACAAAACATGGCAGTTACATAAAAATATTCTGCGAAAACTATTCAGCTACCTGTGGAGATACCTCTCCCGGTCGGGGATAGCAGCGCACGGAACGGAAGGCTATTTGCCATCCGTCTCGTATCGCCGCCCCCAGTTCAAAAACCGGCATCTCATCCCAAGCAGTGCTCTTGTGGTATCTTTCTGCGGCCGGGCACTATGGAACCGTGTGCCAGTCCTCCACAATTTCCGTTTTCTAAGTGTAGTAGAATATAAGAAAATAGAAGTAGGGATCTGGGTGCTGCTCAGTGAGCAGTCCAGAGATAAGGAGGGAAGAGAAAGAAAAATAAAAGAGAAGAGGGAGAAAAGTAGTAGAGGGAGTAGGAAGATAAGTGGAGGGTGAGGGAGTGAGAGGGGGGGGGGGTTCGCGAGCATGGACCAACATCACTGCCTAGCGATTCCTCTCACCATGGCGGCCTCCGCCGTCAGGGCTGCATGTCCAGGGGGGGGGGCGGGCTTTGACCAGGGGGTGGCGGTAGTTCTCCTCTAAGGGCCTGGCCCTCCTCGGAGTACTTAAACATTGTGCATAATTGCCAGGTCTGGGAGTAGAGTTCACTCCTATCTTGCTTTGACAGGACTAGATCCTCCATCCACCCGATCTCATCCACCTTCCGCAGCCACATGGCCACTGTTGGTGGGTTGGGGGATTTCCAGCACAGCGGGACACAGGCCTTGGCCGCATCCAGCAAATGGCGCACCACCGACTTTTTGTATACACGCGCTGGGGTAGTGGTTGCGTGGAGCAGGAAATACGCTGGGTCATCTGGGACTTCGCGTTCCGTGAATTTTTGTGTAACTCGCCTTACCTCCTCCCAGAATGGTCTGAGGAGTGGGCAGGACCAAAAGATATGTAATAGTGTCCCTCTGTCTGATCGGCACCTCCAACAGAGGTCCGATGTGTCCGGAAACAATTTATGCAATAGGACTGGAGTTCTGTACCACCTTGTCAGCAGTTTGTAGTTGGTCTACTGGACCCTGGTGCAAATTGATGATTTATGTGTAAATGTGAGTATCCGCTGTCTCTTAGCGGGCGTAAGCTGATAGCCCAAGTCTAGCTCCCATCTATCAAGGCTAGGTATCTGAAACCCTTCTAAGGGTGTCACCAGTAGCGTATGTAGTAATGACAGGGCGTGAGGTAGCGCTCCCGACTCCCCGCACATCTCCTCCAGAGTCGTAAGGGTATGCCCGGCAGGTGGAGGGGGGATGGCTCTGAGGAAGTGGCCCAGCTGGCTGGCTCTCATAAAGTCCAGCTGATATTGACCCGACTGGTCCATCCGCTGGGCCGTCGTCTTCCATCGACCCATCTCACTGAAGTGTGAGGCTTGAAAGGTCCCCGATTCGCGGAGTGTAGCAAATTTGGCGTCTCTAAGTCCTGGTGTAAAGTTTGGGCTGCCCAGAATTGGGCGTAGCGGTGAGGTCTCCGACGTCAGGCGGTACTGTTCTAACAGCCTAGCGCATACCCTTATAGTATTCCCTATCAGCGGGTGGTGTTGTACGTCTGTTTGTTGTAGGGCACGGCACCACGGAGCACGTCGTAGCATAATGTCACATTGTGCCTGCTCTAATTGTGGCCAAAGTTTGAGCGAACTGTGTCGATTCCAGTCTATGAGTCGATTTAACTGCGCCGCATGATAATACGTTCGGACGTTTGGCATGGCTAGGCCACCGCATAATTTGGGTAATGAGAGGACGGCTTTATTTACCCGGGATCGCTTCCCTGCCCACAAAAATGTTCCGAACGCGGCTTGTGTTTGCCTAAAAAATTCCGAGGGGACATGTACGGGGAGGGCTTGCAACAAGTACATGAATTTGGGTAGAATGGACATCTTCAGAATGTTGCACCTACCGAACCAGGAATGTAGTCCAGCGGTCCAGTGGTTCAACAGTTGTTGGACTTGTTGGACTGTCCTAAGCAATGGAGGGAAATTAAGTTTGAATATATTAGACAGTCGTGATGGAATCCGTGTTCCTAAATACGTTAGTGCTGTGTCCGTCCATTTTAGATGAAAGCCATGTTTAAGTCGGGTCAGTAGTGGTTGAGATATTCCTACCCCCATCGCCTCTGACTTTGACAGGTTGATTTTTAAATTCGATAGTTTCTTTTTTTACATTTTATGTACCAGCATTGTATTGCACATTTGTATATATTTATTTTTATTTTTTATGATATATATTTTTTATGATATTTATTTCTCTTTATTTATTCACTTATTTATTTGGATTGGTAATAGACACTATCACGTGATAATTTAACCACTTAGGTGGATATATTGGTTTGTTTATATATGTACACTTATATTCATTTTTACACTTAAGTAGGCGCCACCACCTGCTATTTACACCCATTGCGTTTTCTCCATCTAGGTGGAGTTTTTTCATGCAGGGGCTGCCACTTTAATATTTATTTATTTATTTATTTAGTTTATTCACAGCATCCCTTGTCACTTTAATTTAAATTGTCCGTAGCGCAGATTCATTCCCCTTTTTATACCAATCTTACATATGGTGGAGGTATTGCTTTGGGCAGTTTTGGAAGAGTTCCAGATCCTCGCATACCAAAAACAGTGAATAGAAAATAAACTGTGTGTTTTGCAGCAATGCTATGAGCAGCCAATGTGAACTGAAAGTCAAAGTTTTCTGCTGTGAACTGCTGTTAGCTGTGTATGGCAGCCAGGCGAACTGCATTGCACATGAGTTCAATTGATGGACTGTGTTGCATACAGGTGGTGTACCTTGTCATAGAATAATTAATAACGCACGTACATAATTAATAATCAGAGAAATATTAATATCGCACGTAAATAATTAAAATAAGCTATAAACACATTTTTGTCTATATAAAAATTATAACAAAGTATAGCTCTGCTAAGAAGAGAAAAGTATTACATTTATTGATACAGAGGAGAAACTGGTATTACTACAATATTTACAAACATAACATAACCTATACCACCTTCAAAACCCAAGATGATATCCCAGGCACACAATTATACAAACAGTAAGATGGCTGAAATGAATACGTCAGTATCTCAAGACAATTCATAGGAAAGGAAAAGTTACAGAGATTAAGTTTAGGAAGAGAGAGATAGAGGGAAGGAGAGAGAGAGAGAGAGAATGAGAGAGGTATAGAGAGAGAGAGAGGGGGGGAGGAGAGAGAGAGAGAGAGAGAGAGAGAGAGGACAAGGGTTTACATCACCACTGTTCAGGTCCACATCTGCAGGGCAAGAGCGCTCTCAGAGCTTTTTCTCTGACCTGTATCTTCCCTTGCCCTCCTCTGCCCCCCTCCCTCCAGGATTCAAAATCCTTAGGATGCTATTGGTGTAAAATGGCCTTACGAGCGGATTGGTTGAATCTCAAACTTAGATATTCATTGGTTCCGAGTTCCATCTGAATCCTGATTGGTTGCCTTCCAAGCCTCCTAAAAATGTTTCTTGCATGGACTAATCTAAAAAACCTATCAGTCTAGGGCAGTGGTTCTCAACCTGGGGGTCGGGACCCCCTTGGGGGTCAAATGAGGATTTGCCAGGGGTCCCCAAAACCTGGGCTGTTCCTGAAGCCTGCGGCCGCTCACTGAGCCTCTTCACAGCCGCCTATTCAGTTCACGGCATAGCTGGGAGGCAGAGACTAGAGGTCAGCTGACTGGTGAGGAATGTGAAGTGGGAGGGGCTGTGGGAGACCCTATATGCTTATTTCAGCATAGGTGGCACTGCTACGGGAAACCACAAAGTCGGAGACACCGTGAGTAACGCTACCTGTGATTAGAGTTGCCTTTAAAAGTCCCCACTACAGTTCTCAGATCAGCAGATGACCTTAATCAAGAGCACCTAAGTTGGCTGATCCCAACTCCCCAGCAGCACTGCCACTGATCCCAACTCCCCAGCAGCACTGCCACTGATCCCAACTCCCCGCCAGCATTGCCACTGATCCCAACTCCCCGCCAGCATTGCCACTGATCCCATACTCCCCACAAGGGAGTAAGAGAAGGAATAAAAATAGAGAATATATGGAAGGGAGAGGAAAAGAGGGGGAGGAACAAAGAAAAAGGGAGAGAAAGAATAAGAGAAAGAACAAGAAAGACGTCTAGAGAGGGATGGGGATAACAAACAAGAAATTAGGATAGAGAGAGGTAAAAGGGAAAGAAAGGAGAACAAAGAGAAAGAGTGGTACATCCTAAAATGTACTATAAGGGGTTTTAATATTGTATGAGTGGAAGGGACTCAGGGAGCGCTAAATGTCTATAGGTTAGGGGCGCAAATTACTTATCTTGCCTTGGGTGCCAAAAACCCACCATAGGAAAATAATTTTACCGTTAGGGGTCCCCACAACTTGGGAAATTTTATCAAGGGGTCACGGCACTAGACAGGTTGAGAACCACTGGTCTAGGGTATGTCAAACGTTCCTTTGATGCGTGGTTTGACCATTTGCTCCATTAGCATGCTAAGGGCCCCTGCTGTGAATGGGGCCTTTCAGACTATTTTTTCCCCAATGGTTCCCCTGGTATAAATATGAAATTCAACATTTCTATAACAGTACCCCCTCAAGTTCATTATTGAACTTATATCCTCCTTCAATGATCCGGTACCCACCCACAATGGCCCAGAAGCCCCGACCCTTCCCCCACCACCACTGCGGCCTCTTCCTTTCTTGAACTCGCCGTAACTCATCAAGGTAGACTTGGGACAGTTCTGGTGCCTTTGAGACTTCCGATCCGAACCCTGAGTGTCTGTACTGCAATGTTTCATCGCCCCTCTGCATTGGAGGAGTGGAATTCCAACATTGATGGCGGGATCCTTATATATTTAGTCCTGTATCTTGGAAAGATGGTGTTCTGATTGTCACCATTGGATCGGACCGCGAGGCAGCACTTTTTCAGCATGATGAAGAAGGGTTTCGGAGTGTCTTATTCATGGCACGTTTGTCTTCCAAAAAAAATGACTTGGTTATCGTTGTTTCTTCAGGTGGTGGTTGGGTGGGCCTCCAGACAGTCATGTATGAATACAAAAGGAGAAAGGAGAACGTCAGTGTACAGTTATTAGAGGAATGTCAGACAGGAGCCGTGGGGTGGCCTTTATGACTATAAAGCAGTAGGTAGACTATGGGAGGTAGAATTAATGCTCACGCGCCTTAAAACAAAATGATATGATTGATGTCCTAGTTACTTTATCCTGAGAAGATGTATGATAGCAGCCAAAAATAAAAACTTAGAGAGCATAATACTAAAGGTGGAAAGGAAGAGAGGTGAGTAATGAAAAAGAATAAGGAAAATAGAAAAAAAATAATAAACATAAAAAATAAAAACTACAGATTTAATGCTGCTCCAACCAAGATCTCCAGTTTACATTCCACTTTAGGGGCCAGATTCACGTAGCTCAGCGCATCATTAGGCGGGCGTAGCGCAACGCAGATACACTACACCGTCGAAACTTAGAGAGGCAAGCAGCCTATTCAGCAAGCAAATGCGCGCTGCGATGCGCCATCGTAACGTAATTTTGACGGCATAACCCGACGTAATTCGAAGTGGGAAGGAGGTGGGCGTGATCCATTTAAATGAAGCGTGACCCCATGCAAATGAAGGTCCGAACGAACGGCGCATGCGCCGTCATGTGATCGCATGCCCCGCGTCCCACTGCGCATGCGCCCCAATTCGCCTATCGTATTCCCCCACGATAACCCAGCCCACCGTTTCCGCCCAGGGCATAAATCCGCCCAGACATGCGCCAGTCAAGTGCAAAAGTACACCTGCTGATTTTGGTCGTTTGGTGTGGCTACTTTTGCTTTGTTCATATCCAAAAAGATGTCTGAGGCTGCGTCGAAAGATAGGAGGGATAAAAACTTTAGTAATGAGGAGAAGGCGGTCATTATTGATGCCATGACTAAATATAATAAGTTCCTCCACGGCAAGGAAAGTGGCTCGACCAGCAAGGTCCGTAAGGATCAAATCTTGGCACAGATTGCAGCGGAGGTGAGTGCCCTTGGCTATGCCAACCGGACCCCAGACAAGATCGCCAAGAAGATCAATGACCTGCGGCGTCTTGTGAAGGAGAAGGTGGCCAAGATCAAGAAACACAGAAGGGGCACCGGAGGTGGACCAGCCCTGAAGATAAGACTGACACCTGATGAGGAGGTCATTGCCAGGTGCCTGGAGAAGGAGCAGGTGGAGGGCCTGGAGGGCTTCGAGTCAGTTGATCAGCCCTTGAGGACAGGTGAGTGTGTTTTATCTTTTATCTGGTGTCTAGCATGTGGGGGGGGGGGAGTGAATATGTGACAAGTGTGTGGGTCCACCAACATGTGAATGTTTTGTGTCATCCACAGATGTGCAGGATGAAGCGGGCCCATCCTCGGCTGCTGGGCAACCAACCCCATCCCAGGATACCAGTGTCCACACCTCTCCATTAGAGGAAGTGGAGGAGGAGCACGGGCATCTGGATGATGGCATATATCTGGGGGATGAGACCACCGTCGCTGGACCCTCCCATACCTCCACCTCCATTGGGGATACCCCCCCAAGGGACTCAAACTTCATTGTAACCCCCCCAAGGCCCTCAAATGTGGGATCCCCCCCAAGGGCCTCCACCCTTTTGGGAAGCCCCCTAAGGGCCTCCGACATTTTGGGAAGCCCATCCTTCCTAAGGGAAGTGCCCTCAGGGGCCTCCCCATACATTCGTCCCCAAGCCTCACCTGCACCCAGGAAGGCAACTAGGAAGACGAGGGGTGATCCTGACGCCTTAGAAGCCACTTTGGCTATGGACCTGGCCAGGCAGACCCACCATGTGGGTTCTGTGGCATGTGATATGCGCCGGGTGGCAGCCAGCCTGGCCTCCATGCAGCAGACCCAGGCTGCTTTCACTGCCACCATCACCGAAAATGTGCAGGAGGTCAGTGCCAACAGCACTGCGTTTGTGACCTGCGTTAGGGACCTGGATGACACTAATTCAGGCCTTGTGGCAGAGGTCAGGAGCCTGGGAGTGGCCATACAGGCCAATACAGCAGCCATTGAGGCGGTGGGGAATCAGACCACTGCGGTCCTCACCCGCATAGCCCTGGCTTTAGAGGGTATCCAGGCAGCCAGGGAGAGACCGGGGGATGTTCCTCCTCCCAATGACCCACCCCCCCCACCCGCGGCTGCCCCCAGGCAACAGAGGGCACGGAGCCTTGGCACTAGGCGTCGTCCACGTCGGGCCAGATGAGTGCCAGTTAGATTATTTTATTTTTATATTCGATATGATTTTTGGTTATTAATTGATACTCATGATATGAGTGATATTCTGTTATTATGATACTCGATTGGAGTTGTATTTATTTTATTATTATTCTGTATATATTTATTGAAAATTATTTTCAGAGAAAGATACAGCAACATAATTGGAGCCTTGACGTGGCGTTGCTGCTCCCAAGTACCGCACGGTGTACTTCGGTCTAATCCAATTTATTGTGGTTTGGGGGGGGTGTGTTAGGGACCACATTGGTGTGCATGCGTGCATTCTCATTGTGACATGTTTCATGTGCGTGTTGCACGTGAAAATAAGCCTATCACGAGGCATCTCCTGACTGCTGTTCCCTCAGCAGACGGGGGACCCTCGGTTGGGGGGGGAATTTCTGGTTCTAGGCTCAGGTCATGACGGAGTTCAACCTGCAGGCCCCTTCTCATGGCGAAATTGTGCAGAATGCAACATGCACCGATAATCTGGCACACAAAGTCTGGGGCATACAACAGTGTACCCCCAGACCTATCTAGGCATCGGAACCGTGACTTCAGGAGGCCAAACGTGCGCTCCACCACTCCCCGGGTACGTATATGAGCCTCGTTGTAGCTTCTTTCTCCTGGTGTTTGTGGGTTCCGGAATGGTGTCATCAGGTGGGGTCCCAGGGCATATCCAGAGTCACCTGGAAGGGAAAAGACAGGAGGAGGTTAGTCATGCATTTGTCCCTCGTGATGTCTGCATCATTGGGGGGGGGACAGTCATACCTGACACCCATGTCACTCACCAACCAGCCAGCTGTCCCCATACACGTTCTCTTCAAATTGTCTTGGGATGTCGCTTTGCCGGTAGATAAAGCTGTCATGGGTGGCCCCGGGGTGTTTAGCACAGACGTGCCATATGAGGCCTTGAGCATCGGTTATTACTTGTACATTAATTGAATGCCAATTCTTCCTGTTACGGTACATATGCTCAGCGTCACGGGGGGGCTGGAGTGCCACATGAGAACAATCAATGGCCCCCACAGTGCGTGGAAATCTGGCTATTTTATAGAAATCGGTTCTTGCCTTTGCCTGCTGGACCTCCTGGGTGGGTCTCACAATGTGGTGGGACATCCGTTTCAGGATAGCGGGTACAACTTCGTGCACGCACCTACTCATTGTGGATTGGGACATCCCAGCCAAATTTCCACTGGTTCTTTGAAATGATCCACTGGCTAAAAAATGCAGGGTTGCCATGACCTTGAGCAGTGGCGGCACTGCTTGTGATCGATGTGTTGGGCTGGTGAGGTCATCCTGCAGGGATCGTACTATTTCCATGATGGCTTCAGTGTCAAATCTCAACAAGCGAAACACCTCCGATTCAACCATGCCAAAGAGGTCCATGCGATCTCGGGGTACCCTCTCCTGTGCCCTCCTCCTCCTCCTGCGTGCTTGTAGACGCCGTAGTAGTATGACCACGGCTGCCCCTGACATGTTGGCACACAGATGTGTTGTCCTGCAAGTGTTGTTGCTCAGCTCCTCTGTCACGCTGCTGCTGTTGCTGCTCTCCAGCTGACCTGTGCAAGTCCGTTGCAAAGTTACCCCTGCTTTTATGAAGGGTAACTTTAGATCGGGCGAGCAGCTTACGCGCACCGCGCGTAGCCTACGACGGACAATCGTACGCATGTGAATCGGCATTTCTCCCTCATTTGCATAATTGAATAGCAAATCAATGGGAACGAAGAATACGTCTAGCCTAAATATGCGCCTAAGTTTCGCCGGCGGAGGACAGTTGCGTTGGACGGGTGAAGCCTAATTTCGCGTGTATGTGCTTCTGTGGGTACGGCGCATCGATACGACGGCGCACATCTACACTTACGCCGCGTATCTCGAGATACACCGTCGTATCTCTTTGTGAATCTGGCCCTAGATTGTTAAAGAGCATTGAATCGGTATTCAAAAAACCTAATACCTCGTTGCCCTGTCAATTTTAGCTGACAGCGAGAAAAACTAAAATAAAAAAAATAAAACATTGTTCAGTTTAAAAAACGACTCCTCTCTCATACTAGTAATTGGTGGTATTTTTGCTGGTCAGGTACAATAACGAGAGAGATATGATTTAAATTTGTAGAATTTGGGTAAACCTGACCGCACTTTATTACTACAAATTGAAGAGGCTTATTCCTAGATCAACAGGAAAAAATATAGTTCTAGGGTCCTCTCTAAAAAAAAACAAGAACAAAACAAAAACAGATTTTTCTGCCCTATTGGTGATCAACAGGTGAACATGATCATGGTCACTTAACAATGTACAAGTCGGTTTAAAAACATAAAAGATTAAAATATTAAAAAGGAGCGACTAAACAATGGTTGCCAACAAACTTTTTAGAATTTAGTCAAACCCGACTGTACTTTTTACTAAAAAAAAATTTTTAGAGGCTCTTCCCCAAACCAAAAGAATAATAATAAAAAATAATATATAGTTCTCCAACAAGAGGGCAATTAAAAACAATGCATTATTTACTATTTTCCTCTTCCAGGTCCAGTTCAAACCTTTTGGAACCTTTCTCACCTGAATGAAATAAGAGGAAAAAAATAACTAAATAAAAATAATAATGAAAAACTTTAAAAAAATTAAAAGTAAAAAAAATTATAACCATAACCCTTCAGGGAGAAAAATGAGAGAAAAAATATAAAAATTAAAACTGACAACAAAAAAACTGATAAAAATGAGAAATGAGAAAAATTGATTAAAAATTACTAAAAATTGATATGAAACCGAGAAAGAAAAAAATGAAGAAGAAAAAAAAAGAAAAAAAACTTTTACAAAAATTAAAAAAAAAAATGTATAAAAATTAAAAGTAAAAAATTGTAATGGATAAAAAATGAGTACACAAATAAAAATAAAAAATAGAAATAAAAAATTACTAAAAAAAATTACACGAACATGATAAAAATTTAAACTAGGAGTATTAAAAAAAACTGTACATTTGTACTGGTCTGGATTGGAACTGGCTTCTTCAGAAATTTGTTTCTGAGTTAGTGGCTTTTCTTTGAGAGAAGATACCTCGTTGAGGTGCACATTCTCATAGTTTTGGCGTTCATTCTCCGGATAGTAATGCACATCATTACTTGCATCAGGGAGAGTCATAAAGCTACACAGATTAGGACTACAACAACAGGGTGGAGTAAAATACTTTAATTCCTCCCCGACTCCCAACGGAAGTTTCAGTAAGTGTAAAGGGGATGTCAGGTTTGCTATAAAAACCTTTCTCCAGGGCAACTCGGGGTGTAACCCGGGGTTCCGTCTGTATCCATACCAAGGACAAGAGAATATGTACAATAGACTCCCCAAGGTAGTGTACCCTGTTGAGTACAATTCAACCTAATGCTGACAACAGTGCATCACTAGACCAGCACCCATACCCCAGCATTCGGTATTGAGTACAACAGCACATATACCATTGAAACAATGACAAAACCCACAAAAACTCCATCCCTGTGACTTGATTTTAGTGACCATGCCCCACTACCACCTGGTAGGTCCAAGGAACACCCTAGTTCCATGACTAACACCCCATCGGTATCCTCTAGGACAAAGAAACAAAACTCGCCTATGTCCTAAATTATACCTAGGTGTTTCCTCCCCCGTAATGATCTTCCCATCCAGAACCCACAGTGAAATACCTTCCCAACATTCCTCCTTCACCACCGTGTATTGACCTGGAATGCAAAAGACATCGTGGTCACACTTCTGACTGGGGGAAATATCAACCTGCTCTCAGCTTCCGTACCCTCTGATCACATGTGGGTCACTTAGCCCCAAATGCACCAAGATGGAATCCCCAGTCAGTAAGCTCATTGATGCCAACATCTCTACAGACCGAGTCTGCACTTCTGTATATGGGATCATACAGCACCTCATCTCTCACAATCTAAACCAGTACAGCCCATCTCGGCATTTGACTATCATTTTGGATTAGTGTAAGCGACGAGTTTTGTCAAAGTCTTACTGAGTGGTGATGCTAACTCCTCAGCCCATCATACAGAGCTTTGTACAATCAGCCTGATACTGGTCAATAACTCCGCCTGCCCCTGCAAGTACGCCAGAGCCAATGACATGTTTTTGTCCTATACCCTATCACACTCTCTTCCAACCTCTTAACATGGTCGATAAAATCGACTGAGCCATATTAAACTGGGTATTTATGTAACTCTGTTGCATGTTGTCACAACTGTCACCAATATCTCAGAGCAACAAAGCCGTGCTTATTGTCTGAAGCCATGGCTGCGGGTCTGTTCCTCAGGAGACCGCTGTCCACTCTACTGTATTACCAACACCCATCCCAGCTCCTATTCCCCCTATATAGTGCTGAATACACCCCTCCTCTGTTGGGTTACTCCTCAGAAATAAGCGTCCTGCGTGAACCTTATGCTGTGTCTGCACATCTCTGGGAGAACGCCACTGGTCACTTGACAATCACTTGATTCAGTGTATACTCAGCACATACAGGGTAATAGTCTTATCAACCACTCTGTACCCTGTTAGCCCACGTGTATTCCCTTTATTTAACAGGGCATGTTCCTGTATGTAGTTACTGTCATTACTTGTGCAGGGATTCAACCTCTCAGGTGAGACATCAACTAGGTGTACCTCTCCCATGTCCAGTAAGCGAAAACTTCTTTATAGGACTGCTAAGCTTTAGACACTGCCTCTACAAGGAAGTTTTCACCCCATTGATGTATCACCTGACACCCTCTAGTTTGGCCAACAGACGCCCTATTATGCATAGATGCCAGTCTCCTGGGTACCTGCACCACATACATTTATGTCATACTAGTCACCCATTCCAATATTTCTTTCAATTCCTGTCTGGACTCACGACCCTCAGAACAGGAATGGACTCCAGGGTATAACCCAGTAGAGTCAGATAGGATAGTACCCAAATTGACCGTGATATATGCACAAAGTTCCATCCATGCCCAAAGTTCCTTCCCTGCCCTTAGGGATGAGAATAGAATGAGTTAGATTTTTCTAACCCTTCCCTGATATGTAGCCCAGGGCCTCCCAATGTGTTCTTGATTATCTCCAGCTCTATAGTGATTACGGTATCCAATTACCCACCTCCCGCTCCAAAGACAGGCGCCATTGAGCCTCTTTTAAGTATGGGAAATAGTCTGGATACCCGGATTGAAAACCACCTGCCACCAGGTACTCCCGATCCCTCATAGAGGCTGCACACCTTCTCCCTCCTCTATCAATTCAGTAGTTAGACTATGTTATCCTTCACCCCTACAAAACAAGCTGCCTTCACCATTCAGACAGGACTCTCATGAAAGACAGGAGTCTACTGCCACCCTGGGGCACTGATCTTCTTGGCATGCAAGTCACAGACCACCAGTTAAGGTACACAAGTAATCTAGGATAGAAAGGACACCTATGGATATTAACCGAGGAGAATACTGCATGTCCACATATATATCGGAAGTGAGGGCCCCTGGAACAGCCAAGAGCTGGTATCACCCCATACAATCTTCCTGCACGCCTTTTCTCCAGACTCAACCCTAAAACTTTACAATACGAGGCCATACCTATGCACTTTCAACTCGTATGCCACCAGGCAGGCCCTCGTACTATATGTCTGCCGGTAAATCTAAAAGAAATTGGAAAACAAGAATTGCATATAGTGTATCCAGCTCAAGGGAATGGGTGCTACCAGACACAACTGACCAATAGACTAAGAAAAAAATTCCTTGTAGCACTGAGGCAATGCAACCTTGTACAGCCAGGCTTAACAGCGGGGGGGAGTTTAAGAAGTCCTAAAAACACAAGTCTGGCCAAAGTAACATCAGGATTTTACCTATTAGATCTATGGAACTACACGTGTCAGCATGGCTGATCTTCGGTAAATAAGAAAACAGATATGCCACGGATCTATGGCCGATCCATTTCAACCGCTGGAGAATACCCCAAAACCCTTGTAACACTAAGTGTGGTACCCCTGAATGCTACTTAGCCTAATATATGTGTTAGAGTGCCAATTATCCCTTGCAGTCTTACTCAATTTTTCATAAAAAAACTAATACACGGACCTCAGTTAGTTGGTTCTGCTATTCAGTGGATCAGCACATGTAACCCCCACTAGGTGGTCCAAAAACATAGCCAAATGGACTGACCACTAGACGTTCCAACTAGTTAATGGTCATGAAAACCTAAACCTTGTGAAACCCGACCGACTAACCAACCTAAAGATTTCCTCTTATTCTGAAATCCTGAAAAACACAGTTATCGATTCTGAGGGATAAAACACAAAATAAAAGTTTAGTAATAAACATTCAATTTTTTCTTAACCTGGAAACAAAAAACAATGGTTATATATCTGTAACAAGACATTAGCATATACAACACAAATATACATTACATTATATTACATAAACCGTGCACTTTCTTTTAAAATACCAAAAATTGTTGAGCTCAACGTTTCATTAATATGTATTACTATAATACATACTGTATTAATGCCATATGGATTTTTGTTCTATGGTATACCAATAATTCCCCCCTAAAAAAATGTATTCACCATGGTTAAAAATGAGCAGTTTTAAAACAAACACATTTTTTATAAGTTTCCCTTTTGTCTTGCAAGACAGTCCTACTTCATCACAACGTTTTCGCAGAACCTTCTGTAAAGAAAAACAAACACATTTTTGTAATTGCCCTTTTCAATTCACCATTACAGAATGCAGGTCATTTGCAAGTCAATAAGATCTTTTTTTTCCACTCTCACAGACCTAGAAAAAAAAAAAAAAGAAAAAAAAGAGGGGGGGTAATTTGGGCTGTTAGCACTGAGTCAGCAGCTGAGAACACACGTCACACACAATAGAAGGATCTCACACATTTTCGCACAACCTGTTTAGCTAGGTCAAATATGACCTCAAGACCTTACACAGATCCACATGTTCTATATCCTACTTAAACCCATAACCTCTGTTTATCACTTCAAGGTTTAGGCTCTCTGGAAATGTGGATTCCCTATTAAAAATACTCACCTCATCAGTTCTGTAATCCTACCATCCCTGCCCTCCAAGCATCTCACATTTCTCTTAAAAATACCGTTTCCAGTCTAGCGATTCCCATCATCTATATATTTCACAACCCAAGGTCCATATTTATCTATCATTTCTTCCCTCGGAGTCAAGTGGTAAGGTTCCCCATGGTAATTCCGTTTTGAAGCGATTCGATTTCCCATCTTTTTACGAATGTAGGAACTTGAGCTGTTCCGCAACCCTTATAGGGCGCTTATTCCAAAGCTAGTTACACTTTGACATGATTGGGTCGGCGGGTACCTCCCCCGTCCACCTTTACCGATTTTTTTTCACTACTTGCCAGAACAATCCATGTACTGATTATAGTCCTTCAAAAAATTAGCACCGGAGATTTTCCAAACCAAATGGCTCAACCTCCCCGCAGACATTCCAAAGTATTCTAAAATAAATGCTTACTGTACCACAGGGCTTCCCAAGCGTTTGGCTTGAAAGTACCCTTTTTCGAATATTGCTTTCCTGTCCACTGATCCCAATCTTTTATATATTTCACAACCCAAGGTCCATATTTATCTATCATTTCTTCCTTCAGAGTCAAGTGGTAAGGTTCCCCACGGTTCGACATCCGTTTTGAAGCGATTTGATTTCCCATCCTTTTACAGACGAAAGGACTTTGAGCTGATCCCGCAAACCCTTATAGGTCGCTTTTTCCCAAAGCTAGCTACGCTTTGACCACTGATTGAGTTGACCGGTACTGCCCCTTTACTGATCTTTTTTCACTACTTGTCAGAACAATGACTGACTATAGTCCTTCAAAAAATTAGCACAGGGATTTTCCCAACTAAATTAGTTTTAATCCCCCAGTGAACTTTCCTGCAATATTCTAAAAGAAATGCTTATTTATTAGATTGTTATGATTGCTTGCAGTGCAAGCGGCACCTAATTTCACTAATTTAACTGACGCTTACCTAATAATGATTTTTAGCAGTTACAATATAGTCAGTGTTTACAGATTCAATTACACCGCCCAACAATCCTCAGTTATTTGTTTAAACAGAGGAATAGATTCAGTGTGATTTTAGTCTCCGTTTCCACTGATGCGATTTGCCATGCGACTTTAGACCCAAAGTCGCATTACAACTCGCAGCCCATTGATTTCAATAGCACCCACTCCGATCTATGTGGCTCAATGCTGCAGCGACCGATAAAGGTACCTTTTTGATGCGACCTCTGATCAAAAAAAAACGCATTCAAAGCCACACCACAGTCGCACTAAAGCTGCATTTCCAAATCGCACCCTGAATCAGGCGACATTGGAGTTGCACCAGTGGAAACGCAGCCCAAAAGCATAGGTGCTGACGAAACTGAAAATTAACATTTGTGAGATGGATAGGGAAGCTTTGCTCAACAAGAAAAAGCTTCATTAAGCACCTACCATGGATCTGGCCTTTAATCACAGTATACAGCAACCAATACCAACAATTGGAAAAGATCTTCAAATAGTATTGGCCCATTTTGAAAGAGCACAGAACTTTAGCAGCGGTATTGCCATCACGACCCAGACTCACCCACCGCAGAGCACCAAAACCACGAACACACCCCGTCCACAATGCACTCGATCCCCCCAGGGAAGCGAACACCCGTCCAGAACCTGAAGGACTCCACAGACGCCAGAGATGCCCACCGTGCAAAACAAATAAACCCCAGCCCCGGAGACAAACCACCCCCAAGTCCCATGTCCACAACAGAGAACCCCAGACAAAACAACTCACCACCTGCAATAGCACCCATGTGACCTACGTCATAGAGTGCCCCTGCCGACTCCAGTACGTGGGCCGTACCACCAGACCCTTACGTGTAAGAACACGCGAGCACATCAAAAACATACGTAATGGATTCCCAAAACATAGTCTCTCTAGACATTTTGAGGAAAAACTTTATAAGGATCCATCCTGCCTCACGTTCTATGGGGTTGACCTTATTAAAGACCACTGGCGGGGGGGGCAACAAAAAGATCCAGGTCTCACAAAATGAGACCCGTTGGATACACAGGTTGGGGTCTCTAGCCCCTAGAGGCCTCAACCTGGATATTGATTTGAACTGCTTTATTTCAAAAAAAAAAATTTGATCACAGGTCACTTCTCTTTGCTGGCCTGCACAGGGTCCTGACTTTATTTATTCATCTATTTCTCCTACTAACGTGGAGGTTTCTTGGACACCAACTATTGGTGGAGGTTCACCAACTGAGTCACATAGGTTTAATAACCACTACACCCACACCTTATTGAATATTAATCATTATAGCGGCGCCATCGCCCAACTGTTTATTTATAAAAGCATAGGTGTGTTTCACTCACAAAGATTGGCCTAATCTCATTCAAAGGGTCAACTGCATAGAGGCACACTGGGCCAGATTCACAGTCAGCGGGGTAAATTTGTGCGGGTGTAACGTATCCGCTCTACGTTACGCCTCTGCAACCCAGACGGGCAAGCGCTGTATTCTCAAAGCACTAGCTCCGTAAGTTGCGGCAGCTTAGCACGAATCAACAGGCGCAAGCCCGCCTAATTCAAATTTGGATCAGGGGGGCGTGTTTTTTTTGTAAATCTACTGTGACCCGATGTGATTGACGTTTTTGCCGAACGGCGCATGCGCCGTCCGTGGAACCCTCCAGTGTGCATTGCTCCAAAGCACGCCGCCAGGACGTCATTGATTTTGACGTGAACGTAAATGACGTCCAGCCCCACCCACGGACGACCTACGCAAACTACGTAACCCTTTCAAATTTCGACGCGGGAACGACAGCCATACCCAACCTTGGTACGCCGCACTTATGCCTCATATAGCAGGGGCAACTATACGCCAGGAAAAGCCCAACGTCACTTTACTGCGTTGGCCGGGCGTACGCTCGGGAATTCGCGTATCCAGCCAATCTGCACACTCAACGCGGAATTCGACGGAAGCGCCACCTAGTGGTCAGAAAAAAATAAAAATATGCAGTTACGATCCAACGGTGTAAGAGACCTACGCCTGTCGGATCTAATGGATATCTATGCGTGAACGATTCTAAGAATCAGGCGCATAGATACGACGGCTCAGATTAGGACCCACGGCTGCAATTTCATTCTATATATATATCTACATTATTCAAAATCAGTCTCATAAACACATTCGCATAGACAAAAAGAAAAGGTTAAATTCTGACAAGTCAGTTTGTTGTTAGGCATTCAGACAGGTTAAAACAAAAACTCTTATCCCAGCTCTGTCTACCATACCAGAAATCATATCTTATCCAAACTCTAAACCCTCCTTTCACACGGGGCACCATTTTGTTATAGAATAATTAATAACACACGTACATAATTAATAATCAGAGAAATATTAATATCGCACGTAAATAATTAAAATAAGCTATAAACACCTTTTTGTCTATATAAAAATTATAACAAAGTATAGCTCTGCTAAGAAGAGAAAAGTATTACATTTATTGATACAGAGGAGAAACTGGTATTACTACAATATTTACAAACATAACATAACCTATACCACCTTCAAAACCCAAGATGATATCCCAGGCACACAATTATACAAACAGTAAGATGGCTGAAATGAATACGTCAGTATCTCAAGACAATTCATAGGAAAGGAAAAGTTACAGAGATTAAGTTTAGGAAGAGAGAGATAGAGGGAAGGAGAGAGAGAGAGAGAGAATGAGAGAGGTATAGAGAGAGAGGGGGGAGGAGAGAGAGAGAGAGAGAGAGAGAGAGGACAAGGGTTTACATCACCACTGTTCAGGTCCACATCTGCAGGGCAAGAGCGCTCTCAGAGCTTTTTCTCTGACCTTTATCTTCCCTTGCCCTCCTCTGCCCCCCTCCCTCCAGGATTCAAAATCCTTAGGATGCTATTGGTGTAAAATGGCCTTACGAGCGGATTGGTTGAATCTCAAACTTAGATATTCATTGGTTCCGAGTTCCATCCGAATCCTGATTGGTTGCCTTCCAAGCCTCCTAAAAATGTTTCTTGCATGGACTAATCTAAAAAACCTATCAGTCTAGGGTATGTCAAACGTTCCTTTGATGCGTGGTTTGACCATTTGCTCCATTAGCATGCTAAGGGCCCCTGCTGTGAATGGGGCCTTTCAGACTATCAGAGCTTCCTTTCAAGACAAAAGGATGATTTAGCTCATTTAATTAATACCTGACACCTTTTACTGATTCCCACGACAGGAGATGCCTTCTACAGTACAAGCGCGGCCCTGTCATCATAACCAGTCCAGTAAAACATATACATCCATTTTTTTCCCCAATGGTTCCCCTGGTATAAATATGAAATTCAACATTTCTATAACAACCTGTGGAAGTGAGCTCAGCGTGGCCTGAGAAGATGTATCCACTTGGGAAGGCCCAGTGAGTGGATGGTTCAAGCGGAATCGCACAGAGTGAAGTCTGCATGTGAAAGTGTGCCGTTTGCAAGTCTTGGAGACAGTACACCAACATTTTCCTGTATTAAAAAGGAACTGTGTTAAAAACAGTGATGGGGAGGTCAAAACGCAAACAGAAAGCAATGATTGCAGAAATGAGAGACAGAACCTTATGGCTGGAGGGGTTATTACCGATAGAACAAGCCCCAGACTGGTGCAAGATGCACCTGGCTGCACTGAACCACACCAAAGGGAAAGTGCATGCTGTTGCCCCTGGCAACGCTGGTGTAGGCCGGCCAGCTATTAATGTGAAAGGTGTTGAGAGCCAGGTGTGCTGTTTGCAGTGCAGTGAGTGGGGGCATGAAGTTTCCAAATGCCCTTTGTCCAAGGCTTCAGCAAAGCAAAGGTATGAGAAGCCTGCCCTGAGTGTAAAGAGTGAGCAGATGGGTGCAGTTGCCCATATCAACGCCTATGATGTCAGGTCAGTGGACCGTAAGACAAGGATATTGTCTACAGAGGGTCGTGGCATCTTTAAAGCAACGCCACTTCGTGGAGAGAGAAGTCTACGTGTAAGGGAGAGACTGCAGGGCCGATAGACACAGGTGCGTGGGCTTTTGCAGAAGTTAACCCTCTCCAGTTGGAAGGATCTGAAAAGGGCGCATACATAGCAGAGGTTTTGTCCACAGCAAAAGAGATGAGGAATGTTGAGCTTCAGGTTGATGGGGTAATGGATAGCGATTTGGAGTCACTCAGTGTTGCTGAAAGTGAGAGGATGAGTGTGACACATGCGATTTGCAGTGCTCATGGGGAGCCGCAAGTTTTGTCAGTTGCCTTTGAGGTAGAGGTCTCTTTAAGTGACTCAGCCTCTCACGCTTTAGCAAATGAGCCCCTCCACATCATTAGTAAAGGAAAAGTTCATAGAGTTCTGTGTTTAGATGCGGCATGTCTAGAAATAACTGAGATGTTGTTGCAATTGGTGAAAACCTTTCCAATGTACACCTGCATGTATCCACAGCAGAGGGGTGACGTGGTACTGCGTAGTACCAATCGGTGGACACAGGTGGTACAGGCGTGGTTAGGCAATGTTGATGAAAATTGGTTGTTGTACTGTTGGTTAATTTTGTGCAAAGTTGTCTCACAGTTCTCTTCGAGAGTGCTTCCAGCGGCGGTTGTGTGCGGAAGGCGCTCAGGAGAATTGTTAGAGAAATCAGAAATAATAGACATAGTGGAAGTCTCTCCGTATGCTGATGTGATGGGGTGTATTCCTACTGGTGCGGTCCGAGGTACGGCTGAGCAGTGGTTGGTACATGGCGCCCGTACTGTCTCTCCCTCTAGACCTCATGTAAAGGAAGGGCTCGGAATGGACGTGGCAGCAGTGGAAATTCAGTCCACCACTCGCAGAGAGGTGCAGTTTGAGGTACCCGGAGACACTTTGACAGGAAATAACAATAATGGTAACTGTAACGGAAAAGTGTATGAGAAGCACTGTAGAGCACTATCGGACAGCTCAGAGGTATTGGTTGAGGTACCAATGGACACAGAAATGGTTAAAGAGATTGGTGTGGGAAAATGCGCGTTGGTAGGACAATTGCTATTGGAGTGTTGGACAACAGGGGGCGATGTGAAACTGCGGGACTGTCCCATAGGGAGTAACTGCTTGCCTGTAGGTGGTCCCTCCATAGACACTGTCCTAGCAAACAAGGGGACAAGAGGTCCCAATGACAATGTTGAGTTGAATAACCCCTTGTGGAACATTGCTAGTGAGGTTAAACAGAAGGATGTGGTGTTGCTCTCAGATGGTTTGGTTGCCAAAGGTAATTAAGGGGAGTGTTTAATTGTTAACAGGTGAGTATATAAGTGTCTGTAAAAACTCCATAGGAGCTGGCTCCTAGCTGAGAGTGGATCTGATGTGGAATTTCTGATCAGAAGTGGAATTTTGAATACAAGTGGAAGAGTTAAAAACCAGGAGTTTAAAACAAGAGTTAAGACAGGAGTCTTCTAAAACTGTAGGTATCATCTTAATCTTCATACAAGTAATTATATTGTAACTGGGAAATGAGTGCTAGCAGGGTTGAAGGTTTTGCTCAGTGCACAGTGTGTCACATGTATGCAAAATTGGTGCAACAGCTCCAAGATGGATACCGCTGTGACAGATGTGAGCAGGTTGCCCTTCTGGAAGCTTGTATTAGAGATCTGGAGGAGCAAGTTGCAACACTGGGTAGAAATGACAACCTTGAAAGGGGTCCTCTGCTCGCTGAGCAGGTGGTCAGTAAGGTTGATGTGGAGGGTGGAGGGGCAAGTCAGGATTATCAGATAGGGAGATGGGTTAATGTAGTTAGAGGGAGTGGAAGGGGCGTGAAGAAAGGGAAGGCCAGTCCTGTATTTGTGCATCAAAACAAATTTGCCAAGTTGGGTGATGATGTGGAGGTGGCAAACACAGAGGTGGCAGCCCTAGATGTTACTGCTACCCCTAACAGCCGGGAGAGCAACCCATCTAGTAGAGGTGGGGAGGGGAGTGCAGGTAGGCCTAGACAGTTGGTGGTAATAGGGGATTCTATAATCAGAAGGACTGATAGAATAATTTGTCGCCAGGATCGCTTCAACCGAATGGTTTGCTGTCTCCCTGGTGCCAGGGTTCCGCATGTGGTGGACCGGGTGGATAAATTACTGGGAGGGGCTGGGCATGACCCAGCTGTCTTGGTCCACGTTGGAACCAATGACAGTATACATGGAAGGTGGAGGCTTCTTAAGAATCAATTTAACCACTTAAGCCCCGGACCAATATGCTGCTAAATGCCCAAAGGCGTTTTTACAATTCGGCACTGCGTCTCTTTAACAGACAATTGCGCGCTCGTGCGACGTGGCTCCCAAACAAAATTGGCGTCCTTTTTTCCCCACAAATAGAGCTTTCTTTTGGTGGTATTTGATCACCTCTGCGGTTTTTATTTTTTGCGCTATAAACAAAAATAGAGCGACAAATTTGAAAAAAGTGCAATATTTTTTAGTTTTTGCTGTAATAAATATCCCCCAAAAACATATATATAAAAAAAAAAATTTCCCTCAGTTTAGGCCAATACGTATTCTTCTACCTATTTTTGGTAAAAAAAATCGCAATAAGCGTTTATCGATTGGTTTGCGCAAAATTTATAGCGTTTACAAAATAGGGGATATTTTTATTGCATTTTTATTCATTTTTTTTTTTTTACTACTAATGGCGGCAATCAGCGATTTTTTTCGTGACTGCGACATTATGGCGGACACTTCGGACAATTTTGACACATTTTTGGGACCATTGTCATTTTCACAGCAAAAAATGAATTTAAATTGCATTCTTTATTGTGAAAATGACAGTTGCAGTTTGGGAGTTAACCACAGGGGGAGCTGAACGTGTTAGGCTTCACCTAGTGTGTGTTTACAACAGTAGGGGGGTATGGCTGTAGGTCTGACGTCATCGATTGTGTCTCCCCTATAAAGGGGATGACACGATCGATGCCCTGCCACAGTGAAGCACGGGGAAGCCGTGTTTAAATACGGCTCTCCCCGTTCTTCAGCTCCGGGGAGCGATCGCTCCCCGAGGGAATCCGCATGCAGCGGGGGGGGGGTCCCGATCGGACCCCCCACCCACTAGAAGGCAAGGACGTATATATACGCCCTTCTGCCTGTCTGTGCCATTTTGCGGACGTAAATAGTCGTGCGTCGGCCGTTAAGTGGTTAAAGAACTAGGCTGCAAGATGAAGGGAAGGACCTCCAAGGCTAAAGACCTGGTGTAGGAAGGAGGGATTTGGGTTTCTAGAGCACTGGGCTGACTTTTCATTGGGGTGCAAGCTATATGCTAAAGACGGTTTGCACTTGAATGGAAGGGGGTCTGCTGTGCTGGGGGAGAGGTTTATGCAAATGCTGGAGGAGTATTTAAACTAGGATTGAGGGGGAGGGTGAACTAGAATTACATCGGGCACACAGGTCAGCTAGGGGTCAGACATTAATGGAGAGTGGAATGGGGATAGATGGGGGAAGGGTTAGGGCAGGTGACAAGAAAGTTCCCATGTTGCAAACAGCCATTGAAAATAATAGTGCCATTTGTACTACTATAAATTATATGAAAAACACCAGAGAAAAATGTAACAATACATTTAAGTGTTTGTTCACCAATGCCAGAAGTCTGCCAAACAAAACAGGTGAGTTGGAAGCTCTGGCGCATGAGGAAAGCCATTATGTAATCGGTATTGCTGAAACTTGGCTTCAATCCTCACATGACTGGGCTATTAATATTCCTGGCTATGCTCTCTTTCGGAAAGACAGGGTAAAAAGGAAAGGTGGAGGGGTCTGTCTCTATGTGAGAAGTGACCTCAAAGCCAGTGTAAAAGAGAACCTGGTTGATGGAGAGTGTGATGAGGCTGAAGCATTATGGGTGGAACTGCATACAGATGTGCGTAGTTCAAAATTAATCATTGGAGTTTGTTATAAACCACCCAATGTTAATGAGGAGGTGGAGACTCAGCTCCTTGCACAGATGGAAAGGGCTGCAAGGGCTGGGACGGTGATAATAATGGGGGATTTTAACTACCCAGAAATTGACTGGATTAATGGCACTTCTGGGACAGTTAAAGGACAAAAAATTAAAAACCTATTGCAGGACAATTTTATGGTGCAGTTTATTGAGGCCCCAACTAGGAATGATGCTCTGTTGGACCTGATAATCTCAAACCATGCAGAGCTTATTACTAATGTTCAGATAAAGGAACACCTGGGTAGCAGCGATCATTACATGATTTCATTTAATGTTAACTATAAGCAAGAAATACATACAGGAAATATTAAAACACTAAATTTTAAGAGAGCAAATTTTCCAAGGATGAGGGCTGCTCTCCAGGACTTGGACTGGGAGGGACTGTTGGCACCGATGAACACAGAACAGAAATGGGAATTCTTCAAAAAGACTGTGTGGAACCTCACTGCAAAGTATGTTCCCATGGGCAATAAGTTTAAAAGGCTAAAAATAAAACCTATGTGGCTCACGGTCAAAGTTAAAAAAGCTATAAACAATAAGAAAGTAGCTTTTAAAAAATATAAAAATGAAGGAACACTAGTGTTGTTTAAATGTTACAAAGAATATAACAGGATATGTAAAAAGGAAATCAAGGATGCAAAAATTCAAAATGAACGACAGATTGCAAAAGATAGTAGGACAAACCCCAAAAATTCTTTAAATATATTAATAGTAAAAAGGTGAAGTCCGAGCATGTAGGCCCCTTACAAAATAATCTAGAGTGGGTGACTGGGGACAAAGAGAAGGCAAATTTATTAAATGCTTTCTTCAGCTCTGTGTATACAATGGAGCATGGGGGAGCTCATGTCCAAAATGGGGGTGGGAGTGACACAGCTCCAAATCCACAATGGCTCAAAAGTGATATGGTCCAGAAATATTTAGACAGAATAAAGGTGGATAAAGCACCTGGAACAGATGGCATCCACCCACGGATCCTAGCAGGGCTGGACTGGGACAAAAATGTGTCCCTGGACTTCATCCAGACTGGCCCACTTTGATAGGTCTCTCCTATGGCGGCCGGACAACTCCCGCCCCCCCAGCCACCCAAGCCCCCTCTCCCCCTTCACTAGCCACTAGCCATTCTACTTTATTAGAGTAAAACGGCTGGTACTGGTAGTCTTATAGGTAGTACCCGTGGGGAAGCTAGACATTATTTCACCCGGGCAAAGAATCAGTTCGGTGCCCCCCCCCCCATGGGACAAGATTAGGCAGAAGTGAGAAACTCCCATGCCAGAGCTGTTGAGTCAGCTGTCTGTCCCCTCCCCTGTGCTCCTTCTGGTCCCCCCATGCTCCTCTGCCATCCCCCCTGCTCCTCTGGTCCTCCCCCTGCTTCTCTGTTCCCCCCAGGTGAACACTGCGGGGAGGGAGAGGGGGTGAGCGCTGCAGGGAGGGAGATACAGAGGAGCGGAGGGGGCGGCGGTCACTGAAGCCGGCCCACTAAGCCATCGGCCCACCGGGAAACTCCCTGTAGTCCCAATGGTCAGTCCGTCCCTGGATCCTAGGTGAGTTGAGCTCTTTCATTTCAAAGCCATTGTATCTAATATTTAGGGACTCATTAATGACAGGAATAGTACCACTGGATTGGCGCAGGGCCAATGTGGTGCCCATATTTAAAAAGGGAACAAAGTCTTTACCAAGTAACTATAGACCTGTTAGTCTAACTTCTATAGTTGGGAAGATACTGGAACGTTTAATAAAAGACCACATGGATGAGTTCTTGCTGGAAAAAAACTATTTAAGCAGCAGACAGCATGGATTCATGAAAGACAGAAGTTGTCAGACAAACCTGATTTCCTTTTATGAAGAGGTAAGTAAAACCCTGGACAGAGGCGTGGCTGTGGACGTGATATATTTGGATTTTGCAAAAGCGTTCGATACAGTTCCGCACACACGGCTCATGTGTAAGGTAAGGTCTACAGGATTGGATATATCAGTTTGTAAATGGATAGAAAGCTGGCTGAAAGACAGAATTCAGAGAGTCGTGGTTAATGATTCTTACTTTGAATGGTGCAATGTTATCAGTGGTGTACCCCAAGGTTCAGTACTGGGACCCTTACTTTTCAATATATTTATAAATGATATTGGGTCTGAGATCAAAAGTAACATTTCTGTCTTTGCAGATGACACCAAGCTATGCAGTGGAATAACGTCCTTGCAGGATGTCGCCAATTTACAAGCCGACCTCAATGCTCTGTCTAATTGGGCGACTGAGTGGCAGATGAGGTTTAATGTTGATAAATGTAAAGTTATGCACTTGGGGAATAAGAATATGCATGCATCATACATACTAGGGGGAGTACAGCTGGGGGGATCTGTAGTGGAGAAGGATCTGGGGGTCTTGGTAGATCATAAGCTCAATAATAACATGCAATGCCAAGCTGCGGTTTCCAAAGCGAGCAAAGTCCTTTCTTGTATTAAGAGAGGTATGGACTCCAGAGACAGAGATATAATTTTGCCCCTGTACAAATCATTAGTAAGACCTCATCTGGAATATGCAGTTCAGTTTTGGGCCCCAGTTCTCAAAAAGGATATCGGAGAACTGGAGAAAGTGCAGAGAAGGGCAACCAAACTGATAAGAGGCACGGAGGAGCTCAGCTATGAGGAAAGATTAGAGGAACTGAATTTATTCACTCTTGAGAAGAGGAGAATTAGGCCCCATACTCACGACCAAACATGTCTGCTGAAACTGGTCCGCGGGCCGGTTTCAGCAGACATGTTCGGTCGTGTGTGGGCGCGAGCGGGCCGAATTCCAGCAAACATTTGCCCGCCGGGCCTTTTCCCAGCAGACAAATATTCCTGGACTTGTTTTAAAACAGTCCGCTGGAATTCTGCCCGCTCGGACATGTACGGTCGTCAGTACAGACCTACCGTACATGTCCAGGCGCCCGCCGTCCCTCGCATGCGTCGAATGACTTCGACGCATGCGTGGAAGCATTTTAAAGGCGGGCCGCCCACGTCGCTGCGTCATTGTCGCGGCGACACCGCGTCATCGACGCGGCGACACCGCGGACACGCCCCGCGTATTGTTTACGCGCGGACTTCTGTACGATGGTGAGTACAACCATCGTACAGAAGCCCTCTGGCAGACATGTATGGTGAAAACGGTCCGACGGACCGCTTTCACCATACATGTTTGTTCGTGTGTTCCCGGCCTCAGGGGGGATATGATCAACATGTACAAATATATAAGAGGTCCATACAGTGGACTTGGTGTTGAGTTATTCACTTTACGGTCAACACTGGGGACAAGGGGGCACTCTTTACGTCTAGAGGAAAAGAGATTTCACCTCCAAATACGGAAAGGTTTCTTCACAGTAAGAGCTGTGAAAATGTGGAACAGACTCCCTCCAGAGGTGGTTCTGGCCAGCTCAGTAGATTGCTTTAAGAAAGGCCTGGATACTTTCCTAAATGTACATAAAATAACTGAGTACTAAGATTTGTAGGTAAAGTTGATCCAGGGTAAATCCAATTGCCTCTCGGGGGATCAGGAAGGAATTTTTTCCCCTGCTGTAGCAAATTGGAGCATGCTCTTCTGGGGTTTTTTGCCTTCCTCTGGATCAACTGTGGGCATGAAGTTGGGTGTATGGGATTGTACTGTGTTTTTTATTTTGTTTGTTTATTTTTTGTGGTTGAACTGGATGGACTTGTGTCTTTTTTCAACCTGACTAACTATGTAACTATGTAACCACATAGGGGTTAGTGAACCTGAGAAACAAATGTTGTTGGTTAATGTTGCGTCAGGTAGTGAGAGCGGTCAGTCCTCTACAGATTTCATGGAAGTGGGTCCCCAACAGTCCCAGGAGAGTAGGTCTGTGGGAGGAAAAAGAAGGATCCTGAGGCCAGAAGGTAGAAGGGATAGAGAGATTAGTGGGAGCCCACGGTTCAGGAAGAAGTGCTGGTGGAAGCACACCCGGAAGAAGATGTGGGTGGAGTACACCTTTAGAGAAAAGGTTGGGCAGGTTAGGACTCCTGCTGCTGATAGTTGGCACAGGGGCGCCACGGCGAAGTGTTGGTGGAAACATACCCGGAAAACATGGGCCTACGCAGCCTATGGCTGGCACAGAGGTGTCATATTTGTAGTGGGGGGTCTATGTGTTCCTCCCTCCGGTTCGAAACAGAAGGGGAAGATATGTGAGGGTGGGACTCTGTGCTATGGGAAAGATTGCTGGTTTACGCCATATTTTGGAAAGAAAGACACACTGGGCTAGATTCAAGTAGAATTAGGCGGGCGTAGAGTATCTCAGATACACTACGCCGCCGTAAGTTTGAGCAGCAAGTCCTGTATTCACAAAGAACTTGCGCTGAAACTTACGGCGGCGCAGTGCAACTGGGCCGGCGTAAGCCCGCCTAATTCAAAATAGGCTGGTTGGGGGCGTGTTCTATGTAAAATACTAGTGACCCCATGTATTTGACGTTTTTAATGAACGGCGCATGCGCCGTCTGTGGACCTATCCCAGTGCGCATGCTCCAAATGACGTCTGCAAATCGTCATGCTTTCGACGTGAACATAAATTACAGCCAGCCCAATTCACGGACGAGTTACGCAAACGACGTAACATTGAATCTACCCCATTAATTGCACAGCTGTGTCTTGGGTTTTTTAAGTCCGACCTGACATCGCTCAGGGCCCCACCCACAGACAGGAAGTCTGTTCCCGGGAGTCAGGTGAACTCCCATCCCTCTGAGAGGAGTCAGAGGCTGTGTACATGTCTGCAGGAGGCAGATGTCATTGGTGATAGAGCAGCAAGACGCTGACAGGAGTAAGCTAGGTGTGTGCTTAACTCTAGGAAACTGTTTGTTGTGAGGAACAGAATTTAGGCAAGGCTAAAGGCCTGAAACAGCCGGATGGCAAGTATGAAAGCAAAGAGGCTAAACTGTTGAGTTGGCAAGATACAGGAATGGTGGAACCCCCTGCGAGGGCTGCTAATGTATTTGTGAACTTTTGTGCTTTTAAATAAAAGTGGCCAGGCCCTTAAAAACTGAGTTCTGGACTTGCGTACTCACTGGAAAACGCATCTATCGCTGGAGTCTAATAACCCCAATCTTACAATATATATATATATATATCAAACCGAAATCCCCGCGGTGAAATCCGTTGTGATGTGGCTGCGCCATCGCCGCGATGATGACGCGGCGACGTGCGCGACCCTGGAAGGTCAATGCTTCCACACATGCGTCGAATCACTTTGACGCATGCGAGGGCTTTCGGCCGAGCGGACATGTCCGGTAAGTCGTACAGACGACCGAACATGTCCGACGGACAGGCTTCTAGCGGACATGTTTCTTAGCATGCTAAGAAACATTCGTCCGCTGGAAACCTGTTCGATCCACCGGAAAATTGTCCGGTCGGCTGTACACACGACCGAACATGTCTGTTGAAACTGGTCCGCGGACCAGTTTCAGCAGACATGTTCGGTCGTGTGTACGAGGCCTTTCTCTCTGTAAACCACCAACACACTACACAAGGCCGACTTCCAGGCAGCCTTATATAGTGTGGGGCATGTACTTAACCCCCTGAGCCATAATTGGCCAAAGCCACCCTGGCTTTGGCCAATTATGTCTCTCCGTTTTTTGCTCACTGTGATTGGCCAAGCATGCGGGTCATAGTGCATGATTGGTCAATCATCAGCCAGCAATGCACTGCGATGCCGCAGTGAATTATGGGCCGTGACACGCCACTCGGCCCAATTTGGCGCGAACGGCCCAAGTCGTTCGTAACTCGACGAACGATTGAACATACGATGTTCGAGTCGAACGTGAGTTCGACTCGAATACGAAGCTCATCCCTACTTACCTCCAATTTGCAGCTCGTTTTGCACAGAGTGGCCCCGATCCATGTCTTCTGGGGTCCCTCTGCGGCTGTCTGTGGTCCTCCCCGCAAGAACTACTGTCAGGAGTGCACTCACTGAGGCCAAGATGCCGAGAGCGGTTCACCCTTGCGACTTGGCGCACTCCGCCCCCCTGGAGATGAGACAGAGGGAGGATGGCATGAAGAGGCACTGGCTACCAGCAGGGAAGTTGGATCTTACTAGAAGATCTGGTAGCGCTAAACTGTAGGAGCATGGCAGGAGGGAGGTCACCTCTTCTCTTGCAGGCCGAGGGTCAGACACAAGAGACAGGAAATCAGTTCAATAAGTCCAAGCAGCAGGTCAGGGGCTGGAGAAGGTAGCAGATCCAAGGTGCAGGTCGAAGGTCAGGGGCTGGAGACAAGTAGCAGATTCCAGGTGCAGGCAGAAGGTCAGGGGCTGGAGACAAGTAGCAAATCTGAGAAACAAGCCAGGGGTCAGGTCCAGGTGAGAAGAGCAGAGTAGTCAAGCCGATCTGGGTCACAACAAAGGTTCAGGTACAGGTAAACAGGAAGTCAGGTATAACAGGAAGCTGACAACAAACCAGCAACCTGTCATGGTGCCTGAGCTGTCTTATATAGGCCCACCAGGATCCCGATTGGCGCGCTCGTGCGCATGCGCCGTTCTATCAGACCGCAAATGCGTGCGCTGTTCTACCGACCCGCGCACATGCATGCGCGCAGGACGGCGGCTGGCGTTGGCAAGATTGTTTCTCTGACAACTACACACATTCATTCGAGAGAGCTTGCATTGTGTGTAGTCCTGGTTCACACTGGGCTGCGGGAGTGAAGCCGTGCGAGTTCAGCTGAACGCGCACGATTTCACTCCCACCGGCAGTCCCGATTTCGGCCGCGATTTAGGAGACATCTGTGCAGGTTTCTGCACAGATGTCTATGTAGTACAGGAACTACTTTTTGAAATCGGTGCAGCGCCGCAGATGCGGCGTCGCACCGATTAGGACAGTGTCATTGCCGACAATTGGCGGCAAATGCCGCCGATTTGAGAAATGCGATTTCACATGTGAAATCGCATCTCAAATCTAAGGAAATCGTACCCAGTGTGAACCTGGGCTTAAGCAGTGATAAATTATCACTGCTCAGTACACGTACATATGGCCCACCTCATGTTACTAAAATAAATAGTCCCCCTACATAATACAATTATATATATATATATATATATATATATATATACACACACATAAATATGACAGGGGGACATAGTTACAGTACTGTCTTTGGGGGTCTGATCAAGAAAGAAGGAAGTCAGTAATCATCCTCCTTAGTTCCCCCGAGATTCTCTCTTCACTCCCGATTCACCCCCTCTGAGCTGGTGAACCAGGGAGTGTGAATGCTGACTCAGATCACCAGTGAAGGGTTGAGATCGCAGCTTCATAAACTGGCCATTTCTGTGTCAATCACAGCTTCTCTGTGTGCGAAGATCATCGGCAGAGATCATGTTCTCCCCCGATCATCTTTGTTTTCTAAACCGTTTATGAGCTGAGATCACTGGTGATGATCCTCGGGATCACTGCTTCTCCGAGTTTCAAAAAACGGACACCCATCCTGTGATTGCAAACCAAGAACAATAAGGACAGTTCTGGGTCATCTATGAGGACCTCCGTGCACATGAGGACAAGTTCTTCCATTATGCACACATTTCCAAAGCTTGATGAGTGATTTGTTTAATCAAAACACGGCATTACAGCAGGAGAGATCATCGTGTCAACATCGGGAGGAGAGAAGAGGGAAGAAGGCGGCGGAGAAGACTGGGCCACCGCTAGTAAAAGAGCTGGCAGAAGATAGCAGAGGAGCCTGGCAGAAGGCAACGGAGAGCGTCGTGTCAACATTGCAAGAAGAGGTAAGAAGGCGACGGAGAAGACTGGGCCACCGCTAGTAAAAGAGCTGGCAGAAGAAAGCGGAGGAGCCCGGCAGAAGGCACTGGAGAGCGGGAGAAGAAGGAAGAGACCCCCGAAGTCGGAAGAAGACCCCCAAAGTTGGAAGAAGACCACCGGAGAAGCCTAATAAATTACTTGAAAAACCCATACTCATTCACATAGGGTGGGGGGCCGGGATCTGGGGGCCCCCCTTATTAAAGGGGGCTTCCAGATTCTGATAAGCCCCCCGCCCGCAGACCCAGACAACCAACGGCCAGGGTTGTCGGGAAGAGGCCCTTGTCCTCATCAACATGGGGACAGGGTGCTTTGGGGTGGGGGTGCAGGGTGCCCCCTGCCCCAAAGCACCCACCTCTCCATGTTGAGGGCATGCAGCCTGGTATAGTTCAGGAGGGGGGGGGGGTGCTCGCTCGTCCCCACCCCCTTTTCCTAACTGACCAGGCTGCGTGCTCGGATAAGGGTCTGGTATGGACTTTAGGGGGACCCTCACGCCAAATTTTTTCCAATTTTGGCGTTGGGGTTCCCCTTAAAATCCATACGAGACCTAAGAACCTGGCATTCATCCGGTGGGGGGACCCTATGCCTATTTTTTTTATTTTTAATTCAACAAATCACACACCAAGCTTTGGACATGTGTGCATAATTGAAGAACTTGTCCTCATAGATGACCCAGAACTGTCCTCTTTGTTCTCAGTTTGCAATCACAGGATGGATCCAATATCGACGCCTCCTCCTCCTCCTCTCTTCCGCCTGTTGCGCTTCCATAAGCACTACCACACCTGATGTTATGAAGGCTGACACTGCAGTTGCCAGAGAGGACATAATTGCTGACCACACAAACACACAGAAAAAGGAAGATGGATTACAGCAGCAGGAAAAGGAATTTATGTCACACAATGATAGTTTTGATTGGTCAAAGAATATCTGAGATCCCCCGAGATAGCCTTATTTCACAGATTGCCTCATGAGGTGCCCAGGATAGGGTGACCAGACATCCCCAGTTTCAGAGGAAAGTCCCCTGATTGAGGACACTGTCCCCGGACCAAGTCTGTCCCTGGTTTTGTCCCCAGATTGGATTTAATAGGTGGCAATTTCAAAGACAATCAGTGCAGAATTAGAATAAAAAAAATAGAATTACACACCCCCGCTCCACCGTGCCTACTAGCATAGGGGGATTGTATTTTTCCCATTATATGTGCCCCTTTCTGATGATCATGTGCTGGTCGGAGCGGAGGGAATATTTCTTCAGTTTCAGGTGCATGCCCATTTAGCTTCGCTCGCATGTTCTTCTGCCTTGGCTCAAATCCTGGCCAGCCACCTGCCTATCTCCTTGCCTTGCCTGGCGAAGTGATCTTCCTCTGCTCCCCACCCAGTAGTAGCCGGGGCCCGAAGAGTAAGACTTGAGAGGCTGTGAGGCGGGCGGCGACGGGCAGAGAGTCGCTGATTGTTGCCATTACTAGTAAAGAAAAAATATGTCCCCGGATTTCATTTAAAAAATCTGGTCACCTTAGCCCAGGACATCTGTGAAATTAATCATGTATATTTTGTTAGCGGCGAGAATCGCAATAGCCCGTCAGTGGAAACAATTGGGTGGCCCTCTAGATTACGTTAAAAATAAGGTAAATTGGATTATGGTAAATGATAAACTTACGCGTATACTCCATAATAACTCTGAACATTTTGAGAAAATCTGGGACCCATGGATTCATTATATTTCGGTTCCCCAATGAGCTCTGAGTTGACCCTCTTCTACTCTCCTACTCTTCTACTTTTTCTTTATATTTTTTCTTTATTTCCTCTTTCTTTCTTTCTCTCTCTCTCCCTCCTTTAATGCTTGAATGTATTTGATTTCAAGTTATACTAGGTCATTTTGGAATCTTGTCTGATCTTTAGATTCTCAGGAAATTGATAAAGATTCCATGTCATGTATTACACAGTATTTCTCCTTGATACTTACCCTACTTGTGTTTGATTTTATAACGATATCCAGGCTCCTATAGGGGTTTGTTTTGTTTTTGTTTTATTTATTTTTTCTCTTTACAAGGTATTGATACTGTGTGGTGAAAAGAATTGCTTTTTTTTTATTGGAAACTGTAAATGTTTGATGATTGGCCTATGTATGCTGACTATTCTGTATTTTTCTCTAATAAAAACATTGAAATACAAAGAATATCTGAAAAGTCGGATCAAAGTAGTATCCTTTTCATGAAAGTCGGATGGATGTAGGACCAATGTAGGACTGATGTCACAGAGCAAAGTAGGATGAGGCCGGGTTCACACTGTTCCGACAAACGCTCCGACATTGGGAGCTCATGTCGTATAATGTTAAAATCACTGTTTCCCTATGAGAGCCGTCTTAACTGGTCCGACTTTGAAAATGATACCTGTACTACGTTGCCGTCTTGCATGATCCGACTTTGGCATGCGTCTAAAGCTCTGCTGATCTTGAGGGGGAACACCACGCCAAATATTAAATAAAAAACCGGCATGGGTTCCCCCTCCAAGAGCATACCAGGCCCTTGGGTCTGGTACGGATATAAAGGGAAACCCCTATGCCGGAAAAAAACGGCGTGGGGTCCCCCCCAAACCCTTATACAGGCCGCATGCCCTCAACATGGGGGGATGAATGCTTTGGGGCAAGGGGGCGCCCTGCAGTCCCCCCTCCCCAAAGCACCCTGTCCCCATGTTGATGAGGACAGGGCCTCTTTCCAACAACCCTGGCTGTTGGTTGTCGGGGTCTGCGGGCGGTGGGCTTATCGGAATCTGGGAGCCCCTTTTAATAAGAGGGCCCCCAGATACCGGCCCCCCCACCCTATGTGAATGAGTATGGGGGAAAAGTGTCAAGAAAAAAAACACACTACACTGTTTTTTTAAGTAATTTATTAGGCAACTCCGAGTTCCTCTTCCGACTTCGGGGGTCTTCTTCCGACTCTCCGCTCTCTTCTCCGCGCTCTCCGGTGCTTTCTCCCTCCACTACCTTCTTACAGCTCTTTTACTAGTGGGGGCCCGGTGCATTGCCATGAAATGTGATTTGCCATGAAATGTGATGGTCCGCCTCCATCACATCCTATTGGCTCACTCCTGTCACCTGACATAGTTAAACGTCATCATTCTCAGCTAGGCTATCATAGGGAGAGGATCTCCTCTCCCTGTGATAGCTGAACCTGCACGGAGCTGTTAGTGTAGACCTGTATGCGCAGTACTAAATTTAGTTTACTCGCGCACCCAGGGAGGTCAACCCCCGTGCAGCTCTTCAAAGGGCTAAGAGAGAGGAGAGAGGGGCAGGCAGATGGGAGGCTGTTCCATTATACAGGCTGCCCATGGTGTGTGTGTGTGTGTGTGTGTGCTGCTGGCCACACAACCTGAGAGCAGGAGGAGGGGAGAGGCAGCCTATAGATGTGTGTGAGCTATACATTGTTACACGAGCAATGCACTCACTGCAACACAGGCTGCTCCTCACAGAGCTGTGCATGTTACACTGGCTTCTCCTTCCTAACAGTATATGTAATATGTTACACCACAAGCCCAACACTACTGCACTGCCTGCTCCCAGTTACAGGCTGTGTATGATGTATATACCTCGACACACAGCCTGAGGGACTTTCTCCTGCCTCATATAGCACCAGCTTCGTGCAGGTTCAGCTATCACAGGGAGAGTTTAACTATGTCAGGTGACAGGAGTGAGCCAATAGGATGTGATGGAGGCGGACCATCACATTTCATGGCAAATCGCAATTCATGGCAATGCACCGGTCTTCTCTGATGTCTTCTTCCCTGTTCTCTTGTCCCGATGTTGACTCAACGCTCTCTGCCGCTGTAATGCTGTGTGTGCAGTGCGCAACCATTTATATAGGCATGGGGCGTGGTCATCGGGTGATGTCAGTGGAGGGGCCCAGAAAAAAGCACCGGAGAGCGCGAAGAAGAGAGTCGGAAGAGACCCCGGAGTCGGAAGAGACCCCCGAAGTCGGAAGACCCCCGGAGCTGCCTAATAAATTACTTTAAAAACCTGTGTAGTGTGTTTTTTTTTTCTTGACACTTTTCCCCCAGGTGAATGGGTAGGGGTATGATGTACCCCATATTCATTCACATAGGGTGGGGGGCCGGTATTTGGAGGCCCCCTTATTAAAAGGGGCTTCCAGATTCCGATAAGCCCCCCCGCCCGCAGACCCTGACAACCAACGGCCAGGGTTGTCGGGAAGAGGCCCTGTCCTCATCAACATGGGGACAGGGTGCTTTGGGGTGGGGGGCCGCAGGGCGCCCCAAAGCACTCACCACCCCCCATGTTGAGGGCATGCGGCCTGGTACGGTTCAGGAGGGGGGGCGCTCGCGCATCCCCACCCTCTTTCCTGACCGGCTGGGCTGCGTGCTCGGATAAGGGTCTGGTGTGGATTTGGGAGGGGACCCCCACGCCGTTTTTTCGGCGTAGGGGTTCCCCTTTAAATCCGTACACAGTGCCTGGTATTGGCAGGGATCCAAGTCAGATCGCCGTTCATTGAAGGTCGGACGTATATCGGCTTCAAGTCGCAGGGCAAATTAGGATCCAAAGTAGTACAAGTGTCGTGTCGCACCAGTGTGTACCCGGCCTAAATCTGCTTACATCTGGTAAGTGAGTTTCCTTTGGGGATTATCAGACAAGCATTGTGTGGAAGAAGATCGTTTGGAAACATTCAGGCTGGGTTCACACTGATACTACATGACAGTCATACAACTTTCATCATACTTTGCTCTGGGACATCAGTCCTACATCGGTCCTTCATTGGTCCTACACCCATCTGACTTGAATGAACAGGATACTACTTTGATCCGACTTTGTGATAGTATGACTTGTCCTTGACCAATCAAAACAATCCCACAGTGAGATAAATTCCTTTTACTGCTGCTGTAATCACCATGTCGGATGGATGTCAAAAGTCAGATGGTTAGGACAAGGATCTTACTTTGATCCGACTTCAATGATATTCAATGGGCTGAAGTAGGACCAAAGTCGGACCAAAGTAGTACAGGGAGCATTTTCAAAGTCGGAGCGACTTGTGTCGGACCAGTTAGGATGGCTCTCATATCGAAACATTGATTTTCACACGTCATGCGACATGAGCTCCCAAATGTCGGAGCATTTGTCAGACAAGTGTGAACCCAGCATAACTCACAGGATTTAATGTTTTCCCATTGCTGAAGTGAACTTTCTTTTTATCTCACACTCTGATTTCTAGCAGAATTCTTAAGAACTGTGCATTTGTTTTATAAAAATTTCTTTATAGCGCTACTAATGTTTAAATAAGTATTTCTTTTATTTACACATATTCCTGATCAAGCACACGCTTTCAGTTTCAAATAAATTAAAGTGAAGTTTATTGCACATTAATTGCAGTGTTGTTCATCTTCTTTTTAAAAAGTAACTAGTTACAATTACAAGTTACTTGACCGAAAAAGTAAGTGAATTAGCGACTCAGTTACTTTTTAGGCAAAGTAACTAGTTACTCGGAAAAGTAACTGAGAATTTTCTTTTTGATTTTCTACAATGCAAGTACGTTCTATAACATCTTTAATATCAAAGATGTTTATATTAACTTATTGAAGAATAAAAACATTATATACAGTATTTTAGAACATTTCGTACTGTGTACAATTATTAATATCATCATCACACTCCACCTGCCCAGGCGGCAGCAATACTGTACTATATAGATTCAGTGTGCAGTGTGAGTGACACTTCTGCAGTGCACACTGATTCTATATTGTACAGTATTGCTGCCTGGGCAGGTGGAGTGTGATGATGATGATGATAATAATTGTACACAGTATTGCATTTGCTGGGCCTGCCATATACTGTACACTATACTGTATAACTGCACTACAAAATTCCTTTACAAATAATGCATATTTTAAAATGTTATTACTAATAAGTTATTACTAATAACATTTAAAATATGCATTATTTGTAAAGGAATTTTGTAGTGCAGATATACAGTATAGTGTACAGTATATGGCAGGCCCAGCAAATGCAATACTGTGTACAATTATTATCATCATCATCATCACACTCCACCTGCCCAGCAATACTGTACAATATAGATTCAGTGTGCACTGCACCAGTGTCACTCACACTGCACACTGAATCTATATTGTACAGTATTGCTGGGCAGGTGAAGTGTGATGATACTGGGCCTGCCTGGGCATGTGGAGCGGTCCCGTGCCGTCAGCGGTCTGGTGGAGTGTCCCATCATCTGCCCCCCCCCCCCCGGCCCCCCCACTCCCAATCCGATGCCGCTCGAGTCGCCTCGCCTGAGCCTCCTCACCTGCGCAGGGCCACGGCCCACGGTCGGTCGGTCGGTGCACTGCTGGGCTGGCACGGTGAGTGACAGTGTCCCCGGAGTCCGGACCGTTAGTGGTGGAGTGGAGCCTCCGCGGCGGCCGGGGGACTGGGAGATGTCTTCATGTCGGCGGCTGAGGTGACGGTGGGGAGGTGAGCCAGACTCACTCCCTCCCGACCCATCACACTACACTGCTGCGGGCGGGAGACTTCAGGCGCGTGCATGCGCCAGCGTCACAACGTCGACACATGACCCAGAGCTGGCCTGTGACCCAATCACAGGCCAGCTCCATCCCGCCCTGCCCCTGACAGAGTGAGAGTCTGCCCGGACTGCCCCCCCGCGCGCGCTCCTAGTAACTCGGTAACGCCACCAATGTAATGGCAACGGCGTTGCTGATGGGGTAATAGTAATCAGGTGGATTACTAGTTACCCCTTGAAGGGCAATCGTTACGTAACGGCGTTTATGTAAACGCCGTTACTTACAACACTGATTAATTGTAATATATTAACAAAACACATTTTTGGGTAAAATATAAAATATGAGATTGTGTCAAGTAAATAGATACCAAACATGTCAAACCTTAAATTTCCATGTGCCTGTGACAAACTTCAGCACCCATAGGCCATATTTTCCATAAGCGACACTCTAAAAGCTCCTACAGGTCATCAGTTTAGAGTTAACTGGGAATCACGGTACAAAAAAGTGGCAACCACCTCAACCTTTAACTAGCCTTTGCAGCAAGGTGAACATAGAAGGGTAATGCACATCACAAACATACAAAAGATTTCCCAGCACACTTACCAGCTAGCCTGCAAAACAACCAAAGTGACCCTGTCTAACAATTTACGTTAAAAACAGAGGGGTTTTTACTTTGCAGACATCTGCAAATATATGTGTAAGCCGCAATGCCCACGTGAGGGCTCCTCTGTATTTTGCAGTCCTCTTTTTTTTCCCAGTCTCTTTAGTAGGAGCACTTATACAGTGCCTTGAAAAAGTATGCATACCCCTTGAAATTTTCCACATTTTGTCATGTTACAACCAAAAACGTAAATGTATTTAATTGGGATTTTATGTGATAGACAAACACAAATTGGCACAATTGGGAAGTGATGCTGCGTACACACGATCATTTTTCGGCATGAAAAAAAACAATGTTTTTCCAACTTCATCATTAAAACGACGTTGCCCACACACCATCAATTTTAAAAAATGCTCTAGCAAAGCGCGGTGACGTACAACACAAACGACGGCACTATAAAGGGGAAGTTCCATGCGGATGACCCCACCCTTGGGGCTGCTTTAGCTGATTCCGTGTTAGTAAAAGACGATTCGCGCATTTCTGTCTGTTACAGCGTGATGAATGAGCTTACTCCATTATGAACGGTAGTTTTACCAGAACGAGCGCTCCCGTCTCATAACTTGCTTCTAAGCATGCGCTGGTTTTTAACGTCGTTTTAGCCCACACACATGTTCGAAAAAACATTTTGGCGTTTTTCAGAACCCGAAAAATGATCGTGTGTACACGGCATGAAAGGAAAATGATAAATGATTTTCACTTTTTTGTTTACAATAAATATGTAAAAAGTGTGGCGTGCAATTTTCAAGTCTTGTCCCAGATTTTAACTTGGATTTAGGTCTGGACTTTGGCTGGGCCATTCTAACACATGAAAATGCTTTGATCTAAACCATTCCATTGTAGTTCTGGCTGTATGTTTAGGGTCGTTGTCCTGCTGGAAGGTGAACCTCCACCCCAGTCTCAAGTCAGATTTTCTTCTACGATTGCCCTGCATTTGGCTCCATCCATCTTCCCATCAACTCTGACCAGTTTCCCTGTCCCCGCTAAAGAAATGCATCCCCACAACATGATGCTGCCACCACCATGTTTCATGGTGGGGATGGGGTGTTCACTGTGATTTGTGGAGTGCACGACTAATGGTTGTCCTGTGGACAGATTCTCCCACCTGAGCTGTGGATCTCTGCAGCTCCTCCAAAGTTACCATGGGCCTCTTGGCTGCATCTCTGAATAATGCTCTCCTTGCCTGGCCTGTTGGTCTAGATGGACGGCCATGTCTTGGTAGGTTTGCAGTTGTTAGAACTTAACCCTGCTTTAAACTTCTCCACAACTGTATTCCTGACCTGTCTGGTGTGTTCCTTGGCCTTCATGATGCTGTTTGTTCACAAAGGTTCTCTAACAAACCTTGGAGGGTTTCACAGAACAGCTTTATTTATACTGACTCTATTTACTAATTAGGTGACTTCTGAGGAAATTAGTTCCACTAGATTTTAGTTAGGGGTATCAGAGTAAACGGTTCTGAATACAAATGCACGCCATATTTGTGTAACATTAAATTGGGGGTGCCTTGGCGCGGCTCTGTGGCTCACGCATGCGTTTGCAAATGCGTGCGGACCGAACCCCTGTTTTTAACGCATACTGTAGACAGGTTAATTGGTTTTCTGCAAGCTGGTCGGTAAGTAGGCTTGGTTTTTCCCTGGGCATTCCCCAGGTTTTTGTTGTTATCTGCTTTAGCCTTCCAATGCTACTTACTGTTATGGCCAGCTATAGATGGGGGCAGTGGACATGTTTATGCTTCACCTGTGGTGTTTATATTGGTCCATCAGTGCACCAACACCTTTGCAGCCATTGTGCTACATGCTGGGTGCTTGGTGTGCTCTTGTACCTTTAAAGGAGGGGTGGCTTCCCTTCAGTTCACCTGCCCCTGTCTATCCATTAAAATGCATGTGCCTCCACTGTGGGGATGCTCATTGTTTAGTGTTAGGACCACAGATTACAGGGTGCCTTGGCGCGGCTCTGTGGCTCACGCATGCGTTTGCAAATGCGTGTGGACCGAACCCCTGTTTTTAACGCATACTGTAGACAGGTTAATTGGTTTTCTGCAAGCTGGTCGGTAAGTAGGCTTGGTTTTTCCCTGGGCATTCCCCAGGTTTTTGTTGTTATCTGATTTACTATTCTCTGTGCGCTGCGCTGGTTCATGCCTTAATTAGTACTCCGGGTGAAGCCTTAATTAGGCGCATGAACCAGCGTAGCAGCCGGCGCATTGCAAGTAAAATGAAAACCCGCGCCGAACTCCCTATAGAAGTCTATGGGTGAAATCAAAAGTGTTCATTTTAAAGGCTAATATGCAAGTTTTGTCCTAAAAAGTGTTTGGGGACCTGAGTCCTGCCCCAGGGAACATGTATCAATGCTTTTTTTATTTTTTAAAACGGCAGTTTTTTCGGGAGCAGTGAATTTAATAATGCTTAAAGTGAAACGATAAAAGTGAAATATTCCTTTAAATTTCGTACCTAGGGGGGGGGGTGTAAAGTCAGAATGTGAAGTAGCGCATTTTTCCCGCAACTGTCCCTGCACAAAATGACATTCTGAAAGAAAAAAAGGCATTTAAAATTCACACGCGGCAATAATGAATTGTCGGCTCCCGGCAATTCTGTGAGGATTCATTCATAAAGGAAAAAAAAAATGTGTGGGGGTCCCCCAAATTAAATTACCAGGCCCTTCAGGTCTGGAATGGATATTAAGGGAAACCCCGCCGTAAAAAAAAAAAAATGACGTAGGGTTACCCGCAAATATCCATACCAGGCCCTTCAGGTCTGGTGTGGATTTTAAGGGGAACTCCACCCCAAATTTAAAAAAAAAGGCGTGGAGTCCCCCTAAAAATCCACACCAGACCCTTACCCGAGCACGTTAACCTGGCCGGCCGCAGAAAAGAGGGGGGGACAGAGTGCGGCCCCCCCTCTCCTGAACCGCACCAGGCCACATGCCCTTAACATGGGGAGGATGTCCCCATGTTGATGGGGACAAGGTAAGATAAGGGGGGTGTAATGGCGCTTGCCACTAATAAGCAAATGATTAATAATAAGTAAAAATAATTAATGACCAGTAAAAAATGTGTTTCACTCCTTATTCCTTAAAGAAACCTCCAAACATCAATAACAAATGATGAGAAGGATGAATACCGTGAAAAATAATGAATATCCAAAATATATGATTGACAAAAAAACATTTCGTTCATCAGACACTTTTCCAAATAAATATCTCAAAAATTGATAATATATAAAAGTGAGAAAATGAATCCTTCAGTGAATAAATAGTGACATCAAACATCCAGTGTATATTATAATAAATAAATAATTGCAAGAAAAAATGCAATAAAATAAATGTATCAAAAAAAGTCCATGTGCACAATCCCTGTGCTAAAAAAATGTTCAATCAAAATAACAGTGCTTCAGTAATGTTTTCAAACAGTGTGTGGTGCTTCAAAGAATAATAATCCAAATAATAAAGTGTTTCCAAAGTGCAAATGTGCTTGAATGATAAGTGTAATCCACCGTACAATCATTAAGTGTAACTGTGCAGAACCGACACCAGTGTATGGTAGTACAAGCCTCTCACCTTAGGAAAGGCTATAATGAGCCTATAATGATTGCTGAAAAGCCCAGCAGATATCCCTGCAGATCAATGCTTCTAGGACAGATTTTTCTCCACAATCCCAGCTGCAGCTCTCACAGGTCCTAGCCAGGACGCTCCCAGCATGGATGGCACTCAATAAAACACATATGATATCCCCATAGTGTAGTATGCAAACATAAGGTTTTAATGAGCAAAAGGAAATGCACTCACATTTAAAACAATTAAAAAAACATCAGGCAGCATGTAGCTGACAGGAGTGTGTCTCTGAGTAGTCTCCGTTCTCGGCCACGAACGGAGATGACGTCACCGACGGCTCTCCTGAATCGTCGGGCAAGATGCGGGACGAGAAGGCCGACGGACGGAGAAGAAGATAGGAGAAGACGTCGGGCAAGATGTGGACGAGAAGACCCAAGAAAGAAGCAGAGGAAGAAACCCGAATGAAAGAAGAAGAACCGCGGAAAGAAGAGAATAAAAGATTTGTCAAAAACCGGCTACTGTCATTTTTAACACTTTTGAATTTTTTTTGGGGTGAAATGGTAGAGGTACAGTGTACCCCATTACCATTTCACATAGGGGGGGGGCGGGATCTGGGGGTCCCCTTTGTTAAAGGGGTCTTCCAGATTCTGATAAGCCCCCCGCCCGCAGACCCCCACAACCACCGGCAAGGGTTGTGGGGATGAGACCCTTGTCCCCATCAACATGGGGACATCCTCCCCATGTTAAGGGCATGTGGCCTGGTGCGGTTCAGGAGAGGGGGGGGCGCACTCTGTCTCCCCCTCTTTTCTGCGGCCGGCCAGGTTAACGTGCTCGGATAAGGGTCTGGTGTGGATTTTTAGGGGGACTCCACTCCATTTTTTTTTATTTGGGGTGGAGTTCCCCTTAAAATCCACACCAGACCTGAAGGGCCTGGTATGGATATTTGCGGGGAACCCTACGTCATTTTTTTTTTTTACGGCGGGGTTCCCCTTAATATCCATTCCAGACCTGAAGGGCCTGGTAATTTAATTTGGGGGACCCCCACACATTTTTTTTTCTTTATGAATGAATCCTCTCAGAATTTCCGGGAGCTGAATTGCCGCGTGTGAATTTAAAATGCCTTTTTTTCTTTCAGAATGTCATTTTGTGCAGGGACAGTTCTAAGTGCTGGAAAAATGCGCTACTTCACATGCTGACTTTACACCCCCCCTAGGTACGAAATTTAAAGGAATATTTCACTTTTATTGTTTCACTTTAAGCATTATTAAATTCACTGCTCCCGAAAAAACTGCTGTTTTAAAAAATAAAAAAAGCATTGATACATGTCCCCTGGGGCAGGACTCAGGTCCCCAAACACTTTTTAGGACAAAACTTGCATATTAGCCTTTAAAATGAACACTTTTGATTTCTCCCATAGACTTCTATAGGGAGTTTGGCGCGGCTTTACATATTACTTGCAATGCGCCGGCTGCTACGCTGGTTCATGCGCCTAATTAAGGCTTCACCCGGAGTACTAATTAAGGCATGAACCAGCGCAGCGCACAGAGAATAGTAAATCAGCCCCAATGTGTAACATGTGGATCGCAATAAATGTTTTTGAATGTAGGTGCCTCCAACTTGTGCGTTTACATATGTGTTTTAGTGTACATGGAGGCAAGTTAAACATTTTTTAGAGGGTTTTTTTAAGTGCTTGGGTGAACCTTTAATTTTGCACACTTTTTTGTTATCTAACAATAGCAATAAGCTATCACTAAAGGGGACTGATAGCCCTCTATGGAAAAACATTTTTTATAGTGACAGGTTCTCTGAAGCGCTCTATTGGTTTCTTCCCCAGCAACAGCAGCCAGGAAAAGGGACAGCAGAAAACAAAACTGATGAAATTCTCATCACTCCCGGGTGTTTATCAGCTAGGGGAAATCAGTGAATAGACGTCTAGATTTGGTCATTCTGGCTTGTTTTTCCCCAGGTAGAGGTTAATGCGTTATTAAAGGAACCTTCACCAGAAACCGCCCCCCCCTCTAACTAAATTGCAGTCCAAGGAAAGTAAGTTCCTGGCAGGGGGCTGCTGGGAGGGGAGAGATACAGTTTGGCGTTAAAATAGGAATTTAATGCACAATAATACGAGCTATTGAACATCACAAAGGGGGTATTATGTTCTAGAAGCTGGTATTATAAACGTACATCCCTGAGAATTCTCGTCTCACGCTCCTTAGGAGACACAAACACAGCATTTACTGCAGAAGCCTCTTGCCCTGACTAAAAATGGCCTCCCCGACACCTCCAACAACAGCACGTGCTCGTGACATCACCGCCAGGCGCTTCCTATCCTGCCGTGTCACGTGGCTCGTGCTCTCTTAGCTTCGGCTACTCTAATTGGGTTTGGGGGTGCGAATTTCCAAGAGCAACGGGGAACTGCCACCAATCACTGAGCGCACACAGGCTGACGTCACAGGGCCTCGTCGTTTCATGTCTCTTCAGAAGATATAAAGCACACGTGAGAGATATAAATGGTAAGGTGATGGGGAACTTCCAACCATAATAGACGTAGGAAGAGTTTGTCAGCAATGGAGAAGTACCCAGAGAATGGGGCATATGATTCTGGGTAGGACTTTCAGCTAGGGGGGCAGCCTTTGGGTTTTTTGAGCTTTCTGGTGACCTGAGCTGGCACACACTGGTTTATTATAATAATATGAAATTAATTGCAAACACAGGATCAGTCCCGGTAATATGTTTATGTGTTTAAATATGTTTATTTCCTATGTCATACTTGCCTCCACTGTGCAGTTAGTTTTGCACGGAGTGGCCCCAATCCTGGTCTTGGCGGCTGTCTGGGCTCCTCCACGCAAGAGCTACCCCCCTTTTTGGGAAG